>NC_090648.1:428239536-428839536 GCF_040937935.1 Hyperolius riggenbachi | reverse complement strand
GCCTTCTTTTCAATGGCAGGATCTGAAAAGAGAAGGGGAAAAAAAAAAACAATCCAGACCCCCCACCCCTAACACATGCAAAACATATTGCAAAAAGGGTGTGTGCATCAAACACCAAGTGAGCCCATATATACCTGGCTTTGCAGATAAGGCCTAATTAGCTTATTCATGAGACACTGCTCAAGCAAATCTGCATTCGCTTTCGCATGCCAGGATATGCAGGGTTTTGCCAACTAACTCATCGCAAACTTTTTGCCCTGCGGGGGATTAGTTTGCGCAGCATTTAGCACTTATCCAGGATTGCCACGTGGAGCCCCCCCCCCCCCAGGATCCCAGGAAAAGGGGGGCCACAGGGCACTCCAAGCACTTCACTGCTCAGACACTCTGTAGCGCCCCCTGGGGGGAAGTTGAGAAGTGCGGGTAGGCCCGCCCAAGCGTTGCCACCACCAGGGAGGGCCGCCCGCACCCACCTCCTAAAGGATAGGACCTACCTTATTTCGTATTGCGTCCAAGTGCATTATTATGCCAGGCCAAATGTGCACAACTTGGGAGCACGACAGGGGGGGAGTGAAGCATAGGTCACCCCAAGCCTGGTAAAGCTCAAGGGTGACTCTACAGCTCAACACCCCAATGTGGAAACAGGCTGCAGACAGCCCATGTAAAGAGGGTCATCCACCACCTGCTTCCGGAAGAAAGGAACTGAAAACGTATTGCAAAAAAGGGTGCACATGCAAAACATAACATAACCACTAACAAATATGCAATCATATGAACAAAGATCTAGCTATAAACACGACAGACATCCATGTATTGACATAAACACAGTACTTTACCCCAATAGAAGATTTTTCAAGAAGAAAAAAAATCCAACAATACAATCCTATTTTCAAATCTCCTACAATCATCTCCATTCATCCCTACCTTTCACTACAAATCATCACTCACACACACACACTCACACTAAAATTCACATACGCACATCAAATATTTTTGTGAAATCTAAATGCTTGTACCTAGAGAAATACAAAAATGTACATTACCCCAATGGAAGAATTTTCTGATTACAACTTGATTGCTTCCACTCTGCCACTAATTTTCCAAAAGGCGCACAACGGTATTGGGTCACAGACCGTTTTCAAGTGTCTTCTGTTCAATGTGCAGGCCTTCTCTTCAATAGCAGGATCTGAAAAGAGAAGAAAAAAGAAACAATCCAGACCCCCCACCCCAACACATGCAAAACATAAGCACTAACAAATTTGCAATCATACGAACAAAGATCTAGATATGAACACAACAGGCATCTATGTGTTGACATAAACACAGTACCTTACCCCCATAGAAGAATATTCAAGAAGAAAAAATCCAACAGTACAATCCTATTTTGAAATCTCCTACAACCATCTTCATTCATTCCTACCTTTCACTACAAATCCTCACTCACACACACACTCACACTAAAATTCCCTTACGCACATCAGATATTTTTATGAAAACTAAACGCTTGTACATAGAGAAATACAAAAACACACATTACCCCAATAGAAGAATTTTCTGATTACAACTTGGTGGCTTCCACTCTGCCACTAATTTTCCAAAAGGTGCAGAACAGTATTGGTTCACAGGGCGTTTTCAACTCTCTTCAGCTCAATATCCTGGCCTTCTTTTCAATGGCAGGATCTGAAAAGATAAGAAAAAAGAAACAATCCAGACCCCCCCCCACCCCAACACATGCAAAACATAACCACTAACAAGACACAGGCAGCTATGTATTGACATATGCACAGTATTTTACCCCAATAGAAGAATTTTCAAGAAGAAAAAAAATCCAACAATACATTTCTATTTTTATTTTTACTACAATTATCTCCATTCATTCCTACCTTTCACTACAAGTTATACTCACACATACACACTCCTACTAAAATTCCCTTACGCACATCAGATTATTTTTGTAAACAGTAAACGCTTGTACATAGAGACATACAAACACGTACATTACCCCAGTAGAAGAATTTTCTGATTACAACTTGGTTGCGTCCACACTGCCTCTAATTTTCCAAAAGGTGCACAACAGTATTGGGTCACAGGACATTTTCAATTGTCTTCTGCTCAATGTGCTGGCCTTCTCTTCAATAGCAGGATCTGAAAAGAGAAGAAAAAAGAAACAATCCAGACCCCCCCACCCCAACACATGCAAAACATAACCACTAACAAATATGCAATCATACGAACAAAGATCTAGATATGAACTCGACAGGGATCTATGTGTTGACATAAACACAGTACTTTACCCTAATAGAAGAATATTCAAGAAGAAAAAATTCCAACAGTACAATCCTATTTTTATATCTGCAACAATCATCTCCATTCATTCCTACCTGTCACTACAAATCATCACTCACACACACACACTCCCACTAAAATTCACTTACGCACATCAGATGTTTTTCTGAAAAAGAAATGCTTGTACCTAGAGAAATACAAAAACGCACATTACCCCAATAGAAGAATTTTCTGATTACAACTTGGTTGCGTCCTCACTGCCTCTAATTTTCCAAAAGGCACACAACTGTATTGGGTTACTAGGTGTTTAAAATTTCTTCTGCTCAACCTGCTGGCCTTCTTTTCAATGGCAGGATCTGAAAAGAGAAGGGAAAAAACAACAACAATCCAGACCCCCCACCCCTAACACATGCAAAACATATTGCAAAAAGGGTGTGTGCATCAAACACCAAGTGAACCCATATATACCTGGCTTTGCAGATAAGGCCTAATTCGCTTATTCATGAGACACTGCTCAAGCAAATCTGCATTCGCTTTCACATGCCAGGATATGCAGGGTTTTGCCAAGTAACTCATCGCAAAATTTTTGCCCTGCGGGGGATTCGTTTGCGCAGCATTTAGCACTTATCCAGGATCGCCACGTGGAGGCCCCCCAGGATCCCAGGAAAAGGGGGGGGCCAACAGGGCACTCCAAGCACTTCACTGCTCAGACACTCTGTAGCGCCCCCTGGGGGGGAGGTTGAGAAGTGCGGGTCGGCCCGCCCAAGCGTTGCCATCGCCAGAGAGGGCCGCCCGCACCCACCACCCAAAGGATAGGACCTACCTTATTTCGTATTGCGTCCAAGTGCATTATTATGCCAGGCCAAATGTGCACAACTTGGGAGCACGACAGGGGGGGAGTGAAGCATAGGTCACCCCAAGCCTGGTAAAGCTCAAGGGTGACTCTACAGCTCAACACCCCAATTTGGAAACAGGCTGCAGACAGCCCATGTAAAGAGGGTCATCCACCACCTGCTTCCGGAAGAAAGGAACTGAAAACGTATTGCAAAAAGGGGTGCACATGCAAAACATAACATAACCACTAACAAATATGCAATCATATGAACAAAGATCTAGCTATAAACACGACAGACATCTATGTGTTGACATAAACACAGTACTTTACCCCCATAGAAGAATATTCAAGAAGAAAAAATCCAACAGTACAATCCTATTTTGAAATCTCCTACAACCATCTTCATTCATTCCTACCTTTCACTACAAATCCTCACTCACACACACACTCCCACTAAAATTCCCTTACGCACATCAGATATTTTTATGAAAACTAAACGCTTGTACATAGAGAAATACAAAAACACACATTACCCCAATAGAAGAATTTTCTGATTACAACTTGGTGGCTTCCACTCTGCCACTAATTTTCCAAAAGGTGCAGAACAGTATTGGTTCACAGGGCATTTTCAACTCTCTTCAGCTCAATGTCCTGGCCTTCTTTTCAATGGCAGGATCTGAAAAGATAAGAAAAAATAAACAATCCAGACCCCCCCCCCCACCCCAACACATGCAAAACATAACCACTAACAAGACACAGGCAACTATGTATTGACATAAGCACAGTATTTTACCCCAATAGAAGAACTTTCAAGAAGAAAAAAAATCCAACAATACATTTCTATTTTTATTTTTACTACAATTATCTCCATTCATTCCTACCTTTCACTACAAATCATCACTCACACATACACACTCCTACTAAAATTCCCTTACGCACATCAGATTATTTTTGTAAACAGTAAACGCTTGTACATAGAGACATACAAACACGTACATTACCCCAGTAGAAGAATTTTCTGATTACAACTTGGTTGCGTCTACATTGCCTCTAATTTTCCAAAAGGCGCACAACAGTATTGGGTCACAGGACATTTTCAATTGTCTTCTGCTCAATGTGCTGGCCTTCTCTTCAATAGCAGGATCTGAAAAGAGAAGAAAAAAGAAACAATCCAGACCCCCCCCCACATGCAAAACATAACCACTAACAAATATGCAATCATACGAACAAAGATCTAGTTATGAACTCGACAGGGATCTATGTGTTGACATAAACACAGTACTTTACCCTAATAGAAGAATATTCAAGAAGAAAAAATTCCAACAGTACAATCCTATTTTTAAATCTGCAACAATCATCTCCATTCATTCCTACCTTTCACTACAAATCATCACTCACACACACACACACTCCCACTAAAATTCACTTACGCACATCAGATGTTTTTCTGAAAAAGAAATGCTTGTACCTAGAGAAATACAAAAACGCACATTACCCCAATAGAAGAATTTTCTGATTACAACTTGGTTGCGTCCTCACTGCCTCTAATTTTCCAAAAGGCACACAACGGTATTGGGTTACAGGGTGTTTCAATTTTGTTCTGCTCAACCTGCTGGCCTTCTTTTTAATGGCAGGATCTGAAAAGAGAAGGGAAAAAACAACAACAATCCAGACCCCCCACCCCTAACACATGCAAAACATATTGCAAAAAGGGTGTGTGCATCAAACACCAAGTGAACCCATATATACCTGGCTTTGCAGATAAGGCCTAATTCGCTTATTCATGAGACACTGCTCAAGCAAATCTGCATTCGCTTTTACATGCCAGGATATGCAGGGTTTTGCCAAGTAACTCATCGCAAAATTTTTGCCCTGCGGGGGATTCGTTTGCGCAGCATTTAGCACTTATCCAGGATCGCCACGTGGAGGCCCCCCCAGGATCCCAGGAAAAGGGGGGGCCAACAGGGCACTCCAAGCACTTCACTGCTCAGACACTCTGTAGCGCCCCCTGGGGGGGAGGTTGAGAAGTGCGGGTCGGCCCGCCCAAGCGTTGCCATCGCCAGGGAGGGCCGCCCGCACCCACCACCCAAAGGATAGGACCTACCTTATTTCGTATTGCGTCCAAGTGCATTATTATGCCAGGCCAAATGTGCACAACTTGGGAGCACGACAGGGGGGGAGTGAAGCATAGGTCACCCCAAGCCTGGTAAAGCTCAAGGGTGACTCTACAGCTCAACACCCCAATTTGGAAACAGGCTGCAGACAGCCCATGTAAAGAGGGTCATCCACCACCTGCTTCCGGAAGAAAGGAACTGAAAACGTATTGCAAAAAGGGGTGCACATGCAAAACATAACATAACCACTAACAAATATGCAATCATATGAACAAAGATCTAGCTATAAACATGACAGACATCCATGTATTGACATAAACACAGTACTTTACCCCAATAGAAGATTTTTCAAGAAGAAAAAAAATCCAACAATACAATCCTATTTTCAAATCTCCTACAATCATCTCCATTCATCCCTACCTTTCACTACAAATCATCACTCAAACACACACACACACTCACACTAAAATTCACATACGCACATCAAATATTTTTGTGAAATCTAAACGCTTGTACCTAGAGAAATACAAAAATGTACATTACCCCAATAGAAGAATTTTCTGATTACAACTTGATTGCTTCCACTCTGCCACTAATTTTCCAAAAGGCGCACAACAGTATTGGGTCACAGGCCGTTTTCAAGTGTCTTCTGCTCAATGTGCTGGCCTTCTCTTCAATAGCAGGATCTGAAAAGAGAAGAAAAAAGAAACAATCCAGATCTCCCACCCCAACACATGCAAAACATAACCACTAACAAATTTGCAATAATACGAACAAAGATCTAGATATGAACACAACAGGCATCTATGTGTTGACATAAACACAGTACTTTACCCCCATAGAAGAATATTCAAGAAGAAAAAAAATCCTACAATCACACTATGATCCTATTTTTATTTCTATTACAATCATCTCCATTCATTTCTACCTTTCACTTTAAACCATTACTCACACACACACACTTCAGGCCCAGTTGTATTCCAAACTCAGGCAGATCTGCCTTCACAGCTATCCACCAAATCCCCAAATTACATTGGATGAAAAAGAGCAATTGGGGCGGGACTTCAGGTCAGCTTTCAAGACGACAAAAACACTGAGAATCAGTAACAGGACATAACAGGCCTTCATCTCACCCGAGCAGAATACGATCCATTACAAGGAGAAGTATGGATCAAGTACAGCGAGGAGAGAGAGCTAACATCTTCCAACATGGCCGACTTCCTGGCTGTGACATCATGTTTTTGCCCGGCCCGACCTGTGTGAAGCCTCGCCCCCAACTGCGTGAAGCCCCACCCCCAAATCACCATGAAGCCCCACCCCCAAATCACACGCGAAGCCCCGCCCCCACGGACATATAAACAAATAGAGCACATGTCTACAAATATGGCTGGCAGGCTGACTGCCTGGCTCGGGTGCAGCAGTGATGAAAGATACGATCCATTACAAGGAGAGGCATGGATCAAACAAAGTGAGCTGCTGAGGGGCTAGAGCTGACATCTTGCAAGATGGGCGACTTACTCACTGCGGTGCAGCTGTGACATCATGAGTTGGCCACGCCCCCAAGGCCTGCATGAAGCCTGCCCTCAAACTGTCACTCAAAGCCCCACCCCCAAACAACCACAAAGCTCCGCCCCACGGGCATATAAAGCAAAATCGTGAAAATCTGCCAAAATGGATGACTGCCTGGCTGGGGTTCAGCTGTGACATCATGCTTTGGCTCCGCCACCATACTGTCACTCAAAGCTGTGCCCCCTAACCACCATTAGGCTCCGCCCCCACGGGCATATGACGCAAACTTGAGAACATCTGCCAATATGGCTGACTGCCTGCCTGGGGTGCAGCTGTGACATCAGATACCAATGGAGACAAGTCAGGGCTGGTTCACACTTGGCGCTTTTTCAGCGCTTTTGTGGTCGCCGACAATCACCTAAGTGCTGCTACTAATGTGTCTTGCCTGTGAATCGAGATCGGAGGGCAAGCGGCGGTGAATTCGCCGAATGTGAACCGGCCTTAACAACATTTCAGTTATGCTCAAGCCTACATCTATGCTGAGGGTTTTGTTTTCCCCTTTACTTTTAACCAGGATAGGATCGCAATACACCTGCGTGTGCCACAGGGAAGGGGGAGGAGACACACAACACGTACATGTGACCACACATGCGCAATTACGCGGCCACTTTCAACCTCCTATGGACAGTCAAGAAGGGGTTAATTTCGTTGTAAAATATTTGTTTTTCTTTTATTCACTTATACTCTATTTTACATGCATTGATGAGTATAAAGGGGCCTGTTAACGGTACAAATTTTTCATCAGACGCAATCTTTTGATGTATTTTGTAGTAATTGAAAGTAATAGGAAGGTAATCATCTATTGTTCCCATAAACAGGTTAATTAGGGCATTTTCTCTCTCTCTGAACCATTACATTTTCTGATCCAATCGACCATAGAATCGATTTTCACCACATACTTTTTTTATATATACAATTCAATTGTAATAATTGCATTGAAAGATTGCATCTGTTGAAAAAATTGTACTGTTAATGGGCACCTTTAAGCATGGGATGGTCTCAAAGCAAATGGGGAAAGCAGACAAAGGGCCTTTTACCACTACGTAACACAATCACAAGCGTAATCATGCTGCGTAATGATCGCGGTACCTTGCCGTGATTTCCTTGCGATCCGTCGGATATTTGAGCACAATAACAGTGAAAATCACGCAGGCTGGTGATTGTTATTTGGGAGAAAGAGAATAGCGCTAGTGGAAGACCAGCACTGCCATTTACATGTTACTTGCAGTGCTGCTACGATCATCAAAAGGGCAATTGGGGGCGGGGCTTCAGGTCAGTTTTCAAAACAACAAAAACACAGCAAATCAGTAACAGGACATAACAGGCCTTCATCTCACCCAAGCAGAATAAGATCTATTACAAGAAGAGAGGCATGGATCAAGCACAGCGTGCTGGAGAGGAGAGAGAGCTAACATCAGCTAACATCTTCCAAAATGGCTGACTGCCTGGCTGGGGTGCAACTGTGACATCTTGCTTTGGCCCCGCTTCCAAACACGTGAAGCTCCGCCCCCAAATCGCGCGCCAAGCCCCGCCCCCACGGGCATATAAACAAAGAGAGCATGTCTGCCAATATGGCTGGAAGGCTGACTGCCTGGCTGGGGTGCAGCAGTGATGAAAAATAAGATCCATTACAAGGAGAGGCATGGATCAAACACAGTGAGCTGCAGAGGGGCTAGAGCTGACATCTTGCAAGATGGGCGACTTCCTGACTGGGGTGCAGCTGTGACATCATGAGATGGCCACGCCCCCAAGGCCTGCATGAAGCCTGCCCTCAAACTGTCACTCAAAGCCCCACCACCAAACAACCACAAAGCTCCGCCCCCACGGGCACATAAAAAAAAATGGTGAACATCTGCCAAAATGAATGACTGCCTGGCTGGGGTTCAGCTGTGACATCATGCTTTGGCTCCGCCATCATACTGTCACTCAAAGCTGTGCCCCCTAACCACCATTAAGCTCCGCCCCCACGGGCATATGACGCAAACTTGAGAACATCTGCCAATATGGCTGACTGCCTGTCTGGGGTGCAGCTGTGACATCAGATACCAATGGAGACAAGTCAGGGCTGGTTCACACTTGGCGCTTTTTCAGCGCTTTCCTGATCGCCGGCGATCAGCTAAGTGCTTCTGCTAATGTGTCCCTATGTAAACATTCACACTGAAGCGTTTGCGATTTCGATCAATCGCAAATGGAGTGATTGCGCTGTGATTCTCGTTCTATTGATCGGAAATCACAAGCGCAAATCACAGTGAATCGCTAGGTTTTGCCCGTGAATCGAGATCGCGGGACAAGCGGAGGTGAATCGACGAATGTGAACCGGCCTTAACAACATATGCTCAAGCCTACATCTATGCTGAGGGGGGTTTTTTTACCCTTTACTTTTAACCACTTTCTGCCAAACTGACATTTTAAAACACTTTCTTTTTTTTTACTTTTTTTTTGCACTTTTCAGAGCAAAACTGTCATTTTAAAATGATCTGTTTTGCAGGAGATAGGATCGCAATACACCCGTGGGTGCCACAGGGAAGGGGGAGGGGACACACAACACGTATACGTGAACACTAGAGATGGCCCGAACCATTCACCGGGCGAATCTCTCTGGGCCCTGTACTACTTCCGGGTCGCTATGACCCGGAAAAGTACGCCTGCGCTGGCCCGACAGTGCGCGTCCTAGATCACGCTCCTGTTGCCGGGCACTTTCTGCGCATGAGCGTGACGTCGCGCACATGCGCAGAAAGTGCCCGGCAACAGGAGCGAGATCTAGGACGCGCACTGCCGGGCCAGTGCAGGCGTACTACTCCGGGTCATAGCGACCCGGAAGTAGTACAGGGCCCAGAGATGGTGAGATGTTCGCCGGCGAACGGTTCGTTAACCGTTTGGGCCATCTTTAGTGAACACGCATGCGCAATAATGCGGCCACTTTCCACCTCCTATGGACAGTCAAGAAGGGGTTAACTTAGTTGTAAAATATTTGTTTTTCAACTTATACTTTAATATTTTACATGCATTGATGAGTTTAAAGGGGCCTGTTAACGGTACATTTTTTTCATCAGATGCAATCTTTTGATGCATTTTGTTGCAATCGAAAGTACTAGGAAAGTAATCATTTATTGTTCCTATAAACAGGTTAATTAGGGCATTTTCTCTCTCGCTGAACCATTACATTTTCTGATCCAATCGACCATAGAATCCATTCTCACCACATACTTTTTTTTAATATACAATTCAATTGTAAAAATTGCATGAAAAGATTGCATCTGTTGAAAAAATTGTACTGTTAGTGGGCACCTTTAAGCATGGGATGGTCTCATAGCAAATGGGGAAAGCAGACAAAGGGCCCTTTACCACTACGTAACACAATCACAAGCGCAATCATGCTGTGCAAGGATCGCGGTACATTGCGGTCACTTCCTTGGGATCCCTTGAATATTCGAGCACAATAACAGTGAAAATCACGCAGGCTGGTGATTGTTATTTGGGAGAAAGAGAATAGCGCTAGTGGAAAACCAGCACTGCCATTTACATGTTACTTGCGGTGCTGCTACAATCAGCTAAAGAGCAATTGGGGGCGGGGCTTCAGGTCAGTTTTCAAAACAACAAAAACACAGCAAATCAGTAACAGGACATAACAGGCCTTCATCTCACCTGAGCAGAATAAGATCTATTACAAGAAGAGAGGCATGGATCAAGCACAGCGCTGCAGAGGAGAGAGAGATAACATCAGCTAACATCTTCCAAGACAGCCGACATCCTGGCTGGGGTGCAACTGTGACGTCATGCTTTGGCCCCGCTTCCAACCACGTGAAGCCCCGCCCCCAAATCGCGCGCCAAGCCCCGCCCCCACGGGCATATAAACAAAGAGAGCACATGTCTGCCAATATGGCTGGAAGGCTGACTGCCTGGCTGGGGTGCAGCAGTGATGAAAGATAAGATCCATTACAAGGAGAGGCATGGATCAAACACAGTGAGCTGCAGAGAGGCTAGAGCTGACATCTTGCAAGATGGGCGACTTCCTGACTGGGGTGCAGCTGTGACATCATGAGTTGGCCACGCCCCCAAGGCCTGCATGAAGCCTGTCCTCAAACTGTCACTCAAAGCCCCACCACCAAACAACCACAAAGCTCCGCCCCACGAGCATATAAAGCAAAATCGTGAACATCTGCCAAAATGAATGACTGCCTGGCTGGGGTTCAGCTGTGACATCATGCTTTGGCTTCGCCACCATACTGTCACTCAAAGCTGTGCCCCCTAACCACCATTAAGCTCCGCCCCCACGGGCATATGACGCAAACTTGAGAACATCTGCCAATATGGCTGACTGCCTGCCTGGGGTGCAGCTGTGACATCAGATACCAATGGAGACAAGTCAGGGCTGGTTCACACTTGGCGCTTTTTCAGCGCTTTTCTGATCGCCGGCGATCAGTTAAGTGCTGCTACTAATGTTTCCCTATGTAAACATTCACACTGAAGCGTTTGCGATATCGATCAATCGCAAATGGAGTGATTGCGCTGTGATTCTCGTTCTATTGTTCGGAAATCACAAACGCAAATTGCGCAGAATCACTATATTTTGCCCGTGAATCGAGATCGCCGGACAAGCGGAGGTGAATTGCCAAATGTGAACCGGCCTTAAAGAGAGTCTGAAGCGAGAATAGATCTCGCTTCAGACCTCATACATAGCAGGGGCACTTGTGCCCCTGCTAAAACGCCGCTATCCCGCGGCTTAACGAGGGTCCCTGTCCCTCCAAATCCCCTCCGTGCGGCAGGGTAGCGCTTCCGCATTGGGGCAGGGCTAACCGCCGCAGCCGTGCCTCATGCGCGTCTATCAGACGCGTATCTCCGCCTCTCCCCCGCCCCTCTCAGTCTTCCTTCACTGAGAGGGGCGGGGGAGAGGCGGCGATGCGCGTCTGATAGACGCGCTGTGAGGCAGGGCTGCGGCCGTTAGCCCTGCCTCCAGCAGCAGCAAAATCTACGACCAAGTTGGTCGTAGATTTTGCAGGGGGTGGGTTGGGGGGGTCAGGGACCCTCGTTTAGCCGCGGAATAACAGCGTTTTAGCGGGGGCACACATGCGCCTGCTATATATGAGACAAGAAGCGAGATTTAGTCTCGCTTCAGTGTCTCTTTAAGAACATTTCAGTTATGCTCAAGCCTACATCTATGCTGAGGTTTTTTTTTCCCCTTTACTTAACCACTTTCTGCAAAACTGACATTTTAAAACCTTTTTTTTTTCTTTTTTTGCACTTTTCAGAGCAAAACTGTCATTTTAAAATGATCTGTTTTTCAGGATATAGGATCACAATACACCTGCAGGTGCCACAGGGAAGGGGAGGGGACACACAACACGTATATGTGAACACTAGAGATGGCACGAACCGTTCACTGGGCGAATCTCTCTGGGCCCTGTACTACTTCCGGGTCGCTATGACCCGGAGTAGTACGCCTGCGCTTGCCCGGAGGTGCGCATCCTAGATCGCGCTCCTGTTGCCAGGCACTCTCTGCGCATGAGCGTGACCTCACTCATGACGTCACGCACATACGCAGAAAGTCCCCGGCAACAGGAGCGAGATCTAGGACGCGCACTGCAGGGCCAGCGCAGGCGTACTACTCCGGGTCATAGCGACCCGGAAGTAGTACAGGGCCCAGAGATGGTGAGATGTTCGCCGGCGAACGGTTCGGGAACGGTTCGGGCCATCTTTTGTGAACACGCATGCGCAATTATGCGGCCATTTTCCACCTCCTATGGACAGTCAAGAAGGGGTTAACTTAGTTGTAAAATATTTGTTTTTCAACTTATACTTGAATATTTTACATGCATTGATGAGTTTAAAGGGGCCTGTTAACGGTACATTTTTTTCATCTGACGCAATCTTTTGATGCATTTTGTTGCAATCGAAAGTAATAGGAAGGTAATCATTTATTGTTCCTATAAACAGGTTAATTAGGGCATTTTCTCTCTCTGAACCATTACATTTTCTGATCCAATCGACCATAGAATCGATTTTCACCACATACTTTTTTTTAATATACAATTCAATTGTAAAAATTGCATGAAAAGATCGCATCTGTTGAAAAAATTGTACTGTTAATGGGCACCCCAGAAGCCCTCCCATAGAACTGGCTCCTAACCGCATCTATTTACATCAAGACATTCTATAGCGGCCACACGGGGGAGCTCCACACACAAGTGCAATGGACATTTTACAGTACCGGCCACAAGAGGGAGCTCCGCACTCAATGTTGCCGGCTTACATACGGGCTCCTGGATCCTGGCTGCTCAGTGTGATGCCTCCAGAGAGCGGACTCTCTTCCTCCTCAGCTGTGCAGAGCGGAGACTCCTCTACCTCCTCCGGCTGGCAATCGCTCGAGCGTGCTGTGCACGCGGAGGTCTTTGTTCGGTCCCGCTGCTGCTGTAGATGCCTCGCGCTGGTGACGTAGAGTTGTGCATCGCGCTCTCCTGGCTATATGTAATGTATACAATAACATTGCGTACTACAGTATACTGTAATCGATGCTATATACTAGGCATAGCGCCATACAGTATATTGCCTGTCTGTGTAAATGGGAAGCAAAGCTTTTTATTTGTTTCTGCAATTAGGTGTACAATACTTTTATGCTGTTACTGGGGACTTCTTATTCTGCTGGTCTATCCTTACACTGATAACACAGTCCACTTCAGCTTATAGGAGGGCTATCTAACTCTGAGCTCACCTCCATCTCTACTGGGCTTTTATTTACCCTGTTCCTCAGTTATCAATGCTGGTTCAGCTGTACCACAAAGCAGCCCTCCGATCCCATTTGTATAGCTGCTGAGCCATAAGATATCAGCAATTCTTCTTAGCAAGGAGTGATATGCTGGGGACAGGGGCGTCTTTAGCCATTCTTGTCTCTCCAGGCGAGAAAACCTGTGGCGCCCCTCCCCCCCAAATCTTTCACCATAAAATAATCATAACGCAGCAATGATTCACCATAAAATAATTGTAACGGCACAATGATTCACCATAAAAAAAATCGTAATGTGGGCAGCCTTCACCATAAAATAATCGTAATGTGGCCAGCGTTCACCAGAAAATAATCGTCCGTGGCCAGCGTTCACCATAAAATAATCGTCCGTGGCCAGCGTTCACCAGAAAATAATTGTCCGTGGCCAGCGTTCACCAGAAAATATTCGTCCGTGGCCAGCGTTCACCAGAAAATAATCGTCTGTGCCCAGCGTTCACCAGAAAATAATCGTAATGAGGTCAGCGTTCACCAGAAAATTATCGTAATGCGGCCAGCGTTCATCAGAAAATAATGTTCTGCGGCCAGCGTTCACCAGAAAATAATCGTCCGTGGCCAGCGTTCACCAGAAAATAATCGTCCGTGGTCAGCGTTCACCAGAAAATAATCGTAATGTGGTCAGCGTTCACCAGAAAATATTCGTAATGTGGTCAGCGTTCACCAGAAAATAATCGTAATGTGGTCAGCGTTCACCAGAAAATAATCGTAATGTGGTCAGCGTTCACCAGAAAATAATCGTAATGTGGCCAGCGTTCACCAGAAAATAATCGTAATGTGGCCAGCGTTCACCAGAAAATAATCGTCCGTGGTCAGCGTTCACCAGAAAATAATCGTCTGTGGCCAGCGTTCACCAGAAAATAATCGTCCGTGGCCAGCGTTCACCATAAAATAATCGTCCGTGGCCAGCGTTCACCAGAAAATAATTGTCCGTGGCCAGCGTTCACCAGAAAATATTCGTCCGTGGCCAGCGTTCACCAGAAAATAATCGTCTGTGCCCAGCGTTCACCAGAAAATAATCGTAATGAGGTCAGCGTTCACCAGAAAATTATCGTAATGCGGCCAGCGTTCATCAGAAAATAATGTTCTGCGGCCAGCGTTCACCATAAAATAATCGTCCGTGGCCAGCGTTCACCATAAAATAATCGTCCGTGGCCAGCGTTCACCAGAAAATAATTGTCCGTGGCCAGCGTTCACCAGAAAATATTCGTCCGTGGCCAGCGTTCACCAGAAAATAATCGTCTGTGCCCAGCGTTCACCAGAAAATAATCGTAATGAGGTCAGCGTTCACCAGAAAATTATCGTAATGCGGCCAGCGTTCATCAGAAAATAATGTTCTGCGGCCAGCGTTCACCAGAAAATAATCGTCCGTGGCCAGCGTTCACCAGAAAATAATCGTCCGTGGTCAGCGTTCACCAGAAAATAATCGTAATGTGGTCAGCGTTCACCAGAAAATATTCGTCCGTGGCCAGCGTTCACCAGAAAATAATCGTCTGTGCCCAGCGTTCACCAGAAAATAATCGTAATGAGGTCAGCGTTCACCAGAAAATTATCGTAATGCGGCCAGCGTTCATCAGAAAATAATGTTCTGCGGCCAGCGTTCACCATAAAATAATCGTCCGTGGCCAGCGTTCACCATAAAATAATCGTCCGTGGCCAGCGTTCACCAGAAAATAATTGTCCGTGGCCAGCGTTCACCAGAAAATATTCGTCCGTGGCCAGCGTTCACCATAAAATAATCGTCCGTGGCCAGCGTTCACCAGAAAATAATTGTCCGTGGCCAGCGTTCACCAGAAAATATTCGCCAGTGGCCAGCGTTCACCAGAAAATAATCGTCTGTGCCCAGCGTTCACCAGAAAATAATCGTAATGAGGTCAGCGTTCACCAGAAAATTATCGTAATGCGGCCAGCGTTCATCAGAAAATAATGTTCTGCGGCCAGCGTTCACCATAAAATAATCGTTCGTGGCCAGCGTTCACCATAAAATAATCGTCCGTGGCCAGCGTTCACCAGAAAATAATTGTCCGTGGCCAGCGTTCACCAGAAAATAATTGTCCGTGGCCAGCGTTCACCAGAAAATATTCATCCGTGGCCAGCGTTCACCAGAAAATAATCGTCTGTGCCCAGCGTTCACCAGAAAATAATCGTAATGAGGTCAGCGTTCACCAGAAAATTATCGTAATGCGGCCAGCGTTCATCAGAAAATAATGTTCTGCGGCCAGCGTTCACCAGAAAATAATCGTCCGTGGCCAGCGTTCACCAGAAAATAATCGTCCGTGGTCAGCGTTCACCAGAAAATAATCGTAATGTGGTCAGCGTTCACCAGAAAATAATCGTAATGTGGTCAGCGTTCACCAGAAAATAATCGTAATGTGGTCAGCGTTCACCAGAAAATAATGGTAATGTGGTCAGCATTCACCAGAAAATAATCGTAATGTGGCCAGCGTTCACCAGAAAATAATCGTAATGTGGCCAGCGTTTACCAGAAAATAATCGTAATGTGGCCAGGGTTCACCATAAAATATTCGTAATGTGGCCAGGGTTCACCAGAAAATAATGTTCTGTGGCCAGCGTTCACCAGAAATTATTCGTATGTGGCCATGGTTCACCAGAAAATTATCCTAATGCGGGCAGCGTTTCACTAAAAAATGTATAATTGCCTGTAAAAAGAAAAGCATTTACTCACCTGTAGAAGACTCCTCTCCCTGGGCGAAGCACCCCCGACAATCTTCCTGCTGCAGCGCAGCCAGCCTCCGAAAGTTCCGCGCTGATGGGCAGAGCAGGGCTACAAGAAGATGGCGTCCGAAGCCCTGTACTGGAGACACAAATAGTCTCCAGTACAGGGCTTCAGACGCCATCTTCCTGTAGCCCTGCTCTGCCTGCTGGAAGACTATGCATGCTGTAACAGTGAGCTGCGGGCTTTGGGGATGAACTGGTGCGGAGTCTAGTAGACGCCGCAGCCAGTTCACCGCAGGGGTCGCACAGTCTGACGGGGGAAGGTGGGCACTTCCCCTCGTCCCCCACCCGCGGCAGTGCCCCTCCCCCACCCGGCGCTCCAGGCCACCGTTTGTCCTTGCCTGGTGGCTGGGACGCCTCTGGCTGGGGATATTCTGTTTAAAGAATACCAGAGCCCAAGAGAAGATGAGAAACAGGGAGGGCATGGGCGTAACAATAGGGGATGCAGCCCCCCCCCGGGGCCCGCTCGTGCCGTTTTGGGGGCTGGAGGGGTCACACCATGAGGGGAAAGCTATGGCCACACTTGGCGGGGAGGGGGGAAGGTCCCCCCCCCCTCCCTCACCTCGGGCTTTCCCCTCTGTACTCCCCTCCAGCTTCTAGCTATACAAGTGCAGCGGCAGGCAAACATACCTTCCGTGCGTTCCAGTGCGGACACTTCTCGCTCTAGTGACTGACGTGACTTCCTGTATAAAACAGGAAGTCGTGTTAGTCACTAGAGTGAGAAGCGTCCGGACGCACGGAAGGTATGTTTGCCTGCCGCTGCCTGCCGCTCTGCTCGCTGCACTTGTATAGCTAGAAGCTGGAGGGGAGCACAGAGGGGAAAGCCCGAGGTGAGGGAGGCGAATGTGGCCATAGCTTTCCCCTCATGGTGCGACCCCTCCAGCCCCCCAAAACAGCCACGAGCGGGCCCTGGGGGGAGGGGGGCCCGCTCACAATTTCTGCAGGGGGGCCCGGGGGCTCTTAGTTACGCCCCTGAGGGAGGGGGATGGAAGCTGGCGAGTTTGGTGAAATTGGATGTGTGTATGCACCCTTATTAGGCCTGTTTTTCACAGGCGGCTGAAGTTCTCATTTGTCGCACAGTTCAGCCTCCTGGCTGCTGGATACAAGTGCCATTTGGTTGCAATTACATGCAGCTGGATGGAAGCGTTTGTGAACGCCACACACGTCACATTTGACATGCGATGGTGTTACCTGTCAGCCAAAATCCATCTCATTTCACCACCACCATGCTTATATGCAACTCCATGTTGTGCACCTCGACATGCAGTAGGTGGCACAGAGGGGGACACTGCGGTTAAAGGGGCTACAGGGGACAGAGGGGGAACAGTGTTTCGACTTAAGTATGGGTTCAGGTTAAAAATTAAGGTGTGGGTCCTAATGAAGCACATAGCTGGAAATAGTCTACAATGGGCTCTATTCATAAAAAAGTTGTGGCGAAAAAACTCCTGGAGGGAAAATACCGCAGCAGTATTTTACACTTCTGGGTGGTCATTCAAAAAAATCTTGCCAGCTGCGATGCAAGAGCGGAGATCTCCCGCTGAAAGCTGGCGGTAAGCTGTCGGAAGGCATGCGGAAACACTTCAGCTGGCAGAGTCCCTCCGTGCACTGCTCTCTCTGGGAGGTCTGTCCCATTCACTTGTATGTAATCCGCAAAATCAGAGGAAGCGGTATTTCCCGTCCACATACCGCTTCCTCTAAACTTTATGAATGGCCATTTTGTTACTTTTTTCTAGATAAATCTAGAAAAACACTGGAGAAGGCGGAAATTTCTCGCTCTGCTGGGGGATTGTAGATTTTCATGCGGGAACAGCTTTTATGAATGCCTACTTTGCTAAATGGACGGGAAAATCCGCTGTTTTGAGCGGTAAACTTGCGGTAAGGTTTTATGAATAGAGCCCAATGTAGACTAGGGATGGTCAATGAGGTGCAATAATTGCTAGTTGATGTAGGCTTATGCAAAGTGTGAATCAATTGTAAATGTATGCAGCTTGAAAATAGGCCAATCCAATCTCATGAAGGTGGAATTTGATTGGTCCACTTTCAAGCACCATGCACCTGCCCTGCCAGCACATTCATCCTTCTCCTGTCCAGTCACTGCACCATGGCAATGCTGCCAGCATGTAACATTGATTTCAACATGCCAATGGGAAATAATTATGTTGTGTCATCTCATTACAGCTGGAAATATTGGGAGGCTCAAACACAGGACTGAACAAGTCCAGCACACTCCGCCTGCTGTTTACTTTGCAATGACTGGAAGAACTTCATTCTCAAGGGGCAAATGACTTCTTACTTCTAAGGCACGTGACTACCGAACTCGGCTACTTAGATGTGGTATCAGGTGGGTATGTGGATACCTAAATACTGCATCTGGGGCACATAGTTCCTTCATTCTGATACCTGGGGGCACATGGCTAGTTAATTTTGGTGTCTGGGGACTGGCAAACAAAGCTGCTCAATTGTAATGAATGGCTGCTGTATTCTGGTATTGTGCGGTGTATAGCTACCTCATTCTAGTATCTGGCAGCACATGGCTGCATATATTGTGAAAAAGGGGAGAACACTGTTTACATTGGGGGCTGCTTTCCCTTTTTCTTTTTTTTTTTCTGCTGCATAGTTAATACTAAACATTTGTTAAACTGTGCATTCAGGAACATCTCCAATATTACTTATATTTTTGGTTTTCAGCACCGGAACAATTAGGTGAAAAAAAAGATATATTTACTAGGAGTACTCCATAATTGTGAAATAATACTTTTCTATCATTCTCCCAGTCTAAGACTGTTTCTGGCATTGCTTGATGATTTTTAATTCACTATTAATACTTGTTCAGATGTAATTGTATATTATTTTTAAGCCTCACAAATTCTTATACTGTACACCCGGGGAGGGTGGGAGGGGGGGGGTACACGTACCACGTGTTCAGAACCTAACAGCTATTGGGTTCTTAAAAGTTCTGCAACATTTATCTGGGTCATATCAGATCAGTTAGTATTGCTAAGGCTGCTTCCACACAGGGACGTTACAGGCGGACGTTAGTGCAGCCTGTAACGCTCCCCCAACGCACAGCAATGTAACACAAGTGGGCTGTTCACACTGCCCACGTTGCGTTACATGTAACGCTGCACGTTATTCAGAAAGTGCAGCATGCTACGGCGTTACAGCGGCTTAAGCCGCGTTAGACTGTCTGCACATGCTCAGTAATGTTGGGGAGGAGCGGAGAGTTGCCAGGCACATGGCTAATTAATATTCACTGCACGTTGTGACGTGCAGTGTTTACTTCCTGGAGCGGCCGCTCTGTGCGGCGATTGGCCGGCGGGACCACGTGATGCCGCATGCGTCCAACAGTACGCATCACGGACGCCAGAGTGAGCTGCACAACGCGGCTCACTCTGACGTCCACATCGAAGAGCACCAGGCGTTGCGTTAGGTGCACGTTATGCGACCTTAACGTGGCACCTAACGCAACGTCTTAGTGTGCAAGTAGCCTAAAGGATGAATGAAATGAAATGGCGTGCGTGCAGTTGCTGCAGCATACCGTACATGTAATGGCATCACTGACACTTTGTAAAAATGTACTGCAGGTACTGTATATGGCTACAGTTACAAGACTGCTATATGACAAAACATCACTGCAACCTCAACCATTATTATAATTTCTGATTATCTTCCACCCTTATTTTTTGCTCAAATTGGAAAAAAAATGCCTAGCACCACTAGAGATGCTAAGTAGGGCCCTGCCCAGCCATGATGGTTAGAGGCCAGCAGGAATAGTGACCTGTGAGGGATGTTGGGGGGGCACGATTGGTGCACGCAGGGGGGCATCCACCTTTATTAGCACTTATTGGTTCAGAGGTTTGTTTTATTTGATAGCACTTTAGCTACCCACCCATTTTGACTTGCTATTTCATTTAATAATTGGGGGGTTACTATGGAAGTGATTATAATGCAACATTCCATTGTGTTTATTGATTGATATATTTTTGGTGTGTATCCTGGAATGCATTTTAATTGTTTTTATTGTGGAATCCAATTTTGACATCATAATAAAGCTTTTTTGATATTTTCCTAATCTGTTGTGGTGCGGTTTTATGGGGAAAGGCCTTGTTGTTGTTCATGTCATATTAATACTATTCCCCTTCTGCACGCTTGGGATTCATATTATCCTTATATAAGAAAAGCTTGTTTACATGATTTGACCGGTGCTTGCCTCGTCTTTGTGTCTTTAACCAGCCCTTAGGTAGCATCTCCTAGGTAGCACCACAAAATATGCTGGTGCTTTTATAAATCAATTACCCTGGACGTGTTTAAATCCAGACTGAAAACCCACCTGTTCAGTTTGGTATTTGCAGAAATATAACTTTTGTTGTGTGAATACTTCATCCTACTACCAACTACTGAATCTGAGAGAGCCTAAGCACTTTGAGTCATATGAGAGAAAAGCGCTATGGAAATGTTATTATATTGTATTATACGTTACCTGTGCTGTAGCAGCCTCTGCGCGGTGTTCATAACCTTCCGTGTGGCCTCTGTCAGACGTTATGCACCAGTTGCGTGTACAGAGAGCCTCCCGGGGGTTACAGACATCGCGCGGAGGCTGCTACAGGACAGGTCACTCATGACGTCACGCACAAGCGCAGAAAGTGCCCGGCAACAGGAGCGACATCTAGGACGCGAACTGCCGGGCCAGCGCAGGCGTACTACTCCGGGTCATAGCGACCCGGAAGTAGTACAGGGCCCAGAGATGGTGAGATGTTCGCCGGCGAACGGTTCGTTAACCGTTCGGGCCATCTTTAGTGAACACGCATGCGCAATTATGCAGCCACTTTCCACCTCCTATGGACAGTCAAGAAGGGGTTAACTTAGTTGTAAAAGATTTGTTTTTCAACTTATACTTTAATATTTTACATGCATTGATGAGTTTAAAGGGGCCTGTTAACGGTACAATTTCTTTCATCAGACGCAATCTTTTGATGCATTTTGTTGCAATCGAAAGTAATAGGAAGGTAATCATTTATTGTTCCTATAAACAGGTTAATTAGGGCATTTTCTCTCTCGGAACCATTACATTTTCTGATCCAATCGACCATAGAATCGATTTTCACCACATACTTTTTTTTTTTTAATATACAATTCAATTGTAAAAATTGCATGAAAAGATTGCATCTGTTGAAAAAATTGTACTGTTAGTGGGCACCTTAAAGCATGGGATGGTCTCATAGCAAATGGGGAAAGCAGACAAAGGGCCCTTTACCACTACGTAACACAATCACAAGCGTAATCATGCTGCGCAAGGATCGCGGTACGTTGCGGTCACTTCCTTGGGACCCGTTCAATATTCGAGCACAATAACAGTGAAAATCACGCAGGCTGGTGATTGTTATTTGGGAGAAAGAGAATAGCGCTAGTGGAAGACCAGCACTGCCATTTACATGTTACTTGCAGTGCTGCTACAATCAGCTAAAGAGCAATTGGGGGCGGGGCTTCAGGTCAGTTTTCAAAACAACAAAAACACAGCAAATCAGTAACAGGACATAACAGGCCTTCATCTCACCCGAGCAGAATACGATCTATTACAAGGAGAGGCATGGAGTGGCATATGCCCCCCACCACACCAATGCCAAGTGTTGGCAGCAGAACCAGGCCTCTAGTGTTTGTCCCCGGACCAGAGATGGATGAAGGTGTAATGGGGCCCTAGGCAACGAAGTAGATTTGGGGCCCCTTTGTGGTCTTCTTGGTAAGCTGAAGTGAAGGTGGCTGATGGGCCCCTTGACATCCACTAGGCCTCTGGCACCTGCCAAGGTTGCCTAGTGGATGATCCTGCTGTGCCCAAGACACAGGCACAGCACAGAAGAGACAGGGAGGAGAGGTCCGGGCGGCAAAGGAGAGAAGACGTCAGCGGTGGACATGTGAGTATAAGCTTTACTGCGAGCACATCGGTCGTCCCAAAACTGAATGCAGCTACCGATGCGGTCTGACCTGCCTCCAAAGTATATCGTCCATCCGGTGTGACCAACCGATGATTTATTACGGCTGATGATTTTACTATCGTATCTGAAGAGAAATAGTGCTCTTCTGAAGCCGTTTATGGGAACAATTGATAATTACCTTCTGATTACTTACAATCCAGTAAATCTGATCGAACATTTGCATTATCGGTAAATCCAGTTTTAAAAGAATTGTGCACGATGCATGCAATGTCCTGTCATATCCACGGGGTGAACTGATCATTTCCGACATGTCTTATCTGCTCCCGATCAATGAAGAGATCGGTTTTCAGATCACTACTGCACAAAATCGATCCCGCAATCGATCAGGAGTAGATTGGACAAGTCGAAAATTATCAGTTCGCCCCGTCGATCTGATGGGACATTGCATGCATCGTGCACAATTTTTTTAAAACTGGATTCAACGATAATGCAAATTAGTGCTTACACCCATCATTCTGATGAGAAATTGCTATGGTGTGTACCTATCATTACACCTGGCTGGGAGTTCCTTGCCACGGGGGCATAAGCGAGGAGGGGCGTGGCCCAGGCCACACATGCGCAGTAGCCGCGACAGGCAATCTTTCCGTGGATCACAGCTGATCACTGGAGCACAGCGGGAGGACAGCGAGGCACCTGTAAGGCTTCCCTGCTTGTCCGTCATTCTGTATTTAGAAACTGCCACAGTGGCGTTTTCTACCCAAAGTTTTTCAGAAGCTGTGGCCACACTTACCTATGTTGCCTCAGCCCACCCACAGCTTGGCAGCTGCGACCTAATAGGTGGCTGCTGTCGGCGGCTGGGCCGTGGCAACACAGGCGGGGGAAGCCACAGCTTTGGAAACATTCAGGGTAGGAACACACTAGGCAACGCGTTCAAGTTAGCGTTTTGCTGCATATGCGTTTGTGCATTTTCAGTGCATTTTGCGTGGGTTTGCATTTTTGTTCCGCACATGCATTTTGTGTGCGTTTTTTAATGCATTTGTGGTTCGCCTATATAAATTGCATATGTGTGTTGTATGCGTTTTTGCGTAAATGCTGCGATTAGCAGTTACAGCAGGAAATAGCAGGCGCCTGCTGCTGTGTATATATAGAGGGCACCTCTGGCGCCCAAATTTCCTGTTGTAGTAGTTAATTGCAGCTTTTACCATTGGCAGATATGACACCATCCAAACTTCCCTGGTTACTAATAGGCTAAATTAGCGGGCGAAGCGAAAATGTGCAAAAATGTGGCTTAGTTGCGCTACTGTGTATTGAATAACCGATATTGATTAAAGATCAGTATTAACTGCGCCGATGTTTACTGCCACTAGTATGCCACTGGTGCATCCTGCCACTGGTACACCACTGGTGCGCACTGCCACCCTACTGGTGCAAAGTGCCTTCTGGGTCCTCAGGTATTCCAGCCCAGTCCAGTATCGATGGGACATCAGTCAGGGCATCCATCAGTATCCTATCATCATCTGTTTAAACAGCTCAAGTTGCCAGCTTTTTCCCATCCCACCTGCACATACTGTGGCCTGCTGATAACCAGCAGGGATGAGCTCACGAGTAATCACGATTCAGTAAGGACTCGAATTCATAATTAACCACTTGAGGACCACAGTGTTAACCCCCCCCCCCCCCCCCCAAAGACCAGGCCTTTTTTTGTAAAATAGGCCACTGCAGCTTTAAGGCCAAGCTGCAGGGCCACAAAACACAGCACACGAGTGATTTCCTCCCCCCCCACCCCCCTTTTCTCCCCACCAACAGAGCTTCCTGTTGGTGGGGTTTGATTGCACCCCAGGTGTTGTTGTTTTTTTTAATACATATTTATTTGTGGGGTTTTTTTTATCAAAATAGTGTATTTTTTTTAAATTTCCCCTGCAGTGGCCACTCCCTCCCTCCCCCCTCCAGCCTATTAGTGTGATCGGCAGTCATAGGCTTCAGCCTATGACAGCCTATCACTTCTGGGCCAATGGAAGGGACAGCTGTGTCACACGGCTGTCCCCAGTACATCTCTGCACCAGATCGCGGCGCTGTATAAGCTTTATAGATGGCGGTTTCGCCATCTAACATTCTCCCGAGACTGAAGGCAGGGTGAAGCTCCTCCCCCAAGCAGGAGATGCGCGCAATCTCCTGCATTAGCTGGCCCCAGGAATTTACGCCGATGGCCGTTAGGCGGTCCTGGGGCTGCCGCCGCGGCCACGCCTGTGAGGATATATGTGGTGATGATATGTACGGTAATATGCAGAACATGGGTACCATTTTTTTTTTATTAGTATCTAAGGTAGCCTCCATCTTGTGTGTCTACTTCACATGTGTGGGGCTATGAAATATTGTAGTGTCTCCTGGAAATAGTACAAATGCATCTGAAGGTGAGCTCATGTGAACAATAGAGCAGGAACTGCTAAAGTGACTTGCTAGCTTAGGGCAAGGAAATGGTTCATTAGGCCACTAGCAGTCATGTCCTCACCTTTGATCTGCTGTGAAATACTGTCTCAGATGTGTACTATTTTCACCTGGCTCAAAGAAGCTGCTAATGTGATTGTCGGTATGTCAATGAAATTACATTTGCATTCAGTTCCTCTGGATACAGGTAATTAGGTAACAACCCTCTATTCTGTCCTGGATCTTGCATTGCTTTGAACTTTGTGTATATGTAAACAAGCCAGTATACAGGATCTTCTCAAAAAATAAGCATATTGTGATAAAGTTCATTATTTTCTGTAATGTACTGATAAACATTAGACTTTCATATATTTTAGATTCAAATACACACAACTGAAGTAGTTCAAGCCTTTTATTGTTTTAATATTGATGATTTTGGCATACAGCTCATGAAAACCCAAATTTCCTATCTCAAAAAATTTGCATATTTCATCCGACCAATAAAAGAAAAGTGTTTTTAAAACAAGTCAACCTTCAAATAATTATGTTCAGTTATGCACTCAATACTTGGTCTGGAATCCTTTTGCAGAAATCACTGCTTCAATGCGGTGTGGCATGGAAGCAATCAGCCTGTGGCACTGCTCAGGTGTTATGGAGGCCCAGGATGATTCGATAGCGGCCTTAAAGTGATCCTTAAGTCAACTGAAAAAAATGAGATTTACTCACCTGGGGCTTCCTTCAGCCCCCAGCAGCCGATCGGTGCCTCCGCTCTGATGTCCCAGGACCCGCCGGCGAGCACTTCCGGTTTGGCCGTCACCGGCCGACAGGCATGGGAACGCGAGTGATTGTTCGCGTTCCCAGCCTGTATATCGCCCCCTATGCTGCTATTGCAGCCTCCTGGCTGCTGTACTAAGCCAACGCTCATAGCCTAGAAGAGACTGCAGTGTAATTTACGTTACAAGTTCAGTGCCTGATTGTGCCTTGCTACTGTACGATTGTAGTGTGTGTGTGTGCGTGGCGTTCCCGTATTCGGACTAAAGCGCAAAGCTGACCAGAATATGAAAACACGGACTGCGTGCAGATCACTCAACAGCAGAGTGGGAATCGTGGAAGTGTCTAGCAGCAGCTAGTGGTGGCAGCGAGAAGTGCTTTGAGGGGTGACAGCCTTGTTGTAGCTGCCTTGAATAAGGCTGCTTCCCTCTCGATCTGGTCAAACCCGCAGTCGGGAACGGTATCTGCACGCTTGCCACGGGGCCGGTTCCTGACAACGCCCATCGGCGTGACGCGGTCGGCAGGAGGTTAAAATGAGCCTTAATTGCCGCAGCTGTGCGGCTGGATGATAAGGGGTTATTTACCCATAATTCCGCCGTCCTGCCTGCACTCCAAACAGCTTGCACGCGTCCTATTGGACCCATTGCAAGCCTCACTACGCGCACTTCCTCCTTTAAGCCGGAAGGAGGAAGTGCGCGTAGTGAGGCTTGCAATGCGTCCAATAGGATGCGTGCAAGCGGTTTGGAGCGCAGGCAGGACACCAGAATTATGGGTAAATAACCCCTTATCATCCAGCCGCACAGCTGCGGCAATTAAGGCTCATTTTAATTACGAAATCTTAAAGAGAACCCGAGGTGGGGTTCTGACAATGCAATCCACATACAGAGGCTGGGTCTGCCTATACAGCCCAGCCTCTGTTGCTATCCCAATCCTCCCTAAGTTCCCCCTGCACTCTGCAATCCCCCATAAATCACAGCCACGCTGTACTGTCACTATGCGTGCTCCCCCCGCCTCCTGCATAGCTCTGGTCCTGCCCGCGTCCCTTCCCTCCAATCAGCGGGGAGGGAAGGGACGCGGGTGGGGACCGGAGCTCTGCAGGAGGCGGGGGGAGCAGCAGACTGACAGTACAGAGATAAACACAGCCCGCTGCAACACGCTGTGTGTCGACAGCGAGGCTGTGATTTATGGGGGATAGCAGAGCGCAGGGGGGCTTAGGGGGATTGAAATCGCAACAGAGGCTGGGCAGTATAGGCAGACCCAGCCTCTGTATGTGGATTGCATTGTCAGAACCCACCTCGGGTTCTCTTTAAGCCTGGTACACACTTGCAATTATGATTGGCCAATGACTGACTAATTTTACCACCTCCATATAGTATGAGGGTCAACAGATACTGAATACTATGAGCAGATTTTGTAGGTAAACCCTCATACTACATGGAGGTGGTAAAATTGGCAGTGATTGGCCAATCATAATTAAAGTGTGTACCAGGCTTTACTCGTGAGCTCATCCCTGATAACCGGCATGGTCAGTGAGATGCTAATCATTCTGAGTTGATGCAGATTATATGCAAATTAAAGAAAATTGTATGCAGCTTTGAAATCATCCAATCAAACGCAACAGCTATTTCGTTTAAATGGTCCATTTCCATGCAGCATGTATTTGCATAAAAATACCACAAAAACACTTGGAATCATTGGCATGTAATTTTATAATTAATCTGTTAATCTTTATGTATATCCTCATGTGACTATAAGGACCACATGCACAAGATTAGATTATTGTGTTAGAGTGACACTTTAAGTAAAAGGAATATTGTTAACCAAGGAGTTATCACGATATCACTGAATATGTTTTGAACTATTTACTGTGCACAGTCTTCTATGTCCTTCACAGTGAAATTCCAGAACGACCTCCCTCCCCCCTCCCGTCTGTTGTACCAGGCACAGAGAAGGAATTCTTTGGGAAGGGCAGTTTGAACCAGATTTCCATGGGCAGATTTGTCTTTGCTGAACACTGGCTAGAGGTCATAACGAAACTCCACCACTGTTTCATTTCCAGTGAAACGGAAGTCAGCCTGAAAGTGAAAGCTGAAATACAGGAAGTTTCTTGAAAGACACAGGGAAAACCCGCCCAAAGAAGAAGTCTAGTCCCCTTTGGACATTGTTCATTGGACTCATGGGATGACAGACTGTTTGGAGGGAGCAATATATTAGCATGTTAACTGGGGTATAAAGATCAACAGAGGAAGGAAGTCTGCCCCCTTTTGTGACTGGCCAGGCTGCAGCTAGCCTGTTTCTCCTTTAATAAATGCTGGTATATAAAAGGGTCCTCAGCTGAGTGAATAAAGATTTCATTTTCATTGGCACGAATTGGAGAAGTCTCATTGAGTAAGTTATTTTCCTTTAACACATGTCACTGACCATCCCCAGTGCTAAAGCTCGCCATATACATGTAGATTTTCACCTGATGATCCAAAACAATTGATTCCTCTCTCATTGAAATCGATTAAAGCCTGCCAATACAGATCCAACTGATTGCCCAATTTCATCACTTCCATGTAGTGTAGGAGCTTACTTACACAATCTATCCGTAGTTTTCAAAGTCTGTTGGCCTTCATACTTACATGAAGGTGGTAAAATTTGTTCAGTGATTGGCCAATCAAAATTGGATGTGTGTATGCACCTTTAGAAGGGAATAGATTCTTATCCAACAACAAATTTAATTTTCAGTAGATTCCAGCAGGGAATCTATGGAGTATCTCGTCTTTGGAGCATTCCGAAGACTTCCCGAAGTCACCTTCACCAGGGGAGCAAGCAGTGTTTGACCAAATTAGTAAAATACTGCTCCTGGGGACAGCGCTGCACCGAGGGCACTGGGAGAGGTAAGTATTACGGGAGAGGTAAGTATTACCTTAGGTAAGTATCTGGCTTTTTTTTTTAAGTAACAGTTCCCATTTACTTTAAACCAAAATACCACTATGGGATTCCAGGAAAGTCCTATTTAGGGTTAGGACTATAGATACCGTTGTTTATCTCATCAGTTAATTTACAGGTTTGCTTAATAGCTTGGAAGGTATTACATCATATCCGGTTTCACCAACAAAATCAGTACTATAGTGTATTTATGTTACTAGGGAGGACCGGATTCAGAAACAATGCCAAAAGGTACGTTAATTGGACTCGTAGGCCCAGTGCACACCAAAAACCTCTAGCAGATCCGCAAAACGTTAGAGGTTTTTGAAGCAGATTTCAGAACGATTCTAGGCATGTTTTCTAAAGCGTTTTTGTGTAGCAGATTTCATATATTGATACAGTAAAGCTGTTACTGAACAGCTACTGTAACAAAAACGCCTGGAAAACCGCTCTGATCTAGCGTTTTTCAGAGCGGTTTTCCACTTTCCTATACTTTAACATTGAGGCAGTAATGCCTCAGAAATCTAAAAAATGCTGCAGCCCCCGTGTTTGCGTTTGTGGAAAAAACGTACCGCTCTGGCGTGCACCAGCCCTTAGACAAGAACATGACAGACACATACACCAGTCTTATAGCTCCAATACAATAAACTTTATTGCCAAAATACAAAGTACACAATATAAAAATCAATGTAGTACAATGATAAACAAAAGCTTCATGATTAAAGTGCTGGAGACACAGAATGAGCCTTACAAAGTATTTTCCCTTTTTTGTACCAGATGAGCACCTTGTGACAATGCAGACATTTATTTAATAAGGACCATATCTCAGAGACTCCAATTTCCTGGTCCTGCTGACCCCACCTCTGACTCCTGATCCTAAATTCCCCATTGTCAGACCAGAAACATCACAAGAAGTGGGTAGAGCTGAGAACTCCACTGAGATTATGCTCAGATCAGGATGATTAGGGCCCGGTCTAGACTTTTTGCTGTCTGAGGCAAACTTGTGAAGATGCCAAAGCCCCTCCCCCCCCCCCCCCCCCCCTACCGATTTGGAATGATCGCACAGCACCCTACTTCAATGTTCTCACGTGACGTGCTGCAGCTCAACACAATAGCAAACTGTCTGGCTGTGAGTCTGTGACAAACTGCTCTCCCTCAGCCACTCCATTCCTCCTAAGTCAGGACAGCAGTGCCACCTCCTCCCTTCTGCTGTTCAGGTCAAATTACACACTGCTGCTCTCTGGCCTCTCCCCTCCTCACTCACTGTCACACCTCACATCTGCTTTTCCCCAATGATGACCTCTTCACCTCGCTCTCCTCCCGCTTCTCCTCCTACTCTGACTATATGCTGTAAGGGCCTCTTGTCCACTAGAGTGTTTGCGATTGCTGAATCACAAAATCGCAAATCGCTACGGTTTGCTAAATAACATAGGAATCGCGGTAGGTCATTTTCACTACCGCGATACGTATTTTACTAAATCGCGGGGTGGAACGATTTTTGCCGTGATTTTGCTATGCAGTGCATAGCATAGCAAAATCGTGATCGCAAACATCGGGAAATCGCCAGGAAATTTTTATTTTTTGCTGAATCGCAATCGCTAGCGTTTAGCGCGAACGCTAGCGATTGCTAGTGGAAAAGGGCCCTTAGTGTAGTACAAACATGCTACCCCTGTAATCTCTGCGCCTGATGCAAATGTTTCGCCTTGCTTCATGAGAGAACCGGCCATGAGCATGATGATTTAGCACATACTGATGTTTCCCCCACATATGTGACTAATCACAACTATAATTTGATCTCGCAGCTGTGTCAGCTGGTAGCCAATTGTAGACGCAGGATGTTAACCCCATGTCTGCTTCCATGAAAGCAGTAAGTAGCCAGACTGCCGATGTATTGCAGGATTTGTAACAGCTGACACTAAGAAATGTTTTTCTTTAAAGCTTATTATGCTGTTGCTTATCTTTTAGAGCAGAGAGGAAGTTCTAGGTTCAGGTCCGCTTTAAGCAACTGTTCAAGCATTGCAAACTGAAATCTTATTATCCTGATTTTTATACAGAACAGATAACCCAACATTTACAAGTGTGTTAATGACTGATAAGCATTAGCTTTTTACAAAAATAACTTGATATTTAAATGGACAGATCCACATACGGAATTACATTCTCCAGAATACAGAGGACAGCATGATCCTAGTAATAAGGCAGGATATTTATATTTCATACTAATGACATAAACATGGCAATTTCCCTGAATAAGGCCTCTTTCACCTGGGAGGCTAAAGATTGTGAATTCCCCGCCTGTCAGCAGCTCCCGGGCATCAGCTGGGCACTTAGTATGGGTGGTGAAGGGGTTACACCCCCTATGGAGTCGCATCTAAGCGCGGCCGTGCTCTCTCCTGACATGCCGCAGGTTTCTGCCTCTGGGTAAAGTCACTGCAAGTCAAGTGATGACAAATGTGTGGCTACAAACACTGCCATTCAGCTGCATATCAATGGCACCCGAATGGTGCTTGTGACCAGCAGCCAGGAGACTGACCTGCCCGACAAGTGCACAGTTCAGCCTCCCATATGATAGAGGCCTAAAGGCAGCAGGAAGGAGTATGTAGTTAGCCTAATATGGTGTAGTCTGTACACAGCGCTCTACAAGCAGCACACAGCACTGTACAGAGGCAGAGGCCAGGTGCTGCAACCTATGTGGCAGCAATAAGGACAGTAGACTGAGTGCAGCAGTGCTTAGTAATGTCACCTGAATCACTTTTATATAAGGCACAAATTTCAGCACCAAACCGTACCTAAAACAACAGCAGCAGCTCTGTCCCCACCCCGAGCCCCGCCCTACATGCAGCATCACAGCACATCCAAGCAGCCTTCACTACAAGTGAGGTCAGCGCAGAATGACCATGCATTGAGGCATTGCAGCTAGCTTTCTTTGTATATAGCAGTTTTGTTTTTGATTTTTTTTTTTGGGGGGGGGGGGGGTTGCGGGGCACAATGGCTGGTTGGTGGAGCACATTTGGTTGATCAAAATCAATGTCCGTATGGCAAGCTTTAGATATTTTCGGTCTAACTCAGATAATAAGATTAAGGTTAACTGGTTCAGCAATGATAGGAACCAAATGTAAACATCACAAAAAGAATTTAAAGGCTTTTAAGTAGAGCAGATTGTCCAAATGATGGTGCTTTTATTGAAGAAAAGTTACCTACAGATGTACTTGGCTAGTTTGCTTGCATGCTCCTTACTTGCTAGTAAGCTGCTCCTGTGGGACAGATCACAGACAAAGCATTCCAGCCCCCAGCCTGTGTCTCACGAATCTACAAGCAAGGGGATGGGGAAGAGGCAGGAGGGAGAGAAACACTGTGTGTAGTTCCTTATTAGTAGTCCTTAGTAGTTAAGCATTTAGTTTAAAAGAAAGCCTTCTTCAGACTCTATTCCTATTGATTGTTAATGTTAGTACATACTGTATAATCAGAAGGAATTAGAGACATTTCTTTGCAAATATAAGTGTCATCCAGATACATAAATTAGAAAGGGATCTTGCAAAGATTGTGGGGTTTTTATGGCAAATAGACAAGACTCTTGGTTTACATAACACCTACACAGACTCAAGCTGACATGGGAGAGTTTTTTTTACAGATCCTAGCCTGTTCACTGTATGCTGCTGGGGCCTGGAAACAGTTAACTGTACATTACTGAGCAGGGAAGGGGGCACTCGGGGGGGGGGGGGGGGGGGGGGAGTCACTTGTTGCAGCTAACAAGTGATTCCTCCTTTCATGCCGCCCATGAAAGGAGGAGTCACTTGTTAGCTGCAAAGCTGCTGATCAGAGTCTCAGGCTGAGTGTCTCCCAGCATCTGAATGAGCCAGGAATAAGCAGAAGTAAAAAGTTCTGGGGTAGTGAGCCCCTCAAGGTGCGATCTGGCCACCCGACAATCACTCGGCTGCTCCCATGTTAATCACTAGAGGAATATGTAAAAAAGAGAGGAGCGCTCTGAGATTTCCAGCAATGATAGATCAATTAACACTAGGAAAGGTCTCACCTAGTATTAGTGTGGCCGGTACAGCGTACTCAGCCGCGATTCGCATGCGTCCCTCTTAGGCAGCCGGGGACCGGGCTCTCCGTGGCAGCAAGGCAGAGACAGGGCGGAGGCGACGTCACCAACTCCAGACCTCCTTGCGATGGTAGCGAGGACGTCTGTTCAAACACACGCTGAAAGGCGTGGTGAGCAGCGTCCAATTGTCCGTGAATGGTAAAAATAGAGGCAGGGGAATAGACTGGCCACAGTGTTACAATATGGCACAAAATACATATGGGACTATAAAATAAAGGTTTATTAAAATGACAACGCGTTTCCCGGAGGAACATCCTCCGCTTTCTCAAGTCTTACATTTACAATTGACAAGCACAATCCTTTATACAGCATACATCCTACATGATAGCCAATCAGCTTAGCCTGGGAAATGACCTCAAGGGATCCTAATAGATCCGAAACTACCTTAGTACCCTTAGTAGAAAGGAAAGTCTATTAGTTACTATGCATGCACTAACATAGTAAGGCAGGTAATCAGTCACCCAGTGCATAGTGGAGGAAATCTACCTTGATGTGTGTATGTATGTTATAAATTGATAATTGTCCCTTTGGGTCCTAGTTCGAACCCATGAGTCCTTATTAGGGGTTTTTGATGGCTCTGTATTGTCACGTTATACTTTGGAGAATGTGGGAGTTCAAACTGCAGTGGGAACTTTTATGTTTTACTTCTGGTCTTTGCTAGATTTCCTCCACTATGCACTGGGTGACTGATTACCTGCCTTACTATGTTAGTGCATGCATAGTAACTAATAGACTTTCCTTTCTACTAAGGGTACTAAGGTAGTTTCGGATCTATTAGGATCATTAGGATCCCTTGAGGTCATTTCCCAGGCTAAGCTGATTGGCTATCATGTAGGATGTATGCTGTATAAAGGATTGTGCTTGTCAATTGTAAATGTAAGACTTGAGAAAGCGGAGGATGTTCCTCCGGGAAACGCGTTGTCATTTTAATAAACCTTTATTTTATAGTCCCATATGTATTTTGTGCCATATTGTAACACTGTGGCCAGTCTATTCCCCTGCCTCTATTTTTACCATTCACGGACAATTGGACGCTGCTCACCACGCCTTTCAGCGTGTGTTTGAACAGACGTCCTCGCTACCATCGCAAGGAGGTCTGGAGTTGGTGACGTCGCCTCCGCCCTGTCTCTGCCTTGCTGCCACGGAGAGCCCGGTCCCCGGCTGCCTAAGAGGGACGCATGCGAATCGCGGCTGAGTACGCTGTACCGGCCACAGGAATAAGCAGAGAGACAGGTGATCTGCATTATATTTACACTTGTCATCTGTAACGCACAGCAGAAGCTGCTTGTCATTTTATGTGTGTGAAAAAAGGTAGTGCCAGGAAAATTGAAGCAAAACAGGTTTCTACGTGGAGCAGTTGCTCAGAACAACCAATCAGAGTGATCGATCTGGGTACTTGCTCCACCTCTGCTCAAACTTCCCTGTCATTGGTTTTGAGAAATCGGCCCCAGTGTGTTTTCAGTGGCAAAAATGCTGTTTTCTACTTTCGATAAAGATGTTTGATAGCGATAAAAATGCTTTTTTTTGCAATATTTTAAAGCTGATAATAAGCAAAAGAGAATACAAAGATCACTAAGAACTGGTATAACGAAGGATATGTTTATTTAGCAGAGCCTGGAGCTCCCCTCCAACACTGAGGGCCCGTTTCCACTACAGGTAGTCCCCGACTTACGAACGGCATGGATTCTGTGTTTCCATGAGAACAAGTGAAAAACATTTTTTTTTTAATTGGACTTGTAGTTTTTGAAAAAATAGATAAAAAAAAAATTCAAAGTAAAAATGGCTTTTAAAGGGACTCCGAGGAGTGCCCGAATTCAAAAGAATACACTTACCTGGGGCTTCTTACAGTTCATCATACGCGGTGAGGTCCCGCGGCGTCCTCCTGGCTCCTCTCCTTCAGGCTCCGCCGGCCCCCGTTACCGGCGTCACCCGGCGTGTCGGGCCGGCTCCTCCTGGTTAATGTCGGAAAACCGGCGCATGAACAGACGTGTCACGCCGGCCGCCGTGATGACGCGAAGCTGATGATGCATTGTGTCATTAACCAGGAAGAGTAATGGGGGCCAGCGGAGCCTGAAGGAGAGGAGCCAGGAGGACGCCGCGGACCTCACCGCCTATGGTGAGCTAGAAGAAGCCCCAGGTAAGTGTATTCTTTTAAATTTGGGCACTCCTCGGAGCCCCTTTAAACTTGTATAAGCAGGTACAGAGGGCACAGAGGGGGACACTGGAGGCACAGGGGACAGAGATGGCACAATGTTTCGACTTAAGAACAGATTCAGGTTAAGAACAAACCTATAGTCCCTATCTCGTTTGTTAACCGGGGACTACCTGTACATGCAAATTCACATGCATTTTCTGCACACAGATTGGCATAGCAATGTGTTTCAATGGACCTGTTTCCACTGTATCCAAAATTCGCAAGCAGAAAAAAATCTGGACAGCAGTGCTACAAAATTACAGATGCCGTATGGTAAGCGTCTTCGCGTTCTCGTGTGCCTTTTTGTTTATGTCAATAGAGGCAAAACACGAAAAGAAAAAGGGAAAAAAGTAGCGATTCCACATGCGAATTTGCATGCAAAAAATGGATGCAAGTGCATCCAAATTTCCACATGCATGCAGTTGCAGGTCTGGAAAATAGCATGTGAGTTTGCATGCTTGTAGTGGAAATGTACCCTTAGCCTGGAGGCACTGTCTCATTCACTGTGTCTTAAAATGAAGAAGAAGCTCTGGGTGTCATTTATTAAGGCTGTCCCTAGCTGGAGATCATTGGAGGGCATACGTGATTCAGCCAACTTAGCGTAGATTTAATAGAAACTGTCTGCTACAACGTAACAAACACTTGCAGCCCTCACCTGGGTTATATTGGACTATAACAAGGAATTGTGTGACTGCAGTTCTATGCACAGCCCCATAAGCATGTGGCAAGACGTTCAGCTGTAGGGAGACAATCACATACTGACTGCTCCTCTTTCTAAGATGGCCACCATGTCCTGCCCTATGTGAGCATAACAGCAAGCTTTTATTATATGTGTTCCCACTTATTTGAAAGTCATTGGGTATAGCTAAAAAAAATGAAGCAGATACTTACCTAAGGAAAGGGAAGGCTCTGGGTCCTATAGAGTTACCGCTCCTCTCCCGATCCCCTCTGATAAGCACTTACTCCCCCTGCTTGAACTCCCCGCCTCGGGGAACTTTGGGAGCTGAATCCTCCGGAAGACAGGCGGCTTCATACTGTGCATGCGCGAGTGCACAAGAGAGGGCGCTCACTCGTGCGCAGTATAGAGCAGCCCATTGTTTGGAGCACTCTGGCTCCTAAAGACTTCCGAAGCCTCCTTCTGCAGCAGAGAGATAGAGAGCAGTATTTGGCCAAATTGGTGGAATACTGCTTCCTGGGAGTCAGCGCTGAAGAGGGGACCGGGAGAGGAGAGGGAAGGCTCTATAGGACCCAGAGCCTTCCCTCTCCTTAGGTAAGTATCTGCTTCACTATTATTTTTAGCAGTTCCCATTGACTTTAAAGGCTGGCCATACACAACACAATGTAACTGTACAATCTTTCTTGAATCCTAAACTAGCTATAAAGCCATCGCAAGTGGTCGTACTGTGCGTCCGCACTGAATGCAATTGGAATATATAGTTCAGTTGGGTCAACAGGATTGTGTGGTGGGTGGTCAGCCTTAACACTGGGAAATTATCATGCATATACAAGAAAAGTGCTCCGCTATACCTTCACAATTCATTAACTATGCAATTTATATATACACTCTGCACCTAAACTAACACTAAAAGGAAAACTGATAAAATGCATTACCAGAGAACTGTCCAGAGAGCACAATCCAAATCAGAATGACTGCAAAACTGAAATTATAATTTTAACATTAAAAAAATGACCTTTTCATTACAGCTTGAAGCCAGCCAAGATTAGGGTTATTTTATAAAACTGCTAAAAAAAAAGCCTATAATTCCTCTATCATGCAACCATGGCAACACGACTGCTCAACCAGGGGAACTGGAAACTGGTTGAGCGGAAGCTCCTGCTGCCATGAATGTGCGCAATCATAGTGGTCATTAGCTAGCTCACAGCCATGCTTGCCCAGTTCAAACTTGCTCATTTGCAGCAGAGGGCGCTTCTGCTGGACTGGTTCTCAGTCAGCTGCCACACCACTTCTAAATCTACCTGCTTAACTATGGGGATCGGGGGCTCCCGGGGCTGCCATGTTTCTTTCCACACACGAGGCAGTGAGCACCAGCAGATCACAGTATGGATAGCTACTGAGAGGTATACCTTTGGTTACAAGATCCATATAACTGTAGTGCAGCATTGGGGAAATCCATTTATTGTATATTCTGGCGTATAAGACTTTTTAACCCCTGAAAATCTTCTGAAAAGTCAGCGGTCGTCTTATACGCCGGGTATCATTGATACCGGGTGATACGCCCAGGGCCAGTTCAAGTAACAATTGGGCCCTAGGGCAAGATTAGCCTGGGGGCCCTCCAACAGACACCCCCCGACCAAAAAGCATCATTAGAGTCCCTTTGTCGCAGCCAAACTTCCCTCCTGGGCCCCTGAGCTGGCTGCTGACCCTCCCCCAATCACCTCCCAACTTAACAGACCCTGCATAGTCCCTGGGGAGCAACAGTTAAGATGGGGGAGGGACAACCTGGGGGCCCCTACAGGCTCTGGGGCCCTGGGGCAATTGCCCATTTTTTCCTATGGTAACTCCGGCCCTGGATATGCCCTATCCTGTTACCGACTCTCATGTCTGACTGCTGAGGACTGTGGTGAAGGAGCGCAGGCACATGTGTGAGATCTGAGAGGCAGAGAAGGAGGTAAATAGGATAGAAGGGCGGGCCAGACGGGTGAAAGAGGCGTGTTTTGTGGGCACAGCGCAATCTATTCTTCCATACAGCTCTGATAAACAGGTAGACAAGGAGAGCTTACCAATCCATTTAGGGAGAGCCGACCAATCCAACCAATCAATCGCCTGTATACTGTTCTATATAGGGCTGATCAAATCCGGATCCGGGAGATACCCGGATAGTTGCTATCCGGATATCTCCCAGTAAACCTGGGCGGGGGAGTCAAGCTTACCTGTCTGGACGTCTTCTTCGTCCGTCCCTGGCGCCTCCCACGATGCAGTCCACGAGGCGGTCACGTGACTACAAACACTTCCTCCTTCCGGGTTGAAGAAGGAAGTGTTTGTAGTCACGTGATGCGTGTGGACCGCATCGTGGGAGGCGTCAGGGATGGACGAAGAAGACGTCAGACAGGTAAGCTTGACTCCCCCACCCAGGTTTACTGGGAGATATCCGGATAGCAACTATCCGAGTATCTCCCGGATCCGGATTTGAGCAGCCCTACTGTTATATACTGGGTATCACATACAGTACAGCACTTGTATCTGTTCATACATAGCACTAGTATATGTTATTTGGTGTGTGTTGGAAGAGGGGTAGTCTTATACACCCAGTCGTCTTAGATGCCGGAATATACAGTATATATGTTTTGTAAGTGGCCTTATCCTTTCGTTTTTGCGTTTCTACGTACTGTGAATATCGCACTCTGCTCACACAATAGCCCCATATAGTCAATGGCGTACCGATGCCCAACAATCTACCCGGGTGATTAGCTGGTTTGGATTATTTTGACTGATTTCTTTGTTTCTGTCCGTACTTGGAAGCCCCCTGTATCTGATCCCCTTTCCCTCTCTATAGGAGAGTACATGAACCTGCAAGGCCTAATCCACATTCCAAATCTTTTTTCGATCAGAAGATGGTTTGTCAATGAACAGTCAATCAGTTGTCCATACACTGTACATGATATCTGATTTTGTTAGACTTGTGCTGTCGATCAAACTGTTCAGGAAGTGAGTCATAATACCATCTCCCCCCCTTTCTTCCACCAAGCTGATGATGCGCATGTTCAGATACACTAAATACATTATTTTCTTTCCATACACTTAGCAACGTAAGTTGCTGTTGTATGATGTAAGGATAACGCATAATGATGCGATGAGAAGCACATACAGGTTATTTTGTGTTTGCTACTATGAAATATAGGGAAAGAAACAAAATTAAAGTGGGTGCTTATGGTATTGCTTTTTATCTAAATTCCTTCATGTATGACCACCTTAAAGGATACCTGAACTGAGAGTGCCATATTTATTTCGTTTTAAAAAATGGCAGTTGCCTGAGGTCCTGATGATCTCTTTGGCTGCAGTAGTGTCTGGATTACACCCCTGAAACAAGCATTCAGCTAATCTTGTCAGAAACGCCTGATCTGCATGCTTGTTTGGGGGCTATGGCTAAAAGTATTAGAGGCAGATGATCAGCATGGCAGCCAGGCAACTGGTATAGTTTACAAGGAAATTAATATGACAGCCTCCATATCATTCTCAGTTTACGTGTCCTTTAAAGGACAACTGAAGTGAGAAGGATATGGAGACTGCCATATTTATTTCCTTTTAAACAATACCAGTTGCCTGGCAGCCCTGATTATCTATTTGTCTGCAATTGTGTCTGAATAACACCAGAAACCAGCATGCAGCTAATAATGTCAGATACACCTGATCTGCATATGCTTGTTCAGGGCCTATATTTAAAAGTATTAGAGGCAGAGAATCAGTGGGGCTGCCAGGTAACTGGTATTGCTTAAAAGGAAATAAATATGGCAGCCTTCATATCCCTCTCACTTCATTTGTCCTTTAAGTACAGCTACCAAACGGTGTCACAAGTACCTCGGCTATCCTCCAGATACCTTACTGTGATCCAGCTGTCTCTGGCCCACACAGGATAGAGGCCTGACTTGAAGCTCCGCCCATCCCTTCCTGTCACATCCAACCCCATGACAGGCTTATATTGTAGAATGGCTGAATGTGAAAGGGGGAAAAAGCAGCTTCTATTATTGGATGTGATCCTGACTGATATTAGTTGGACTTTTGTGTACTCAACCTGGTCAGGCCCATTTTTATGTTATTAGCAGAACATGATTTTAACATAAATATGCATAAAACAAGTTTTCATAAAAATAGTTGCTGCACTAATTCTCGTTTCCCCAGCTCCTCAGGAACCACCAGCTGCCAGCTCACTCAGGCCTCTTTCACATGGGCGGCTGAACTGCACATTTGCGTTTGTGGTTCTGCTGCCTATCGGCTGAGATTCGTGCAGCACCCAGATGCCATGCAACCAAATGGCAGCATTAGTAACCACACATCGGTGGCTAGTACAAGGTGCAGTTAGGCCGAGGGACCACTAGAGAGCAGCATTTTGGAATCACCTAGTGCTAAATTAATGAAAGTCAATGGAGGGCATGCCACAGTAGCGACTGCAATTTTCCAAAATCCCAATCGCTGCAGCATTTGCACTTGTATATAGGATCGCTGCAAAGTCGCTTTTCAACCACCATACAGAACAATTTTGTGGTCCTTTACTGCCAAATCTGTGGAAATCCCAAATCACTATGGAAATTGCAATCACTGTACAAATTGTACAGGGCAGTAGGGGAGAGACCAGTACTAGATGTCAGCTGGCAGTGTGGCCCCGAGTCATTGCTACTCATAAAATGTGCACACCAGAAAGGACATCCATATAGGTAAAGACAGATATAGTGGCACTGGATCAGACAGACGGGTACCTATATTGTAGTTCGGGGTACAGACAATATTGTGGTATAAAGTGGGAGGGATAAGAGGACCCTGACAGCTCTTCAGAAGCTGCACTTTAGCCTCTGAAAAAGTGTGTAACCGTAAAACAGCTATCAGGCTCCTCCTACCCCTCACTGCATACCACGTTGTCTGTACCCATGAACCACAATAAAAGTACCGTTTGTCTGATCCAGTGCGGCTATATCTGTCTTCAACTATACAAACTGCTTGCTTTACATTTATAATCGCTTAAGAAACACCAGAAAACACTCTGAAAAATGCAGCAAATCACAAAAAAATCGCTACTAAAAGCGCTCAGCAATTAGTGTTTTCTTGTGGATCCCAGCCCAGAGGCCTGCTGGGACGTACTACAGATAGCTGATCACTGTCGCTCAACGTTTTTGCTAGTGTTTTGTAGAGCGTTTTCAGCAGCAATTCCCTGCCTTTTTTGTAGCAGTTTTATTTTATTGCTGCCAATTGAAAAAGCCATTGCAATTAACAATTTAAAGTTCTGCAAGGGATTTTGTGTAGCAGTTTGGTGGTTTCTGGGTCGTACAAGAACTGTAAAATCGCTATGTATAGAGTTTGAAAAGTGATTTTGCTGCAATCCTATACTTAACATTAAATCATGATCGCTAGCAAAATGGTGGCAAATTAGGCAAAGCCAAATCGCAAATTTAGCCAAATCGCAATTACTTCAGTTGGCTCACCTCCAACCACTTTCATTGGCAGTGATTTTTAGAATTGCCGGCAATTCCTAGAATGACCTAACTGTGTAACAGAAAACCATTACATGTAACATCTAGGAGGTGGCTGCAGCCCACTCAGGTGTGTATGTGGAGGGGACCCCTCACTACCTTTGCCTGACACTTACACTGCAAGTGCCTGCAACCAGATCCATGGGAGCAGCTCACAGGCACTGGATGTATCTCTGTCCACTGCCTGTGTGGAAGAGGCCTAAATCAGTCTCTTCCTTTTAATCCCATAGGCATGCAGGGGGAAGAGTTATTGCTTCATCAGCTGAAGCCACACCTCTCTGCTGACGGCCTATCATGGCTCAGTCCCTAGTAGGAAGGTGTGGCTTCAGACTAAGATGAAATGAACAGGCAGTAGGAGGTTGCTGAGGTGGCCATGATGATTAATGAATTGGTGCAGAAGTTTTTTTTCATTTAGCAAAAGAAAGCAAAAATAGTGTTCTATCAAATGGATATAAACAAACTGTGCCAGGACTGGGGCTTTAAGCGACTGAAAGGTTGTGGATGTTGCATCAGAACCACCATATGGTGCACCCAGGGCTGGTGGACTGCCAGAGACCACAGGAAAAGATGTGCAGTATAAAACACCTTGTGGTAGCTGCACCTCACCAGTAGTCTGTTTATGGACATCACAAACTGCGACTGTTAATCTAGAGAAAGCAGCAGAGAGGTTGTCCCACCTGCCTTGTTGCATATTGGATGTTAAAGACACAATGGCATTTGTGCACTACAGGCGCAGGTCAGTACTTTAGAGGTAAGGACGGACACAAGCATTTCTCCTGAATGAGGCTCCGCCTTGTCCTGAGCGTTGAGCATGAGGATGATATCCAAGAGAAAGGCGCCACCTTCATAAATGTGCGTAGATGAAGGGCGGAGATGCTTCCTGTTCACTCACATGCAAGCTTGCTGTCAAAGCTGGAGAGGGCCACTGCGAAGGCCTGCAGAGCACACATGGGGTAGCTGTAATCCAGGGTGAAGAGGTCCTCTGCCACCCGGCCAAACTGCATGACGATGTACTCGGCTAGAGGGGAACAGATGAGGCCAAGGTCAGACGCAGAGACAAACTTACATAAAGCCAGCAATACACAACCGCAGTCAGGAGTGTGGAAGGTTAGGGCAGTAAACAGTGGAGACAATGATGAAAGCATTACTTAAAACTTTAAAAGAGAAATACAAGACATTTGATAATGGTGACAACAAAAGATTTTCCTTCTTTTTTTCTGGATTTAGAAGAGGAACTTCTCACTTTGCAATGTATTAATTTATTTATTTTTTCTCCCTACTGCTAACTTTCGGTAAAGCTCCTCTTTACGTTTAACAGTCTTCCAGACAGTTCTTCAGGTCAACCTTGTGGAGGAGGATTAGGCCTGGTTCACACTGCAAGAGCTTTTTAAAGCGAGATTGTCACCATAAAAATCCAATTTCAACAGAAACTGGTCTGAGTGTTTTAAGTGACAAAGATGCTAATCCTGCATATAAAACTATTCTGCTGTTAATCACATACCTTAGGAGCACTGGCCCTTTAATTGCCATTGCCAAACAGTTGCATGCTGGGGGTCTTTTTTTTCTATAATATATTCCTCCTCTTCCCTTTATTTCCCCCTCCTTCTAATGACATAAGACAGTGCACTTCCTAGTATAAACCTCAGTGGGAGTATCAGAAGACTCTGGGAGGAGGGCGGGTAACGAATACACAATTATCAAGAGAAAAAAAAAGAGTGAGGGAGGAAATGTCAGGAGGTTAATGGTAACCAAGATGGAAACTGCCTAGAATAGGATTATTTGCTTTCCCTTTATAAGGCTGGTTTCACAGTGGGACGTTACAGGCGCACGTTAGAGCAGCCTGTAACGCACCCCACCGCATAGCAATGAAAAATCAATGGGCTGTTCACACTGCCCACGTTGCCGCGTTGCGTTACACAGTAACGCTGCGCCATTACACAACGTACTGCATGCAGTACTTTGTAAGCGGCAGAGCCGCGTTAGACTGCTTGGACATGCACAGTAATGTTGGGGAGGAGCGGAGAGCGGCCAAGCACATGGCTAATTAATATTCACTGCACTCAGTGACGTGCAGTGTTTACTTCCTGGAGCGGCCGCTCTGTGCGGCGATTGGCCGGGCGGGACCACGTGATGCCACATGCGTCCAAGAGTGCGCATCACGGCATCACGGACGCCAGAGTGAGCTGCACAACGCGGCTCACTCTGACGTCCACCTTAGAGAGCACCAGGCGTTGCGTTAGGGGCACGTTGTGCGACCATAACGTCCCCTAAAACGAAACGTCCTGGTGTGAAACCAGCCTCAAATTCACAGGAATCATAACGCATACAGTGCAATACATCTATTATGTAAGTAGAACTAGTATTTATCTACTTATATACAGTACAGACCAAAAGTTTGGACACACCTTCTCATTCAAAGAGTTTTCTTTATTTTCATGACTATGAACATTGTAGATTCACACTGAAGGCATTCAAACTATGAATTAACACATGTGGAAGTATAGTACATAACAAAAAGTGTAAAACAACTGTCATGTCATATTCTAGGTTCTTCAAAGTAGCCACCTTTTGCTTTGATTACTGCTTTGCACACTGTTGGCATTCTCTTGATGAGCTTCAAGAGGTAGTCACCTGAAATGGTTTTCACTTCACAGGTATGCCCTGTCAGGTTTAATAAGTGGGATTTCTTGCCTTATAAATGGGGTTGGGACCATCAGTTGCGTTGTGGAGAAGTCAGGTGGATACACAGCTGATAGTCCTACTGAATAGACTGTTAGAATTTGTATTATGGCAAGAAAAAAGCAGCTAAATAAAGAAAAACGAGTGGCCATCATTACTTTAAAGAGAACCCGAGGCGGGGTTCTTACAACGCAATCCCCATACAGAGGCTGGGTCTGCCTATAGAGCCCAGCCTCTGTTGCTATTTATCTTCCTCCAACCCCCCCCCCCCCTGCGCGCTGTGAGACCCCATAAATCGTTTACCTCTCTAATGTCAGTCTCCGCTCTCCCCCGCCTCCTGCATCGCTCCGGTCTCTGCCAATCAGCGGCGAGGGAAGGGATGGGGTGGGGACCGGAGCAATTCAGGAGGCGGGGGAGAGCGGAGACTGACAGAGAGAAAAACGCAGCCCGCTGCGACACGCTGCGTGTTGATAGCGCGGCTGTGTTTTATGGGGTCTCACAGCACGCAGGGGGGGCTTTGGAGGAAGCTAAATAGCAACAGAGACTGGGCTCTATAGGCAGACCCAGCCTCTGTATGGGGATTGCGTTGTAAGAACCGCGCCTCGGGTTCTCTTTAAGAAATTAAGGTCAGTCAGTCCGAAAAATTTAGAAAACTTTGAAAGTGTCCCCAAATGCAGTCTCAAAAGCCATCAAACGCTACAAAGAAACTGGCTCACATGCGGACCGCTCCAGGAAAGGAAGACCAAGAGTCACTTCTGCTGCAGAGAATAAGTTCATCCGAGTCACCAGCCTCAGAAATCGCAGGTTAATAGCAGCTCAGATTAGAGACCAGGTCAATGTCACACAGAGTTCTAGCAGCAGACACATCTCTAGAACAACTGTTAAAGAGAGTCTAAAGCGAGAATAGATCTCGCTTCAGACCTCATATGTAGCAGGGGCACACCTGCTAAAACGCCGCTATCCCGCGGCTTAACGGGGGTCCCTGTCCCCCCAAATCCCCTCCGTGATGCGGGGGAGCGCTTCTGCATTGGGGCAGGGCTAACCGCCGCAGCCCTGCCCCATGCGCGTCTGTCAGACGCGTATCTCTGCCTCTCCCCCGCCCCTCTCAGTCTTCCTTCACTGAGAGGGGCGGGGGAGAGGTGGCGATGCGCGTCTGATAGACGCGCTGGGAGGCAGGGCTGCAGCCGTTAGCCCTGCCTCCAGGAAGAAAAAAACCTACGACCAACTTGCGACCAAGGTTTGCGGGGGGTGGGTTGGGGGGACAGGGACCCTCGTGCAGCCGCGGGATAGCGGCGTTTTAGCAGGGGCACATGTGCCCCTGCTATATATGAGAGCTGAAGCGAGATTTAGTCTCGCTTCAGTGTCTCTTTAAGAGGAGACTGTGTGAATCAAGCCTTCATGGTAGAATATCTGCTAGGAAACCACTGCTAAGGACAGGCAACAAGCTGAAGAGACTTGTTTGGGCTAAAGGACACAAGGAATGGACATTAGACCAGTGGAAATCTGTGCTTTGGTCTGATGACTCCACATTTGAGATTTTTGGTTCCAACCACCGTGTCTTTGTGCGACGCAGAAAAGGTGAACGGATGGTCTCTACATGCCTGGTTCCCACCGTGAAGCATGGAGGAGGAGGTGTGATGGTGTGGGGGTGCTTTGCTGGTGACACTGTTGGGGATTTATTCAAAACTGAAGGCATACTGAACCAGCATGGCTACCACAGCATCTTGCAGCGGCATGCTATTCCATCCGGTTTGCGTTTAGTTGGACCATCATTTATTTTTCAACAGGACAATGACCCAAACACACATCCAGGCTGTGTAAGGGCTATTTAAACAGGAAGAAGAGTGATGGGGTGGATGGTTTAGGGTGAGCTGGACCGCAGAGTGAAGGCAAAAGGGCCAACAAGTGCTAAGCATCTCTGGGAACTCCTTGAAGACTGTTGGAAGACCATTTCAGGTGACTACCTCTTGAAGCTCATCCAGAGAATGCCAGTAATCAGAGAAAGCAGTAATCAAAGCAAAAGGTGGCTATTTGAAGAACCTAGAATATGACACATTTTCAGTTGTTACACACTTTTTGGTTATGTACTATACTTTCACATGTGTTAATTGCTAGTTTGGATGCCTTCAGTGTGAATCTACAATGTTCATAGTCATGAAAATAAAGAAAACTCTTTGAATGAGAAGGTGTGTCCAAACTTTTGGTCTGTACTTTATGTGTTTTAAATTTCTAGGTTAGCATGGGTGTCACTGGTTCTTTAAATCGCTAGTGCTGTGATGCTATGGGTGATGTTTATAAAGTCACTTTGCTCAAGTGAGAACACAGCCACAGCATTTACATTCGCAAGAACTTTTAAAATCACAAGCGCTTAGAAAAAGCTCTTGTAGTGTGAACCAGGCCTGAGACTGTAGAGGGGGGAAGGAAAAACCAGAGATAAAGGAGGAAGACACATACGGCAACTGGTGTACAAAGGACTTACGGTCATTGTCATGTACAATCTGGAAGTTCTTGACGGAGGCGTGAGTGACGCGGCCGTGGAAGTTCAGCACATAGGACTGAGTGTCATCATTCCACACCGGAGCCTTGTTGTGCAGCTCGATTATGTTTTCATTGCGTTTGCTCTGCCACCGGGACAGAAGACTCTCCGATTCCTAAGAAGGACAACAAACATCACTGTGACATCACTGTGGACTCTGGAGGACCCCCCCCCCCCATGTGCTTCAGAATGGGGCACTAGAGATGTGCAAATCTAGCTGTGTGCTCACAATGCCATGTGCCAGTGACCCATTACATGGCAAACAGCTGGAAAATAAAGGGGAGCAGCTGCATCTCTGTGTGCAGCAGAGAAGGAATTAGTATATGTCTATCTGTGCTATGCTGCTCCTGTCGGTATAAACCAGGAAACCCCTGATTCTTGAAAGAATCATAAAGTTCCAATGCCCCCCCCCCCCTTCCCAGAGCATCCATCCTCCGATGCGTGAATCCCAGATGCCCCCCTCCCTGTGCGATGCACCCATTCCCATCCCCCATTGTACATCTAACCTATGATGCCTTTCCGATGCGCCTGTGCACTTATAGGGCGGTGGCTTCGTTTGGGCGGCAGCTTACTGCGGAGGTTGTAGTGTGCATGCGCAGCTGTGCGTCCGTGCATACTTCCAACCTTAATTTAGTAATAGAGATGAAAAGCTGCTGAGTGCAGATCACAGTATATGGGGTCAGTGCATTGTACGGGGGTCATTGGGGTGTACAGTGCATGGGGGTCAGTGCATTGTATGGTCAGTGGAGTGAACAGTGCATTGGGGTCAGTGGTGTATACAGTGTTTGGTGGTCAGTGCATTGTATGGTCAGTGGGGAGCACAGTGTAGGGGGTCAGTGGGGTGTACAGTGCATGGGGGTCGGTGCATTTACAGGGGTCAGTGGGGTGTACAGTGCACCGGGGTCGGTGCACTGTACAGGGGTCAGTGGGGTGTTCAGTGCACCGGGGTCGGTGCATTGTACAGGGGTCAGTGGGGTGTACAGTGCATGGGGGTCGGTGCATTTACAGGGGTCAGTGGGGTGTACAGTGCACCGGGGTCGGTGCATTGTACAGGGGTCAGTGGGGTGTACAGCTACTGCACAATAAAAGGACCATAAAAAAAATGGGAAACTTACATTTACTGGCTGGAAAGGAACCCGTTCATGATTAATATTCATTCCAGGGATTAACACAGACATCTTCCGGGGTCCTTTAAAGCCCAAAACATTGGTCTCCTAAGGGATGAAATGATAAGAATAAGCAATAAAGAGAGGAGAGGGAGAGGCAGGTAGGAAGGGACAGAAAAAAAAAAAGAGGAGGAAAAAAACATAAGAAAAAGAACAAGGGAGAGTTCACATGCAATTTTTCAAAAAAAGCGATTGCTGCATAGGTCATGTATTTCAATGGCACAACGTTTTATTAGCATTTGTGCATGCTTACATAATTTCTCTGCGGTTTATATTTGGATCATAAGTCTGCTTAACCACTTGCCGCCCGCACACTCCTACCGTGTGGCGGCAAAGTGGTAGCTGGAGGACCAGCGAAGCACATCTACGTAGCCAGGTGCCTCCCTAATTAATCAGGAAAGGACACTCGCGCGAGCGGCCGTTTCCTGTTAGATCACGGAACGGGTCTCCGTGAATAGTCTGCGAGCCGCGATCAGCAGGAGACGTTTGTCTCCTTTGTTTACATTGAACGCCAATCAGCGGCCGGGGATCGCCGCCATGTGACAGAGGACAGCCTGTCACAGGCTGCACAGGACAGATAGCGTCCTGTGCAGCCCCGATCACCAGGGGTGAGAGGGAAGAGAGGGGGGGGGGGATTTTGCAGCGGAGGGGGGCTTTGAGGTGCCCCCCCCCCCCCGCAACACCCATCAGGCAGGAGCGATCAGACCCCCCCCAGCACATCATCCCCATAGGGGGGAAAAAAGGTTGGTGATCTGATCGCTCTGCCTGCAACCTGATCTGTGCTGGGGGCTGCAGAGCCCACCCAGCACAGATCATAAAAAACAGCGCTGGTCCTTAAGGGGGGGGGGGGGGGAGGGGAGGGGTAAAGGCTGAGTCCTCAAGTGGTTAATTTTGTGTGCAATGTGCGAGTCAAGCTTCAATGCAAGTCAATGGAAACACAGAAAATTTCTGTTAACATTTGCATGTGATTTTGAAGTTAATTAGATGGAAAAAAAAATCAAAATGCAAAATCTTGCACACAAAAACATATATATATATAAAAGGGTCAGGGAGCACTGATTATAGGACAACTATTGCACAAAAAATGTAAATACATACATATAAACATACATCTCTCCCTGAGTAAAATGCACTAGTTTATTACTTTTTTCCAACTTCCTGTCACTTACGGAAGGCAGGAGACTAGTCCATCTCACAAGTAGGAAAGCTGGCTTTGCAGGGGGTGGTTTTGTAAAAATAAAAGGAGGTACAGAGAATCCCCCATGAGGAGATGGGCTAGTCCAATATATGACAGATTTGTCAGGGACAGCATTATAGGAAACAAATAATGTACTGTGCATTTAACTCTAGGAGAAATGTACATTTTATATGTATGTATTTTAAATGTTACAATTTTTGGTGATAGCGGTCCTTTGACTATGAATAAGAGTATGGGGGTTCAGGAGAGTAGAGTAGGAGGAGCCTCTTACATAACAAACAGCCGCCAGCTCCTGCCTCATTTTGTTAGTGTCCATCGCTCCAGCAGCCTTGCCCTTACCGGGGCTCTCACCATCGTCATATATAGTAAACTTAGTCCCCATCAGGTTGGATCTAACAAGAAAGTAAATAGATCATTACAACAACAACCCAGAATATAGACCTCAGGCAGCCATTCGCTGATGAGGACAAATCTAGACCAGAGATGTACAGGTGCAGAGGATACTGCAGCAGGACGCAGCTGATGGAAGAAGACTGGAGTAAGGAAAGGATCACCCTGGCATGCTCCATAGGCACACTCAGCATGTGGAGGCGGGGCTGAGGGCAGCCCAGTAACCTGAATATATTTATAAATTAATAGATTTGCTTTTCACATGTCTATCTCCTACTCCTAATTATGACTTTTTTTTTATAATCCTGCAATGTTAAAGGTGTGTCTCATCTAAAATTAAAGTATGTTTACACATTAGGTGTGTCTGTTGAGAATGTGCTCAACAGAACGTATTATGTTACTGCTGCGCCGGGGTAGTCATCATATGACTGATACAGTCTTGGACCTGAACTCTTGCACAGGACAGAAGGAAAACATAGAGAAATGCACCCTGTATGTATTTAGAGAGTTTAGCCTGTTAATTCCCCTCATCTGTGACTAAAGCACAAGTTGTAATTTGATCCCTTAGCTGTATCAGCTGACTGTCACGGCAGAGCAGCTAAATTGGTAAAGACAGGATGTTAACAATATGTCTGCTTCCACGAAAGCAGAAAGTGACACACTGCAGATTTATTGCAGGATTTCTATCAGTTGTAACAAGGAAACGCTTTTCTTTAAAGGTTATTCTACTGTTGCGTAGAGCAGAGAGGAAGTTCTGAGTTCAGGTCCGCTCTCAGTGTCCCAGAAGCTAAAATATATGAACTACTGACCTCTCATCTATCCCCTCACTCAGAAGCTGTTCTCTACCAGGAAAGAGTTTTACGGCTGTAGTTCCTCATCAGTGAGGGTTATGCTATAGTCTGACAGTCGCAACAGGAGACAAACTGTCACTTGCATACCTGATGTTTAATTTTCTGTTTAATTACATTTTTTATGCATGTATTTTAAATTTTACAACCTTCTACGATAGTGGTTCTTTATGAAAAGGTATGCTAATGCCTTAAATATACATTTTGGCAAATTCAATAGCCTATTTATTGACCATTGAGAGATAAAAGAGAACAGTGCAATGTGAAATATGTCTGCATACCGGAGTTTGCCAATGAAACATTCCCCTTCCCGGGACAGGTCTGTGGGGTCGATGGAAATCAGATAATTGGATGTTTTGCTTTTTTTCCGCTTTCTTCCAGCCAGAAGGAAAATCTGAAAGAGAAGTCCGAGTAAGCAGGATGCAGGGATTGTGCCCCGCCCACCCGGAAGCACAGGCCTCAGCAGCCTCACCTTGCGGTTGTCGTCTTTCTCCAGGTGCATATAGTAGGTAGGGAACAGTCCGCGGTCCATCCCCTTCTTGTCACGGCTAATGCGGCACCGTACAGTGACACCTCGGGGGGCCGGCTGCAAGGCAAATTCTTTCAAGTCACCCACTTCTCCTACGTCACTTTGAGCAGCAATAGGTATGGTCTCTGCAGACGCAGATTCCTGCAAAGAACAGAGCAGTGGTTACTCAGTTATGCCATGAGGACTATTTTCAACAAACTTTAATATAGAATAACTGAATGGCTCTCAAAATAAACTTACTAAAAGATAAGTCAATGTATGACATACGGTATGTAAGCTGAGTCCAAAACCGCTTCCTGTTCAATAATGTATTTATAAACCAACTACTGATTTTGGCCCCCTGAAGTGATCTGAGGACCCCTGGCTAACTTTTATTTCCCTACGCGCAATCTGTGCACTGAATACAGCAGGGCTGTGGCTACTGCCAGCATTCCCCACTCGCTCTCTGACCTCCTCATCACTCCAGTTCCCACTAGATTGAAGAACAGACTTTTTTAGTCCGTTCTCAATTCATTGCTAATTGGAGAGTGAATGGCTCTCCTATGTTATCAATAGGAGCCGTTCACACTTGCCACGCTGCAACAGATTCGTGGGATCCATTGCAGTAAGGGGACTGCACTCCTGTGCAGTCAGGGATAATCCGGGCCAGTTGGATGCATTACACCACATAGCCTATAGGGGTGCGCACCTGCCCCAGCTGCATCACTTCCGGACCATCAGTGTGGACATTATACTCTCGCTCCCGCTGGCCGCACGTGATGCCACAGTTAAGTGGGAACACAGCCTGAGTGCCTCACATATTTATGTCCGTTATCATCATATCAGCCTAACTGCTCTAATCCATTCTTTGTGTGACTGTCTGTGTCTGACGTGCAGATAATAGATCACAGACATGTAAAGCTCCGTACATGTGGGGGAATTCTGTCGCCCATCAGAGACCGGTACGCGATCTATAGTGCAGCAGAGCAGAGCCAACACTGTATAGATGTGTCCCTAGCCTCCAGGCTAGTGATGCGTGCAGGGGGGCAGAGGGGTCAAGTGACGGCACACGACAGAGCAGTTTAGTGCGGGCGGGGGAAGTGGTAAAAACAATGCAATAATTGAGCGCTCTGTGTCAGGAACGCTAATGATCCGGTACACCAGATCTTGGGAGGCAGCTGTACACCCTTCGGACCCTCAGGATTCTTAATTTTCCAACTTGCATGCATGCATCAGCTCAAAACCATTAGTATCTTATTAACCATATTTAATTATGGTACTACATAATAATGTAAAATTAGGGAAATATGTGTTTATGATTAACTTTTTTACTTCCCTGAATGGTTTAATTAGTTTTCACCTTTTCTTTGCTCTGTTTCTTTTCTATAAACTTCCGAATGGCTGTTAGTTAGCTACCCCAACTCAAAGCTAGAGATGAGGTAACATCTCACTTTGTTTTCCCGCATAATTTTTACATCTGAGCAACAATTCACAAAGCATTACAGCAAATGTCAATTCACTAATGCTGTTACCGCATAGCAAGCTGAAATTTAACAACCAGTGAGGTAAATTGCCGACTTGCACAGTAAGTACCTCAACCCATGTCAGCATAATGTCAATTCACAAAAGCCAGGAGAGATGTTCGGGATTTACCTCCAACTCTGATCTGTCATATGCTAGCAAATGGCATGCGATAGCACTGAAAGACAGCAGAGAGCCAATAGCAAGAGCCTCCCCCCTCCTTCTTTTCACCCTATTTGATCCGATACACTTGTAGGTCGGACTTCAGAACGACCGAGCTGGAGAAAGAGACACTCCAAAGAGGCTTTTCTGCATCACTATAAATGAGCAGATCTATATAGGGATACAGAGAAGAGTGGCACCTAGTGGCATGTAAGCACATTTAACTACTTAAGGCCCGCGGTGATTGAAATCTATGCCCTCTTTTGGTAGGCTCCTGGCTGGCAGGGCGTAGATTTCAATCACCGCCCGCAGCGCGCATCCGCCGTTTCCGTCACTCCCTGCCGATCACGCCGCTCAAACACGACGCCTCTTACCGCAGCTCACTGGCTCTGCTTGTCTCTATGACGGCAGAGCCATGTGAGCTGGTCAGGAGCCGATTTCATTGGCTCCAGGGCGTGTCTATCAAAGTAAGCCGCTCCCATTGGCTTACATTTATAGACACGGTCAGGAGCCAATCAAAGTGGCTCCTGATAGGCTCACGTGACTCTGCCATCATAGGGACGGCAGAGTCTATGTCAGGAGGATCCCGGCGTGCGTCGGTTGTGGTGGGTATGCGTCGGTATTGTACCAGCGGTCTCTGGTCCTGAAGGGGGCAGAGACCGCTGGTACTTAAGTGGTTACAGTGATGCAGAAAGCCTTTTCCTCTCTGTCACAGGAGCGTCGGCACAGCTTGCTGCAGAGACCTTAGCTGACTTAATACTCAACAGGGCTTGGTGTATTGAAGCAACATTTTTCAGTAATTTACTGAAATTATACCGCATCTGTGAAAATCTTTGTGAATTTGGGGGAAAAAAAGTCTAAAATAATGAATGCGGTATTTTACTTTTTGTCGAACAGCCCATTGTTAATTATAGCCATTGCCATGCTCCCAAGTCAGCAATTTATCTCACGAGTCAGTAATTTCAGCTTTCCATGCGGTAACGAACGTCCTTAGTGAACTGACATTTCACAAAATGTTCAGTAAAATCAGCTGTGTTCTGCCTTACTGTAAGGCTTATGTAGTAATTGATTAAATGTATTACTAAGCTTAAAGCAAAGTAAAGCCTATGTAGTAATAAATTACGTTTCCTTGGATTGGCAGAGCTCTGGTTTTGTGTTTCTGTTCACATTACTCTGATTTTCACTTCTGAATCTGTACTCTGCCATTTCTGGAGCTACTCGACATTTAGATATGTGGTTTTCACTGTAGGTATTCCCCTGTAGACAGCTTTTCAGCATGCTCTATGGAAGTCTAAAGCAGCTTGTCCTTCCCAGAACTTACGGTCAGAGACTTTTTGCTGGCTGAAGAACCGGGCCGAGTACTTCCAGAGTCTCCCTCCTCCTCATCGGTTGTGTCTTCATCAAAAGGTAGACTGTCTGAGATGCCTGTTCATAATACCAATTCAATTATGTTAGAGAATGAAACAAAACATGACCCCTGATGTATGACAGTCAGGAGTCCACTAGATGGCAGCATTATAGCCATCTAATGATGGGAACCTGTGACAGGGACACAATTACTTTAGCTTTCAGCAGTATACCATCTCTACAGGTTTGTCATTCTCCATATCTATGCTTTAAATGTTTTATGATGCCTCATAAATGTTTTATAGCAAAAAGATTGTGATATTAAGAAACTAGGAAATGTCAAAGGGCCTGTTTACATAAAGGCAGTATGAGAATGTAGCACTGTGAAGTATTTTGTCCACAGAGATAATGGTAACCATTCTCCAGAGGCTTTCCCCATCCTTCTAGAGACCACTGCTGCTGCCCAGGACCGGCTGTATGATCATGTCTTTAAGTTTGTCTTGAATACACTTTAAAATTGGCGCTATTATCATGCACACAGTCTAGAGAAAATAGTAGAGTGAATTTTGGAAACAGTTTATACAGAGGGGCAGCAGGGTGGTGTAGGGATTAGCACTCTCGCCTTGCAATGCTGGTTTCCGGTTCGAATCCCAGTCAGGGCACTATCTACACAGAGTTTGTATGTTCTCCCTGTGTCTGCGTGGGTTTCCACAGGCTCTACAGTACCTTTCACATCATAAAAACATACAGTTAAAGTGAACCTGAGATAGTTCACCAGCCCCTATTTATACATACCTGGGGCTTTCTCAAGCACTGTGGCCTCCCTCGCCATTCGCTTCGGCCCCTCCGTTCTGCCGCTATGTCCCTCCGTTCTGCTGAGCAGTCGTGGGCCTCTGCGCATGCATGGCTCAGCCCAGAGCCGGGACAAGGTCCTCCAGCACCCAAGGCTGAGACACCAAAGTGCGCCCCTCCATCCCTGCCCCCCCAGCCGTCACACACTGCTTGCTATTAGACTAAGAGGCGCCACAGGTCCCACAACCTCCCCAACACCTTAATATCTAGTTATCTGGCTTGCAGTCACTGCCATGTATCCCCTTTTATTATTTCTTTCTGCTTCAAACACAATTAGGAATGACAGCTGAATGAATTCTGCGCCCCCTCCTACACTGCACCCTGAGGCTGGAGCCTCTCCAGCCTATGCCTCGGCCCGGCCCTGGCTCAGCCTCAGGTACACTTTAAGTTAACTGGCTTCCCCCTATAAACTGGCCCTAGACTTTAATACATAGACTACACAATACATACATAGACATATGACTATGGTAGAGATTAGATTGTAAGCCCCTCTGAGGGACAGTCAAGTGACAAGACAATATACCCTGTAGAGCTCTGTGGAAGACGTTATCGCTCTATAAATACTAAATAATAATAATACACTTTAGACATTCGAAGACATTATTTGTCACCGCTGACCTCTCTCCTGCAGCAATTCCTGCAGGTCTCGTCTAGATTCCTCATGGTTTTCCTGGGCCCCCTCCTCCTCCTCATGAACAGGCCTGGCTGTGGTCTTGCTGGCAGCAGGACGGGATTTGACCTCTTTCTTCAGGGGTTTCACCTCACTGACTCTTGGCTGGAGTCTGCTAGTGTCAGTGGTGACCTCTGAGCTACCTCTATTCTCCACTGACACCTTGCCTTCACCAAGCCTCGGCCTACTGCTCACATCACTCGACTCAGGTCTGGAGGATTCCAATTCCTCCTCATCGGGACAAGTCTCGCCCACTGATAAAATGTGGATTTTGTATTCTACATCCTGAGTATCGGAATGCAGGAAGGCAGCTGGACCATCAATTCCTGTAGTGATGAAGAAAGAGAAGAGGTACAGGGACTTTGAGAACAATTCTGGAGGTATTTAGAAGGTGAGAAATATAATAACTAAACATGGCAGTCTCTATTTTATCCTCATTGTAGGTTCTCTTTAAAGTGAACCTGGAGTGAGAGTAATATGGAGGCTGCCATATTTATTTCCTTTTAAACAATGCCAGTTGCCTGGCAGCGTTGTTGATTTTCTGGCATCAGTAGTGTCTGAGCCACAACTCTGAAACAAGCATGTGGCTAATCCAGTCAGACTTCAGTCAGAGCACCAGGTCTATGGCAGTCTCCATATTTAGCTGATGCTGCTTGCCACTGAATAGTTATCATATTATCAACTGGTATTTCTAAGCCCCCTCCGGGTGTGATGTTCCCAGGTGTATACAGCACATTATCAGGCTTTCTGTGTGATCTCAATCACAAGCCCTTACCATCCAGGATGACATCTGAGCTGGCAGATTGAGGCGTGTGACATGGCATGAGAAGAGCCTGCTCCTCGCTCTTTCTCGATTTCGGTCTTCGCTGTCTGGGCTCATGGTTGGGCTGCACCATTAGGATCTCCTGCCTCTTCTTCCTCTGCTTCTGCTCCAACAGTGCCCTCTAGTGATTGGAAGGAGACAGAAGAAGCTCAGAAATAACACACATTAAAGCGGACCCAAACCGAATTTTTTTTACTTGCACAACTCTGACACATACAAAGATAAACAAGCCTATGAGCATTTCAGTGCATGCTTCTCACCCTTCTCTTTTATTACTAGGGTTATACAGGTGGCAGCCATTAGCAATTCCTCCTTTGCCGGACACCACCTACTTCACCAGTCTGCCGGATTCTGTCCCGGCAATATGAAAGGAAGGGAGGGGTTCCTCTAATAAATGTAAAATATTTTATATTTGTCATCATGCAGCTGAAAAAAGGCTGCTATTTATTAATATAATTTAGAAAATAGATTTTATTTCTGAAATCTTGCATTTTTAATTTGGGTCCACTTTAAAGAAAAATCCCACAAGGTGTCACTGGCTTAACTCGTGCTTAGGACAGAAAGAGAACATAGAAAAATCCACCCTGTACGTATTTAGAGAGTTTAGCCTGTCTATTTCCCCATTATCTGTGACTAATCACAAGTGTAATTTGATAGTTCAGCTGTTTTAGCTCAAGAATCTCGCCCGCCTGGGCAGAACAGCTAATTTGTAAACACAGGATGTTAACCCTATGTCTGATTCCATGACAGCAGGAAGCAGACACACTGCAGATTTATTGCAGGATTTCTATCAGCTGTAACAAATAAATGTTTTTCTTTAAAGGCTATTGTGCTGTTGTGTATCTTTTAAAGCAGAAAGGAAGTTCTGAGTTCAGGTCCGGTTTAAGAATAACATCTGTAAGTTGTATCTATTAAAAATGTTTAAATATAATAGAAGTATTGAAAACAGAACAACAAATGAATAATCTTTACTCCGCTTCGTACTTATATCAATAGGTTTTCTGTATCTCCTTTTACAGTAGGACTTGAAAATCAGATGCTGTTTAGGCCACATTTATATAAAACCAGGGCTGTGGAGTCGGTCCAAAAATCCACCGACTCCGACTCCTCAGTTTAGGATTCCTCCGACTCCTCGACTCCGACTCCTCTAATTTGCATATTACAATTTTGTTGATTAAAAGTATGCAACATGAAATTCGTCTCTTAACTGCCAACGCTTAGGAATTTTACAAGACAACTGAAGTGAGAAGGATATGTAGACTTTTATATTTATTCCTTTTAGACTAAAACTAGTCCTTGGTAAGAGTACTTGTAAAAGGTACAAACCGGAACAAAGAACATCTATCAGGCCCTAGGCAATGTAAGTGTGGGTACATGTAAGAATGATGTGCAGGTACTCTGCAGGGGAATGAGGAGATTGTAAACAGACAACACCTCTGTATTCAATGTGCACAGCATTCTCAGTGGATTCCCTGCAGCTCTGTGGGGAGTGCATATGTAGAGTATAGTACTACTGTGTAACAAAGTAAACCTGAGACAGATGAAATTAAAGTTTTATACATACCTGGGGCTTCCTCCAGCCGCCTTCAGGATAATCAGTCCCTCGTTGTCCTCCTCCACCACCTGGATCTTCTGCTATTAGTCCAGGTACTTGAGCCAGTCGGGCGTAGTGCGCATGCACACACTCCGCCGCCAGGAGCATACTACACCTGTGCAGCACTATTGCGCAGGCGCATAATGTTCCTGGCTGTGGGAGCGGCATGCGGCCAGACAGCGCTGACTGGCTGAATTACCAGGACTCATAGCAGAAGATCCGGGTGGTGGAGGACAGCGAGGGACTGATTAGCCTGAAGGGGGCTGGAGGAAGCCCCAGGTATGTATAAAACTTTACTTTTCATCCATCTCAGTTACCCTTTAATTTGTAGTCACCAAACCAAATTTTAACAACATATCAAATTATTTGATTTCATCAGCAAAGGGAGTGCATACATTTGCATAAATCAGCATCAATGCAGAATTATTTCCATCTCGTTGACCATCTCTATTAGTGACACAGCTACACATCAGGCTTTATTCTTACAGCATAGATGTTATTTAGTATATATAAGAGATTCCTGTGTACACATCATATATACAGTCACAATCAGATATGTATATCTGACCTTAAAAATACGGGGACTGCTTTATTGAAGCAGCACAAGTAACTAATTTTGATTGGTTTATTTCATTTTTGTGGACTAAGCACAGCTATTACTGTATATATACATTATTTTTAATGACTATTATCTGAGAAATAGAAAATGTTTTCATATTTTCTATTTTAATTACAGTTACAAATTCATTAGGAGTCGGAGTCGGTGCATTTTTTCCCGACTCCAGGCACCCAAAATTGCCCGACTCCACGACTCCGACTCCACAGCCCTGTATAAAACGCACACAATAACAAGGGTTTACAAATGTTCAAGCATCGCTGTACCCCTGTTGGGAGGATGATACGGCAGACGTCTATAAGTGTTCTATGTTATCGTACCCATGTGCCACGGACATTTAAAAGCTTTTCAATACAAAACTTCTTCCACCTGCAGCGGATGTCTATAGGCATTTCTGTGTCCCCATATTCCTTCACCATGGATGTCTAAAAGACATTTAGCACGTCTATTATCAGCGATGAATTTACCTGGTTGTGGAGTTTAACCTGCCGCAGTCTGGAATTATCATCATCCAGGATACTATAATAACAGTGAAAATAAAAAGATAAGCAATACACATAGCACAAGAACTGCTTTAATAAATAATAACTGTGCAATTACAGCAGCATGCAGGTGGTAGGAGGTGGATTCTCTTTGTTTGCCAGAAACCTGAGCCCTCCAGCTATCGGCTCTCTGGATCTGGGTCAGTGATGCGGCAACACCTAATGACTGACTAGAGTGCTGAACCGGGAAATCCTGGAGGATTCCATATTGTAAAGCCTAGGGGAGGCACTCTGCATGGCTGAAGAAACCCCAGCTTGGCAGGCAGGCAGAACATAAGGGGGTGTCTGAGGCCCGGAGGGTGGCCAGAGAATGTGAAAAAGAAGGCAGCCACAACCACAAATATGGAAATAAAATGACAATAGAGAAATCTGCTGCTATCTTTGAATGTAGACTTGGAGGTCCTGTGAGTCATTAATAAGCCCTTCTCCTTTAGGCACCGTACCAGTACCACTGTGCCAAGCCCCTGTCTCTTGTACAGTATGTATTGCTCTTGCAACCCTTGCAAACAGTGTGTATTGCTTTTGCACCCCTTGCAAACAATGCTTCCATACCCCCTCCACAGCATCCCCCATACTGATCATGTATTCCTGTGCTTCTATGTCCCCAATACTGTGTACTCCTAAACCCTCAGTGCCAACTGCTCGTGTACCCCCTATACCAGCCTTTCTCAACCTTTCTACCCTGGAGGAACCCTGCAAATAGCTTTTGGAGCTCAAGGAACCCCTGCAAACTATTTTTTGATCTCGAGGAACCCCTGCATTTATTTTGCAGGAAGCATGGTCTTTAAAAGTATGTGTGGCTGTTTATTTTACTACCCCCAGTACACTGCCACTCATTATACTGCCCCCTAAGCCCCTAATTTAGTGCTTCTTGTTACAGTACCACCTATTATAGTGAGCTCCATTATACATCCCCACGATGGGGGGAAATGCCAAGGAACCCCTGCAGAGTACTCAAGGAACCCTGGTTGAGAAAGCCTGCCCTATACTGTGTACTCCAAGACCCTTAGTGCCTACTGACTCTGTACCCCATATACGGTGTACTCCTAAACCCTCAGTGCCTACTGATCCAGTACCCCCTATAGAGTGTACTCCAGACCCCCCAGTGCCCACTGCTCGTATACCCTCTATACTGTGTATGCCTAAACCTTCAGTGCCCACTGCATGTGTACCCTCTATACTATGTACTCCAGGCCCCCCAGTCGGTAGAGCTTAGTACTCGCTTACCCACTGTATATAGTAAGCTTGTACGTAGTACTCCTACACCACCCATGTCCCCCTGTATGAAGCACTCCCATACCTTCCCTACCACCAGTACTGTATAATACCCTACCCTGATAACCTGCTAATCTTGTATGTAGCAATCCCATACCACCAGAACTGTATGCTCCTCTACCTTGTTTACCTGGGACTCTTGTATGCACATACACTTCATATCCCTCTACGTGTTGCTCTCCTACACTGTATATTATATTGTGTGCAGGTTTTTCATAAGCTCCATAACCCCAGCCCTTGGTACTCCCTTACCATGCATAGTTGGTACTCATGACCTCAAATCTTCCAGATCATCTCTCATTACTAAATCACAACACACCATCTGCCCCTTGACTCATTCTCCTCTCCCTTATCATTCACCTTCCTTTTCCTGCATATCTGCCATGACCTCTCTCTTTATCATTTCCCTCTCCACTGGTACTTTCTCATCCAGTTTCAAGCAAGCCCTTGTAACACATATATCCAAGAAACCCTTTTCGGACAGCACAGTGCCCTCTCCCAACTACTGTCCACTCCAAATTCGCATGTCACTTCACCTCCAACTCACTGAGCACCTCCGATCAAGCGTCTTCCCTAGTCACTCAACAGAAACAGCCCTAGTCAAAGTAATAATCTGAATAATAATAATCTGAACATTTGTATAGCGCTTTTCTCCTGTCGGACTCAAGGCGCTCAAGAGCTGCAGCCACCGGGACGCGCTCAAGAGGCCACCCTGCAGTGTTAGGGAGTCTTGCCTTGAACTCCTTACTGAATAGGTACTTGACCTAGCCAGGATCCGAACCCTGGTCTCCCATATCAAAGGCAGTGCCCTTAACCAGTACACTATTCAGCCACCAACAACTTATCCATGACCAAATCTTATAAGCTTCTACTCTATCCTCTAGAGATGGGAAGTTCGGATCTTTTCAATGATCCGGATGATTCGAATCGGATCATTGAAGAGATCCGGATCTTTGATCCGAATCTCGGATCATTTTACTACCGGAAGCATTCGGGGTGAAATGAACAGCAGGACAGGTCTGTGGACAGGAGAAGGGGAGGGAGTGGACACACAGAGAAGGGGAGAAGATGGACAGAGGGCAGGGAGTTGACAGAGAAGGGAGGAGGGACGAGCAGAAATGTTTGCACGTAATACCCACATGCTGCAAATCACATGCTTTACATATATTTCACCTATATGTTCATCTGTACACTTTGAAAGAAAAGGTCGCACAGTGAAAGAAAACATTCCCAGAAGATAAGTGCAGCTGTTTAGTGCTGAGTGCAGGAGGATTATATTGCCTTTCAATCACACTGTCTGCAAAGTTACTGAGCTGTGCTGAGCCAAAAGCTTCCCATGTGTTCACTGTGCAGCACTACGGAACAGACAGCCTATAATGAGCAGCACATTGCAGCCAGTATGTGTGCTCTACACATATCTGGCAGTGGCACCGATGTCCCCTCTCTCTCATCTACCTGTCTCCCTGCAAGGCTGCCTCCCATCCAACAGAGCGATCCATCTCGGCTCTGCTTCCAGGACCCCGCTGCCCGCTGAGAGGGGGCGTGTCGCTCCTGGCCCCGCCCCTTTTGCGATCCGAATCACTCATTTTGATGATTCGGATTATCGACTCATAAAATAGATTCGGATCAAAGATCCGAATCGTTCATGATCCGGACAACACTACTATCCTCATTCTTCTTGATCCCTCCTCTGCTTTGGGGACAGTTAACCCTCTTCTGCTCCTCCAAATCCTCCTCTATCTGGGCATTCACAGTCTTGCTCTCTGCTGGAAATTCTTTATCTCTCAAATAGGATCTTCAGAGTTGTGAAGTCCGGTGTAGTGAAAAATTTTGCTACCCATCATATTTTGCAACTTGCCATAGAGGACAGTGTATGACTGTGTAGGCGTGGCTCCTCTCTGTTAACACGCCTGTAATTTTTTGCAACCACAGATCCCATTGAGCTAGAAGGGGGATTGTTCCCTCCAGGGGGGGTTATTAGTTGAGCAAGAGGGGGACTGTTCCCTCGAGGGGGGGGGGGGGTTTATTAGTTGAGCAAGAGGGGGGATTGTTTCCTCCAGGGGGGGTTATTAGTTGAGCAAGAGGGGGGGTTCTGTGTGAGAATAGGGTTTGGTTGGGTTGCATTTTCTGATACAGATAGGTTAAAGTCAATGGTTAGGTTGCACTTTCTGATAGCTATACCTATAAATAAGTGCAACCGGTTGTAAAATCTGATAAAGTTGAAAAAAAATTTCACCACACCGGTGTAGTGAAAATTTTTGCTACCTATCATATTTTGCAACTTGCCATAGAGGACAGTGTATGACTGTGTAGGCGTGGCTCCTCTCTGTTAACACGCCTGTAATTTTTTGCAACCACAGATCCCATTGAGCTAGAAGGGGGATTGTTCCCTCCAGGGGGGGTTATTAGTTGAGCAAGAGGGGGGATTGTTTCCTCGGGGGGTGGGGGGTTATTAGTTGAGGAAGAGGGGGGATTGTTCCCTCCAGGGGGGGTTATTAGTTGAGCAACAGGGGGGATTGTTCCCTCCAGGGGGGGTTATTAGTTGAGCAAGAGGGGGGATTGATCCCTGGGGGGAAGGTTATTAGTTGAGCAAGAGGGGGGATTGTTCCCTCCAGGGGGGGTTATTAGTTGAGCAAGAGGGGGGATTGTTCCCTCCAGGGGGGGGGGGGGGGGGGGTTATTAGTTGAGCAAGAGGGGAGGGTTCTGTGTGAGAATAGGGTTTGGTTGGGTTGCATTTTCTGATACAGATAGGTTAAAAGTCAATGGCTAGGTTGCACTTTCTGATAGCTATACGTATAAATAAGTGCAACCGGTTGCAAAATCTGATAAAGTTGCAAAAAATTTCACCACACCGGCACCACCTCCTCCCCGCGACCCCTCTCTGTTGGAGTTCACCAAGGCTCAACCCTTCTCTTTCTATACTTATGGTCTTGTGCAACTTATTAGCTTGAGTTTTGATATCACCTATAAGGTAATGACACCTAAATTTGTCTCTCAGATCCTGATTTAACCATGCTAAAAGCTCATGTCCCCAACTGTCTCAACGTTTATTCCTTCTTCAAGTCCTCCTTTTTTCTGAAACTTAAAATGGACAAAAAATGAAACACTTATTTTCCCCGCACGATTTAACTCCCCTGCCTGATATAACAATAAATGTGGACAACTCTCCAATAAGCCCTGTCCAACAAGCCTGCTGCCTAGGTGAAATACTTGACTCTCTTGTTCAAACCACACATCAACTCAAACTCTACCTCCTGCCACCTCCACTTAAAGAACACTTCCTGCATTAGCTAAATCACATATGCAAATTCGGATACAAAATGCACAGTAAATAAGCCCTTACAGTCTAGATTCTCCCAGCCATTCCCACTCTACTAACAATATTTTCCTGTCCTCCCTAGTCACCTCTTCTCAGTCTCGCAGAAAATAATTCTCTCAAATTTCCCCCTTTCTCTCGAACTCTTTCCCACAATCTTTTTGTCAATCACTCACACTAACCAACTTTAGGTGCAACTTCAGAACTCACCATTTCAAGCAGGCATATATATTAACCTAAGACTAGCCTTTTGAACTCCACACTACCTGTGTAACTGATATTCTTGTACACAGCATTCACATAACCTCTATACCATGGATATATTGGTACTCCTTTACTCTGTGTACATGGTACTGCCATCTGCAGAACTCATACTAGTACTTAGTCCACCTCTGTCCTGTGTACCTTGTACTGTTGTAGGCAGGATAATCTCCATACCTCCATCATTTGGTTCTCTCCCACGTAACTGATATTCTTTTTTTCCCAAAACATCCATACCCTCAGTAAATTGTCCTACCTTACCCTATGTGTTTTGTAATCCCTTACCCTATGTACCTGGTATTCTTGTACACAATACTTCCATATCTGCAGGTCTTGGTTATCCCTCAACCCGTGAACCTGGTATTGTTGTATTCAGTGCTTCCATATCCCTAGGATTTAGTATGCTGTGTGACTGTCGGCTAGATAGAATGTGGCCCATTATAATGCAGAGATGTGTGACCATGCCTATCAGAGATGATTAAGATAAAATGGGACCCTAAGCAAATAAATTTGGGCCCACCCTTGACCTAGAAGATGTTTGCTAAGCTTTGGTGGGGACTAGCATCAAACAGGCCCCTAGACTGTATCCAGGTCCTAGGCACTTGCCTAAGTTGTCTTGTGGAAGATCCAGCTCTGATGCCCAGAAATGTGTATGGGCAATGCATTCACATGCAGCCAACATCACAGAGCGACACAATGCACATGATGTGAACTCCCCATGCCCTCCTGTGTCTCTGGTACAGACATCCTGTTGTCCTGTGCAGCCTGGCCCTGTACCCACAATGATCATACCCCTTCTAGCAGTGATCCCCAATGCACATCAGCAGCCAGGCAATGCACATCCACGTTCTGCTCGGGAAGGAAGCACATTCTGGCATGACCATCCCACATCACTCATACAGGTGGCCAGAGAGAGCCCCCCTCACGTAGTGTGCCGCCCCCCTACCTGCTGCTCCCCCCGATATGCGGCTCTCCCGGATCCATCCCGTCCTGCCACCTCCGCTGCACAGTGCACAACACCGACCCGCTCCCCTAGCAACCAGACTGCGCCTGACAACGCCACACGACACTGTTCCGCCCGCCCATTGGCCAAAGCTCCTTCACATTCACAGGTCATTGGCTGCCGAGGTGAGAGAGCGTCCTGGGGGCGTGGCCATCGCAGAGGAATGAGGGGGGAAGGGGAGGGGCTGAGTGCAATGAACCGGCTGTTTTCCAGGGACACCCCCAGCCTCTCTTCCAGAGACTTTCCCAGCTCGCCTTACAGCCTCACTATTAGTCAGGGACACACCGAACTTGCTTCCCACCTTCTCCAATGACTCACATCCCAACCCTGCAGGCTGTTTACAGAGACACTCGCAGGGTCCCTTCTCTGCCAGGGAGACCCCAGCCTGCTTTCCAGAGGGACACCTTCATCCAGTCAAATAAATCAAATGTAGCTTTATTAGCATGACCAAGATTTATACAGGCATTGCCAAAGCAGGAAGGTGGGGGGAGGGGGGGATTTAGGGGTTACAGTGGGTTAGCAGTCTATCTCCTTGCTTCCATGGACATTTTCATGTCCTCACCTCCTGTCTCACTACAATCCCATGTGCTTCCATCTTCTTTTCCTGGGGAAACCCTTATCCTGACAACACATGCATGACAGACAGATATCATCCTATATAATAATAGCTAAGTGTCCCTGCGTCGTCCTGTGTCCGTGTGTTGCGCTACTGCTCATGAGCAGTACAGCCACCTGTTGGGACAGGAGAATGGGGACGGGTGCATGCGCACTGACATGCGGCGGTTTGAAGAGACTTCGGCCTCGATTCATCATTGCCTTTGCAATAACTTTTTCCAGTTCGTTAAATTACAGAATTTGAAGTCTATCGATTTCTAGTTGTATTCATCAAGGTTTTTCCGCATTCTGTAAAATATCGATAATGCGGTAATCATTCGGTAGCGTTACGATATTTCCATTTTACAACGGTAATTTAACACAAGGCCATAAGATTCCCGTGGAATTGTGGGTAAAAAGGCAGTCCTTTGAACACCACATAGCAACATTCCGAAGAGGGCTTAACACCTGGACCAGGATTTTGGAAGTGGTTTGGGACAATCCCACAATTTTGCCAGCTACGACTTGATAGGAGCCTTTTCTGAAAAAATGTAGTGCAGCTAGCAATTTAGTTAACCCTAGCACTGCCTATGTTCTCTTACAAGATGATTCAAGAGAAATGCTGATGTCCTGGTGCAAATAAATCCATTCTCTTGCAAATTGATGTGGTTCTAGACCTTATTCTTCCCCTTCTACGCCTTTGAATCAATCTCAGCTGATACATAACCACTTCAAATGGCTCCATCTTCTCTGTCAGCAATGATCTGACAGGAATAACGACAGAGCAGTGGAGATAACTAATCCTAAATTTAACGCTAAACTTCGCCCACTTTCATTTTCATGAATTGCACTTTCTTCCGTTTTATCGCATCACTAACAAATGATTACCGAATAAGATAACTATGATGAATCCTGAAATCAACTTATCAAGTTCGGTATTTTACCGAGCTGTCGTTAATTGATTTGATAAGTCTTGATGAAGCGAAGCCTTAGAGCCCGTTTTTAAACGGGTTTTGGTCAGCTAGTTCCATATAACATAGAGGTGCCAAACAGTAAGAGTTCCAGGGACTTAGAGAAAGGGCCCTTTTCCACCAGCGCGTTTGCGCTGGCTGAATCGCAAAACCGCAAACCGCTAGCAATTTTACAATCGCTACGGTTTGCTTTTTAACATAGGAATCGCGGTAGGTCATTTCCACTACCGCGATTCGCTTTTGTCGGGAACGCGAACGCGCGGCGGAGCGATAATTGCCGCGATTTTGCTATGCAGTGCATAGCATAGCAAAATCGCGGCCGCAAACGTTGGAGGAATCGCCGGTTTTGCGATTCAGCAATCGCTAGCGTTCAGCATGAACGCTAGCGATTGCAGGTGGAAAAGGGCCCAAAGGGTTTTTATTTGACTACTCATTTCCTAGAGCAGTCTTCCATTTTTTCTTCCGGGGACTCTGCTGGTCTCTTTCATTCTTTCTTACAGGGACTCTACTTGCCACTTCCAACCTGTCGTTCATGGACTCTGCTGGTGTCTTCCAGTCTTTCTTACAGGCTGTCCTCACACACTACACAACGTTTTCTCACACCTGAGGAAGGGCTCCAACCAAAACATGCATTGTCTCCTGCGCACCATTACAAGAGAGCAGCCTCTCTTCCAGAGACTCTCACAGCCTCTGTCCGCCTCCTTTTCAGGTACTGTCCCGTTCTCTCCCAACCTTTTTCAGGGACTCTCTTTGAGCTTCTATTTCAGGGAATTTTCCAGGGACTCTCACATATTTTTGGGAGATGTTCATCAGGTTTCTTCTAGGTTCTTGTAACGATTGTGGAATTATTTCCGTGGTCAGCGCACAGGATGTGCGCTGACACTGCAGAAATCCTCCACAAGTGTATAATCTGAGAGAACCCAGCAATGGTGCTATGCACCTGTAGAGGGGAATTCCTGCTGGCAGATGGAGCTGTGGAGAACAGAGGAACAACCCCTCTGTACTGCCACAGATGCCAGATAGGAATTGTACGAGGGGAAGCAATGCAGGGCAAGATAGCCCTTAAAGAGAGAGAACACAGAGACAGGATGTATGTGTGTCCACCAATCTAGTCGCCACCCAGCGATGATGAACCCACAACAGTGAAGACCAAGTGGGAAAGCAATCGCAAGAGATAGCGATTGCTAACAGCGACACAAGACTGAATAAGCACAGAGAAGGAATGTATGTATGTCCACCAATCTAGTCGCCAACCAGCGACGGTGAACACACAACAGTGGAAACCAAGTGAGAACGCAGAATGAGCACAGGGACAGAATGTATGCGTGTGCACCAATCTAGTCGCCAACCAGCGACGGTGAACACACAACAGCAGAAACGAAGTAGGAACGCAATCGCAAGAGTGGCGATTGCCAATAGTGACACAAGACAGAGTAAAGGTTAAACACAGGAGCAAAGAGAAAGGCACAGCATATAATACAATGAGGATGTCAACGAAAAATAACAAACGCACTACCTAACGCATTAGGCGCAACAGCGACAAGCGCGTTTACGGCGCGGTCTCCGCACGATAAGCGCAACAGAGACAAGCACGCCACCCTGACTAACGAATGAACATAAATGAACAAATAACAGCTCCAGACAGACAGACGAACGGAAAACAGGAATAGGTCAGATAAGATCCACCGCTCTTCCGCCAGAGCGAGTGCGATCCGGGTTCAGGGACAGGACAGAAAGGATCCACTGCTCTTCCGCCAGAGCAAGTGTGAACCAAGTAGAGAAACAGAGCTAGCAGGATTCACTGCTCTTTTCCACCAGAGCAAGTGTGATCCAAGTACTGAAACAGAGCTAGCAGGATCCACTGCTCTTTTCCACCAGAGCTAGTGTGATCCAAGTACAGAAACAGAGCTAGCAGGATCCACTGCTCTTTTCCACCAGAGCAAGTGTGATCCAAGTACAGGAATAGGCCTAGCAGGATCCACTGCTCTTTCCGCCAGAGCGAGTGCGATCCACACGGCAAGACAGACAGAAGGAGTAACCAGTAGCAACCGCCGCTATGGTAAAACTCCAAGACATAGACTAGAGAGATCCACTGCCACTAATGCTAGGGCAAGTGCGATCCAGGTTCTGGACCAAACGATTCACCATCGCCAACCGCTGGCGACAGTGCAATCGCAAAGACAAGACAGAACAGGCAATACACATAATAAAACCTGACTGCACTAATGGGAATGCCTAGTGCAGTCCCAAGGAATTACTCTAAGATAATGTTTAGCAAATGATAGCAAAGGCTGATACTCCAGGTGTTAGCAGGAACTGACCATCATGACCAGCAAAGGATCCTGGGAGAACATGGTATTTATACTGCCAGCCTTCAAAGGAGGTAGCTAGGCGATTTGCATGACAAATGTATGCAAATTCCTCAGTAGCAGAGCAAGTCTGAAGCTTGCAAAGCGAAGACAGGTCTCTTTTCCAGAGACCTGCAGCCTTCAGACTTAAGGAATGGTCAAACAGCTGTCTGCCTGTGCAGACAGCTGAGCGGATCATTACAGTTCTCTGGTAGGGAAACTCCTGGTTTATCCTAGCCTCTCATTATAGTAGATCCGAGATAAACTTTTACTCATTGAATAATTGTGTTCCTTTCATATAGTTTATAGGGCATCATTCTTCAAGCCAAATACTTTTTGTTTTGTTTTGTTTTAATACTCTAATTCCCTATAAACTAAACAAGCCTCACCCACAGCTTCTTCAGAGTGCCTTGGCACTTTGAGCCTTAGTAGCAAGGGCTTATGGGAGCTGTCTGGGCTGGAGGAGGTTACTAGCCAGAGATTTCAGAGGCAGAGAGGAGTGAAGTTTTGACAGGCTGAGGGCTGGAGATACAGATCAGCTTGCCTGTGTGTAATGTGACAAACAGAACATGGCCGCTCTCATTGTATCACAGAAATATATAATCATAAACTGTTGAAGCTGTTTGCAGCTAGATTTACTGTGTAAACTATCTAAACTTTAGTTAAGATATATAGACAAGTAGGGGGCGTGGCCTGCACGAGCATGTGAGAGGACGTGTTTTCTTGAGCTCTCCCTCCGGGCTGCTATAATCCTTCTTAATCCTCCGTACCGAGGGACTTTCTACTGCAATTGCTCCCATCTGCTTTCTCCCCTGCCTCTCCTGCACGGCTCGCCATGAAGATGCCTCCGAAAGCTGCCGGCAAAAGGGAGAAGGATAAGGAGAAGATTGTGAGCCCTCTGGACAAGTTTAGGCGTGCTACCCAAGATGGCGCCCGGCCTGACGAGGAAGACGCCAACCCAGACACGGCGCGTATACTGGAGGCTATTACCGCTATGCACACTTCATTAACGGACACTATCGGCTAAGGTGGACGAGGTGAAGGCGGACCTACAGCTGTTAAGGGCTGATCTTGGCAACCTAAGAGAACGGGTGGGAGATGTTGAGCGCCGGGTCTCACAACTTGAGGACGACTGCCGTCCACTCCCGCAGCAATCCCAAAATATGCAATCACAAATTACAGCAGTGATAGCTCGCCAAGAAGACATGGAGAACCGGCTGCGTCGAAATAATATTCAAATGGTAGGCCTGCTAGAAAAGGCTGAAGGCACTGATCCAGCGCGCTTTCTGTAGAAGTTGCTCCTTTCCCAATATGGCGCTGAGGCCTTCACTTCCACGTTCTCTGTCGAGCGCGCCCATCGCATAACAGCCCGAAAATCAATCCCAGGTGGTCTGCCGCGCACTTTTATTGGATGGTTGCTGCATTTTAAAGATAGAGACATGGTTCTCCGGCTTGCCCGAGAGAAGGGAAATATCAGCCTAGATAACGTGGAAATATCTATCTTCCCTGATTTCAGGGTTGAGACCCAGAAGCAACGGGCTAGCTTCCAAGATGCCAAATGCAAGCTACGCAAGCTCGACCTACAGTACTCCATGCTATTCCCCGCTCGCCTCCGCGTGATAGACAGCGGCAAGACACACTTCTTTGACGCAGCTTCGGATGTCCTAACATGGCTGGACTCCCGCCCTGCAGTAACAGCCTCGCCGGATCAGTAACGTATAAATTGCTCTGTTTTTTCCCCTGTTAACCTTGGAACAAGACAGTGTTACTTACTCGGCTGTCCACCTGCAGTTATTTTATATTTGTTACACCAATACAACCGGATGGCTTCTCCTATGCACTTTATTTTGACTAACTTTACTCCCCGGTTCGCTTTTCCCCACTAAGACATGCTGCAGCGAACTACAGACACGTTGCAATCTTTCCATGTGCCTCCTTTTTTGTGCTATGCTGGGGTTACTAAACTTAACGGTTTTGATTTTTTGATATTTGTCTCCCGCATAGCTTTCACCTTTGATATACCAACAAGCCGAATGTATAGCTCAAGTGTTCACTATCTTTTATATTGTATGAACAGGTTGAATTGCCTTTTTATTTTGTTATGCCCGGATATGTCCTGGAGGGCCTACCCCCCTTTTTCTCTACTTTTCAATTTTTAAGGTGTTACTCCCTAGGGTGGCGTGCCGGGGCCGGGCCAGGGGAGCTTGACCCACCCGCTGCAGTTGTGGCGGGGTGGTCGGCCTCCCCCCTCCCCGCCCCGTCACCGAAGGCCTGGGTGGGGGGGCTCTTTAGATTGTTATTGCGCGTGTTCCCCCCCGCTGGCTGACTGTACACCGCTCAATACACTTTTTGTACGAAGTGTCGTAGGCCCGTTGCCTGCGATATTTTGTCTCAGTGATGCGCAGCCACTCAGTGTGTTACTTGGTTATGCGCTCTGTCTAAGAGAGTTATGTCAAGAGACGGGACCTCAAAGTCCTATGTTATCGTTTAGGTTGTTACAGTGCACTATTGGCTTGGCGGATCTGATATTTTTTTATTTTGAACAGTATGTATGATGGCAATGTCTAAGGTCTCTTTTCTTACATGGAACGTGAGAGGCTTACGTGAAAAGGTTAAACGCGCAGTTGTACTTAATACTCTCAGAAAGCAAGATGTTGATGTTATAGCACTACAGGAAACCCATTTTGATGGAAATATGCCCCATACACTACGCAGGTCATGGATAGGCTGGCATTATAGCTCAGTTCTCACCTCACAGTCTAGAGGAGTCTCTCTTCTGATTACAAAACGAGTGCACTTTCAAATGATTACCATTGATGTGGACAAGGAGGGCAGATATATATTTATGCATTGCTCGTTCTATGGCATGCCCCTGCTTATATAAGCTGTCTATATCCCTCCTCCTTTTTCATATGATGTGATTAAAAGGGCCCTAGCGTTTATAGCTTTACATCCTCATCTTCCATCTATTTGGAGGGGCAACTTCAACTATGTCCTGTATCCACATTTAGATAAAATGCCCCGTATCCTCGACTCCCACTAAACTGCTTAAAATGCTGCAAGTAGTCTTTGTCACAGACACCTGGCATAGTAAATTCCCTAAGGGAGCGTTTCCACTTGAGCGGAAAACGCCGCGAACCCACAGAGTTTCCCCGCAGGCGGATAGTGCGGGGAAACTCTGCCATAGGGTGCAATGGTAACGCCATCCGAATCGGCGCGGGAGGCTGCGGATTCCATAGCCGTGCATGGCACGGCTGATGGGATTCGTGTGCTTTCCCCGCAGACCCGGAAGAGCCGGCTCGCGTCTCGCAGACGCGCGCCGCTCTAGTGGAATCGCGCCCTAATACCTCTGCATATTCCTGCATGCCTGCCACATATCACTCGTGCTCAAGACTAGACTACATACTGGTAAGCAATACCAGGGGCGTCTGTGTCATTAGGCAACTCTAAATTTTTGCCTATGGCGCAGTTGGTGGCAGTGGGTGCTCTGTGCGTGTGTTTATTTTTTTTTCTTTCAGCCAGCCAGGTCGGCGCCGGCTGTGACAGGCAGCTCAGCCTGTGCCCGGCGCCGCCTACTGGTCCGCCCCCTTCCTCTTCTCCGTTCAGAGCCTCCGAGCAGCACGCACGTTAGTTTATATGTGCAGTGCGTGCTGCGCCTACTGGTCCGCCCCCTCTCCTTCTCTGTGCTGACTGGTGCTGAGCGTGCGATCGCCGCACGCTGATTTACACACCGGCGCCGCCCCTAACTCCGCCCCCCGCCTGTCACACGTGGTTGAAGTGACGCACCAGGGCGGCTGGCTTGGCTACACAAATGCAGAGGCGACACCGGCTCACAGTGAGTGCCCTCTGCCTCTGCTGCTCGCAGGCTCAGCTCTTGATAATTTTTTTATATGCCCCCCTGGCTGGCCCTGATTACCATCCCCCCCTCCCTCCCACGCTCGCCCCTATATATCCCTTTACAGGCAGTGGCTCCTATAAATAAATATGACAGGCAACGACATTAAGGGAAAAATGACAGCTGGGACAGACAAGACCGTTGCTGTTTAGTGGTTGTATTTCCTGGTGAACGCTGGCCACATTATGATTATTTCCTGGTGAACGCTGGCCACATTATGATTATTTCCTGGTGAACGCTGGCCACATTACGATTATTTCCTGGGGAAACGCGGGCCACATTACGATTATTTCCTGGGGAACGCTAACCACATTACGATTATTTCCTGGGGAACGCTGGCCACATTACGATTATTTCCTGGGGAACGCTGGCCATATTACGATTATTTTCTGGTGAACGCTGGCCACATTACGATTATTTTCTGGTGAACGCTGGCCACATTACGATTATTTTCTGGTGAACGCTGGCCACATTACGATTATTTTCTGGTGAACGCTGGCCACATTACGATTATTTTCTGGTGAACGCTGGTCACATTACGATTATTTCCTGGGGAACGCTGGCCACATTACGATTATTTTCTGGTGAATGCTGCCGCATTATGATTATTTCCTGGTGAACGCTGGACACATTACGATTATTTTCTGGTGAACGCTGCCGCATTACGATTATTTTATGGTGAATCATTGCTGCGTTATAATTATTTTATGGTAAATCATTGCTGCGTTATAATTATTTTATGGTGAATCATTGCTGCGTTATGGTTATTTTCTGGTGAAAGATTGCCGCATTATGATTATTTTAAGTGAATCATTGCTGCGTTATGATTATTTTCATCAGGGGGGCACCACATGGGGGGAGGGGGGCGCCACAGGTTTTCTCGCCTGAAGTGACAAAATGGCTAGAGACGCCCCCTGAGCAATACCCTCCTTCCAAATACCCAAACGGTCACCTATATCCGGCCCATTCTATCGGATCATTCTCCCTGCGTGGTGTCCTTTGCCTGGACCTTCCCACCCAGGGCTAATCTCTGGAAGTTAAACACTTTTTGGTTGGGAAAGGTGGAGGACACCATGCGGTTAGAAATTGAACTTTAACAATTTCTCTCAATGCAAGGGGACACTGCTCGTTTTACCTCAATATGGAGTGTGGTTAAACTACACCTTAAACAATGTTTTATAAAAGAAATCAAAAGGGTTAAAACACAATCTTCATTATCAGAAACCTCCATTCGTAATTAATTGTCCAAAGCAGAAACTATATATGCCAACTATATAACCCAATGAATGAAGCTTCTTATAAGCATAAACTATGTGATCTTGAGCAGCTGCTAACTGAAAAAGCAAACAGGAAAATGCTATTCGCCAAACAAAACTGGTATGAGAATGGGGACAAGTGTGGTGCTCTGCTTGCTAAAATATCACGCCAGCAGCAATCTCCACAGGTAGTGTTGGGAGTCGAGGATGCAGGGGGTCAGATGCTGTCCTCACCAGAGGAGATCCTCACTAGATTTGTATCTTTTTACAGTGATCTGTATACTAGTCAGTCCGCCAGGTCAGCACCCGAGATCTTCGATTATCTCAATGCAATTGAACTTCCCACTTTATCTGTGCCACAAAAATCCAACTTAGATGCCCCTATTACTGTGAAGGAGGTGGAAGAAGCCATTTCCTCTTTTCCAGCCTCCAAGTCACCCGGGTCAGATGGGCTACCTATAGAACTGTACAAACTGCACTCTGCCTTTTTTGCCCCTAAACTTCTGCAATTGTACACGACTGCTAAGGAAGAACAAGAACTTCCCTACTCTATGAGAGAGGCCATCATAACTTTGATACTAAAACCTGATAAGCCCACCAGCCGTTGCAAAGCATATCGACCCATATCACTACTCCAAACTGATGTGAAAATATTAGCTAAAATTCTTGCACGCCATCTAAGTACAGTTTCACGCTCCTTAAAGAGACACTGAAGCGAAAAAAAAAATGATGATATTATGATTTGTATGTGTAGTACAGCTAAGAAAAAAAACATTAAGATCAGATACATCAGTCTAATTGTTTCCAGTGCAGGAAGAGTTGAGAAACTCCAGTTGTTATCTCTATGCAAAAAAGCTATTAAGCTCTCCGACCAACTTGGTCGTGGAGAGGGCTGTTATCTGACTTTTATTATCTCAACTGTAATTGAACTGTTTACTTTTCCTCTAGCAGAGGAGAGTTTATTACTTCACAGACTGCTCTGAAAGACTTATTTTGAATGCTGAGTGTTGTGTAATCTGGACATATTATAGAGTGATGCAATGTTAGAAAAAACACTATATACCTGAAAATAAAAATATGAGAATATTTTCTTTGCTGCTAATCTTCTAGTAATTATTCATAGTACACAACCAATTCATTATATCATATATTTTTTTTCGCTTCAGTGTCTCTTTAATACACAGGGACCAGTCTGGGTTTGTGCTGGACCGCTCTACAGCACTCAACCTCCGTCACCTTTTTCTTAACTTACAGACTCAATATGATGAGGTTGGCACCAGAGTGGTATTATCCCTCGACGCCGAAAAGGCTTTTGACACTGTGGAATGGGACTTCCTGTTTGCGGTCCTGCACAGACTCGGATTTGGTCCCTCTTTTAGTAGCTGGGTAAAACTCCTATATACTAACCCGGTGGCACGAGTAAAAGTTAACGGATGGCTGTCCACTTCATTTACCCTTCATCGAGGTACCCGGCAGGGATGCCCCCTCTCTCCACTCCTTTTTGACCTTGCTGTCGAACCTTTAGCAGCTATGATTCAGGCAGATAATAAAATTCGGGGTTGGATTAAAGGTGATATGGTCGATAAAATCAGCCTTTACGCTGACGATATGCTGATCTACCTGTCTGACCTAAGTGACTCACTCACACAAACGCTGCAGGTAATTAACCAGTATGGCTCCTATTCAGGTCTCCGAATTAATTGGGCCAAATCATCTCTCATGCCAGTTGACTCCTTCCCACCAGCCCAACAACACCTTTCTACCCCTCTGCAGTGGGTGAGCTCTTTTAGATACTTGGGTATAGTGGTTTCGAGGTCACCTGGAGATTTTATTTCCTTAAATTTAGACCCATTATTAATTGAAACCAGTGCCAAACTTAAAGCATGGGAAAAACTTCCTTTAAATGCTACCGGACGTGCCAATTTATTTAAAATGATTATCCTACCCAAAATTTTATATGTATCTTGGCAGTTCCCAGTTTTTCTCCATTCATCGGTTTTCTCGAAAGTACATTCCCAGTTAGCCTGTTTTATATGGGCCAAGCAACGTTATCGTCTTTCTCTTCCTGTTTTACAACAGCCAAAAGACCTAGGTGGTATTGCGGTCCCTAACTGCTACCTGTATTATCTAGCATCTCAACTATCACATCTTTATGACGGGTTTAGGGAAGGAAAATCAACTCTACAAATAATATATTCTCTGTGCTCCCTTATCGAAATAAGGACCCTTACTATAATACACTTAAAGGATTTAAGGGAGTGGGTGGACTGCAATCCCTCCCTCCTACTCTGAAGGAAATACTTAAAGTTTGGGACTGCTCCCATCATATATTGCGTACTGAAGTGTCTTTCCGACTCACCCCTCTCTGGGAGAATCAAAACTTAAAAGAACTTATCGGGCTCTCGGATGCTGACTGGTGGTTCAATAAAGGTGTTAGATTTCTGCATCAACTCTTTTTGGGGGGCATAATTAAAACTTTTGATCAGCTAACAGCAGAATTTGACCTCCCACAATCAGCCTACCTTAGATATCTGGGCCTACGACATGCCCTTAATGCTCAGTTTCACAACTTTACCAAAGAATTTGTAAACTCTCCCCTTCTAGACATTATCAAAGGAGCTTCCGCCAAACAACCGATTACTCTTCTATACAGTGAACTTATCACGCCTGATGCTACTCATCGTATTTATCAGAAACGCACTTTCTGGAATAGGGAAATAGGTGATGTTTTCGAAGATGATATGGATGATACCCTTTCCAGTGTTGTTAAGGTCTCTCCACACCTACCTGATCGTTTACTATATCTATACATACTCTATAGAGCCTTCCTTACTCCCGTACGACTATCTAAATTCAAACCAGGCCCTGATGATCTCTGAATGTCTGAATGTCGAAATGGCAAAGGTATTTTTATACACATGATATGGTCATGCCCACGAGTAAACACTTTCTGGAAGCAGATAATCACATTTTTGAACGATCACATGGGATGCCCTCTTGTTTGTGATGCTAAAACATGTCTTTTAAATATCTTTTCAGTCACCCTACCTAGTAAATACCACAATTTGCATTAGAAGTCCTACACCTGGCTCGTAAACAGCTTACTAAAAACTGGATAACACCCACGGTTCCCATTTGCACTGATTGGATTAAATCTGTCAATATGATGCTACCATACCGTAGGGCCATATATCAGCATAGAAACGCCTCTGCCAAATTTGAAAATATATGGTTTGAGTGGATTAATTCCAGATACACCAAAACCTGAGCATGCCCAATCACTTTCTAAATTTATAAATTATTTACACTTATTTTTCTGAGATCGGGTACCGCCAAGCAAAATGTCTTCCGCTATTTTTTTTGCTTGTCCCTTGGTAAATGGCGCTATGTTGCACTGAAAAGTTTTAATGTTCTTCGTTGAAATAATTGATTATCCGAAAAATGCTACTCTACTGTTAACATGCCAAGTTTGTTGTTATAAAGTTACTTTATAAGTTTTCAGCTTTCCCTGTAAGGAGTGTCTGTATTTTATCCTGATGTGATGAATGCCTCTGGCTAAATGATGTATGAATGATATCTCTAAACACTCTTTATAGGGTGTCACCTGTATTTTGTACTTCTTGCTGCTGAACTTTTAATAAACTTAGTATGTTTAAAAAAAAAAAAAGATATATAGACAAGTTACTTGTTATAGTAAGTTTTTTTTATCTCGGATCCGCCTTAAAGTGAACCTCCTGACTAAAAATCGACTCAACAGCACTGAAAAGGCTTGGTGTTTCTTTAACAGTTTCACAGCATCAGAACTTTGTTTCTCTTATACAAGCCTCATTTTTAGCTGCACAGAAGAAAACTGCCCGGGCATTTTTCCCCTGATGTGCAAAGCATGATGCTGTGCAAAGCATGATGGGATTTCTGATGTTGTAAATAAATATTAATAATTCATCAGTCATTACCTAGGACGCAAAACCATACATATGCACACACATTTCTGCAAGTATTATTGTTAAAAAAAATTCTTTAAGAGAATAGAACTGCATAAAAATATATATACATAATATGTTATTAAATAAACACACATAAAAAGATTCTGGAAAGACTTGTCCAAGTCTTTCCAGAATCTTTTTTTTTTTTTATTAATATTTATTTATTATATACTATTATATGCATGTATTTTTTATATATATGCATATATTTCTTATGAATTGGTAATATCTATTTATTTATCTTGCGCTATTATATTTTATATATGCATATATTTCTTATGGCAGACAACCACTGGTAGCTCTATAATATACGCTAAGGTTTATAATCTCCTGATATACATAATGCAACGTATCCACCTAAAATACAGCTACTATGGCTCTTGGCGCTTCTAAGTGCCAGGAGCTATGGTATCCCAAATGTTAAACAATACAATGATCTAAATGCATGTGTGACACTGATGTTATAAATGTATGTACCCTACTAGTACTGGTATATTGAGGAGTCTTGTTTTTGCTGATGTAGGCACTTGTATTGGCCTGAGGAAGCGGGCTTGGACCCCCGAAACGCGTTGCCTGTGCTATAATAAATCTTTTGTTTATTACAAAGATTTGTCGTCATTGAGGTAAGCTACCTCACGTTTTTTGTCAATTTTAAACTGTTTTAAGATGCTTTTATCTACGATTAGGGCGCCTCTTTACAATTGTCTAGTGCATTTTGTACCCCCATACGTGTCCCGTTTGAGGGGTGGAGACAGGCCACGCGTGGTGTACACCACGGTGGACACCTGTCCCCCTTTTTTCCCAAGGAGTGTGACCGCATCCAGGTCCTCGGTGACCTCCCCGAGTGGAGTCGGGTTTATTGTCTCCACCTGCTTCCTGCGGTCGGTTGCCCCTCTGCAACCTACCTTTGTGAGTAGATTTTCACTTACTACAATTACCCGATTGTATTGACGTACTGCACCATTGGGCTCCCCGTTTTTGTTCCATGTGTCCTTTTTCAGAAGGTGTCCTGACACCCACTACCCACTTCTGATGTTGTTGTTCTCGTTCTGCTGTTTTGGTGCAATTTTTTTTGTTACATTTTGAATTTGACATTTGAAGCCTAGCGCATGCAGCTGGGAGGGGTTATCAGGACACAGGACCGTTGGAACTGTGTCTTATGCTCCCTGTCACCTCCTTTCAACTAAAAAGATGGCTGCCCCCATGACAAAGATGGCAGCCCCCATGAATCACAAACATTTGCCTGTTCTTTTAAAACAGGCTGGGTAAAAAAATATATTAACTCTGTATTCTAATTATCATAACTAATGTAACTTAATGACAGTATGTTTGTTTAGGCTGAAGTTCCCCTTTAAGAGATTCACCTGACTTCTTACAGCTGGTTTTCCAAGGAAGCCTCTTTTCCAGAGAGTCTACTGGCCTTTTCAACCTCTTCTCTTGGTCTATCACAGCCCCTGTTCCAGGGACCATTCTAGCCCCTTCCATAAATGTATAAGTCTAAACCCCTCATCAAAGGTCTCACCTACCTGCTTTCAGCCTTTCCTCCAGGGATTCTCCTGCCCTCTACCAATATACAGTGTGTATATATGTACGCACGCACGCACACACACACACACACACACACACACACACGTGTTTCGGCAACCTTGTTAATCGTCATGATTTTCCTGTATAAATCGTTGGTTGTTACGATAAAAAATGTCAGTTAAATATATCATATAGGAGACACACACAGTGATATTTGAGAAGTGAAATGATGTTTATTGGATTTACAGAAAGTGTGCAATAATTGTTTAAGCAAAATTAGGCAGGTGCATAAATTTGGGCAATTTCCTAATGTAAACAACAGGTGTTACAAGCTTTAATGTAAAAACTAAATATGTGCAAGTATATTTTGTTGTTCAGAGCCGCCACCAGGGTACATGCAAGGCAAGCCCCTGCTAGGTGTCTCACTTTAGAGGGGGATTCGCTGTCCCTGGTGGGCTGCCCTGTGCTTCGCGACCCCCTGCCCCTTTTGCAATAACTCACATGCCCCGATCCAGCGGCAAATCTCAACACTCTCCTGCGGCTGGCTTTGCCTTCACCATGGTTAATTCCAGCCTGCGCCTCTGCCGTAATGCTAGGTACACACTATGAGATTTTCTGGCAAATTTACTATGTGATCAATTATTTCCAACATTTCCGAGCATTTTCCGATCGATTTCCTATTGAAGTGAATGGAAAACAGTCAGAAATCAATCATAAAATGCTCGGAAATCAATCGTAAATCAGATCAGACATGTTGGAAATAATCGATCTCACAGTAAATCTGCCAGAAAATCTCATAGTGTGTACCCAGCATTAGATGCGCTGGCCGGAAGTAGTCATGGTAACCGGAGCTAAGTGGCCAGCGGGAGAGCAGCAAGATGTCACATGGCCCTGATCCAGCACCTAATCTAACCATTCAGGGAGGGGGGGGGGTGAGGTGACACAGTGGGGACAAGAGGTGACATGTGGATCAGAGGTGACACAGAGGGGGACAAAAGAGGCAGAGAGGTGACAGTGTTCCAATTTAAGAATGGTTTCAGGTTAAGTACGGGCCTACAGTCCCTATCTTGTTCGCTAACTGGGGACTACTTGTATTTTGCTAGTCATTTTATTATGTATGTCTTGATAGTATTGAGTATTTTGCCATCAGAACTGCCATAATTCCTTATGGCATTCTTCAGATATTTTTGGTCCATATTGACATAATAGCATCAAGCTGTTGGTTCCGCCCACATCAAGTCATGGCCTTGCCTACTTTTTTGCACGCCGCTGCCTTTGTTGGGGAGGGGGGGGGGGGGGGGGGTCTTGGCACAAGAAGCTTATCAGCACTTCTGGTGTTGTTGGAAGCACACAAACGCGTATATCAACTCAGATTTGTTTAAGATATCTTATTCTTATAAACTTTATAAATTAATGTTTGTTTTCTACTATATTGTTTTTCACTGATAGGTTTGCAGCAGACAACCAGTGTTCTTCCTCTTATAACTTACTCAAAAAATACTCAAAATTGTTAAACTAAAAATCCCTTCCACGCTCTCCTGGCCTTCAGATATGTAAACTCAGATATTGGATGGAAAGTAAACAACAAGAACTAGCAGTAATCCAGAAGAATAAAATATCACAGAAGAAAAGTGTGGGAGATAGGAAGGCTATCTTGGTAGTTTCATACACAAACCTTTACTACAATGACTGGGTATACACTGGCATGAAATCGTTCCATTTATTGGAGCACAACTGTGCGGATCAACGGATATACGAATGGATCCTATGCAAGGCAATAGGATCAGTTCACATACAAGTGTGTTTGGAAATGATCCATCAGTTCAGTTCCAATGAGTGGAACTGAAGGCTGTACGCTGACTGATAATTACGGAGGCGTATCATTGATGCAGCAGATGTTGCTGGAATTAATGGAAGCATATGAAATTGGATAGAGTTCTCTCTCCCACCAGTCTGTTCGCTGCATATATTCCTTCTCTCACCCGTTCAGTCATCTTCTGTCTTAGGGTCCACCCTCGCTGCCACCATTCGCATCCACTGCTGAGGACAAGCACTGCTATACAAACCGGAGCCCAGGCAGAAACATTATGGGGCTCTCCATTAGATTGCAAACAAACCAATGGAAATCCTCCATCTGGGGAGGATTCCCATTGGTTCACTGAGTGATGGACCAATGAGAGTCCTCCCTGGATAAGGAATATTCCCATTGATCTGTTGCAATCCAATGGGAAGCCCCATAATGCTTCTGCCTGAGCTCTGATCTACTGTATATAGCAGTGGACCTGAGTGGCGGTGGAAGCAGTAAATCTATCAAGGGTTTCTCTCAGGACCTTTACCTGAGGCAAGTGAGGACTATATCTAGAGGACTTTCCTGTCATATGACAGGTCTTATTGGAGAAGGGAATTTGCCTGTTAGTGTATTACAAATGTGACAGGACTGGATGGATTTGTTGGCACAACAGACTTGTTTCAAAGTAGCTGTTGCCCATGAAACAGATATTCTAACCAGCACTTTGCTCCAACACAGCATTTATATTTACTTATCAACTTGATTGCTTATGGCTGGTCAAGTTTGGGTTTACTTGGGCTTTACCAACATGAATTGAGTTGAAAATGTCATTTGTTCACCAGTTTCCTAATGCACATTGGCCCATATGCAATTAACTTTTTCTACCGGGGTGATATTTTCACAATTTGCAAATAAAATGCCCTTTAACCGCTTTTGGATTACACTAATTGAAATCTACGCCCTGTTTGGGAGCTGTTATCCTGTCCAGGGTGTAGATTTCACTCACTGCTGACACGCGCTCTCTCCCTCGCTGCAGCAGAGCTCCGTGAGCCGGTCAGGAGCCGATTTCATTCACTCCTGACCCCGTGATCACTATAAGCCAATCTTATTGGCTCACATTGATCTCAGGAGTCAATCAAATCAGCTCCTGACTGGCTCACAGAGCTTTGCCGTTATAGCAATGACATAGCGAGGGGCCTGTGGGAATGGGTGAGCGGCGATTCCATGCAGTGTGACGTCGGTGACCCCCCCCCCCCCAGGATTTGGTATCGGCAGTCTCTGGTCCTTAAAGGGAATGTCCAGGCTCCTTAAAAAAAAGATCTACTTTTTACTTCCTCCAGCCCCTGGCAGCCATGTCCTACACTGCAGCTCCGCTCTTAGCCTCCAGCCTGGAGTCCCCGCCAGTGCAAAGGATGACCTCGCGAGGTCGTCCTCTACTGCGCCTGTGCAAGTGCCGCTGTCAATCAAGTCCACGTCCGGAGTGTACTGTGCTGGAGGAAGCCCCGGGTAAGTAGATTTTTTTTTTATTAAAGAGACTCTGTAACAAATTTTTCAGCCTTAGTTCTTCTATCCTATAAGTTCATATGCCTGTTCTAATGTGCTCGGCTTACTGCAGCCTTTCCTAATTGCACTGTCTCTGTAATAAATCTTATCTCCTTTCCTCTGTCCTGTTTGTCGGGTTCAAGGCCCATACACACGTCGGATTTCCGCGAACGACGGGTCGTTTGAACGTCCCATCGTTCCGTCGTTCGCCGGGCGGATCGCTCAAACTCACTCTTATCAAGCGAACGATAGTCTGTACACACGCCCGATTTAGCGGGCGAACGACGGAACGACGGAACGTTCAAACGACCAGTCGTTCGCGGAAATCCGACGTGTGTATGGGCCTTAAGGCTTGAATGTGTGGAATGTGCAGGGCTGCTTGTGATTGGATAGAAGCGATACACACCCTCTGCAGGCCCCCTGCACACTCTGTATGACTCACACACTCTGTTTATGTGAGCCTATCACAAGATGGTTAGTTTGTTTGTAAACACTGCCTAAAACTGTTAATTACAAGCCAGGATTGCAGCAGAGAGTGGCAGAAACAGCACAGAGGGGCACAGGAGAAAATAAGGAATAGAATGGTATGCTTTTTAGTGTAAGAATATTAGAGTACAGATTCTCTTTAAGCCTGGACATTGCCTTTAAGGGGCCAGAGACCACTGGTTCTGAAGTGTTTAAACCACCAGCAAGCAGGAAAATAAATAATTTTGACATTTTTTCACCTACTTTTTGGTGCTTTTTCAATTGCAGTGCTGAAAAGTTATTTTAAATACAAGATGAAAAATTATCTCCGAGAAGAAAACTCACGAGAAAAAGTTAATTGCAAATAGGCCATGTTCTTATCTTCCCCACCCAAAAAGGAAATTTGCTTTGCCCCTAGGTGCCCTGATTATTCTCACCAGGGATGAGCACAATATTCCATGGCAGGTTTTACAAGAGTTTTGTTTAACTTCCAATCAGATTGCGAGAATCTCAGGAATCAGTTATGAGAAACAGGCATTATAGTTTAAGGCCATTTTTTATTTTGGGGAGGGGGCATGGGGGACCCTATCTGCAGGGCCGGGCCGAGGCATAGGCTGGAGAGGCTCCAGCCTCAGGGAGCAGTGTAGGAGGGGGCGCAGAATTCATACAGCTGTCATTCCTAATTGTGTTTGAAGCAGAAAGAAATAAGAAAAGGGGATACATGGCAGTGACTGCAAGCCAGATAACTAGATATTAAGGTGTTGGGGAGGTTGTGGGCCCATGGGGGCCTCTTAGTCTAATAGCAATCAGTGTCCGATGGTTGGGGTGGCAGGGATGGAGGGGCGCACTTTGGTGTCTCAGCCTTGGGTGCTGGAGGACCTTGTCCCGGCTCTGCCTATCTGTATATGTTTATGGTCTGCATGGGCAAGTGGTACATTGTGGGAAGATCTTATTAGCTGAGTAGAGGGAGTTTGTTTCTTGTCTGATCTTTTCCCTCCTTGCTTTCGCCTAAGCCAGACACATGGTGGGACTTAACTGTCGGGTTTCCAAGAATCTCGCCAAGCGAGATTTGGCCTGATTTTCTTCCAGTTTGGCCATTTTGCATGCTCATCCCCAGTTCCCACACGCCCATTTCCACAGAACAGCACATTCAGCTTGGCTGTAAGGAACGTGTATTGCTGCCACTCCCTGTCCACAGACTGTCAGCTGAAAAAACCCACAAACCGCTGTATTAACTGTCAAAAGGCAAATTACTGCACCTGAATGGTTGCAATAAATCCCCGTAGATGGAATTGTATCCAGGTATACTCCTTTCTCCATCATAGTAGGACTTCAAATAGAGTTCTCCAGGCAGCAAGAGCTGTGGACTTCATTGCCAGCACACTGGAGGAGCCTGCGCAGGCTTGGCTCACTCACACCCGAGAGAAATACAAATATTTTGTCTCCATGTACAACAGCTGAGCAAATGGTGTTGTTAAAGGGAAATACTTTTTTTTTTTTTTTTTTTAATTGACAAAATCATGGTCCCTTCGGTTTAGCTCTGTAAATTGTACAGATTGGCAAACAATAATTCAGGTTTCTTTACATTGGTTTTATGTGCATTTAAAACTCAATCATTCCAGTATTCATAACAAAAACTGTCAGTTTTCTGCTAACCAATATATTCGTGGAGGTGTCAGAAATGAAATAATCAACAATGGTTCTGTTCTGCGCAGCGAATTGGTCCTGCAGCAAGATGGGAGTTTCCGGGCAATCTGGACTCGAGTACTTCCTGCTGCCATGGTGGCAAAGAAGCAAATTTGAGATTTTCGTTTTAGAACAGGAAGCTGGTTTTGAGACTTCTACTAATCTACTGCATCATACTCAGCATCAGTGTTGCCAACACATCCCTTTAATTACTGACACATGTAAGTTATACAGGTTCTGGGCCTACTTACACATAATCAGTGCCTTAACTGCATCTACCTAGCCACGAAACCTGTTTAATTCATATGTGTCAGTAATTAAAGGAATGAGTTGGCAACACTGCTCAGCATGCATAAATGGCATTTATATAACAAAAGTGCAATTTCCCTTTAAAGCAGAAATAGCGCCACATATTCCTCACTTAATGTCACATCTCCACTTCCTTATTATGTAGGTAGAAAAAAAAGTTTAACAAAGGTAATACCTTTTAACGGCCAACTGATAAAGTTAACTTATGCAAGCTTTCTAGGACCTAGTCTCCTTCTTCAGGCATAATTCCAGATGTTGTCATCAGGAAGGAAAAGAAAATGGACTCCGGGCAACTTCCGGCCTGTTATTTATTGCATGAATGTACGGGACATAATTACAGGCATCATACCAAAAGTGCGTCCATCTAGTGGTCTGGGTGGTGGCGGTGTGATGGAGGTGGGGGTGCCAGGCACCGAGTGGGGCTTGCGATGGCCGTTTCGTGTCCATCTAGTGGTCTGGGCAGTGGCGGTGTGATGGAGGTGGGGGTGCCAGGCACCTAGTGGGGCTTGCGACGGCCGTTTCGTGTCCATCTAGTGGTCTGGGCAGTGGCGGTGTGATGGAGGTGGGGGTGCCAGGCACCGAGTGGGGCTTGCGACGGCCGTTTCGCGTCCATCTAGTGGTCTGGGCGGTGGCGGTGTGATGGAGGTGGAGGTGCCAGGCACCGAGTGGGGCTTGCGACGGCCGTTTCGCGTCCATCTAGTGGTCTGGGCGGTGGCGGTGTGATGGAGGTGGAGGTGCCAGGCACCGAGTGGGGCTTGCGACGGCCGTTTCGCGTCCATCTAGTGGTCTGGGCGGTGTGATGGAGGTGGGGGTGCCAGGCACCGAGTGGGGCTTGCGACGGCCGTTTCGCGTCCATCTAGTGGTTTGGGCGGTGGCGGTGTGATGAAGGTGGGGGTGCCAGGCACCGAGTGGGGCTTGCGACGGCCGTTTCGCTGCGTGCAAGCGTCTAGAGAGACGCGAAACGTCCGTCACAAGCCCCACTCGGTGCCTGGCACCTCCATAGCACCGCCACCGCTCAGACCACTAGATGGACGCACTTTTGGTATGATGCCTGTAATTCTGTCCCTTACATTCATTTTCTTTTCCTTCCTGATGACAACAGTACTACTCCTTTCTTCAAATAGCTGATCCGATGTGTACACATCCAAGCGGAGGACAGCAGGAGATTGCGGTTGGATGGTGAGACGTTTTGCTTTATTTTACTCACAGCACGCTCATACACCCAGGGAGTGCCACTCACCTACTACTTTCTTCTACCCGATGCAATATTTCCAGATGTTAGCTGAAGTAAACATTTGGAAATATGCCTGAGGAGGACTAGATCCCAGAAAGCTTGTCCCCCAAAGAGGTGGGAGGGAGATTGATTGCAAAGAAAATTTGCATATGCGTTCACGCGATTGCAACACGAAAATGCTTAGAAAAGGGGCAGTTTTTCATGTGTCTTATAAGGTAAAAAAAGACGTTTGGCTAACATAGTACAGAAACTTTTTTGATGCACTCCCTTGTTGAAACTTATCAATCTGCTCCAGATCTTTTTTAGGCCTCTTTCAGATGGGCAGCTGACAGGTGGTGAATTCACAACCTGTCAGCCGCTCTGCTGCACTGGCCAGACACTTGCTAACACTCAATCCCTGCACTGGAAAGGCAGCTCCCCCCCCCATGTAGTCACATTTGAGTGCAGCCGTGCCGAGACACATGTTGCAGTCCTGTGCTGTCGGGTAACACCACCACATGTCTGCACTTGACACGCATGGCGTTATTACTGCTGGCAATATGGCTGCATTTACATTACACCTGAATGGTGCTCATGGGCAGCAGCCAGGAGGCTGAACTGCTCGGCAAGTGCACAGTTCAGTCTCCCCTCTGAAAGAGGCCTTACTCTCAGGACAGGTATGTATACTTGGATAAAATGTTCCAAAGAGTTGTTTGTTTGTATTTTAATAGAGTAAACCTCTAATAAAAGTAATATGGGGGCCACCGTCTTTAGTCTATTATAAATTATGCCAATAGCCTAGCGCTCATAGATTGATAAATATTTCTATCTTCTCAGTCTTTCCCAGTGCTACAGAATCTTTCCACCTCACTGATCGTTGCTATGTAGTCTATTCAGGGCTGGGACCCAATAGTGCATTTTTGGCAGCATTTTGGGATCACCGATTATTCCCAAAAACGCTTTGCCAATGAAAGTGTGTGTGGTGGGGAACCCACTAACGTGATTGCAATTAGGGGTATTAACAATTGCAAGAGATGTAGCATTTTGAAAATGCTAAGTATATAAGCGGCTTCAAAATAGCTTTTCAAATTTATTTTGCAGCGCTTTGGGGGGCTAAGTGACTGCGCTTTAAATAAACTTTAATACTTGCCAGGTGTCCAGATTTTTCCGCTTCCGTCCATTGCCCCGCCACCTTAACCACTTGAGGACCACAGTCTTTCTACCCCTTAAGGACCAGAGCCTTTTTCTCCATTCAGACCACTGCAGCTTTCACGGTTTATTGCTCGGTCATACAACCTACCACCTAAATGAATTTTACCTCCTTTTCTTCTCACTAATACAGCTTTCTTTTAGTGCTATTTGATTGTTGCTGCGAGTTTTACTTTTTATTATATTCATCAAAAAAGACATGAATTTTGTCAAAAAAATGACTTTTTTAACTTTCTGTGCTGACATTTTTCAAATAAAGTAAAATTTCCTATACATTTGAGCGCGAAAGTTATTCTGCTACATGTCTTTGATAAAAAAAAAAAAACATTCAGTGTATATTTATTGGATTGGGTAAAAGTTATAGCGTTTACAAACTCTGGTGCCAAAAGTGAATTTTCCCATTTTCAAGCATCTCTGACTTTTCTGCCCACCTGTCATGTTTCATGAGGTGCTAAATTTCCAGGATAGTATAAATACCCCCCAAATGACCCCATTTTGGAAAGAAGACATCCCAAAGTATTCACTGAGAGGCATGGTGAGTTCATAGAAGATTTTATTTTTTGTCGCAAGTTAGTGGAAAATGACACTTTGTGACAAAAAAAAAAAAAAAAAAAAAGTTTCCATTTCTTCTAACTTGCGACAAAAAAAAAATGAAATCTGCCACGGACTCACTATGCTCCTCTCTGAATACCTTGAAGGGTCTACTTTCCAAAATGGGGTCATTTGTGGGGTGTGTTTACTGTCCTGGCATTTTGGGGGGTGCTAAATTGTAAGCACCCCTGTAAAGCCTAAGGCTACTTGCACACCAAGATGTTGCGTTAGGTGCTACGTTAAGGTCGCATAACGTGCACCTAACACAACGTATGGTGCTGCAAGTGAGGACGGTAGTGTGAGCCGCGTTAGGCGGCTCGATTCCTATAATGTCTCCCAGAGTGGCGCTGATTGGCCAGCGGGACCACGTGATGCGGAGCGAGACACTCCGCATCACGTGGTCCCGCCGGCCAATCAGCGGCCGCCAGTGCAGTAAATATTAAGTAGCCATGTGCGCGGCTACTGTAGCTGGCTCTCCCTGCCTCCTCTCCGCCCCCCACTGCGCATGTGCAAACAGTCTAACGCGGCTATAGCCGCTCTAACGCCGTAGCATGCTGCACTTTCCGGAGAACGTGCAGCGTTACATGTAACGCAACGTGGGCTGTGTGAACAGCCCACTTGTGTTACATTGCTGTGCGTTGGGGGAGCGTTACAGGCGCACGTAACGTCTTAGTGTGTAAGCAGCCTTAAGGTGCTCATTGGACTTTGGGTCCCTTAGCGCAGTTAGGCTGCAAAAAAGTGCCACACATGTGGTATTGCCGTACTCAGGAGAAGTAGTGTAATGTGTTTTGGGGTGTATTTTTACACATACCCATGCTGGGTGGGAGAAAAATCTCTGTAAATGACAATTTTTTGATTGTTTTTACACACAATTGTCCATTTACAGAGATATTTCTCCCACTCAGCATGGGTATGTGTAAAAATACACCCCAAAACACATTATACTACTACCCATGCTGGGTGGGAGAAATCTCTCTGTAAATGGACAATTGTGTGTAAAAAAAATCAAACAATTGTCATGTACAGAGATATTTCTACCACCCAGCATGGGTATGTGTAAAAATACACCACAAAACACATTATACTACTTCTCCTGAGTATGGCGATACCACATGTGTGGCACTTTTTTACACCCTAAGTGCGCTAAGGGGCCCAAAGTCCAATGAGTACCTTTAGGATTTCACAGGTCATTTTGCGACATTTGGTTTCAAGACTACTCCTCACAGTTTAGGGCCCCTAAAATGCCAGGGCAGTATAGGAACCCCACAAATGACCCCATTTTAGAAAGAAGACACCCCAAGGTATTCCATTAGGAGTATGGTGAGTTCATAGAAGATTTTATTTTTTGCCACAAGTTAGCGGAAATTGATTTGAATTGTTTTTCTTCACAAAGTGTCATATTCCGCTAACTTGTGACAAAAAATAAAATCTTCTATGAACTCACCATACTCCTAACGGAATACCTTGGGGTGTCTTCTCTCTAGAATGGGGTCATTTGTGGGGTTCCTATACTGCCCTGGCATTTTAGGGGCCCTAAACCGTGAGGAGTAGTCTTGAAACCAAATGTCGCAAAATGACCTGTGAAATCCTAAAGGTACTCATTGGACTTTGGGCACTTAGGGTGTAAAAAAGTGCCACACATGTGGTACCGCCGTACTCAGGAGAAGTAGTATAATGTGTTTTGTGGTGTATTTTTACACATACCCATGCTGGGTGGTAGAAATATCTCTGTACATGACAATTGTTTGATTTTTTTTACACACAATTGTCCATTTACAGAGAGATTTCTCCCACCCAGCATGGGTATGTGTAAAAATACACCCCAAAACACATTATACTACTTCTCCTGAGTACGGCGATACCACATGTGTGACTTTTTTTGCAGCCTAGGTGCGCTAAGGGGCCCAACGTCCTATTCACAGGTCATTTTGAGGCATTTGTTTTCTAGACTACTACTCACGGTTTAGGGCCCCTAAAATGCCAGGGCAGTATAGGAACCCCACAAGTGACCCCATTTTAGAAAGAAGACACCCCAAGGTATTCCGTTAGGTGTATGGCGAGTTCATAGAAGATTTTATTTTTTGTCACAAGTTAGTGAAAAATGACACTTTGTGAAAAAAAAAAATCAATTTCCGCTAACTTTTGACAAAAAATAAAATCTTCTATGAACTCGTCATACACCTAACAGAATACCTTGGGGTGTCTTTTTTCTAAAATGGGGTCACTTGTGGGGTTCCTATACCGCCCTGGCATTTTACGGGCCCAAAACCGTGAGTAGTCTGGAAACCAAATGTCTCAAAATGACTGTTCAGGGGTATAAGCATCTGCAAATTTTGATGACAGGTGGTCTATGAGGGGCCGAATTTTGTGGAACCGGTCATAAGCAGGGTGGCCTTTTAGATGACAGGTTGTATTGGGCCTGATCTGATGGATGGGGTGACAGGAGGTGATTGATGGGTGTCTCAGGGGGTGATTAGAGGGGAAAATAGATGCTCTCAATGCACTGGGGAGGTGATCGGAAGGGGGTCTGAGGGGGATCTGAGGGTTTGGCCGAGTGATCAGGAGCCCACACGGGGCAAATTAGGGCCTGATCTGATGGGTAGGTGTGCTAGGGGGTGACAGGTGGTGACAAGAGGTGATTGATGGGTGTCTCAAGGTGTGATTAGTGGGGGGAATAGATGCAAGTAATGCACTGGCGAGGTGATCAGGGCTGGGGTCTGAGGGTGTGGGCGGGTGATTGGGTGCCCTAGGGGCAGATAGGGGTCTAATCTGATGGGTAGCAGTGACAGGGGGTGATTGATGGGTAATTAGTGGGTGTTTAGAGGAGAGAACAGATGTAATGCACTTGGGAGGTGATCTGACTGCGGGTCTGCATGCGATCGGATGGTGTGGGTGGGTGATCAGATTGCCCGCAAGGGGCAGGTTAGGGACTGATTGATGGGTGGAAGTGACAGGGGCTGATTGATGAGTGGCAGTGACAGCGGCTGATTGATGGGTGATAGGTGATTGGCAGGTGATTGACAGGTGATCAGTGGGTTATTACAGGGAAGAACAGATGTAATTAATGCACTGGTGAATTGATAAGGGGGGGTCAGAGGGCAATCTGAGCGTGTGGGCGGGTGATTGGGTGCCCGCAAGGGGCAGATTAGGGTCTGATCTGATAGGTAACAGTGACAGGTGGTGATAGATGGGTGATTGATGGGTAATTAGTGGGTGTTTAGAGAAGATAACAGATGTAAACGATACATTTGGGAGGTAATCTGACGGCGGGTTTGCGGGCGATCTAATGGTGTGGGTGGGTGATCAGATTGCCCGCAAGGGGCAGGTTAGGGGCTGATTGATGGGTGGCAGTGACAGGGGGTGATTGATGGGTGATAGGTGATTGGCAGGTGATTGACAGGTGATCAGTGGGTTATTAAAAGATGTAATTAATGCACTGGTGAATTGATAAGGCGGGGTCAGATGGCAATCTGAGCGTGTGGGCGGGTGATTGGGTGCCCGCAAGGGGCAGATTAGGGTCTGATCTGATAGGTAAGAGTGACAAGTGGTGATAGGGGGTGATTGATGGGTAATTAGTGGGTGTTTAGAGGAGAGAATAGATGTAAACAATGGATTTGGGAGGTGATCTGATGTCGGATCTGCAGGCGCTCTATTGATGTGGGTGGGTGATCAGATTGCCCGCAAGGGGCAGGTTAGGGGCGGATTGTTGGGTGGCAGTGACAGGGGGTGATTGATGGGTGATTGACAGGTGATCAGGGGGGATAGATGCATATAGTACACGGGGGGGGGTCTGGGGAGAATCTGAGGGGTGGGGGGTGATCAGGAGGGGGCAGGGGGGGATAAAAAAAAATAGCGTTGACAGATAGTGACAGGGAGTGATTGATGGGTTATTAGGGGGGTGATTGGGTGCAAACAGTGGTCTGGGGGCTGGGCAGGGGATGGTCTGAGGGGTGCTGTGGGCGATCAGGGGGCGGGGGGGGGGGAAGATCAGTGTGTTTGGGTGCAGACTAGGGTGGCTGCAGCCTGCCCTGGTGGTCCCTCGGACACTGGGACCACTAGGGCAGGAGGCAGCTTGTATAATACACTTTGTATACATTACAAAGTGTATTATACACTTTGTAGCGGCGATCGCGGGGTTAACATCCCGCCGGCGCTTCCGTATGGCCGGTGGGATGTTGCGGCGGGTGGGCGGAGCCAGTTGCCGGGGGAAGCGCGCGTCATCAATGACGCGATCGTTCCCCCGGCATGCGAAAAGGACGCAACGCCCTTGGGCGTATTGCGGTCCTTTAGGGATCCACTTTGCCGCCGCCCATCGGCTGTGGGCGGTCGGCAAGTGGTTAAGGAAGAGGTCACAGGTGCTTCTCTGATTGGTCCTAGAGAAGCACCTATGACCTCTTCCTTTAGGGGGCGGGGCTAGGGATCCAAGGTGGACATCCAACACCCAGTAAGTATAATAATGTTTATTGAAATAAAAAAAAAATAGTGAATCCCAAACCAGAAGCGCTGTGTAGATTCCCCGACACAGCGCTCTTAAGTGTCGGTGAATAACAATCAGATTAGCACTAGGAATTGTTGGACACAGCGCTGCAGCGATTCTTAGTGGGTTCCAGGCCCTACAGGCATATGAGGTAATGGAGGAATACAAAATTGGGCATTGGGCCCTTTTTCCATTGTAGGCTGATGGTGGTGAATTCACCTCCTGTCAGCTGCTCCCCCGCAGGGACTTGGTAGTGCTCAGCATGGACATTAGAAGGTGGCCCCTCTATGAAGTCTCATGTGAGCGCATCTGTCCAAGATGTGACTTGCTGCATGAAAGCCCACTAGAGGGCGAAGTTGAAAGTTGGCTGCATGAAAGCCCACTAGAGGGCGCTCCTGTTGCATATTTCTGATCGCCTCCGGCGACCAGAAGTAACAAGAAGGGCCGCGATGAGCGGCCCTCCTTGTTTTGCTAACGGAGTGACGTCATGGACGTCAGCCGACGTCCTCATGTCAGCCACCTCCGATTCAGCCCTTAGCGCTGGGCGGAACTGATTGGTCCAGCTGCGCAGGGCTCGGGCGGCTGGGGGGACCCTCTTTCGGCGCTGCTCGTGGCGGATCGCCGCAGAGCGGCGGCGATCAGGCAGCACACGCGGCTGGCAAAGTGCCGGCTGCGTGTGCTGCTTTTTATTTGATAAAAATCGGCCCAGCAGGGCCTGAGCGGCAGCCTCCGGCGGTGATGGTCGAGCTGAGGTCGTCCATACCGCTCAGGAGGTTAAAGGAAAGCTGAGGGGAGGTTGCCATATTTATTTCCTTTTAAACAATGCAAGTTGCCTGGCTGTCCTGCAGATATTCTGCCTCTAATGCTTTTAGCCATAAACCCTGAACAAGCATGCAGATCAGATGTTTGAAGCAGGGGAGTATGTCACTAAATGGGGGCGGGCCTATGCATATGATCCCGACCGCGGCCCTCCTTGCCATTTTATACATCCCTTGACAAATTCAAATGTGAATTATTGTAAGCCGTAAAATAACGACCTTACACTTTGCATCCAGAGGAGCACACCGGTGACATGGGTTTCTGGTTTAAACATTGGCAGTTTGAGCTGGGATGCATCAACAGCATACATATAATTAAGCTGCTGGGAAATTAGGCGCAGTGTAAAGCCAAAAAAACTGCTCATCCTGCTCTTGCAAAAGTTCCGGCGGCGTTAACCACTTAAAGGGACACTTAAGTCAAACAAAAAAAATGAGTTTTACTCACCTGGGGCTTCCAATAGCCCCCTGCATCTGTCCGGTGCTCTCGCCGTCTCCCTCCGATCCTCCTGGCCCCGCCGGCAGCCACTTCCTGTTTCGGTGACAGGAGCTGACAGGCTGGGGACGCGAGTGATTCTTCGCGTTCCTGGCCACAATAGCGCCATCTATGCTGCTATAGCATATATCATATACCATATAGCAGCATAGAGGGTGCTAATGTGTCTGGGAACGCGAAGAATTACTCGCGTCCCCAGCCTGTCAGCTCCTGTCACCGAAACAGGAAGTGGCTGCCGGCGGGGCCAGGAGGATCGGAGGGAGACGGCGAGGGCACCGGACAGCTGCAGGGGGCTATTGGAAGCCCTAGGTGAGTAAAACTCATTTTTTTTGTTTGACTTAAGTGTCCCTTTAAGGACTGCAGCCTTAAAACCCCTTAAAGGGAATCTGTACTCTTAAATTCTTACAATAAAAAGCATACCATTCTATTCATTATGTTCTCCTGGGCCCCTCTGTGCTGTTTCTGCCACTCCCTGCTGCAATCCTGGCTTGTAATTGCCAGTTTTAGGCAGTGTTTATAAACAAAAGACATGGCATGTGATAGGCTGAGAGCTCAGTCTGTGACTCATACAGAGCCTGCAGGGGGCCTGGAGAGGGTGTGTATAGCTTCTATCCTATCACAAACAGAGTAGCACATTCCAGCCTGAGCCCGACAAAGCTGTCAGAGGAAAGAAGATTAGATTATATAACAGAGACAATACAGCCACTGTGCAACTAGGAAAGGCTGCAGTAAGACAGAGCACATTAGAACATGTATAGGAACTTATAGGATAGAAGAAATAAGGCTGAAAATTTTGTTAGAGAGTCTCTTTAAGGACCAGACTTTTTTTTTTTTCCATTCAGACCACTGCAGCTTTAACAGTTTATTGCTCGGTCATACAACCTACTATCTAGATGATTTTTACCTCCTTTTCTTGTCACTAATATGGCTTTCTTTTGGTGCTATTTGATTGCAGCTGTGATTTTTAGTTTTTATTATATTCATCAAAAAAAAAAAAAAAAAAACATGAATTTTGTCAAAAAAAAAAATGTTTTTTTTTTACTTTGTGCTGACATTTTTCAAATAAAGTAAAATTTCTATATAAATTGTTGTCTACATTTATTGTGCTACAGGTCTTTGATCAATAAATAGACACTCAGATTTTTTTTTGTTAGGGTAGAAGTCAGAGTTTACAAACTATGGTGCAAAAAGTGAATTTCCCCAGTTTGAAGCATCTCTGACTTTTCTGAGCACCTGTCATGTTTCAGAAAGGTGCTAGAATTCCAGGATCGTATAAATACCCCCCAAAATGACCCCATTTTGAAAAGAAGACATCCCAAAGTATTCACTAAGAGGCATGGTGAGTTCATAGATTTTATTTTTTGTCACAAGTTAGCGGAAAATGACACTTTGTGACAAAAAAATAAAAAAGTTTCCATTTCTGCTAACTTGTGACAAAAAAAAAGAAATCTGCCACGGACTCACCATGCCCCTCTCTGAATACTTTGAGGTGTCTACTTTCCAAAATGGGGTCATTTGTGGCGTGCGATTACTGTCCTGGCATTTTGGGGGGTGCTAAATTGTAAGCACCCCTGTAAAGCCTAAAAGTGCTCATAGGACTTTGAGCCCCTTAGCGCACCTGGGCTGCAAAAATGTGTCACACGTGGTATCGCCGTTCTCAGGAAAAGTAGTATAATGTGTTTTGGGGTGTATTTTTGCACATACCCATGCTGGGTGGGAGAAATATCTCTGTAAATGACAATTTTTTTTTTTTTTTTTTTTTTTACACAAAGTTGTCCATTTACAGAGATATTTCTCCCACCCAGCATGGGTATGTGTAAAAATACACCCCAAAACACATTATACTACTTCTGAGTACCTAGGCTGCAAAAAAGTGTGACACTTTTTTGCAGCCTAGGTGCGCTAAGGGGCCCAAAGTCCTATGAGTACTTTTAGGATTTCACAGGTCATTTTGGAGGCATTTGGTTTCCAGACTACTCCTCACGGTTTAGGGCCCCTAAAATGCCAGGGCAGTTTAGGAACCCCACAAATGACCCCATTTTAGAAAGACACCCCAATGTATTCCGTTAAGTGTATGGTGAGTTCATAGAAGATTGACTAGACCCATGTTAAGGAGAAGGCCCAAAAAATGTTAAGTTTGGAAACTTGGGGTGGTTTCCACCGAAAAAAGGTTGGGCATGGTAGCTTCTCGGATTGGCGGTTGCGTATTGTGTGGCGGTTGGTCTCAGCCACAATTAAGTAGTAGAGATCCACGGTGCAGAACAGATTAAAAAAAGTCTAGGGCCGATCCTAGATTATCTGTCTCCACCTGGACTCCAGACTGGGCGGTGAAAGGGGGCAGTACGGGTGCAGCAGAACCAGGGGATTGCCAAATGGGATTTGTCAGCACCTCTGGGAAGATAAAAAAAAAAAAAAAAAAAAAAATCAAAACTGATCTTTACAGCGCCACAACTATTGTACAGTGTTTTTTGCAGGGATCAGAAAAAAATTCTGTCACTGCCGTGGGGCGGGCTGAGCACAAGTGCAGGCGAACGATCAGGCCTGATCGGTCAAACACTGCATTTTTAGTGTATCCTAGTGACCCTAATATAGATCTGACTGCGATCAGTAAAGATCACTTACAGATACTATATAGTAGCAATGCTGATTAGCGACAGTGATGATGCTAATCAGCAACTAATTAGTGACTGCGGTGTGGTGGGCTGGGTGCTAACTGACGCTAACTACCCAACGAAGGGCCCTAGCTAAAAAACTGGCCTAACTGTTAACACTAGTGATACAAAAAAAGTGACAGTTTTCATTGATCACCGTTTTTAGATCACTAGGATAGTGACAGGTGGGGGGGGGGGGTTTCTGAGGGTGTGGGCGGGTGATCAGAAGCCCGCAGGGGGGCAGATTAGGGCCTGATCTGATGGGTAGGAGTGCTAGGGGGTGATTGATGGGTGTCTCAGAGGGGAGGATAGATGCAATCAATGCACTGGGGAGGATCGGGGGGGGGGGGGGGGGTCTGAGGGTGTGGGCGGGTGTTTGGGTGCCCGCAAGGGGCAGATTAGGGTCTGATCTGACAGATAGCAGTGACAGGTGGTGACGGGGTGATTGATAGATGATCAGTAGGTGATTACAGGGGAGAATGTATGCAAGCAATGCACTGGCGAGTTGATCAGAGGGGGTCTGAGGGTGTGGGCGAGGGATTGAGTGCCCGCAAGGGGCAGATTAGGGTCTGATCTAATGGGCACAAGTGACAGGGCGTGATTGATGGGTAATCAGTGGGTGATTAGAGGGGAGAACAGATGTAAACAATACACTTGGGAAGTGATCTGAGGGCGGGTCTGTGGGCAATCTGAGGGTGTGGGCGGGTGATTGGGTGCCCGCAAGGGGCAGGTTAGGGTCTGATCTGATGGGTGGTGACAGGGGGTGATTGACAGCTGATCAGTGGGTGATTACAGGGGAGAATAGATGTATACAGTACACAAGGGGGGGGGGGGGAGGTTGATCAGGAGCCCAATCTAAAATATAGCGTTGACAGTTAGTGACAGGGAGTGATTGATGGGTGATTAGGGGGGGGGGGGGGTGATTGGGTGCAAACAGTGGTCTGAGGGGTGCTGTGGGCAATCAGGGGGGCAGGGAACAGGATCAGTGTGTGCGTTTACATACACAGCTGCCTCCTCCCCTGGTGGTCGCTCGATCACTGGGACCACCAGGGGAGGAGGCAGCCAGTATAATACACTTTGTTAGCTTAACAAAGTGTATTATACAATTAGTAACGGCGAGATTGGGTTATTTACATCTGGCCGGCGCTGCTAATTGGCCGGTGGGTTGACATCGCGGGTGGGCGGAGCCTAATGCCGGCGGATGCACGCAATCCCCGGCTAATTAGTCCCCCAGGTGCCGCCGCTCGGCGTTACGCGGTCCTGGGGGAGCCACCTTGCCGCCGCCCGTAGGTAGCGGGTGGTCGGCAAGTGGTTAATTACTATTCCCCCTCCAGGCTTTCATGGACTCAATAAGATGTAATTTGTTTGCCAGCTATTGCTGGCAGCCAAATTATGCTATTTTTAAAGTAATTTGGGCTCTATCTTGACGGTGCCCAAATTACTGTCTAAGCAGCACCTTAGCCTTAATTCCTATTACGGCTTATGGCGGTGCTGAAATCTACGGCGCTGTTTTTCTTCATTTCGACAACAACCCACTGGCTTTATTAGCATGGGGCCACTCCTGGGATCCTAACTCCCTTGTGCAGCTGGTAAAGCACACCTACACACCTCTCCCCACATTACAATATTTACCTGACCCAGCGATGTCGAGTCTATTCTGTTCTTCCCACCAGCTGCACGCTGTGTGCTTCCATGTCTCCAGCTTTCGATCACATAATATGCATTGAAAGCCAAAAGGTATGCAGCATAGAGTGTATGGCTGTCAGGAAGTCCCAAAACAGTACTAGAGCAGGTCAATATTAAACTTCTCCACTGCGCTACTCTTAAGAAGGGGGAGGAGCAGGCCCTCCTCCGTCGCTATAGCTACACCGCTTAGTATGAGACAATAAATGTATATCTTAACAATTTGGTCCACAACTTACACTGTGTTTTAGATTTTGGCCCCTCATGTGATTGAATTTGACACCCATGCTCTAGAAGCTTCCCCGTCCTCCACAAAGTGTAGCTGCACTGCTCAGGCAGAAAAATCCAAGTCTAATCGGGTGCATGCTACTGCGCATCCCCCATTAAATATTCCATCCCCATCTGTCGGTGCCAAGCCTGAAACTGAGCATGTACTATAATCAATCCACATTCAATTCCACTTTAAAGTAGGATTATAATCCCAAAACTAAAATTTCAGTAACTACTCTTCGTTTCATAAAAGGACATTTGAAAGCATTCCCACACATTCCCTGTGTGTAAAAACATATAGGTTTACTGCAGGGAGCAGTACAAGCTTGGTTTCAGAGATACTTAGCCAAAGTGGGGGAAGCTTCAGGATACTGATGCTAACCCCGGCATTCTGCAGTCGTCATCCCCCCGCCCCCCCCCTCCCCCGCTGAAGGATTGCCGACAATGTACAGTCACTAATCGTATCGGGGCCACACTCCTCTTCTGGCATCAGCGTGGCTATGTAGTAGCCAAATGAGCATGTCAAAAACAGAAGCATGGCACCGACATAGAGGGGGACCATGCTCAGTAATGGGAGAGCAGACAATGCCGAGGGAACCCTCAATAGGATCCTAAGGCTTCCCTCTGTTTAGCGTTGTATCTTTATGAACCAGAGCTTTGGTTCGTGTGCTCTTGAGCTATCTGAGGCATGTGTCTTCACTCTGCCTCCCTCCTTTTCTGCTGAAGTCACTCAGCTGTTGCCACGGCCATATGTCTGTTCAGCAGAGAGAGGGAGCAGAATCAAAACAAAGGCAGAGAGTGTATTCTGCTTTTGCCAATGGGCAGAATTAAGCCATCTTGTACTGCTCTCTACAGTAAAAGTATATGTTTTTACACACGGAATGCTTTCAAATGTTCTTTTATGTAGTTTAGAGTAGAGTAGTTCATGGAATTTTAGTTTTGGGAGTATAATACCACTTTTAAAACCAATGAGCCACTGGAAACCAAAAGCCAATAACAAACAGTAGAAAACCATAGAAAACTCAAGTGCATTCACCAATTTATTATTTTCATCAGAAATTGACATTGTTTTGTAGTAAAGGAAGCACACTGTACAGTACAGAAGCCAAAGTCTATGACAGCTTCACCAGGATCTGGCTACTTTTTAGCCTGCCTCTGGATTTCAAGTATTTCATAAGACCCTGTCGCCTCCTCCAGGTTACCCGGACTCCATACTCGTGCTCCGGTGTGTCCTCTGCCAGTACCTGCTCTGCTTCAGTCCCCTCTGGACTGTCAGGTGCTCCCTGTCTCCTGGAGACTGGTGTTGGCATGTCTTCTGTCACTGGTGCTAGCAATCTGTTCTGTTGTGGACTTGAGTCAGGAGTCTTTATGTCCGGGGGGCTCAAACACTCATCCTGGGGTTCCCGCAAGGGAGGAGACTCCAGCACTGGGGGGTGTAAAGTCACCTTAGGCCTTGGCCTCTTCCTGGCACAGAATGACTGAGTTTGTATTATGGTGGTTGTAGTCTGGTTGGAAAATGATAATGAAGGAAACTTGCAAACACTGTTTTTTTTGCCTGGAGGTCTGATGCCATTGCGACTTGTGTTGCCGAGACGGGTCTGCACTGTGCTGTTGGCAGAGGTGTGCCGGAGGCGGCGGCGTGCTGGGAAATTAAGTGCTATATTCTGATCAAACTGTGGAGATACCTGGAAAACAGTAAGTGGAGGGGGAGAGAGGAGGAAGAGAAAAAAGGGGGGTGAAAAAGGAGGGGAGGGGGGGGGGGGGGGAATACTGTCAGATACTGATTCTCTGTTCATTTGGCATCCAAACAAATTATTAGTGTCCGTGTTTGAATTTGGCATAACGAATTCATAACACCTGAATACCTCTGGATAACCTGACCACACTTCAGTACCGAACAAGTGTACAGCGTCAAGGAGAGTCCACTACCTGCACATCACGTGACTGATACATCCACCTTACAAAGCCGGAAGGAGGAAGTATCAGTCACATGAAGCGGGCTGTGAAGTGCAAATGGTGAACTCCCCTTTACTCTGTCAACTTCTTCAGTACTGAAATGGTACTTAAAGGACTTCCGAGGCCAAAACTAAGAAAATTACACTGTACCTTTTTTCTAGCCGAATCCACGGAGGACGCCCTGCGCGTCCTCCGCTCCGTTCTGCCGTCAGTGTCGGCCTATTCGTTCCCCCAGGGCAAGCCCCGACCCCACCGAACGGGTCGCATCGATGCCACCCCTAAGATGGCCGCCGCCTTGATCCGCGGCTGCGCAGTACGCTTTGCCGCGATTGCGACTGCGCAGCCTTTAGCCCGCCTCCCGCCGCACGCTTCAGGAGGATGCCGGGACCCATACGCGGCGAGAGGCGGGCTAAAGGCTGCGCAGTCGCAATCGCGGCAAAGCGTACTGCGCAGCCGCGGATCAAGGCGGCGGCCATCTTAGGGGTGGCATCGATGCGACCCGGTCGGTGGGGTCGGGGCTTGCCCTGGGGGAACGAATAGGCCGACACTGACGGCAGAACGGAGCGGAGGACGCGCAGGGCGTCCTCCGTGGATCTGGCTAAGAAAAAGGTACAGTGTAATTTTCTTAGTTTTGGCCTCGGAAGTCCTTTAAAGAGAACCAGAGGTGGGCAACTGGGACACAGAGGCATGTTCTGTACCTCATGACATGCCTCTGTGTTCCCACACCGCCACTTTCTGCCCCCCCCCCCCCTGCTGCGCTATAGGCCCCCCAAGATTAGCGACAATATTTGTCGCTATCTCAGAGATAAATACAGGGAGAGGGATTCCCTTTTCAAAACGTTCCTGCAGGGTTTCCAGAGAGAGCTGCCAATGGGCACCTCCATCTCCCTGGCCACGCCCCCACCTCCCTGCACGTTGCAAGAGAAACAGTCTCTCCTTGCAGCGTCATGACCTATAGTCACAAAAGTGAAAGTGGGCCAGTGCGGCCCACAGAAGCAGCATTTTTTTTCCGGCTACCTGATCCACTCAGCCCCCCGGATCAGGTAGCCTACTTTCTTTTTTTCCTTTAACCTCCCCACCGGTAGCCCAGCGTAAGGATCGGGGTGGAAAAAAAAACAAAACAAGCCAAGAGCGGTAACATCGAGCCTGGCTCGGGGTAGCCACCAGGAGGTTTGTGCAGACTATAGGGCGCAGCAGGCATTTTAACTCACCTACCCCGGGATCCAGACACTGGCAGCCATTCTCCTTCCTGCCCTCCAAGGCTCTATTGCCTGTGCAGTACCGTCCTGACGTCGGAGGGACCACGTGACCCGCGCAGTGGAGTTCCGAAGAAGCCGACCCGGAACCCGACCTGGCGAGGTCGGCTGCACCAGCGGAGAAGACCGGGAGCCATCAGAGCTGCGGCGAGGGCACAGGGCGGCTGCCACGGGCTGGAGGAAGCTCCAGGTAAGTGGATTTTTTTTTTCCTAGCCTGGACAATCACTTTAAATAATAACGGTCACCTGGCATCCTGCTGATCTGTTGGCTGCAGTAGTGTCTGAATCACACACCTGAAACAAGCACGTAGTTAATCCAGTAAGACTTCAGTCAGAGTAGCTGATCTGCATGCTTGTTCAGGGTCTATGGCTAACAGTATTAGAAGCAGAGGATCAGTAGGATACCAGGCAACTGGTGTAGCTTAAAAGAATAGGAATATGGCAGCCTCCACAGCCCTCTCAGTTCAGGTTTCCTTTAAGTGTGGCGTTTGGCAGAACTCAGGTGTTCTGAATTCATTATGCAGAATTTAAAAACCTTCGGAGAAATTTTTCATCATGTCATAATTTCTAGTGGAGGGAAGATGATTTAAAGCGGGGAGCGGTGGTACTAGGACCAATTTTCAATAGATTTCATGCTGAAACCTATTGGGAATCACCATGCAATAGATTCCTCTCTGATCATATTAGATCAGAGAGGAATCTATCTTATGCTGGGCATACACGGGTCGATCCGGTGGCCGACTAGCTGCCGGATCGACTCCCGCCGCGTCCCCGCCTGCGCTCCTTTTCAGCCGCTCGATTCCCCGCTATTGTCCGCCGGTGGGGAATCTATCCGGCAGGTCATCGGACAGGTCGGATATTATCAATCAAGCCATCAGCGGCTCGATTGATAACTTTGCCGTGTATGCCCAGCATAATGCTGGGAATACACCATACAATTTTCTGTTCCATTCCTCTGTTAGAATGCATAATAAGATTATTTTCTGTGGAGACTGGTAATGAATTACCCATCTGGCAGGTAAATCTTACAGAAAATCTAACAGAAAATTGTATGGTGTGTACCTAGCGTTATGTTGGGAATACACCATACAATTTTCTGTTAGATTTACCTGCCAGATAAAGTTCAACATGTTGGAAATTTTATCTATCTTACCATCTATCTGCCGAGCAATTAGGCATTGTTCTACTCAGCAGGAGATAAACAGAAGACAATGCACCAGAGAGAATGACCATTCTCTACAGAAAATAATCTAATGCAGAAAATCTAACAGAAAATTGTATGGTGTGTACTAGGTATAACATTCAGTCTGACCACACATCAAGTTACATATAGCCACCATTGCCAACACAATCTTAAGGTGGCCATACACTGGTCGATTTGCCATCAGATCGACCAACAGATAGATCCCTCTCTGATCGAATCTGATCAGAGAGGGATCGTATGGCTGCCTTTACTGCAAACAGATTGGTTTCAGGCTGAAATCGATTCACAATCACAATCTGTGCAGCTGCCCGCCAGCTATACATTACCTGATCCGGCCGGCATGACTCTCCCGGTCTCCACAGTCTTCTTCTCCGCGCTGGGTTCCGGACCGGCTGGCTTCATGGAACTTCCTGTCCAGGGGAAGTTTAAACAGTAGAGTGCGCTGTACTGTTTAAACTTCCTGCTGGGACAGGAAGTTCAGTGAAGCTGCAGTCCTGGAGCCCAGCAGAGAAGAAGACAGCGGAGCCCGGTGGAGTTGCACCGGCTGGAACAGGTAATGTATAGCTGCTGCATTGCAACGGTCGTCTGGGCAGTTAAACGCCGCTATCGACGCACTCCCGACCCGCCGGCGATCGAGAAAAATCTTCCGCATGGACGGATCGACGGGAATGATTGATTTCGGATGGAAATCGATCGTTCTGTCAGCATTTGCGCGACAATTGCACAGCAGATCACAGTGATCGAATCTGCTGTATATTGGCGGGAAAATCGTTAGGTGTATGGGCCCCTTTAGTCATGTTGGGACCAATGTGCACACATTTACCCAAGATGTGGAGACGTCATGATCCAGGGGCTTGGTAGGGACATTTATGGGATTCTCCGCTGATGCTAGAGCTGCGCCATACTCGTGAATAGGACCATGCTCTGGACTCTCCAGGAAGGCCAAGCGAGACTTGCGGGGGTTACAGGCAGTCCGTTTCTTGGCAGGCATCAGCACTCTCAGGCCAGGAAGATGGGAACCACATGATGAAAGGGTGTCAAATACAGGCCATGCACAGAACGAAGTAAGAATCTATCACTCACTGGCTGCAGGAATGCCGCCAACAGTAAGACAGCACTCTCAGATCTGCAAAATACAGTATAAAATGAACATACAACTAAATAACAATTGGTTTAACATGATGCATTTACCTCAAATGCCACCAATTATAGCTAAAAAGCTGTTTAAAGAAAACCTGAAATACATGGAATACAGAGACTGCCATATTTCTTTTTTGGAAAAAAAAAAAAAATGCTGCTGCTGGCTTAGCTTTCATACTGATCATCTATTTCCAATACTTTATAAGCTAAAGTGACCATTACGCAGCAGGGCTGTGGAGCAATATTTGCATACCTGAGTCCATGGTTTTATAAACTGACTCCACAGTCTTGATATGCAGGATCAAATCAATTACATTGTATCTGGCTGCCAGTTGAGAACCTAGATAGCTAATGGTGAGCCAGATCCACTAGGATAGTAGAAGGGGCTAAAAGACCGGAAAAAAAAAACTCTTACTAAAAAGCAACGCTAAATATAATACTTACCTTCTTACACAAACCTGATCAATAGACTTCCATTTCATTCCGGACAATGTACTATGGCCCAGCAGTAAATTTCAATTAGGTGGGCAAAGAAGGTAACATATAGCTTTTTATGGTATCAAGTGTCACAAAACCTTCTGCTGAAATCCGATTGAGATCTAGTGGGGCGAGATGGTAGATCGGTAGCTACATCTTGGTAGACCTCCAGTCTGGGAGTGATTGATTGAATCCCTGAATGGGCTGCTACTGAGCTGCGTATGGGAGGTTTTAGATCCACAACAACTATCTAGATCAGGTGTCCTACCTGAGGTCTGACCCTGCTGGTTCTGTTTCTGGTGTGACTGAAACGTGGATCAGTATGGCAGCCAGGTAACTGCCATTTTTATTAGGGAATAAACATGGCTGCCTCCATATTCCTCTACTAAAGGTGCCCTTTAAAACTTTAATTCCATTACGCGTTTTATTTTATGCATGGGAAATATAATCTGCAATAAACTAATTGATTAAAAAAAAGCAACATTTGCAACATTTTTTTTTTTTACCTTAAGGCTGCTTTCACAGTGGGACATTACAGGCGCACGTTAGAGCAGCCTGTAACGCACAGCAATGAAAAATCAATGGGCTGTTCACAGTGCCCACGTTGCGTTACACAGTAACGCTTCATGTCAAGACAACGTACTGCATGCAGTACTTTATACGCGGCCAAGCCGCGTTAGACTGTTTGCACATGCTCAGTGTGTTTTTTTTATTTTAGGGGCGGAGAGGAGAGGCCGCTACGTAGCCAGGCACATGGCTACTTGGCATTCACTGCACTTGCAGTGTTTACTCTTAGGAGCGGCCGCTGATTGGCTGGCGGGACCACGTGATGAGGTGAGCTCCGCTCACGTGGTCTCCGCAGCGCCTCCGACAGAGCAGGCGCACCAAGAGCTGCTGGTAACGCGGCTCTTGGTAGCGTCCTGCTCCAACACCACCAGGCGTTGCATTAGGGGCACGTTATGTGCCCTATAACGTCCCCTAAACGCAACGTCCTGGTGTGCAAGTCGCCTAAAGGACAAGTGAGAGGTATAAAGGAGGCTGCCATATTTATTTCCTTTTAAGCAATACCAGTTGCCTGGCTATCCTGCTGATCCTCTGCCTCTACTACTTTTAGCCCTAGACCCTGAACAAGCATGCAGCAGATCAGGGGTTTCTGACATTATTGTCAGATCTGACAAGATTAGCTGCATGCTTGTTTCTGGTGTTACACTACTGCAGCCAAATAGATCATAAGGACAGCCAGGCAACTGGTATTGTTTAAAAGGAACAATATGACAGCCTGCCAGCCTTCATATGTCTCCCACTTCAGTTGTCTTTTAATAATGTTTTATCAACTGGCTGCCTGGGTTTGTAAAGTCTCTTTAACAAAGAGATTGTGTGATAACTGCTAGACAGTTATGTATAAGCAAACATAACTGAATGCATTTCCACTTGACCTGCTGAGCTAAAATATGAGCCTGGGACTCTAGTAATGCCCACACAGCTTGTGCTACACAACTCAACTAAAAATATAAATCAATCAAGTCGGATTATTGTTCAGTCATATAAAAACACAATTAGGCCTAACACTAGTTCTGATGCCCTGCATTTTACCAAATTGAAGAGACAGGCATGTAGAAACCCAACCGGTATTAATCTTTCGGACTGAACTGCTTTATTATTCTTCATCTGATGAATGGCACCATCTGCTTCAGTACAACACATTCATACATTGCAGATGCTGTACCACTGACAGAATGTAAACCAAGCCTCAATACATACATATTTACACAGATGTGTACATCAGTAATAAAAAGAGACAAAGGCAGAAGAAAAAGGAAGTTCTGACTAGATTTTACATAGTAACATACATAGTTATCCAAGTTGAAATAACGTATGTCCATCAAGTTCAACCTTTTAGGCCTGAGGAAAACTGCTATAAGGAGAGATTTGGGCGCTAATCTACTTTAGGAGACCCAGCAGGCAACTTCATAAGGAAATGTTGCTAACCTGATTGGGTGGATGATGCACTCTTGAACTTTTAGGTTTCAGATAGGTTGTAGTAAACCATGACCACACTATTTGGCCAGTCTAATGTAGAGGGTGCTGTGATTGGAGAACTGTTCCCTATGAGGTTTCCTGCTGGGTCCCCTAAAGTAGACAGATCCTTCACTGCCCCTGCTCAAGTTTTGATCAATATTAATAAAAAAAACAAAAAAAAAAAAACACCAAGATGATAATTTCTGATCGGCTTTCACTCCATGTAATATTTCTTAAATTTAAATTGAAAGTATAATCAATTAAAAATATTGCATGGTGCACTGCTAATTAAAGTGGTGAAGTCAAGTTGGGTGCCACGCGAGAATGCTGTGTACGGATGCTAGATATTGGTTGTCCAAAATGACAAGTCAAAATCATGTCGGGTGACAGTTTGGGAACAACAAGACTGTACAAACCTGTGATGGTGCCTAATGGACTTTTATCCAGCTCTATGAATTGCTGAAGTGGGGGCTATTGACATACTGAAACACTCATGCTAGTCACAGAAAACCATCAACTCAGCTGGCGAAACTCTATGCAATCTTTCAACCTAGGTTACCACACCTCCGTACGTACAGCAAAGGTCTACCACAGGTGTGCCCATTGCGTAGATCTTGATCTACCGGTAGATTACAAAGGACCTCTGGCGAGATCACGCTTCCTGCTTGAGTGATGTGCATGTTCTGCAGTTGTGGCTTGCATCTGTATGTAATTCTACCAGGTAGATCATTGTTAAATCGCAATTTTTGAAGTAGCTCGTTTGCTGAAAAAGTTTGGGCACCTCTGGTCTACCTCAATACTACCTGGGCACAGGATTGTAACTGCCAGATACAGCCAGAGATCAACAATTACTTGATTAAAAAACAACTGAATAATAGTGATCAAAGTGCTAGTCTAGTTGAGGGCGCCCAGCGGGAAACCTCAAAGACCGCTCCCTGCTTGCAGCAATTTGGTTGTGACCACTGATTCATAAAGGGAAGGAGACCCACTAACTCTAGATTTGCACACCAGGACCCTCGGCCATACCTTTCAGCTACTGGGCTTTCACACAACTTTAAAACCCATTCAGTTGGTGGCGTGGATGGTTTTTCCTGCTGGTCCCTTATTTCATCACCATCCCTGTGAGTGGGGAGAGGTTGTTCGTCTATGAGGTTCCCCACTGGGTCCCCTTAACTAGACTAGCACCATGATCAATATACCAACTAGTCCAATCAATCTTGATTAGGTTTCAGCAGAATCTGACAGCAGACTACTGCAACAGATAGCTCTGGATGTAATACTTGATGTAGTACAATGTCCAGGCACTGCTCCCTAGCAACTCACTCGCTTAAAATCTTGAAGTTTATTATTTTTAAATGTATTTTCCACTTTTCATTCCTAAATTAAACCGTATCCGTTGCCTATAGAAAACTGTAAGCCCACAACTTCCCAGCCTTTCATTCGCCCCTCTCATCTACACAGGCTTTAGAAAAAGGTTATAGCCTACAGGTACCCCCGTCCCGTCCAGCCCTCACCCATCCTGTCATTTCTCCGCCTCTAAAGCGCCCCCTAGCACCCCTTACATGCAACCTACCGTTACAGCACGGCTATGGCCATTACCAGGGCGGGGCTTTATTCGGACGCACACGCATGACGCTTTATCCCAGCCCCCCGCCAACCAAATCTGCCAAAAGTTTGAACATGTCTCGGAGGAAGTAGAGTGCAGACTACCGCAGAGCGAGGCTTGGAACGCAGAATTTCACTGTGCAGGCGGAGCTCTGGCGGACACTAGCGGAGGAGATAGATAATAGTATAAATAAATGCCACTGATTATAGAGGTAATTTAGAGCATACGGTAGATAGGAAATATCAACCATTATAATAAAGGAAATGTACTACATAAATAATAAATGTATAGCTGGTAACATTATAAAGGAGATCGGCAGCTTAAATATTCCCTATCATAGATGAGACTATTAAATTAAAAAATTGCAGAGATTTGTTGCCTGTGACAAATATCCTCCAATATATAATTATTTAGTATTTACAGGGCCGCCCTACTCTCTTATGAAGCAAGGTGAAACATTTGCATCAGGTGCAGATATTACAGGGGTCGGATGTTTGTACTGTGTGATTACACTAATAAAGGTGGCCACACACGATACAATAAAATGATCCGATTTTACGTTAATTCGATAAAAACGATGGGATCTCCCGAAAATATCGAAAGCTTTTTTTTCATTCGACTGAAAAACCCGATCGGATTTCCCGCTTTCTTCGATTTTAATCGATCCGGAATGCCAGATATTTTTCTTCAATCTTTCTGAAGATTGTATGGTGTGTGTTGGATTGTCAATTTATTAATATACACACCCTAGCAATTTTGTCAGAGTTTCCAAACATTTTTATCATAATTGGGGAAAAATTGAACATACGTGTGTGGTACATTGGTCATATTTTTGAAATGTTACAATCAGTCAGAAAAATTTCTTGCAATACTTAAATTGAACAGATATTTAAAAAATTGTATGGTGTGTGGCCACAGGGCTGCCCAATAGGTCGATCGCGATCTACCAGTAGATCGCGACCGCCTGATTGGTAGATCGCGGCCTCCCTGCCGCGTCCCATTGAATTTTGCAGCCAGCAGCTTACGTGTCCTGTCAGACTATGCTGCTGGCCGCTATTATCTTGCGGGGAGGAGAGGGGCGCGGCAGATAGGCCAGGGGCGGCGACGCAGTGTCATGGCTTAGGGGCGGTGACGCAGTGTCATGGCAGATGGGCGGCGCTGGAGACAATACTTCCGCCTCCATTCACGCTGCTAGAGATGGGATGTTCGGATCTTTTCAATGATCCGGATGATTCGAATCGGATCATTGAAAAGATCCGGATCTTTGATCCGAATCTCGGATCATTTTACTACCGAAGCATTCGGGGGTGAAATGACTAGCAGGACAGGAGAAGGGGAGGGGGGGTGGACACACAGAGAAGGGGAGAAGATGGACAGAGGGCAGGGAGTGGACAGAGAAGGGAGGAGGGACGAGCAGAGAGCAGAAATGTTTGTTTGCACACAATACCCACATGCTGCAATCATATGCTTTACATCTATTTCACCTATATGCACATCTATGTACTTTGAATGCAAACGTCGCACAGTGAAAGAAAGCCTTCCCCAAAGCATTCCCAGAAGTGAAGTGCAGCTGTTTAGTGCCGAGTGCAGGAGGATCATATTGCGCTGCAATCACAGTGCCTGCAAAGTTACTGAGCTGTGCTGAGCTGAGCCAAAAGCTTCCAATGTGTTCACTGTGCACAACTAAGGAACAGACAGCCTATAATCAGCAGCACGTTATAGCCAGTATGTAGGCTCTACACATATCTGGCAGTGGCACCCATGTCCCCTCTCTCTCATCTACCTGTCCCTGGCTCCCCTCCAACTGAGCAATCCATCTGTGCTCTGCTTCCAGGACCCTGCTGCCCGCTGAGAGGTGGCGTGTCGCTCCTGGCCCCGCCCCTTTTGCGATCCAAATCACTCATTTTGATGATTCGGATGATTCGACTCACAAAATAGATTCGGATCAAAGATCCGAATCGTTCATGATCCGGACAACACCGCCGGCGCTTCCCTCAGCCGCCGAACTGCATATCTGCCCTCCAGGCAGCCGCGGCTGAGGGAGTGAAGCCAGGACGCCACCGCTGGAGCTGGAGGGAGGTTCCGTGCACCCGGGCTCCTATACCCAGCTAACCTACACTAAGGGCACCCAGCTTACCTACACTTAGGGCACCCAGCTTACCTACACTAAGTGCACCCAGCTAACCTACACTAAGGGCACCCAGCTTACCTACACTAAGGGCACCCAGCTAACCTACACTAAGGGCACCCAGCTAACCTACACTAAGGGCACCCAGCTAACCTACACTAAGGGCACCCAGCTAACCTACACAGGAGACACCCAGCTAACCTACACTGGAGACACCCAGCTAACCTACACTGGAGGCACCCAGCTAACCTACACTGGAGGCACCCAGCTAACCTACACTGGAGGCACCCAGCTAACCTACACTGGAGGCACCCAGCTAACCTACACTGGAGGCACCCAGCTAACCTACACTGGAGGCACCCAGCTAACCTACACTGGAGGCACAGACACCTAGCTAACCTACACTGGAGGCACAGACACCTAGCTAACCTACACTGGAGGCACAGACACCTAGCTAACCTACACTGAAGGCACAGACACCTAGCTAACCTACACTGAAGGCACAGACACCTAGCTAACCTACACTGAAGGGACCTATACCTAAGTACCTTTGCAGGGGAGTTCCAGGGAGGGGGGGGGGGGCGGTTGCCTTTGAAACGTCGGTAGATCTCCTGGCCTCAGCGAATTTAAAAGTAGCTCGCGAGCCGAAAAAGTGTGGGCACCCCTGCACTAACAGCATGCAATCAGAGTAGGAGGAGAAGTGAAAGGAGAGCGAGGTGAAGATGCCATCATTCGGGAAAAGCAGCTTGTTATGCTGTGTGAGGAGTCTGACAGTGTGTGAGGAGTCTGACAGTGAGTAAGGAGGGGGGAGGCAGGAGAGCAGCAGTGTTTCATTTGACTTGCACATCAGAAGGGAGGAGGTGGCACTGCTCTCCTGACTGAGGAGGAATGAAGTGGCTGAGGGTTAGAAGTTTGTTTGTCACAGACTCACAGCCAGCCAGTGTGCTATTGTGTTGAGCTGCAGCATGTCATGTGAAAACATTAACTGAAGCAGAGTCGAGTGTTGTGCGATCATTCTAAATTGGGGGGGGGGGGGGGGGTCGGCAGGGGGCCACATCCTCTCTAGTTTGCCTCCAAAAACTCTAGAACCGGCCGAGTATTTATATAGCGACAACATCTTCTGCAGCGCTTTACAGAGTATATATAGCCTTGTCACTATCTGTCCCTCAGAGAGGCTCCCAGTCTGATCTCTAGCAGGAAAAAGGGCGCCAGCTGAGGGTGGAGAAAAGGGTGCCGCCATGGACTCTAATGCAATTATCCTTAATAAGGTGAAAAAAGCAGAAAAAAGGCCACCCGATAAAAAACTGCAATGTTCTAATGTTGTTAACGATATTTAAGTATGTTATTGTTTCAGAAGCTTGCAACATTATAGTTTTTGTCATATTATTTTGTTTGTATGTACGGATTTTACGTTATTAAAGATATTATCGTTTCTATGTGTAAAAGGGTGTTTCTGCAGAGCGAGTGGTTAGGGTTAGGCACCACCCGGGCGGCGTTCAGTTTTAGGCACCACCAGGGGGGTGGTTAGGGTTAGGCACCGGTGGGGGGGGGGAGGTTAGGGTTAGGCACCACCAGGGGAGGGTTCTGTGTGAGAGTAGGGTTGGGTTAAGCTGTATTGTTGAATTATGTAACGATTTTTAACGTTAATATCTTTTTATTATTCCCTGTCTGTTTTCAAAACTGTATTTATCATAAACCAAGTTTGACAACGATATTTATTGTTATAAGATTTTGTTATATTAATATACATAATATATCCCTAATTATTAATTGTTTATTCAGTCTTAATTAACACATGGTAACACACCCATTTGAATGTGGCTGTTGACACTATGCATTGTGATCTGCAGCATAACTAGAACATAACATTGTAATGAAAGTGAATTTAAATATAGCTTTCACGCATTCAGCTTATTCACACAATTGTATTGCAAACTTAGGATTAACGTTATTTTCACAGTAGTGCATTGCGGTGCAGCTGTAACGGCCGCATTAAAACACAAAGTCACGCCAGAATGCAAAACCTATGTGACATTCACAGTGCAGACAGTGTGATCAGCACCACAGCAAACTGCATACAGTGCGTTACTACATAAGGCGTTCGTGAACAGTGAGACCTTGTTCACACTATACTCATTGCCATGCATATTTCGGCAACGTTTTTGGTGTGCAGCAAGCAAGAACATGAGAAGTTCATAGACTACACTGTCTGACAGTCACAGTTCATGCGCTGTGCAGCAGAGCGATGCGATGCAGCATGCATTATCGGCAAAATGCAACACTGACCCCATTCACTGTAGTTCCGATCACGTGACCATCTACGTTTGCTAATGTGAACAAGGCCAGATCTTTATGAGTGCCCATTTTTCCTGCTTCCATCGTAACCTTTAGCATCATCTAAGTGACATGTCCCTGAGCGTCCATCTGAACTCGCCCTAACCCTGTTGTTTAGCCATCACAATGTAGCCTTTATAAAAATCTGTCAGATCCTTATGAGTGCTCATTTTTCCTGCTTCCAATGTAACTTTTAGGAAGTGTTCACTTGTTGCCTGATATATATCACTGAAAGGTGCCACTTTGACGAGAAGCATTGTATTCCCTGTAAAAGCAGGAACACAACAGAAAAGTCACACAGCATGTTATGCACGTGTCACATCGCGTATAGTGAAGCATATGAAGTGATATATAGCAGGCAACAAGTAAACACCTCCTAAAGCTTACATTGGAAGCAGGAAAAATGGACACTCATAAGGATATGACAGACTTTTATAAAGGCTACATTGTGATGGCTAAACAACAGGGTTAGGGCTAGTTCAGATGGACGCTCAGGGACATGTCACTTAGATGATGCTAAACGCTTCTCTGCAAATGAACAGAGAAGCATTTGGCGTCTGTTTCCATTGTTCGGTAGTCACTTTGTGTTTTGAGCCCCCTAGTGGGGCATACATATGAACTGACCGCTGGGAGACTTGGGCGCAGGATACAGCCGGTATGGCTTATCCTGCTGCTGCACAAGTTCCCGGTGGCGGTAAATACTATTCCCCCTCTAGGTCCCCGTGGATAGTGGGGAATAATGTAATTCACCTTTCAGCTGTTTACTGGAAGGCGAATTACAGTGTTTTAGAAGCAACTTCAGCTCAGTTTTCTGACGTTGAGGAAGTTACTGACTGCGCGCCGCTATAGCCGGAATTCCTATTACGGTCTATGGTGGCGCCGGCTGTGCCCAAGTCTCCTGCACTGTAATCACAGCGCTCGCTAGCGAGACACGGAAGCACCAAACATAGTCGAGATGAAACAACTAGATTGAGCGTGGCGTTTTTATGCAGATGGGAAAAGCCTGGTTGCTACTAGTTACCACAGGTCCTGGCTGGTCTTAAAATACCAAATGTTTTACTTACTTTACCAAATGCTCTAATCTTCGCGAAGTGACATTTATCAAGGTTTTTACCGCGCAAGTCGGTAATTTACCTCACTAGTCAGTAATTTAACTTTTTAATGTGATATCAGCCTTAGTGAATTGATGTTTAGCAAGATGTTCGGTAAAATCAGCTGTTTTCTACATTACTGAATGTGGTAAGGCTTGAGGAATTGAAGCCATAGTCCGATACAAGAGCGGAAAGCTTTAATGTTGTATTATCTCATATGACTAATAAAATCAGCTAGTGTCGGGGGCAAATTATTTATAAATGGTCTAGCGCTCAACAAGTCCTAGGAGTAATGTATTTTTTCTCTCAATAGATACAGTTCAATAATATTCAGTTTGAGGCAAACAGTCCTTGGCCCATATGCAATGCAGTTAACTTTCTCCTGTGTTTTCTCCTAGGTGATATTTTTAAACTTGTCAATAAAATACTTCTTAAGCCGCCAGAAAGCAAGAAAATACTCAAAATAATTTTGTTATTACTTTTTCACCTACTTTTTGGTACTTTTTTAGTTGAAAAGTGCTGGAAAGTTATTTAATTATCTCCTAGGTGAAAACTCAGGTGAAAAAGAGAATTGCATATGGCCCTTTCTGTGCATAATACTCTCAGATTGCACTCACCAGAATCCAATGCCAATCGATAACAGATTAGCCAATGCGTTTTTGGCCCAGCCAGTGTACTCTTCCTGGTTTTAATCTTCTGGGTAGCTCATAGAAAAGAGAAAAACACACTCATGGTGCAGTATGTCAAGTCACTCCACTTACTAGTGCCCATACATAGAATTGCGCTCACCAGATATTAATGCCAATCGATTTTGGCCTAGCCAGATCAGCCAATGCGCTTTTGGCCTAGCCAGTACTTTTCTGTTCCCCGGGGGGATATCTTCAGTCACTCGTAAATATATGGGGGAAACAAGGAACAATTATGGTGCAGTATGTTCATGATCCACCACCACCTTATATGCACACACACATAACAATGCGCTCACCGGACAGTATTGCCAACCAATTACAGATCAGCTCAAGGGTTTTGTGGCCCAGCTAGTATACACTGGCGTCCTGCCCATAGCTGGCCTTTGACCTGAGCGACCGGAGCAGTCGCTCAGGGCGCCGGCTTCCAATGGGGCACCTACACCTAGCTACCTATACTGAGGGCACCTACAGCTGACTTACTATACTGGTTGCTTCTATAGCTGGCTACCTTTACTGAGGGCACCAACACCTGGCTACCTACACTGGAGGAACCTACGCCTGGGTACCTATGAGGGCGAGACCTTCAACTGACTTCCTATACTGGGGCACCTATGCTTGGCTTCCTATATTGAGGGCACCTACACAGGAGATCCTACACTGGGGGCACCTATACCTGGCTACCTACCTATACTGAGTCTTAGGGCATTTTTTTTTTGGGGGGGGGGGGGGAGGCTGTTGCGCTGTGGCTATTATGCGTGGTGGAAATTGTTGGTGCTGTGCTATCATTCCAAATGGAGGGGCCTAACTGTCCCACTGATAGTTTTTATTGATATTCCTGAAAGGTTCTAGCCTTCATTTTTAAGTATATTGAGGATAATGCAATCTTACTAGTGAAATGTCACGGAGATCTGAGCATTTGGGGTGATGTGTCATGATGTCAAAAAGGTTGGGAACTGCTGTCCTAGGAGGTAACTCAGGAGAAAAGGTGAATTGTGTGTGCGTGCGTGTGTGTGCACGTGCGAAGAGGATGAGGGGGCACAAAAATCAGGTTTCACTCAGGGCACTGTGAAACCTAAGACCGGCCCTGCTCCTGCCGTGTCTTCAACAGCTTGAAGAAAAAAAGGAACACATCTATGGTGTAGTGTGTCCAGTACAATCACCCTACATGCACATACACCACATGCAGTACCCTCATCAGATTTCGTGGCCAATCTAAGTCTATTAGCAACAGCGCTTTTGGCCCAGCCAGCAAACTCCTCCTTGTTAGCATTCACCCTCACGTTCTCATCCCATGGAAACAGATGTGCAATGCTTTGATACAGTATTGATCTGAACACCAGCCTTGTGAACCCACTCCACATAAAACTAGAGCCTCTCACCGGGTTCTGTTGCTGATCCCAATCCGACCAGCCCAGCTCACTCTTGGGTCCAGTCTCACAGTTTTCTCCAAAAGGATTCAGCCTTAAACTCGAGAAAAAGCTCCCATAGCATAATACTGTTTATTAAACAACTTTTTTTTAAAGTAGTGCACTTACAATTGTAAGAAGATATGCACATTTAAAAGCCAGTTGCAGCAACGTGTGTAGTGTCTCCCGTCCTGCCAAACTCCACCCGACTAGTTTCGTCGGTATGACTCATCAGGGGCGTGGCTATTGGCATTTGGGGAGACGCTTTTGACAGGATTTTATGATCACATGAAGCGGCTGTTTTGGTACCGCCATCTTGCAGAAATTGCTTAAAATTATAATTATATACCCAATTCCTATTATTCAGATCAGAGTTATCCTCTTACTGTTGCTTAGCTGCCATTCATTACATTTGATGTTTTAAATTTGCCTCTATTTGGTAAACTACCTTACCCAGAGGTCTCCATGCTCAGAACTACATTACCCACAGTGCTCTGGGGAGGGATCGCGTTCTAGCTACTTCTCACATATGGCAAATCTTGCGATATGAACTTAATTAGCATTACTACGCCAAATGACCTGCATCTGCACACTTTCAGCACTTTCTGTGTGGCAAGCATTACGATATTACCTTTGTTCATACTACTCGTCTGAGCGGTCTGTGTCTGCGCACTTACAGCTTTCCTTCAGCTGCTGTTCTTTTGTGCAGGGGCTCCCATGAATATCTTGCGTTTGTGCAGTACCATAGGGGTCTGATCTGCCCTATTGTGTCTGATTGCCAGAATGCCGCTCGGTTTCTCAATGTTATGCATAGTGCTTAAAGTGAACCAGAGACGAAGTACCCTTATGTATTTTACCATATACATCAGTGGGAACATTAGAGAAAACACCTACCCTGCTTTCTGTTTCATTCTTCACTGCTCAGCCTGCTTGTTACCAGCCCTGATAAAATCCCAGACTGAGCATTCAGTCTGGCTCTGCTCAGGAATCATTATAGCCGAGTCATTATAGCAGAGCCAGAAGGGGCAGGCTTGGGCTTGAAAAGACATCACAGAAGACAGACTCAGCTATAAAGATTCCTGAACAAAGCCAGACTGAATGCTCAGTCGGGGATTTTATCAGGGCTGGTAACAAGCAGGCTGAGCAGTGAAGAATGAAACAGAGAGCAGGGTAGGTGTTTTGTAACACCAACATGTAAATGCAGGAGGTTAACCCTCTCTATGCTCCCAGCAAAGCAGGAAGAAACCACATTGCAACATCTCTATGGAAGTTCTGTAAGTTGTAATGAAAAACTGTTTTCTCTAAACAGAGGTGCCTGGCTCTTCTACTGACCACATATGCTATTGCTCCGTTGTTATTGCCTGATGAAGCGGGATCAAACCTGCGAAACACGTTGCATATTTGGAGTTCATAAATAAAATTTATTGACTGTCTTTACTACAGTCGTCGTGTGTCTACTTGGAGGAAGTACAGGATCTTCTCAAAAAATTAACATATTGTGATAAAGTTCGTTATTTTCTGTAATGTACTGATAAACATTAGACTTTCATATATTTTAGATTCAAATACACACAACTGAAGAAGTTCAAGCCTTTCATTCATCAAAAATTAGCATATTTCATTCGACCAATAAAAGAAAAGTGTTTTTAAACAAAAAAAAGTCAAGCTTCAAATAATTATGTTCAGTTATGCACTCAATACTTGGTCGGGAATCCTTTTGCAGAAATGACTGCTTCAATGCGGCGTGGCATGGAGGCAATCAGCCTGTGGCACTGCTCAGGTGTTATGGAGGCCCAGGATGCTTCGATAGCGGCCTTAAGCTCATCCAGAGTGTTCGGTCTTGCGTCTCTCAACTTTCTCTTCACAATATCTCACAGATTCTCTATGGGGTTTAGGTCAGGAGAAGCGAGAGGAGATGGAAGCATGAACCCACTTTTGAACCAGAAACAGCGGCAGAAGCGCCTGACCTGGGCTACAGAGAAGCCGCATTGGACTGTTGCTCAGTGGTCCAAATTACTTTTTTCGGATGAAAGCAACTTTTACATGTCATTCGGAAATCAAGGTGCCAGAGTCTGGAGGAAGACTGGGCAGAGAGAAATGCCAAAATGCCTGAAGTCCAGTGTCAAGTACCCACAGTCAGTGATGGTCTGGGGTGCCATGTCAGCTGCTGGTGTTGGCCCACTGTTTTATCAAGAGCAGAGTCAATGCAGCTAGCTGTCAGGAGATTTTGGAGCACTTCATGCTTCCATCTGCTGAAAAGCTTTATGGAAAAGAAGATTTTATTTTTCAGCACGACCTGGCACCTGCTCACAGTGCCAAAACCACTGGTAAATGGTTTACAGACCATGGTATTACTGTGCTCAATTGGCCTGCCAACTCTCCTGACCTGAACCCCATAGAGAATCTGTGGGATATTGTGAAGAGAAAGTTGAGAGACGCAAGACCCAACACTCTGGATGAGCTTCAGGCCGCTATCGGAGCATCCTGGGCCTCCATAACACCTGAGCAGTGCCACAGGCTGATTGCTTCCATGCCACGCCGCATTGAAGCAGTCATTTCTGCAAAAGGATTCCCGACCAAGTATTGAGTGCATAACTGAACATAATTATTTGAAGGTTGACTTTTTTTGTTTTAAAAACACTTTACTTTTATTGGTCGGATGAAATATGCTATTTTTTGAGATAGGAAATTTGGGTTTTCATGAGCTGTATGCCAAAATCATCAATATTAAAACAATAAAAGGCTTGAACTACTTCTGTCGTGTGTATTTGAATCTAAAATATATGAAAGTCTAATGTTTATCAGTACATTACAGAAAATAATGAACTTTATCACAATATGCTAATTTTTTGCGAAGATCCTGTATATGGTAAAATACATGAAGGTGCTTCGCCTCTGGTTCACTTTAAAGGCTTGCTAGCATTTATAACTATGCCAGAGTATGGACTATTTCCTCTTTGCATTAGACTCCATGTGTATTTCTAGGGGTGAGTGTCACTGGAGTGGCTGCTCCCTTATATAGGTCTTTTTTAGAGGCCCTAAGATTAGTGTAATTAGGTTTAAATCTGATTGTCCCCAATTTAGCTATCGGCCACCGTGCCTACCTCCACAGTCCGCATCAACATAACACTCAGACATCCTAACAGTACTTAATCGTCTGCTATGAAGCAGTTTATATCCAGGTCTACATTTAACCCCATTGGTACAAGTGTTTTTTTTCCATAGATCCAATGTGTCTCCATTTTGGAGATCTCACAAATTTTATGACAACCCCTCCACCGTGTAGTGAGTTTTTGAATCCCTGCAAATTTTAGCAGGCTTGGGTCCCTATTATGTGTCTCTTCAAAATGCCGAGATACACCGTGACCTTTAAAACCCTTTATGTTGTTAATATGTTCTCCTATTCGTGTTTTTAAGTGCTCTTTTTGTGCAACCAACATATTGCAGCCCACATGGGCACCATAATAGGTATACCACATGTGAGCTGCTACAGTGAATAAACTCTTATCTTATAGTTAGCCCCTGTGTGCGTGGAAGAAAATTGGTGCAGTCTTACACTCTGAGAATGTTCACATGCATCTGATGCACGACATTTCTTAAATGGAAAAAAACAACCACTTGCCCCCACATATCGGTTTAGTTGCTACTTTTTGGACCCTCCACATGTTTTCACAAGCTGACATTGCAGGTTATTTGCCTTCTTTTTCTGTCTGGTAGTGTCTTACCCAAAATAGGGTCATTTTGCAGCAGCCCCCAGTGCTTTTTAATGATGCTTTCAACCTCTTTGTATTGGGAGTTGAAATTGAGCAAAACTGCATAATCATAGGCATTAGTAGCAGTTAGAGGATCATTTCGGTTTTGTAAAAGCAAGTTTCTGCCTTTATTCAATACTTCCTCTGCTGTTTTGGCCAATTCCTCACGTTGATAGCCTTTTTTCGACAAATCTATTTATTTGAATATTTACTTGCATGATATAATCAATGTCATTAGAGCAGTTCCTCCGTACTCTACTGAACTGCCCTTTGGGGATATTCTGCAGCCATTTGGGATGATGGCAGCTCCTGATGGGGCTATAATTCCTGTCCGTTTTTTGAAGAATGTTTTTGTACTTAATTCCCCTTCTTTATTCATAATGACAACGTCCAGAAATTCTATTTCATCTCTACTGTTTTTTTTGCAGTGAGTTTTATCCCCAGATTGTTCCCATTTAACCACTCTATATACTCTCCTAATTCTGCTTCCGTACCCTCCCATATCCAGAACAAGTCATCAATGAATCTTTGCCATTTTCTGACTGCTAAGCTTGGTCTTAAAGGATACCCAAAGTGACATGCAACATGATGAGCTAGACATGTGTATGTACAGTGCCTAGCACACAAATAACTATGCTGTGTTCCTTTTTTTTGTTTCTCTGTCTGAAATAATTATCAGGTATGTAAAGTGGCTGACTCAGTCCTGACAGGAAGTGACTACAGTGTGTGTGACCCTCACTGATAAGAAATTCCCCTTTGTATCTCTTTCTTGCTCTCAGAAGCAATTTTCTGCTAGGAAAGTGTTTTATAGTTGGAATTTCTTATCAGTGGGGGTCACGCTGTAGTCACTTCCTGTCTGGGTCAGGACTTAGTCAGCCACTTGCATACCCGATATTTAACTCTTCCAGGTAGAGAAAGAAAAAAAGGAACACAGCATAGCTATTTGTGTACTAGGCACTGTACATACACATGTCTATCTCATCATGTCACGTCACTTCAGGTATCCTTTAATTGTAACACTTTCTTCTCCCACTGATCCATAAAGATATTGGCCACGCTGGGGGCATATTTGGCCCCCATTGCACAGCCCAATACTTGTAAGAAAAATTCACCCCCATACCAAAAGTAGTTATGGGACAGTGAAAAATCCAATAAAAGAAAATGTATTTGTACCTTCTTCAATACCCCCTGTTCAACTGATCTGAGGGCCTCAACATGGGGAATAATAGTATATGGCGCCGTCACATCTGCTGTGACAAGTCGGCTTCCTTCTCTGATTTTCATCCCATTCATATTTTGTAGGATTGTTTTGTATCTCTCAGCAGATAAGATAGAGATCTTACCACTGGTTGCAGGAATTTGTCAATGTATTCACCAATTCTCTGGTTTATTGACCCAATCCCGCTTATAATAGGTCTACCTGGCGGCTGCTGCAAATTCTTGTGAATTTTTGGATTCATGTACATGACTGGTATTCTTGGGGCATCTATCATCAAGTACCTAAATTCTGCATCGTTAATTCCTTTTTCCAATACCCCTCTCAGGATGGTACGCATTTTCTCCTTAAAGAGACCCTGTAACAAAAAAACCCGTCCCCTGGGGGGGTACTCACCTCGGTAGGGGGAAGCCTCACGGTCCCAATGAGGCTTCCCCCTCCCCTGTAGCTGCAGTCAGTCCAGCGCTGGCTCCCCCCGGAGTGTCCCGGATTCCTCCCTCGACAAGGCTGACAAGCGCTGATTTAATTTACCTTTCCTGGCTTCAGCGGGGGCGCTGTTGCAGCTCTTCGCACGGAGATAAGCAAAAATAGCCGACCTCCGTCGGGCACACTCTACTGCGCAGGAGACTTGTGCCTGCGCAGTAGAGCGGCCCAACAGCGATCAGCTTTTTCTGCCTATCTCCGAGGCGGAGAGCCTATATTGCGCCTGCTCTGGAGCCCAGGAGTTAAATATTTACATCCTCGCCGTTCCGAGAGGATTTTTGCCGTGGGACCGAGGAGAATGGGGAAGCCTTGATAGGATCCGGAGGCTTCCCCAACCGAGGTGAGTACCCCCCCAGGGGAGGTTTTTCTCATTACACGTTTTACAAGTGCACTTGTGTCGGGTCACTTCTAAGTTTTTTGTATGTCTGTTGGTCACCAAGTATGTTCTGTATCTCTTTTTTTTTATTGATCAATGTGCATTATCACAATCCCACCACCCTTGTCCGCTGGACGTACATGGACTTCTTTGTTTTCGCTAAGTTCCTTTATTTGTTTTATTTCAATGGTATTCTTTCTTACCGTTATTTTCTCAATATCATTTAAAACCATAGTCTTAAAACTCTGCACCATACTGTCCTTACAGTTATCTGGGGGGTTAAGTGTCAGGGGAAGTTACTCACCCACTCACCCGTAAATCATTAATGAAACACTTTCCCCACTAGTGGCAAAACCGATGTGCCTCTTTTTTCTTGTGTTGCCAAAACTCTGACCACACCCACCTTTGTCACCATTGCCCGCCCCCAGCTCGGCAGCTGCGACCTAAGTGGTGGCCAGAAGCAACGCAGGTCAGGGTGGCCACAGAGTTTCCAAAACACTTTGGACAAAAATGGGAGGGATTCGTAGTTTCCACCAAAAATACTGATTTATGGGCAATCAGGTGAGTTACTTGATCCTTAACTTGAGTTAATCCTTGATGCTTGAAAAAATGAAGAACGAAAGAAGACGGCAGAGGTAAAGATGGATAGACAGAGTATGTGAAGCTATGAACATGCCTATGCAACATCTGAAATTTGTTGTGAATGACCAACACCTGGTGTGAAGAAGTAGATATGGTCATGAAGAGTCGAATAAATGAATGAGGTGAGTTACTGCCCTTGACAGCCACTGATTGTAGTAGAGCTTGAAAAGAGCTTTACATTAGGCCTGGGGCCTACTAGTGACGCTGGGAAAATGGGAGGAGTCAGTCTTCCTGGGAACACAGAGCTGACCCCACCCACCTCCTCTGTGTTGGCTGAAAGTCACTATTTGTAGTAAACACCACAACTAACGCTCTGCAGAGTCTTCCTGTCGTTTTTCCCGGCTATATGTTTAATAAAGCATTTACTCATCCTCCCAACAGTAAGGGCCTGTTTCCACTTGTACGATTCTTCTGCGATTCCCTGCATGCAAATCTGGATGTGTATTGAAACCAATAAAATGCTTCTCAATTGGGGGGGGGGGGGGAGGGAAGATTGGTGGTTGAAACAGACAGACAGAAGAGCAGCAGCATATTTTCACATTACCCACGTGTTTCCCAGGCTTGGGAATCGGATGCGGTCTTGCATCAGAAGTGCCGACATATGCCTTGGAGATGCGAGGGGCACAAGTGGAAACAGGCCCTTCAGTAAAACAGCAAGTGATGGATGATTTCCTACTGCAGGCAGGGTGATGTGCTGAGAGGAACACATGGCTTCTATAAACACACTGGGAAGGGATAAATTACACACTGAATGAGGAGGAACTATAGTTGAAGAGTAGGGAGATGGAGGGCTGGGCCTGATAATCTGCTCTATGCAGGGCAAGGAACTACTGTATATCCTGCGTATAAGACTACTTTTTAACACTTGAAAATCTTCTGAAAAGTTGGAGGTCGTCTTATACGCTGGGTGTCATTGATACTGGGTGAGACGCCCTATTCTGTTACCGCCTCTCTGATCTCACTGCTGAGGACTGTACTGAAGCTGCGCAGGTACATATATGTGAGATCTAAGAGGCAGAGAAGGAGGTAAATAGGATACAAGGGTGGGCCAGAAGGGTGAAAGAGGCGTATTTTATGGGCACAGCGCAATCTATTCTTCCATACTGCTCTGATTAACCAGTAGACAAGGAGAGCTGACCAATCCACTTATGGAGAGGGAGAGTTGACCAATCCAACCAGTCAATTGACTTTATACTGTTATATACTGGGTAACACATACAGTACAGCAGCAGAATATGTCCATATATAGCACCAGTATATGAATTTTTTTTATTTTAATGTGGTGTGCGTTGGAAGAGGGGTAGTCTTATACGGCGAGTATATCCCAAACTCTATATTTTAACTGTAAAAGTTGGGGGGTCGTCTTATACGCCCAGTCTTATACTCCGGAATATACGGTACCACTCTGCAGGCAGTAGGAAACTTCAGAAACAAGGGAGGAAACAGCAGCCAGGTATTTTAAATATATTTATTGCAAAAGTACAGATGTGCAATACACAGAACTCCGTGCATTGCTAATTAATGCAATCTTCTATTACAGTATATGCATTAAAAACAGGAGAATGAACTAGGACTTAAGGAAAATTCCACTTTCATATAAAATTGTGAAACAGATCCATGCTGCTTAAGTCTTCATAACTTAATATAATAGATAACCGAAATTTCATTTCAGGAGCTAGCTAAGAATTTCCGAAGAGGAAGCTCCAACTGTAATTCTGTGTAACCGTGACAACAGTACTCTGGAATACAGACTATCAGGAAACTCCCACTTTACTGCATGATTAACCAATCAAGTACCACCGTCACTTGGAATCATTTATTGACTGCCAGACAGCTTTGACATTCTAATCTTTTGTAGTGGTGGTGTTTTATATGCACTTAAAATGTAAATATGATGAGATAAGTTTTGCCATGGATCATTGTAGTTTATATTGTTTGAAGGCACCCTGTAATGAGAGGAGGCTGCCACATTTATTTCCTTTTAAATAATACTAGTTGTCTGGCAGGCATGCTGGTCTCTATCTGCAGCTAATATGGCCAGACTTTAATCACATCACCTGATGTTCATACTTGTTCTGGGTCAATGGCTGAAAATATTGGAGACACAGGATTAGCAGGACAGCAATTAGCAGCACTGTTTAAAGGGAACACAAGGTGAGAGGGATATGGGGGCTGCCATATTTATTTCCTTGTAAACAATGCCAGCCACCTGGCAGCCCTGTTTTTCTGGCGTAAGTAGTGCCTGAGTCAAAACCCTGGAACAAGCATATGGCTAATCCGGTAAAACCTGAGTCAGAGTACCTGATCTGCTGCATGCTTGTTCAGGGTCTATGGCTAAATGTATCTGAGACACAGGATTAGGACTGCCAGGCAATTAGTATTGTTAAAAAGGAAATAAGGTAGCCTTCATATCCCTCTCACCTCGGGTTCCCTTTAAAGGGAAATAAATATGTCAGTCTTCATACATCACTCTCACTACAGGGTTCCTTTAAATGAATGAACTGCATGTTTCTCAACAAAAGTGTAATTTTCCTTTAACTATGCAGGGGACTATCGGGCCCAGCATGCTGAATACATCTGACCTGTGCAAAATACAGACACAAACAGGTTTGCAGCTGATGGTTTGTAGATGTGCTTTAAACAGACATGATTCTTTATTGAAAGACAAGTATGTATAAGGCTGGCCTTGAGTGTCACACTGATTGTTTAGAACAAGGTTTATTAAGTTGTATTTCATTGTTAATTAGGATTCTGCTCCTAGGGGGTGGGGTCGGCTGCACACACCACGCCTCCTCTGCAGGTTCCAGAGTCTGCTACATCCAAGTAGCGCAGGAAGGGAATGAGTACAAATGCACCGGCCAGCTGAACTAGAGTTCTAGCTCAAAGCCCTTGAAGCGCTAATTTACACAGTCCTTCAGTCAATTCATAATTGGGTCCGCCACATTCTGTCATCAGTCAACTGTGTGCCCCAAGTAATCCACAGCCCTCCAGCAATGAATGTGGGCAATGGCTGCTACATCTGCGGCAGCGGTCAGCAGATCTGCATCATGATTTGTGTCTCTGCGGGACATCAGTAACATTTACAAAACGGGGTAGTGCAAATGTTCCAGAGCTCTTATCCACTACTCAGTTCATTGTTGGGAACCACCAACCATATGTGCCGCGAAACATTGCTCTATCTCCAAGCGTCGAGTAGCTGCGGGGAGAAAGAGGAGAAGTATGAGCTTCAAACGTCAGTATAACTAAAAGGTGCCCATACATTATTCCATTTCCCTTGTGGATTCAATCACTGTGATCAAATCAGCCAAACATCAATTATCCATCATTGTCACCAAATTGTATTTTTTTCAGTTTCAGACTGAAATCGATCAAAATGACTGATCAGATAGGATGGTGAATTTGTGCTGGAAAGAGGGTGATGGCGGCGGCACGATGGTATCTATGCCAGGGGCCCAGAGCTCCATGATGGGAAACCCAGGTGTCTCCCCAGCCAATACTGCTCCCCCAGGTCCACTACAGAGCATAAGCGGCAGCGGAGCAGACTCATTACTTACCTGTCCGGCTGGCGCACTCTCCTGTGTCCTCTCGTCATCTCTCGATGCCCTTATTCTGTAACCTGCCGGTATTACTTATGTACATTCTGCTGGGTCACCAAGTACAGGCACTGGGAGAGCAAATACTCTGTAGGGGCCCTGCAGGAGCAGTATTAGTGCCAGGGAGACCTAGTGGTCCCGTCACCAGCTGTGGGGGAGCAGCAGTAGAAGCAATCCTATACATTTTTCATTCAATAAAACTCTATAAAAAATTTATCTGCAGCGTGTGGCAGTAGTAGATCCCTTGCTGATCAGATGTCGGTCAGAAAGAGATCTATCTTTTGGGCAAGTCGGTGGTAATCTGCCAGTGTATCTCAGGCTGAATTATTGTTGTGCTAGGATGTGGTGTTAATGCAGACTGTTGTATCTTACTGTGTCTGGAAAACTGCAAATGATTTACAGCTATGGTACAAACACAGCAACAATGCGTTCATATAATGCTGATGTGCTTTTCTACCACTGTTCATATATACAGGATCTTCTCCAAAAATTAGCATATTGTAATAAAGTTCATTATTTTCTGTAATGTACTGATAAACATTAGACTTTCATATATTTTAGATTCAAATACACACAACTGAAGTAGTTCAAGCCTTTTATTGCTTTAATATTGATGATTTTGGCATACAGCTCATGAAAACCCAAATTTCCTATCTCAAAAAATTAGCATATTTCATCCGACCAATAAAAGAAACGTGTTTTTAAAACAAAGAAAGTCAACCTTCAATTATGTTCAGTTATGCACTCAATACTTGGTCGGGAATCCTTTTGCAGAAATGACTACTTCAATGCGGCGTGGCATGGAGGCAATCAGCCTGTGGCACTGCTCAGGTGTTATGGAGGCCCAGGATGCTTCGCTAGCGGCCTTAAGGTCATCCAGAGTGTTGGGTCTTGCGTCTCTCAACTTTCTCTTCACAATATCCCACAGATTCTCTATGGGGTTCAGGTCAGGAGAGTTGGCAGGCCAATTGAGCACAGTAATACCATGGTCAATAAACCATTTACCAGTGGTTTTGGCACTGTGAGCAGGTGCCAGGCCATGCTGAAAAATGAAATCTTCATCTCCATAAAGCTTTTCAGCAGATGGAAGCATGAACCCACTTTTGACAGCGGCAGAAGCGCCTGAACTGGGCTACAGAGAAGCAGCACTGGACTGTTGCTCAGTGGTCCAAAGTACTTTTTTCCGATGAAAGCAACTTTTACATGTCATTCGGAAATCAAGGTGCCAGAGTCTGGAGGAAGACTGGGGAGAGGGAAATGCCAAAATGCCTGAAGTCCAGTGTCAAGTACCCACAGTCAGTGATGGTCTGGGGCGCCATGTCAGCTGCTGGTGTTGGTCCACTGTGTTTTATCAAGGGCAGGGTCAATGCAACTAGCTATCAGGAGATTTTGGAGTACTTCATGCTTTCATCTGCTGAAAAGCTTTATGGAGATGAAGATTTCATTTTTCAGCACGACCTGGCACCTGCTCACAGTGCCAAAACCACTGGTAAATGCTTTACTGACCATGGTATTACTGTGCTCAATTGGCCTGCCAACTCTCCTGACCTGAACCCCATAGAGAATCTGTGGGATATTGTGAAGAGAAAGTTGAGAGACGCAAGACCTAACACTCTGGATGAGCTTAAAGAGACTCTGTAACCTCAAAAACCTCCCCTGGGGGGTACTCACCTCGGGTGGGGGAAGCCTCCGGATCCTAATGAGGCTTCCCACGCCGTCCTCTGTCCCACGGGGGTCTCGCTGCAGCCCTCCGAACAGCCGGCGACAGAGCCGACTGTAGCTTCAATATTTACCTTTGCTGGCTCCAGCGGGGGCGCTGTAGCGGCTTTCGGCACGGAAATAGACGGAAATACCCGATCTCCGTCGGGTCCGCTCTACTGCGCAGGCGCCGGAAACTTGCGCCTGCGCAGTAGAGCAGACCCGACGGCGATCGGGTATTTCCGCCTACTTCGGCGCCGACAGCCGTCAGAGCGCCTGCGCAGGAGCCAGGAAGGTAAATATTACGTCAGCGCTGCTTGGAGGGCTGCAGCGAGACCCCTGACGGATGGAGGACGGCGTGGGAAGCCTCATTAGGATCCGGAGGCTTCCCCCACCCGAGGTGAGTACCCCCCAGGGGCCGTTTTGTCGTTACAGTTCCTCTTTAAGGCCGCTAGCGAAGCATCCTGGGCCTCCATAACACCTGAGCAGTGCCACGGGCTGATTGCCTCCATGCCACGCCGCATTGAAGCAGTCATTTCTGCAAAAGGATTCCCGACTAAGTATTGAGTGCATAACTGAACATAATTATTTGAAGGTTGACTTTTTTTTTGTTTTAAAAACACTTTTCTTTTATTGGTCGGATGAAATATGCTATTTTTTGAGATAGGACATTTGGGTTTTCATGAGCTGTATGCCAAAATCATCAATATTAAAACAATAAAAGGCTTGAACTACTTCAGTTGTGTGTATATGAATCTAAAATATATGAAAGTCTAATGTTTATCAGTGTTTTTATTTATGTTTTTTTTTTTTTTTTAAATGCTGCTTTTTTTCCTCATTTACAACCCACCCTCCCTCCCTCCGCCAGCCTATCACAGCGGATCGCTTCCCAGTGTCCCAGGGGGACAGCAGTCTCACACGGCTGTCCCCAGTACAGCGCTGCTGCGCATCGCAGCGCTGTACAAAATAATTAGACGGCGCTTTCGCCGTCTAAGTCTCCCGAGCGGCGATCGCCGCTTGGAGACTGAAGGTGAGGCAGAGCTCCGCCCCCCCGAGCAGGAGGTGCGCGCGATCTCCTGCTAGCCCCATAGACGGCCGTTCACGCTAATAGCCGTGGAGCGGTCCTGGGGCTGCTGCACTGCTCACGCCAATTGGCGTGGAGCAGTCGGCAAGTAGTTAACTTAAATATGTACGCCATCTTTCTTTTGTAAAAAGCCAGTCTTTGCAAAAGAAAAATACAGATTGCACCAATTGATAGATCCTCATCTCTCCTCAGTGACTTCCAGATGCCTGATCACTTCTAGTAGGTCTGAACTGATTAGGCTAGGTTCACACTGGGGCATTACATTCCCTGTAAAAACAGGCAATGCAAGGGAGGAGAAAAGTTGCTTTGCACATGAGATGCGATACGGCGCATATAGTGAGGCATACAGTCAATGAAACTGTAAATTTGCATACATGATATCCAGTAAAGCACAGCATGCCTCACATATCTATGGATACAACACACCACACCGCTAACGCACCGATGTGAATGTACCAATACAATATTATTGCATCATGGCTCATTTTTTAGTTTCTTTAAAAAGGAACCCGAGGTGCGAGACCCATGGAAGCTGCCATAATTCTCATTAAACAGTTCTGCTGATCTTTCTGGTCAGTTGGATCAAAATCACACACCTGAAACAAGCATGCAGCTAATCTTGTAAGATATCCGATCTGCATATGCTTTTTCAGGGTCTATGGCTAAAAGTATTAAGGTGCCCATACACTAGAACGACTATGGGCAGATTCCACCAAGAGACAAATTTATCTCTAATCAAATCTGATTAGAGATAAATATGTAATCTAATCTGCCCATACACTACAGGCCGATTCCTTTCCGATTTCAGCATGAAATCATCCGGGAATCGCCTGAGCTACCGCTGTCCGCCCCGCCGCTGCCCCCAAAATGTATAAATGTATGTAAAATTATGTAGTGCATTTATACATTACCTGTCCTGAAGCAGCTCGCTGGGTCCACTCGTCCATCTCGACGGGTAAGCCGCATACACGCTAGCGGCGCATAGCGTCTGACAGCCGCTATGCGCCTTCGTGACGTCAGAGCGCCGCCGGCGTATATGCGGAACTTGGCGAGATGGACGGAAACCGCGTGGAGGCTGACACCGGACAGGTAATGTATAAATGCACTACACACATTTATACAATTCAGCGGCAGAGGCGGGGGTTTCGTCGTCTCGTCGCAAGTCGGCCGCCGTACCGCCGCGCACCACGGCCCGAAATTTACCAACATGCGCGATCGACTGTGCGGCGAATTTCTGTCCCGAAATTGGTCACTTTGTCGGTCGGGCATGCACTTGGCAGCACCAATTTTCATCCAATTTGATTATATTTATCGAATTAGATGGTCGATTGGTTGGTCGGTCGCCTAGTGTATGGCTCCCTTTAGAGGAAAAGGATCAGCAGAACAGCCAGGCAATGTGCATTATTTAAAAGGAAATAAACACGTCAGCCTCCTCATCCCTCACACCTCAGGTTTCCTTTAATAACATAAGTATACACACACTATTTCTTTATAAAGCGCTAACATATTACGCAGCACTGACAATTTAAAGAGGAACTCCAGTGTAAATAATGTAATAAAAAAAAGTGCTTCATTTTAACAATAATTATGTATAAATGATTTAGTCAGTGCTTGCCCATTGTAAAATCTTTTAAATCCCCGATTTACATTCGGACATTACATGGTGACATTTTTACTGTTGGCAGGTGATGTAGCTGCTGCGTGTTTTTTTGGCAGTTGGAAACAGCTGTAAAATCCTATTTCCCACAATGCAGCAGGATTCACAGACAGGAAACTGCCAAGAGTACGTACTCAGAATTTATTTGTGGGAGGGGTTTCACCACAATATCAGCCATACACCGCCCACCTAAAGGTCTGTTTGTGAAAAGGAATAGATTTCTCATGTAAAAGGGAGTATCAGCTACTGATTGGGATAAAGTTCAATTCTTGGTCGGAGTTTCTCTTTAAGACCAACTTCAGCCAACACTTATTTTGGATTTTCATTGTTTTCAATGTTTCTGCCATGGAGAATTGCCTCATTTTCTGTCACTTTCAGTGTAGACAAAAATGGGTAAATCACAAATAATGCGGGCTTGTTCACACTATCAGCTGTTTGCTGATTTTTTCTTTTAAGCGCTGGCGATTTTGTAAATCGCCCTACAAGCGCTTGTGTAATGATTCCCTATGACAGTGTTCACATGTAAGCGTTTCGATTTCATTGAAATCGCAATCGCGCAACATGTACCATTTTCTGAGTGCTTTGGCTCAATGACCGGTATAGGGAAATCGTAAAGCGCTTGAAAAAGTGCTTTGTATAGCGATTTCCTGAGCGCTTTTATGAATAAATACATTGTATTTATTCATTTCCGAGTTAAAGCGTTCTGGGTTAAAAATCATCGCTGAGCAAAAGCACTTTTGAAAGCGCAAATCACAGGGAAAAGCTCTTTATGTGAACAAAGCCTTAAACACATAGATGAGTGGGTAAGAAGACAGATCACTACTTATTGCGTTCATGACACTATAGAAGAGCATGCTGCACCCATGCAAGTACGGCCGCACAGCTCTGCAGCATGGAGCCACATGTGGACGAGCAGCTGCGGTTTACTACGTGCAGTTGTGGCCATACTTGCGTAGATGCAGTACAGCAGTGCTTGTGCCCCGGAAGATGATAGCAACAAGGTAATATATCGGATAATCTCTATGTCAGATGTTCCGCACGTCCACATGAGCCAATGGTGGGGGCCAGGAGGATATGGAAAACCTCTGCATGATACCTCCCTCTTCTTAGATACTGGTATCTTATTTATTTTCTACGCCCCGGATGCACTTAATGTTTTGTATTGCCTGGACTTGGGCTGTAACTAGTAGTCGGTAAGGTACACAATCAAATGAACAGCAGCTCCTGGCATTCATCCAGCCAGGTTCTGTGGAACTGACTTTGGTACGTTTTTCAGATTTTCACCCAACAGTGATGGGAGATACTTGGGACACAAAGTGAATGCTGGCACAGGATTGGTCACTGACCGGCTGCACTCTTCCTCTGCTCCGACAAGGTGTAGATCTCCTGCAGCTGTTTCTTCTGGTCGTTGCTGAGCTGCGCTGTTAGCGACTGATACCAGGCTGGCTCTCTGCTTTGTACCTCTATAAGAGGAAAAAAGGAAGAACATATCAGTGTATGGAGATCTTCCCAGCCTTTCTACATGTGTTTCCCTACAGAGGTGTGTGTGTGTGTGTGTGTGTGTGTGTGTGTGTGTGTGTGTGTGTGTGTGTGTGTGTGTGTGTGTGTGTGTGTGTGTGTGTGTGTGTGTGTGTGTGTGTGTGTGTGTGTGTGTGTGTGTGTGTGTGTGTGTGTGTGTGTGTGTGTGTGTGTGTGTGTGTGTGTGTGTGTGTGTGTGTGTGTGTGTGTGTGTGTGTGTGTGTGTGTGTGTGTGTGTGTGTGTGTGTGTGTGTGTGTGAGAGTGTGAGAGAGAGAGCTTAATTCCATTTTGGTTTCCCTAAAATTACAACTGCATTGTGGTAGTGTTGTAGCCTCTCATCACTCCTCCTACCAACATACATCTCTTAATTGTAGCACACTTATCCCTGGAACAGCAGATAATGCTCGGTACACACGGTTCAATTTCCTGTCCAATTTATAGGAATCAGACTATTATTTCTGACATCTCCAAACAACAAAAGAGACGGCACACCACTGGCTGCAACAAACTTGTTGTATTCACGAACAAGTACACCAAGTACTTGTTCGTGAATACAACAAGTTTGTTGCAGCCAGTGGTGTGCCGTCTCTTTTGTTGTTTGGAGATTCCATTAGCCGTGGGAGCAATCCGGCTGAGACAAGGCACCGGCAGTTATTCAGGATTAGGACCTGATTCACTTATTCTCCGTGCACCGGTTGATGTTATTATTTCTGACATGTCTGATCTGTTTGATAACGGGATTTTGCTATGTTATCACAGAAACATCGATCCCGTTATCGGTCGGGAGCAGTTTGGACATGTACACGATGCAACTTCCTGTCAGATTACCTGTCGATAGGACGCGGTATTGAATCGTGTCTACCCTGCATTAGAAGCAGTGAAAGCGGTTTTGACCACAGATAACACTCAGAGGAAGCTGGGCATCCCTCTGACCTGACCTACTCTAATGCTGGGAATACACTGTTCGTTTGTAAGGTGATTAGATGGTTCGATAGATATTTTCCGACATGTCCGATCTACCTTTCGATCCTTTTGCCGCTCGATTTCTGAAAGAAGTGAATGGAAAAAGATAAGAAAATTGAGAGGAAGATAAGTTTAACGACAGCAGATTCGAGCGGAAAAAAACGATCGAGAGGAGAATCGAGCGCCAGAAATGAACCGTGTATTCCCAGCATAAAGGAGCAAAGGAGCCAACTGGTGTCAGAGGAGGAGAAGAAATGACACCAACAAAGCAATGTGAGGATTCCAAATTTCCAGATATAATTAAAAACTATTTTTACCAAGACTACAGTACATTCTCGTTATAGAAAACCTTTGGTTATAGTAAACTCAGATATAGTAAACTCAGTTTCCAGATCCCAACCATGCGCCTCAATGAATATACAATGCATGATGAATTCTGATATACTAAACTCAAACGCAATTCAACATTCCTGGGAATTTACATACAAGAAAAGGTGGCCATGCTCATCCTGCTTTTAGATTGTAAGCTTGCAAGGGCAGGGTCCTCCTCCTAATGTTTTTGTCACAATATTTGTGCTGCTTGGAACTCTGTTAGTTGTATCTATGTTCCCCTTGTCGTCTTATTGTGCTTTGTAAAGCGCTGCGGAATCTGTTGGCTCTATATAAATAAAAAATAATAATAATAATAATAGACCAGGATTTTAAAAGAGGAAAGCAGGTGCGCACACACACACACACACACACACACACACACACACACACACACACACACACACACGTATAGATCTATATATCTCACTTCCTGGTTAGCGGCCATGTATTTTGTTTGTAAACTGCCTAAAACCTAGGGACCAAGGCTGTAAAGGTCCCTAAGCTCTCCTTTCTTGTATGGATGTTTTAGCAGCCTGATACTCACCTAAGGCCTCTTTTCCACTGACTATTGTGCTCAGCAAGCAGTTGCCAGACAGCAGTGAGCAGTTACCAGGTAGCAGTGAGCAGTTGTGAGAGTTTGAGAGGCATTTCACTGCCTATCAACAGTCAGTGGAAAAGAGGCCTTACATCTCTGGCTTCAACTCTGGCATCCAAATCACTGTTCCAGTGCTGTAATCTTCATGGGTGCCAGATGGCAACCCTGAGGCAGTTTTGCCATTGGGGCCAATCCACCCACCAAAGCAGTTGTTATAGCTGAATGCAGTTATATAAAACAAGACAAAATAATGACAAGCACAGGAGGCCAGAGAAATGAAAAGGGACTACTCCCCACCTGTGACACGGCTAGAGTACATACAGTGCTGCCCATAATTATTCCTACCCCTGGCAAATTTTGACTTAACATTACTTTTATTCAACCAGCAAGTAATTTTTTGATGGGAAATTACATAGGGGTCTCCCAAAAGATAATAAGCCGATGCACAAGAGGCATTATTGTGGGGAAAAAAATTCTCAGGTTTTATTTACATTTGAGCAAAAAGTGTCCAGTCCAAAATCATTCATACCCTTCACAAACTGTCACAGTCTGTGGGAAAATCTAAAGCTACAGCTATTTCAATCATCTCCACAGGTGAAAAACAGCAGCTTGTATTTTTTTTAATAATACGTTGCACTATAGCCACTGGAACTAAACATTTCTATAAAACAAGTTCTATATCATTCCAAATAGTCCAAGCTGTTCTAAAGCATCCTAATTACCCTGATTAATTGGGAACAGCTAATTTAATCAACTCAACAGGTGAAAAACAGCAGCTCTCTGCAGTTGGTTTGTGGACAGTCATGGCTAAGACAAAGGAGCTCAGTGAGGTCCTATAGCTACGCGTTGTAGCTGCTCACAAGTCGGGAAAGGGCTACAAGGCCATTTTTAAATGTTTTCAAGTTCCAGTGGCTACAGTGCAAAGTATTAAAAAATACAAGCTGCTGTTTTTCACCTGTTGAGTTTATTAAAACAGCTGTAGCTTTAAATTTTCCCACAGACAGTTTGTGAAGGGTATGAATAATTTTGGACTGGACACTTTTTGCTCAAATGCAAACAAAACCTGAGAAAGGTTTTTTTTACCCACAATAATGCCTCTTGAACATTGTCTTATCTTTTGGGAGACACCTACGTAATTTGCCATGAAAAAAATGACTTGCTGGTACAATAAAAGTAACTAAGTCAAAATTTGCCAGGGGTATGAATAATTATGGGCAGCACTGTAGAGGTTTGCGTTGAGTTCATTTTCTGAGGTTGACCTGAAGACAAACTGTAAACAAGATCCATGTTCATAAGCCCAAATGGATAGACTAGCCATTGTCACTCAGAAGAGTTGTGTGTTGTGAATTCATTCAAACTAGTCAGTAAGGTAACCAAGATCTATTCAGTAAATTACTAATTATTTTAGATGGCAAGAACAAGCTTACCCAGCAAGGCATCTGTAAAATACCGGTACTCATCCAGGATACCTGGGCAGTCGATTGGGGTGCTAAACCCTTCCAGGGCAGTCTCCTCCAACGCTTCCTCATCCCAATCATCGTCGTCATCATCGTCATCCTCCCCCGTCTGTGCCTGGATGGCCTGGCCCAGGCTGTTTGCCTCCTCTTCATCACTTGGAATTTCCTCTTCAAAGGAAAGAAAGATTTACAGTTTTCACCCCAGCTTAATACGTATATGATGATATTTTATATGCAGCTTCTCCAAGTCCTGTATACATATGATTACAGCAGGAAAACGATAATAAGTTTGAATCAGTTCTACATAGTCAAGCAGCATCAAAAGCTAGGCAACATTCTGTAAAGAGAGTGTGTGTGTGTGTGTGTGTGTGTGTGTGTGTGTGTGTGCGTGCGTGCGTGCGTGCGTGCGTGCGTGCGTGCGTGCGTGCGTGCACACAAGTGAGTAATGAGGTTAAAATATCCCCATGTCCCCATGGCATGCACAGATATTTCCCAGCTCGCTGGACAACACTTTTCCAGGACACTGGTCTAAAGTTACCACGGTAATCCAATTTTCACTGAAAGATTCTACATTACCAGATTGGTCCAATGCTTCGGAGCTCTGTGATTGGGCTAAAATTACAGAGTGCGGTAAATTGGATTTCCGATTTCCAAGTTCAATTTCAAAGAATCCAAATGGGCATCCACAGCCGAGAGGAGCCATCAGTGCAGCAGAATCAACTGAGAAAGTTATGAATAGCTGCCACCACATATTATGAGAAAGGTTCGCCCTTCAAGACAATCATGGATTGCACACATTTGACCTTTAAAGGACTACTGAACTGAGTGGGACATGGAGGCTGCCATATGTATTCCTTTTTATAACAATACCAGTTGCCTGGCATCCCTGCTGATCTTTCATGCATTGGTAGTGTCACAAGCAGTGCTGGCAGTCAGCAAAGTGCTGCTGCACAAGCAATCCTATGGGATTAGTTTCACTGCATCGATTGCAGCAAGGCATGGACTTTCGAGTAGTAATCTACTTGAATTCGAAATTCAAATGAAGTCTAATGACTTAACCTGTGACCATGGGATGGGGGGGGTCAACTTACCCAGAGGTCTTCGGGCCAGCTGCATTCTATTATGCGTGATAGGTATAACGAAAGCCGTGTTGCATTACTCACTGACGTGCTTCCTCTTTCAAGCCGGAAGCGCAGGAGTGGTGGAACGCGGTTTTCATTACACCTACCATTGTCGCCGATAGCAAATGCGATGCATGCAGCATTTTCCTGGCAATTGCGTCACGATTCTCGTTCACTAAAATAAGAACCGCAAAATGTAATTGCCCAAAACATAATGCAAAATCATCCTGCAAAGTAAACAGCCTAGTCTAAGCCACAGTGGGAGGGCAGAGCTACATACCAATATACAGCAATATATAGCTTAAACAAGTTTTTCTGATGCTGAAACTAGAATATATAACAAAGAGAAACCGTGACCAAGAATTGAACTTCATCCCAATCAGTAGCTGATAACCCCCTTTTACATGAGAAATCTATTCCTTTTCACAAACAGATCATTAGGGGGCGCTGTATGGCTGATATTGTGGTGAAACCCCTCCCACAAGAAACTGAGGACCATGGTACTCCTGGCATTTTCCTGTCTGTGAACCTTGTTGCATTGTGGGAAATAGCTGTTTACAGTGGTTTTCACTGCCAAAAAAAGCAAGCAGCAGCTACATCACTTGCCTGCAGTAAAAATGTCACCATGGGATAAATGTCAGAATGTAAATCAGGGATTTAAAAGATTTTACAATGGGCAAACACTGACTAAATCATTTATACATAATTGTTGTAAAAATGAAGCACTTTTTTTTATTACATTATTTTCACTTGAGTTCCTCTCTAAAAGTGGGTATCCTGAATAATTCACTGCAATCTTATTATAGGTCATTACAGTGATTAAAGGTGCACTGAATACGCTTTTAGCTGTTCGATCGATGAAAAGTAATATCGGGATGAAAATCAACCCACCCCCCCTTCTGGTCAGGTTGACAGAGGTGCAACCTCCTCATCATAAACCCATAATTACAGTGACCACACGTGCAGCACGTGACAAGCTATTCAGATGGCACTGGATCGCTGCCTCACTCTCCAGCCTCACACAATGACACTGGGATGACATTTACGTTACCATTAAAGAAGCAGATAGGGGATAACTGCTAATAGAAGTTTATTATCATTTAGTAAAAAAATCTATATAAAGCACGGATTATGACTAAACAAGACATCGCCTCAATTCACTAAGCTTTATCAAACACTTTATCGAACTTTTGATAATTTACCTCATGGGTAAAATCTGATTTTGAATTCACTAAGGTGTTATGGATTTATTGAACGTTTTATCGATAAAAACATTCAATAAATCTTTAACACCTTAGTGAATTCAAAATTCGATTTTACCCATGAGGTAAATTATCAAACGTTCGATAAAGTGTTTGATAAAGCTTAGTGAACTGAGGCCATGTAACTGATTGCCATTGAATATTTCTCATCTTCTGTCTGCAATGGCAGTCTCCCTGTGTTTGACAGTACAAGCCTCCTTTGTATAGGCAGCTCTCACCATTTTCCTCAGCGTCAGTCTTGGCATTGCGGGACGACGTCCCCCGGGAGGGGTGGTCGCGGTTTGCATACACTTGCCGCAGGCCCAGGAAGAGGAGGAGGATGGAAGGCACGATGAGGGAGGACACAGTGTTGATGGCAGCCGGCCTGTTTGGGAGCTCCATGAGGATAGTGAGGCCGATGATGCACATCTTCCTGTCATGCAGCCTGCAGAAGAACACACGCTGTCACATGACCGTCACACAGGGATCATTTCATGGTGCTGTAACTGCTGAATTTACCCATTATGAATAAACATCATCCGGATTCATACTTCTTATTGTATGTACTGGTTATGTGCTTTTGAACAATGGCACAAAACTGTACAGCAGTCCCCACCTGATATAATTTGAACGGGGAGGGGAGGGGGACAACAGAATCCAGACTTACAGTATCGCCTCAAGTTATGACATTTAAATATATTATATGAGAGGTGCCAAAAGGGGGTGAGGCCAATCAAATCCATAAAATCAGTTAACCCTTTGCACACTCACGTGCACATTCTTTCATGCAAATCCAGGAACCCTGACAGGCTGAGGCACTGAATGCTTACACTAGGCATGTTATGGCACCAGAGGTAGGACACACATGAATTCTGGGGAGCCTCTGTGTGGCATAGACTATGCAAGAGAATGTATTCTTTTGTAGAGAAGACCTCAGGTTTTAACTTAGCTATAGGGATAGCAGTGGCTCCTGGATGACTCATCTCCATGAAAGCTTTTGCATGTGAGTGTGCCAAGAGTTATAGCATTAAAGGATATCCAAGGCGATTAAAAAACACAAAACTATCTTTTACTTACCTGTGTTTCTTCCAGCCCCTAGAGGACCTGTGTGTCCCTCACCACACCTCCAGTCTTCTCCCGGGTCCCGCTGACAGCCTCTGGGTTCAAATCTTCTGCACTGAGTGCAAACGTGCACTGCGCTTGTGCAGTACGACGCTGCCACCTGCGCAGAATACGCTAACCCGCTGGGGGTCGGTGATACTTCAGAGGCTGCCAGTGGGACCCGGGAGAAGACCGGAGCAGCGGGGAGGGGCACAAATTATTTCTATGGGCTAGAAGAAGTACCAGGTAAGTAAAGATATTTTTTTTTTTAATCGCCTCGGATATCCTTAAAAGTGGATCCGAGATGAAAAACTAACTATAACAAGTAACTTGTCTATATATCGTATCTAAAGTTTAGATAGTTTACACGGCATATCTAGCTGCAAACAGCTTCAACAGTTTATAATTATTTCTTCCTGTGATACGAGAGCAGCCATGTTCTGTTTGTTACATTGTCAAAGGCTGAGGGCTGGAGATGCTATCAGCTTGCCTGTGTGTAAATTCAGTCCCCTCTCCTCCTCCCCTCTGCAATCAATGGCTAGTAACCTCCTCCTCCTCCTGCCCAGACTGAGCTCCCATAAACCCTTGCTACAGTGCCAAGGCACTCTAAAAAGCTGTGGGTGAGGCTTGTTTAGTTTATGTTGGCGCTTTATAAATACAATAAATAAATCAAAACATAAAAGTATTTGGCTTGAGGAATGCCCTATAAATTATAAGAAAGGAACACAATTATGCAATGAGTAAAAGTTTATCTCAGATCCACTTTAAGTTACCTTGGGACCCCTTGGAGGACACCTGTACACACACTAGATTCTCTGGTGAAATAGGCCTGACCAGCAACCTCGGTTGAGTGCCCTCTACCATGTATATGATGCTTTACAGAGTGTGTTGAAAATGCCTGCAACGGTTAACTTTTGAAGGGCAAAACTTCTTTGACAGGTAAAAAATTACAAATGTTACATCTATTCAATGCTCAAATTCATGAAAATCCCTTCAGAGGCAGTTTCTGTGTCCTGACTGCCTGAATTCATCAGCTGCACAAATCACACATCGAACTTATCGCCATGCTGCTATACAAAATATTCCAATAATCAAAAGCTGAGATTCATTAGATATGTTGATCTCTATGAGCTGCTGAGTTATGCTGTGTGGTGGAGCGATGCTGCATTACTTGCCCCAGGAAGCAGTCTGTGTCATTCAACCACTGGTTGATGAACTGCGCTGTGATTGGCTCTGAGCTGTGCGGGAAGCGGATCTGTTCCAGGGTGTTGAGGAGGAGAGCTGGGTCATAATACAGAGCTGCAATGGCCACCTGCAGACACATGGTGCGTAACTCGCTGGATTTCACACCTCGCGTCAGCCGTTCCAACACAGCTTCTACAAACAGCGGGATACACTGAGGGGACACAGGAAAACACTTATAGTTATTAATACATATGCCCATTTCCTTGTATGAGGATGAGAGGAGTAAATGAGAAGGGGAGGGGCACATCACAGACATACTGCTCCACTATGGACAAGCAAAGCCCTAGTTTTACTTACCTGATCAATCCCTCGTCCATTGCACTGCAGGATGATGACCTCTAGGAGCTTAGCTGCGTGACACTCCGCATCCTCCCCAGCATCTCCCATCAGCACCTGTCCAGACACAGCTTATTATTATAGGTTGCTCATAAGCAGGGGCCTAACTAGAAATCACTGGGCCCCTCTACAAAACTTTGGATGGGGCCCCCTCTTCACCTCGCTTTCTGCAGAGAAACTGAGAACTAATGTTCTTCAATTGGCTAGTGCTCATTTTCCCCATGCAGATAAAAACAGACAGCAGTGAAGCACTGCAGGCATTTTCTCCATCATTACATTAGCTTCTGTGATAAAATGTGTTTTCACACATAAAGACCCACATGGTGTGCAGAAAACAGACAGATGAGTGTGCTCCCAGCCTAAGCTTATTACACTCACTCGATCTCTGATGCAGCAGAACTGGCTTTGCAGACTTCTCCAGCATCATTACACAGCACTTGGGGAGGGGTAGAGAGGTTGGGGCTGGGCGTTGTGCACAATTCCCTGCGGAACACTGAATAGGGACAGTCTAAAAATCTTTGTCTGCAAAACTTTGTATGATTCCTTATCCGTGGCTGAGCAGATGCAGTCATAAGAACAATTGTGCAGAGCAGAAATCTTTTTTCCTTTCTGTGACCTTAGTTGTCAGTCTCTCTGGAAAGGGAAAATAAACTTCTCCCCCCACGGGGCCTCCTGCGGCTTCTGGGGCCCCCTGTGGTTGCATCCCTTGCAAGGTCTATTGTTAAGCCCCTGCTCATAAGTGAATAATTCAGTGCTCTTAAAGGGAACCTAAACTGAGAAGGATATGGATTTTTCCTTTTAAAACTAATACCAATTGCCGGACTCTCCTGCTGATCCTGTGTCTCTTATATTTTCAGCCAGAGCCCCTGAACAAGCATGCAGATCAGGTGCTCTGACTGAAGTCAGAATGGATTAGCTGCATGCTTGTTTCAGGTCTGTAATTCAGCCACTACTGGAGCTAAAGAGATCAGCAGGACTGCCAGGCAAACGGTATTGTTTAAAAGGAAACATCCATATACCTCTCAGTTAAGGTTCCCTTTAACAAAACATGTTGGGTTCCCTGCCCCATACAACCTAATGAAGCCCACCTCCCAGCCTTCCTAACCAATAATGTCTTAGCTTCCTTACAAAATCACCTCACACTTTGTATAACATTTGCCTCCATTAGGTCTGACCATCATGTGACACCATGTATGTTTCCCGCATAGCAAGTGCTGCAAAACTACCTCAATGCAGAAGGTAATGGAATTCGATATATTTATCTGCTCGCTCTGTTTTCCTCTTTGTATTACACGCTTACCCATCTCCGAGTGTCGAGACATGACATTCGCAGAGAGCAGGGACAGACATGACAGCAAAGGGTGGAGACACCCACTGGAGGATCGCCAAAAATACACAAATTCTGCTTCTTTGTGCCACCACATGGGTGGGAAAGGGGATGTGGTGGCTCCTCAATTGTGCCCAGAAACATCCCTAGGCCTGGGGTAACCAGAAAAGCAAAAGAGATTCTACCACAACATAAAGGAAGGAAGACAAAACAAGGAGCAGGGAATATTTATAGAGCTTTATTCTATTCTATGCTGTAGCTGCCAACTCATCAGTTTGTGGTTGACAAGCTGACCATTTCAAAAACTTGAGGAGAAAACCGGACCCTTCTCACTCCTAGGTGCTTCAGAATTTTTTTTATCAGTAAAGGGGCCCACTAATGTTACAATCTTGATTGTACAATCTTACCAAATCTACATAGTAGAAGGGTAAACTGAGTGATTATACTTTGAATGGCCATTTTAGGAAGTCTCTCATATTACATAGAAGTGGTAAGATTGGACAATCAAGACTATCACCAATGGGCACCTTACCCCTTCGGAAAGATGATGGCCAATGCCTAGTTTGACTCGGTACTTTGATAAATAAATAATATAAAGAGACAAAGCATGACAACCTTTTGCAAAATACCCGAGTTCTTCAGGTGATAAAGCGTCCAGAGTTGTGCACTGTTTAACCTGAGGTACCTGCTTTGACATGTACTTTTTAAAGCTACATTGCACACACTAGACTAAACTTCTCCAGGGCGGGTGATAAAGACTGGTTAAGGTGATAATTTAGCACGAGTATATATCCGCCCCCCCACCAGGTGATAAATTTAGTGTTTGTACCATAAGCCAGCCTACGCCCCCCCCCCCCCATGTCACCTAAAGATCCTGCATGCCAAATCCTTCACAACGCCCAACACCAGAGCTACCTCCCAACGCAGTGTTCTTCTGTTCACCCACCCCGCCAGAAGCTGCTTCATTATATGCCACGTTTGGTCCCTTCTTAAATGCCACTAGGCTAATGGTGCATCTGTACAGCTTTGGCCCTCTGAGGGATCAAGTTCCAATCCCTACCGGACTAAAGTCCTTGTTTGTGTATACGAGGCCTAAACGGGGCAAATGCTTCCCTCACATTATTTGTTCTGTTAATAGATTTACCATACGATTGCCCCTCAAAGCAGCCAGATCAGGTCATAAGGCCTGCTGACACATTCTACATAGCAAATAGTCATTTCATTTCCAGAGGGTGTGGGACTATATATCATTATTGTTTTAAGTCTCTGGTTTCCTTTAAAAACTGACATTTATTATGTATATGTAGAAAGAAGTTGACCAGATATGGCTGTGTCTCTCACCTTTTTACACATGGTGTAAATAATCTCTAGGCGTTTGGGGTTGGACAGCAGAGTGTTGGTATCCACAGTAATGTAGTTATGAAGCAGTGGCATCATATCTAAGGACAGAAAAAGTAGTAATCAGGCAAAGACAAAACAAACACCTGCACAATGGAAGGAATTACGGTGGGTAAGGTAAGGAGGGGAACAATGCACTTGACTGAGACTATCCAGCCATCCTAAGGTGATGCATTGGGCTGGCTGCACACACGCTAAGTTCTTGATGAGGCAACCTCAGCAGAGAAGGCTCTAGCACAGAGTTGGGAAAACTATTTTCTGCAATTGGGCCGCATTCCTATTTAATGAGCGCCTTCTCGCTCCCTCCCTCCGGACTTGTCTGGCCAAGAAGTGCTTGGGTGTAACTCACCCACAATCACTTGTTCCAGCGGCGATCTCCATGGCGATGGCACGCGCTGGTACGTAATGACAGCAGGTCACATGACACCGCCGTGGCCATGGAGATCAACCCTGAAAAGAGTGTTTGGGCAACATTATTTCTTGTGCGTGCTCTGCATGTATAGTTTAAAGATTGGCAGGAGGGAGAAGGGGAGAGGAGGAGAATGCAGCTCCCTATCGGCGGGCCTTCTCTAGCATGTGTACTTACCTTACAGAGCATGGCTCAGATGCATTCTGGAAAATCACCACTAGATAGGGTAAATGCACAGCCACAACAAGCAAGGGCTATGTGAAATACAGGAAGGAGAACTTCTGTAGTGACTGCACTGGACAACCTAAAGCTATCAGTTCATCACAACATCTTGGGGAAGATAAAAGAAAAATAAACCTGTAAAGTATTCATAGCAGTCCTTCTGAAACACATCAAACAGGATCTCCAGTAGCTGCCACATTTGCGGGGAGATAGTCTGATTGGTGAGGCTATACGCTAGTGACAAGATCTCCTCATAGAACTCTGTAGAAAGAAACAAAATTTCAGTCAAGGCAATTAAACTACATATTCATATAAATGCTTACATCATAATAGTGTCAGCATTTAACACATGATTACCCAGCATCTTAAAAATCCTTTGGAAATTTTGTTCATATGACATTTTAGTTGCAGTTTCCTGAACAGAAATATTTAGCTCAAGGAAAGAGGTGAGAGGCAACAACAGAGAGCAGATCTCAGTCAGGATGGTCAGTGCAAATCGTTCCGAATTCATACAAGATTATGCAGATCTTGTAATCAAATATATGCACCTCGAAAATGTATCAATCGAACTGTGCTAAGGTATAATCCAATTGGTCCATTTTCAAGCTGCATACGTTTCCATACAAAATTTGCATAAACATGTATAAACTCGAAATGACTACGCAGAAAAGACAACGTATTAGTAAGAGGACTTTTTGGTCCACCTGAGCACCTATCAATATCCTAGTGGTTCTGGGTCACCATGAACTGTCTGGGTACTCTGTACTACTTCGCTGCCAAGCCCCACCTCACAGAGACACATTAATCCATGCCTTGCACTGAGGAGGAGCAATCACTCCACAACAGCTATACGCAAGTTGGATTAGTATGGCTCTGTAAAATGAATAGGTCATAGGCATACTTCACTCCTGTGGTTCCAGATGTGTGTCTGGCTTTTGAGGGCACAAAGGGATCATTCAGTAGTGACGCATCATGGGAGATCTTTCTTGTTTACTCCAAGGCAACTAAGCATCTTAGGGATAAAATATAAAAAAAGAACCTCCTCCTTAGGGAGGTTTGTAAATAGAGCGAACTGTGGCAGGCACTAACCTTCAGAGGGCTGCTCCCTAGACACGTGTTTTAAAGCATCTTCTCCAGGGAGACCCAAAGTGCCTGCAATGCTGTCGCACGCTGTTGGCTGCTGTAATTCATGCCAGGACATGTAGTCCTTTGATGTCAGTACAGTACATCTCCTGTCCAGTGGTCTCTGAGGAAGCCGGGTATTCCGGCGACACACGTGTAGGACCAAACTCTCATGGCAGCTGCGGCATTGTGGAGTGAGGTAGTGAACAGGTAATATGGCGGTCTTCTATTCTCACTGTACCACATTATAGTGCTCGGATGCTTATAAGACTGTTACACTGGAGCCTTACTGTTGTGGTTAGATAGGATATTGAGGATTGCTGGACTTATCAGCGCTGTGTACGTTTATGCACTGGTAGCACTTTATTATTGATCATTTTACAAGTACCTTATTGTGGATATATTATGCTTATATGGTCTTGCTTCCTCTACTTGTGCTCTATAGATTGTACACCCAAGCACTTTAGTACTGCTATTTACACTTGTATTTTTACGCCTATTTCCTGAGCTTTCTATATGATTATATATATTGTTATATCATGAAACATATCCCCCCCCCTTACAATTTACTCCAGATGCAGCCACCAATCCCCACACATATTATTGGGGGATTTTTAACTTGTGTTCCCTTTTCTGTGGTTTGTTTCCCCATTGTGGGTTTTTTGTCTTATATGTAATGGAAATATATTGGATTAAAGGGGCACTACAGCGAAAAATTGTAAAATTTTAAATATGTGCAAACATAGACAAATAAGAAGTACGTTTTTTCCAGAGTAAAAGGAGCCATAAATTACTTTTCTCCGATGTTGCTGTCACTTACAGTAGGTAGTAGAAATCTGACAGAAGTGACAGGTTTTGGACTAGTCCATCTCTTCATAGGGGATTCTCAGCAAGGCTTCCGTTCTTTATGAAGATATTCCCTAAAAAGGATTTAAACAATGATGCTGGCCAGCTTCCCTGCTCCCTACACAGTTTTTTGGCAGTTAGACAGAGCAACTGCCATTCACTAAGTGCTTTTGAAAATAAATAAATCCCTGAGAATCCCCCCATGAAGAGATAGACTAGTCCAAAACCTGTCACTTCTGTCAGATTACTACTACCTACTGTAAGTGACAGCAATATAGGAGAAAAGTCATTTATGGCTCATTTTACTCTGGGAAAAACGTACTTATCTGTCTATGTTTGCACATATTTTACATTTTACAATTTTTCGTCGTAGTACCCCTTTAATAAAGTTGAAATAATTTATTAACTTGATACGTCTGGTGCATGTGAGATTTTTTTCTGTTGCTTTTGCTCTAGATATGCAAATTCGTATAAATTATTAATAGATTATAGTCTCTGCACACTCCATAGCAGGTATATCAAACCGGTCCTACGAGGTCCGAGATCCTGACACATTTTTGATACAGCTCAAATGAATTGATGGGTCTGAATCAGGAAAGGTGTGGTCCATCGGGTAGAACACATTCCTTTCTTTCTCAGTCCATCCTAAACACTGGCATGGATCTGGCCCTCCAGGCCTGGAGTTGACACGTTTATTATTTATTTATTTATTTATTGTATTTATAAAGCACCAACATATTATGCAGCGCTGGACATTAATTTAGGTTACAGACAATATTTAGGGGTGACATACAGCAATACAGGAATACAAGAAAACCAGATCACGCAGCACAATATGAGCATAAGGTAATGCTTAGTCACTGGATGGGAACATGGAGATTAGGCAAGTTAGGTTCACTCAAATGCATAGCATGGGTGCACAGTAATGGAGGTAGGACACAAAAGGAGGAGGACCCTGCCCAAAGGCTTACAATCTAGAGGGAGAGGTAGGGACACAAAAGGTAGGGGACCAGAGTTCAGCTGCAGGTTTAGAGCAATTGTGACACGTGCTCTATAGTGACTGACATCAAATGACTACATCTATTAGCATGAATCGCAGTGGGCCCGAGATAGCGTCAAATAGCCGTCGGTGATTCAAACTGTTGCAGCTGTGGTGTCACCCTGGAGAAGATGGAGCAGTGCATAAAGACACGGGGCGGCTAGGGAGCAGCCCTCTGAAAGCTAGTAACGCCTGCCACCCCCTCCCCCCATGAGTATGATATAACGTTTGCAAATTGTCTTGTAGAATGTACATCTCAATTCAGTGTTTGTTTTTTCTATGTTAAACTGGGACTGCTACTTTGGTACATTGCTACCACTGAGAACAGCAATAAGGAGTGGCAGAATGTGAAGCCCCTCCTCCCTCTGAGAGCAGGCTGCGCATACAGCACTGCTGGTGTTAGCCCATTTCAAAATACCCTGGGCAGCAAGATGGAAAAAGCAGATAGAATAGTGGAACTTTAAAGTGTAAATGTCAGGCATAAGTTGCTGGGCATGCTGGGTTGTCCTTTTTTTTGCTTCTGTATTTCCCCTCAGACTTAAAGAGACACTGAAGCGAATAAAAATATATGATATAATGAAATGGTTGTGTACTATGAATAATTACTAGAAGATTAGCAGCAAAGAAAATATTCTCATATTTTTATTTTCAGGTATATAGTGTTTTTTCTAACATTGCATCATTCTATAACATGTGCAGATTACACAACACTCAGCATTCAAAATTATTCTTTCAGAGCAGTTTGTGAACTAATGACCTCTCCTCTGGCAGAGAAAACTAAACATTAGCTTACCTGGTAATTTTATTTTAGGTAACCCTCCAGGACAGGTATACATCGAGATCTGGCCCCTCCCAGGAAACAGGAAACATCCACAAGCCTCTCTATAAGTAAAAAGATTTGTCAGGTATCCGGCAGTATATAACCAAGAAACAACTACCAACAGGTCTCAACTCCTGACACCTAACCAATAGCGTATTACAAATACACATAATTATTATTATTATTACTATTAACACTTGCCAACCTCTTTCATAGTGCACAAAATTAACATATCTTCATATATACATAAACAATATATACATAGCTTATGAACAATACGGGTGGGTTACCCCACCTGTCCTGGAGGGTTACCTAAAATAAAATTACCAGGTAAGCTAATGTTTAGTTTTTTCCATTAACCCTCCAGGACAGGTATACATCGAGATGATACTCAAGAAAACACTAACCTTAGGGTGGGCTGACCGCATGTAAGACTTTCCTTCCAAAGTCTTGGTCTGATGAAGATATCCGATCTAGTCTGTAGTGCCGCATAAACGTTCCCAAATTCTTCCACGTTGCTGCCTTACAGATTTCCAGAGGAGAAGCATCAGCTCTGAAGGCCCAAGTTGTTGCTGTCCCTCTCGTAGAGTGAGCTTTAAGATTCTTTGGGGGTACAACCTCCATAATTTTATATGCTTCCAAAATGCATAACTTAATCCAGTTAGCTATCGTTCTTTTTGAAGCTTTCTGCCCTACTAATTTGCCTGTGAAATTTACAAATAATGCTTCAGTCTTTCTTAAATTTTCCACTCTTTCCAAATAATCTTTAAGTATTTGTCTCACATGTAATAAATGTCGTTCCTTTTCCTTGTCATTTGTCGGAATCGGATAGAAAGTTGGCAGTATAATTTCCTGAGATCTGTAAAAAATATCTCCAACCTTTGGAATAAACTCTGAACTTGTTCTAAGGACTACTCTGTCCTTATAAAAAATACAATAGGGTTTCCTACAGGATAATGCCTCTAATTCACTAACTCTTCTTGCAGAGGTAATTGCTATCAAAAAAAATAGTTTTAAATGTTAACAAACGCAAGTCCATTTCTTTGTGGGAATCAAAAGGAGGCCTAGTTAATGCCTTCAGTACTAAGGATAAATCCCACTTCGGAAATGGTTTAACCGCAATAGGTCTATTCCTTTCTATTGATCTCACAAAACGAGCAATTAAAGGATGGGTGGCCAATTGTCTGTCCAAAAAAACAGAAAGTGCTGAAATTTGTACTCTAATCGTGCTTAGAGCCAATTTCTTCTCTACTCCACTCTGGAGAAACTCTAATACTGTAGCAATCTCATTCGACTTAAATCCTGATTGTTCCTTCCATAAATTATATGTCTTCCAATACTTCAGATATATAGCCCTCGTATTCCTCTTCCGACTCTTAATGAGTGTGTCTATCACTTTGTCTGATAGGCCATAGCTTTTTAGACTCCGCTCCTCAGTAACCAAGCTGTTAACTTCCATTTGTTGATGTCTGAGACCAGCTGCCTCTGAATTAATACTAAATTGTCCTGAACAGGCAGAGGTAATGGATCTGCTACTTTTAACTTCAGCAGCAGAGGATACCATGATCTTCGCGGCCAATTCGGGGCGACCAGAATTACTTTCGCTTTGGATGCTGCAATCTTTCTCAAAACCAGAGGTAGAAGGTTCAATGGTGGGAATGCAAATGCCAGACTGAAGTCCCATGTTTGAGAAAGAGCATCCACTGCCGTCGGATTGTCTTTGGCGTTCAGGGAGAAAAACTGACGACATTTGGTATTCTCTCGATTGGCGAACAGATCTATGACTGGAGTTCCCCAAACGGATGTTATCCATTGGTATACATCGTTGTTCAATTGCCACTCCATATTCGATAGCTGTTTGCGACTGAGTAGATCTGCTAGTAAATTCATAGAACCCTTTAGATGAATTGCTGTAAGCGACAACAGAGTCTGTTCTGCTATGTTCAAGATTTCCAAAGCTAGTGTCAATAGTTTGTGTGATCTCGTTCCTCCTTGGCGATTTATGTAGGCTACGACTGTGGAGTTGTCTGTCCTTAGCTGCACATGCTTTGCCGTTATCAAATGCTGAGTTGCTATAAGGGCTAACTTGACCGCCATGAATTCCCTGTAATTTGAGGACTGACTCCTCATATGCTGCTGCCAAAGACCCTGTACTTTGAAACCCTGCACATGGGCCCCCCATCCTGACAGACTTCCATCCGTAGTCAGAATTACTTGTGTAGGGAACTGCCAAGCTCTGCCCTGAGATAACGAGTGGGGGACTGTCCACCATTCTAAGCTCTCTTTCACTGTCTCCGGAATTTCTATCAATCGGTCCAGAGACTGGATTGTCTTGTCCCAATTTCTCAACACCCAGGACTGCAGTATACGTGCATGTTTCATGGCCCACTGCACTGCTGGAGCTACTGAGTTTAACAGCCCCAACAGCCTCATTGCATTTCGGATCGAAATAACATTGCTTTTCCTGAAATCTTCCGTCTGTTGCACGAGTTTCGCAACTTTTTGTTCTGGTAGGAACATTTTCTGTTCTATTGAATCTATCATAAATCCTAGAAAGAGAATCTTCTGAGTGGGTTCTAATTGTGATTTCTCCAGACTTATAATCCATCCCGCTTGCTGAAGCTCCTTCACAACTATCTCCCTGTGTAGTAATAATGTTTGTCTCGAATCTGACATTATCAATAGGTCGTCCAAGTAAGGAACAATCATTATTCCCTTCTTGTGTAAGTGGGACACTAGCTCGGCAATCACCTTGGTGAAAATTCTTGGAGCGGACTTTATGCCAAAGGGGAGGCAGCGGAACTGATAATGGGTTATCATTGGACCCTCTTTTACCGCAAACCGGAGAAATCTTTGAGATTTCGCTTCTATTGGGACATGCCAATAGGCGTCCTTCAAGTCGATGCTGAGCATGAAACAATTGGCTGTTAGCAACGTTCTGAGAGAATAAATCGATTCCATTCTGAACTTCTGATGTTTTATAAAGGGGTTCAGAGGTTTGAGATTTAAAATTAGTCGATACTTTCCCGACGTTTTTTTTACCAGGAATATCTTTGAATAAAATCCTCTCTTTTGCTCCAGGATTGGCACCAAAGTGACTACCTTCCTTGTTAACATGTCTTGCAGAATGCAGGACATGGCTGCCTGTTCCTCGACTGACCTTAAATTTTTGGTCACACTGAATTTCACTGGGGGTTTTTGCTGAAATACTATGTGGTACCCCAGTTTGACCAGATTGAGGATAAATGGGCTGGTTGCGAATTTCTGCCACTGTGGGAAAAAGGCGCCCAACCTTCCCCCCACAGCCTGTTCGCTGTCACTGCTGTCTCTTAGCAGCGGGGTCTGAACTGCCAAACAATGCGTTTGGTCTGTTCTGCTCACGTGAAAAAGACCAGGGCTTGCGTCTATTTTGGGGTTTGACTTTATTTTCTTGACGGTTCTTACGAAAAAACTTCTTCCCCTGTCTAAATGGTCTCTTTCTGGGGAACCCTTTCTTTCTGTCTGATGTTTGTTCCAATATTTCATCCAACTGTGGACCGAACAACAGATCACCAGAAAAAGGAATAGTACATAACTTGTTTTTAGATATATTACTACCCTCCCAGGTCTTGATCCAGATATTTCTCCTGGCTACATTAGACAAAGCTGCAGCCCTTGCTGTAAGGCGAATGGACTCTGTTGCAGCGTCAATAATAAAATTTATGGCTTTGAACATCACGGTAAAGGAATTTAAGATTATTTCTTTACTGGATCCCATCTTAATGTGACGCATTACCTGATGCATCCACAGATCTAAGGTGCGGCCCACACACGTAGTTGCAGCCGCTGGGCGGAAATTTGCACATATAGCAGACCAAGTCTTTTTTAGAGCAAACTCTGCCTTTTTATCTGATTGGTCTTTAAGGAAACCTAAATCCTCAAAGGATAACTCATTTTCCTTTTGTACCTGTGAAAAGGCCGCATCCAGCTTAGGACATTTGTCCCACAGCTTACAGTCTTCCTCTGCAAAAGGGAATCTCCTTTTAAACCCCCTAGATAAAAACACTTTCCTATCCGGGTTTCTCCACTGGCTATCAATCAATTGCTTAGTTGATGAATGTACAGGGAAAACCATTGGTTTCTCCCCCTCCATTCCTGCGTACAATGCATCATGTGTAGATACTGATGAAGGCGTTTCATCTTTTAACCCTAATGAATCATAGATTGCCTTTAATAACTCATCTGTCTCGCTGGCACAGAACCTAAATTTAGACGGTTTATCCTGATCTTTCTCTGATAATTCTTCCTCAGAATCACACTCAGAAATCTCATCTGAGTATTCTTCTGGTTCAGAATCTGATAAAACAGGACGATCCGTTTTTGCAGTTGCTTTCTTATGTGTCTCCGAAGGTAATGTCTCTCCTATAGAGACATCAGTAGATTTCCCAGTAGGTATAGCCGTTTGATCTATAGGATAACCAGTCGGAAATTGTTGCGGGCTTGTGTCTATAACAATAGGACACTGAGCAATGACCACAGGTTGCTGTATAACCGGCTGCGCAGCAGGAGCAGCAGAAGGTACAGTTCCAGAACCAGTCGGCATTTGTACAGGTGGTTGATTAATAACAGCTTGAGCAGACATGGATTCTCTAAAGACCTTCATAGATTCTGACATTTCTTTGCGGACCATTCTCAAAAAATCTTTATAAGCCACAGCAGATTCTTCATTCAAAACTCTAGTAGAACATTGCTGACATAATAGCTTATTCCAATGCACTGGCAGCTTCACATTACAAGAAGGACAGCGTTTTTTAGGCCTAACAGCTTCTGATGCTTCAGTAGCAGTGGTAACAGTTGTAGCAGTTGAAGCTGAAGATGAAGCTGCAGCGCTCTGAAAAACAGATAAAGTACCACTATTGAAAACAGCCTTAGCCTATTTTCAAAACACACAACCATGTGAGCAACTTCCCACCGAAAGCTATGTCACCAGCCAAATCCCCAAAAACACAGTACTAGCAAAGAGCCACCACAGAAGCCTTCACATAAACAACTGTTTGTATGTGTATAAATGATACCTTAGTATCCGGCTTTGGCTCTTGCGTCTTGGATTCCTCCTGAGCAGCCTGCTGGCCCACGCTCAGAGCAGACGCCGACTGTGTCTCCATTTTGCGTCCTGCACGAGTGCAGAGACGCTGGGGACGCTGCCCACTCTTCTATCCGGCGGGCGGAAGTGACGACACCGGAACCGGAAGTACTCCGGACGCCATCTTGGATTATGGCACGCTATGCCCCACTCAGCCTCCGCTTTCCGCATAGCGTGCAGTCGCCATTCCAGCCGGCGGCGCCTGCCAGTAAGAAGCTGCAGCAGCCCTCTCTCCTTTCAGACCATCCACAAAGGCAATATGGAGAGGTAAGCGGACAACACAGGATAACAAACCTAATGCTCCTGGACATGCCTCCGCCGCACCAACAGCCCTTAGCCCCCCAAGCTCTCCAGGACTGCAGCGCAGGTATAGAGAGACCTGTCCCTGGACAGGAAACATCCATACTGCCGGATACCTGACAAATCTTTTTACTTATAGAGAGGCTTGTGGATGTTTCCTGTTTCCTGGGAGGGGCCAGATCTCGATGTATACCTGTCCTGGAGGGTTAATGGAAAAAAATACATTTGTTTACTTACAGTTGAGATAATAAAAGTCAGAAGACAGCCCTCTCCACGACTTTGAAAGTCGCAGAGCTTAATGGCTTTTTTGCATAGAGATAACTGGAGTTTCTTAACTCTTCCTGTACTGGAAACAATTAGACTGATGTATCTGATCTTAATGTTTTATTTTTTTAACTGTACTACACATGCAAATCATAATATCATAATTTTTTTTTCGCTTCAGTGTCTAATGCAGCCTGATTGGCTGAAGCCTCTTTCCCTCCTGTTTTCCCCTCCCACACGTCCCTTCCTCTCCGATTGGCCAATATTTCTCATGCTGAGACAATGCACTTTCTATAGTGAAGGGTGGGCAAATCAGGCAGAGGAGAGTAGAGCAGGAAATGACATCAGGATTGGCTTCAAAATAGCCACACTTAAAATGGGAAAAGCCAAGAAGGATTTTCTCTGTTTTTACTGTAGAAAAATCACTAAAATCAAAACGAGGACAGTGCAATACATATGTTAAGTAGAGCAAGTATTTATCTACTTATATGTGTGAGGTTTTTTTTCCTGAGATAGTATGGTTGACAGCTCCTCTTTAAAAAAGATGTAAGTATGGTGTTTATTTTTGGAAGTTGGGTAAGGCAGAGGGTGGGAAAGATTACAGAAAACCTAGCCTTCATACCTATAATGTGTTTTTGGAGAACAAGGCCAAGAATCTGCAGACAGATGTCCTCCAGCTGCTGCTTTACCTAGAAGATAGATACAGAATCAAACAAGGGAAGGAAGAGAGGGGAGCAGCAGTGAAGGCACTAAGGTTGCGCACCTCTTTATGGTCTTCCACAACAGTCAGCACAATATCAATGGTATGGAGGATCCCCATAGCCATGACTGTCTTGTCTTCCACCTCCTCATACTCATCGCTCTGCAGAACTTTGATAAAGATCTCCGCCTACAGTGAGAACATACAGAGCAGTTAGGGGGCCCATACACCTAACGATTTTCCCACCGATATACAGCCGTTTCAATCACAGTGATCGAAATGGCTGTGAAATCGCCGCGCATACCGCTGACAGAACGATCGATTTCCGTCCGAAATCAATCGTTCCCGTCAACCCATCCAAGCGGAACGTTTTTCTCGGTCGCCGGCGGGTCGGGAGTGCGTCGATAGCGGCGTTCGAATGCCCGACGACCGACGCAATGCAGTGGGTATACATTACCTGCTCTGCCAGCATGAGTCCCGCTGTCACTGCTGTCTTCTCCTCTCTGGTCCGGTCTCCGGCATGCTCCACTTCTTCCTGCCCGGCAGGAAGTTTAAACAGTAGAGGGCGCTCTACTGTTAAAACTTCCTGCCGGGCAGGAAGAAGTTAAGCATGCCGGAGACCAGCCGGACCAGAGTGGAGAAGTCAGCAGTGACAGCGGGACTCGCGCCGGCGGAGCAGGTAATGTATGTGGGGGGGAGAATAGAGCGGCGGCGGCAGCACCACCACCACCACCGATTGTGAACGGTTTCAGGCTGAAATCGGTTCACAATCTATTTGCAGTAAAGGTGGCCATACGATCCCTCTCTGATCAGATTCGATCAGAGAGGGATCTATCTGTTGGTCGAATCTGATGGCAAATCGACCAGTGTATGGCTACCTTAATGTGGTGAGCAAGTTTTATGGCAATCCTGCACAGACATATCAGAATTCCTGACCACCACTCACCAGATGCCTGGTCATGTCCACAGCAATGGGGGCCACTTCCTGGCTGTACTCGCAGATCATCTTCTGGATGACGTTGGTCAAGTCATCATTTTCCGTTTCCCGCATGATGTGCAGCAGCTCCTGCATGACTGGACGGATGTACGGCTGCATGTACTCCTTAGCTGTGGGACACAGACATTGAAGATGAACCAAACCTGAACAGACAGCTTCCCTTCACTTGATATTGCCTCATATTCTGTATACCTAAAAACATTGTTTAACTAATGTACATTGCCATCTAACTTAGCTGGCCACTAAAAAAAAAAAAAAACAGAAATCCACCATGTGTGTCTTTATATAGAACAGACTGTCTAATTCTCCCTTATCTGCAATTAATCAGCTCTCTGCTGACTGAATAATTCTGAGCTAATATGTAAATGCAGGAGGTTAACCCTCTCTATGCTCCCAGCAAAGCAGGAAGAAACCACACTGCAACGTCTCTATGGAAGTTCTGTAAGTTGTAATGAAAAACTGTTTTCTCTAAACAGAGGTGCCTGGCTCTTCTACTGACCGAATATGCTATTGCTCCGTTGTTATTGCCTGACGAAGCGGGATCAAACGTGCGAAACGCGTTGCATATTTGGAGTTCATAAATAAAATCTATTGACTGTCTTTACTACAGTCGTTGTGTGTCTACTTGGAGGAGGTAAGTCCACCACTGCCTCCTCCATTTACCAAGAATTTGGTTTTTAAGCTCATTTAGCTTCCTTCTATCCTCTTGGCGCCTCTGTTTTCCTGCATAATATTGAGTCCACCCTGGGTGGAGGGTTGAAATCCTTTTTCTCATCTACAGAGATGACTTCTTATTCCTGAGTGGGGTCAGGAAAATCTCCCCACCTGCCTTTACAGTGGTTGCCTAATGATAACCCTGGTTTGTGAGTATTAATATTTACTCTATCTAGTAACCATTTACCAGTACATATTACACTATTGGGGCTCTTGGTGTTCCTTGTTTTCTCTAAAGGTTATTCTGATGTTACTTATCTTTTGCAGTAGAGTGAAAGTTCTGAGTTCAGGTTCGCTTTAAAGTTTGCCTCCAAGCATGTCTGAGAGAACACTGTTTACACAAGAAGAAGGGGGCAACAAACAAACAGTATAGGTAGCAGCAGTTCCCAGCTCTACTGTAAAGTGAAGTAATGGTTGTCCTTTCATTGAGACATCAAACAAGTGAGAATGCAATTAAAATAAATAAAGCGATGTACCGGCATGCAATAGCAGCAAAAAAAAATTAGCCTCTGAAAAAGCTCTGAATGGCACAAAATGAAAGGCTTCCCCCTTTTCACCAACTACCCACTCATGCGGGTACATCCGCTTTACTGATTACAATTAGATTCACACTTTTTGGATGTCTCAATAAAAGGACAACCATTACTTCTCCATTCAGCAGTGCTGGGATCTGTTGCTACCTATACTTTAGACACATCTCCTCTACCCCAGAGCACACTGCTCGAAGCATACCAGCATATACTCTCACTACAATCCCTGCACTGATTGGAAGTGCCAGCAGTGGCAATGCTTCTATGATAAAAACAGGAAGTTCGGATTCTTGATTAGTTGCCACAGACCTATGTAAAAAAATGTGTATATAGTTCTGGTTCAAAGGGCACCATGCAGAGCACTAGAGCTTTTATTTATATGGCACAAACATCTTCCGTAGTGCTGTACATAGTACAAAATGGGGAGCATAGATACATGAGCAGTTCAACACACTGTGCAATCAGGACATCCAGCGACACACATATGTTCATTGGACTAAGTACTAGGCCTGAACAATAAACCGTTTTTGGATCAAAATCGTGATCACGGAAATGATGATTGTGTGATCACCGTAGCGGCAATTTTCATCCCCCTCTTCAGTCAGCCCTGCATTCCCCGCTACCACTCAGTGCAGCAGTGGTTTGCGGCGGCTCAGTGCCTGTACTTTCAGTTGCCATGACAGAAGCAGCTCAATCTCTCCCCCAACTTCCACCTACTAGTGTGCAGCCAATCAGCAGAGCGGATAGCAAACTCCGCCCACAGGCTAACACCTCCCAGCACCTCTACATCACTAGCTGGGCGGGCGACAGACTCCGCCCACATGCCAGGCTGTCAATCATGTTGTGTCACGGGCGGCAGGCTCTCACTCTTGGGGCGGCTCACTCCAGGCAAGGTTATTTTGTATTAAGGGCGGCAAACTCTGCCCGCAGGCTGTCACTCGTGACTCACTCCTCCCAGCGCTTCCACATCATTTGTTGGGCAGGCAGCAGACTCCGCCCGCATTCATGTCAATCAAACTTTGTGTCATGGTCAACAGACTCCGCCTGCACGCCTGTCTCTCAAGTTGTGTATCGCCTCCGCCTCCATCAGCATGATAATGACTGCTGTGGTGTGACTGTGGGGATCTATTCTTTCTGCAGCAGGCAAAGCTGCAGTGGGGCACTTTGAATTTGTACAAACTAAGGTGGTATTCCTTTCCTTCCTATTCCTTTGTATTTCCTTCCTATTCATTGTGAATTTAGTGCTAAGGCTTGATTTGAAGAAAACCGTGAATCGAATAGAAATCGCAATTTGACAGAAATCATGCAATTCAATATTTTCCTAAAATTGTTCAGGCCTACTAAGTACAACAGAAACAGGAAACACTATGGGGAGGTAATGCTTGAACTGTATAAGTATGATTTGCGAAGCCTCTCTTTTTATTCTTAGGAACAATGGAGATATGCTTCTGTGTAACACCACTAACACTTAAACACAAGCCACATTTACAACCAATGGTCTCCTTACCAGCCCCCTGGTTACTGATCAGTGTTTGCAGTGCAATGGCGGCCTCCACTTTCACCGGTAGCTCCTTGTCTTCCAGTAAACTTTTCTTGGCCAGTTCAACAGCATTTCTGAGGTTCAACTCATTATGAAATTTTAGCGTGCTGAACGAGTGGAGAACCCAACACGACTGCAAGACAAACCAAGTGGAGGATGAAGGAAGAGGGACACAAGACTAAAGTAATATTTAGCTTCATTCCAAACAGTTAATAAGTCAAACTTGACAGTAGTGTTCAAATTTGGCATAGCCGATTCGGAACTCTCAAATACTCCCAACTGCCGCTGCTCTGCGCTGAACAAGCGGACAGGGTGAGGAGGAGTTCGCTGCCTTGTCTGTGACGTGACTCCGATGCTTCCTCCTTCTAAATGGGAAGGAAGTAGTATCAGAGGCGGCTGTGCTGAATTGGAACACCAACAGTGTAAAATGTATAGAAAATAAAACTAAAAATTACTTATACATAAGAGAAAAAGTACTAGGAAGAGTAAGGGTTAATAGTTAAGAAAGAAATCACTCCTGCTGTTTAGATTAACATGACATTCTGCATGAGACGCTGTTACCGGTGGACTTCTGAGACGCTTAATTTCATGCCATAGGGGAGCAATTAATCATCCTTTTAATGCAAGAAAAGTTTCCCCTCTCCTTGAGGTAATAGTTGTTGGACCATCCCAACAACATAATCAGTTCCCAAGCATGGTAGTAAAACTGTCATCTGCTTTCCTAAAGAGATGCAGAATCATCATAGAAGCTGAAGGACCCATGCCTGAAGGCTTTCCTCTGCTGTGCCTGTCAACCTGGAGAGGTAACAGCATGATTTTTTTAACAATTAACCTTACTCTTCCTTATACTCTTTCTCTGATGTATCAGTATTTTTTAGTTTTAGTTTTTATACACTTCCCAATAGTAGTCCTGTAAGGGTAAGGTTGCATTCTATTTACATCCCTTGACTGGCCCTCTTATCATGAATTAGTCTCCAGTTGGTAATTATTACAATATTTTTGCAAGCGCCAAAAAACGACAGAGTGGACTGTGAGACAACTCTAACTTATAGGCAGCCAGATGGCTGGCATATCTGCAGGTTTACAAGTATGAGGACTTACCCGGGCCCGAAGATAGCCCAGCTCAGACAAAAACAGTGGGAAGACATGATTCTGAATGAACACTTCCATCTGGTCCTTGTACACAGATTTCTAGGGGAACAAAAGCTCTACAGGTTTATATACAACTTAAAAAGTCCACAAGTACACTGAAGGGATATAAAGATTATAAGCCATTACCTTTAACAAAATCTCGGCTAAGGAGCCCAGCACATGAAGTGCTCCATCTATTTTTCGTGGGTCCACAGAGGAACTAGTTAGAATCTGGTAACAGAAATTCATCATCTTTGGCAAGACCTATAGAAGACAAGAGTAAGGACTTTTAGGCTTTAAAGCCCCAGCTCAGGTACTGGTTTTATATGCAATTTGCACCTATTCATAGATCCTTATCTTCTCAGCGGAAAAAAAAAAAAAAAAAAAAAAAAGCGTATTCCAAAATGGTTCAACTGTAACTAAACGTCGTCCGATGACAAATCTGTCATATTTATACATTTCATAGTGTTTGAAGCTTTTGAAGACATGAATGAATAGAAATGTTATTAAAATTGGCCTGGTGTAAATAAAAAGCCCACACGGCACAGGCAGAAGTTCCAGAGTAGCTGGAAAAAAAAGGTCTAAAAACTGACCACTTGTGCCATAAAATCCAGATTTTGTTGGTTAGTCACAAGAATATGGAGGCTGCCATATTTATTTCCTTTTAAACAATACCAGTTGCCTGGTAGCCCTGCTGATCTATTTGGCTGCAGTAGGGTTTGAACAACACCAGATTCAAGCATGTGGCTAATCTCATCAGATCTAACAATAATGTCAGAAACCTTCTCTTCTGCATTTGCTTGTTCAGGGTCTATGGCTAAATGTATTAGAGGCAGAGGATCGGCAGGATAGCCAGGCAACTGGTATTGTTTAAAAGGAAATTAATATGGCAGCCTGCACATACCTCTCACTACAGTGGTGTGGGAGTAGAAAAAAAGTCAGTCTGGCTTTTTTTCACTTTGGAATTTATAGTGGAAGTCCATTTGAAGTACAACCTGAACTTCAACTAAATGTGTTAAAACTGCAGAACAGATTTTGCTGAGCACAGGAATCGATAGCACTGTTTAAAGGACAAGTCAAGGATTACAAAAAAAAAAAATTAACAGGATCTACTTACTTGAGGCTAGCCAATCTGTCCCTCGCCCCAGCTCTGGTGGCCTGGGGTCCCCTCCGTTGCCGATGCTGACCTCGCCAGGTCGGCATCCTCTGCGCCTGCGCGCTGCTCACAATCGCGCCCATGTGGCCTGGATCGTTATGTGCAGGTGCAGAAGTACTGTACCTGCACAGCAATCTCAAGTAGCGCAGCCGCACACAGTAGAAGCAGACCTGCCAAGGTCGGCATCTTGACCGGAGGGGATCCCGGGACACTGGAGCTGCGGCGAGGGACAGATCGGCAGAAATGGGCTGGAGGAAGCCCTAGGCAAGATCTCATTTGTTTTATTTCTGGGATGTGTCCTTTAAGACATTCACATTCATTTTTTTTGGCAGTTCACCAGTCAACAGATGACAAATTACATCTGAAGAACTGATAACAATTTGACTTGCATGATAGTCAACCTCAACGGACACAAATTAACAGCTATTACAAATTTAATTTAATTCACAATTCATTTAGAATCAATTCAAACAGGTACATTTACTAAGTGTACGTAGCTTTATAAAAAGTAGGCAAAGTTGTGGGAACAACACGGAATATGGTCTTTGCTTTAATCCCGTATTTTGTGAACAAGCTCCTCAGTGTCACCAAAAGCTTGGCCACTGGTCCCAACTCACCTCTTTCCTCTTCTTTGAGGCTGTATAGAGGAGATTCTGAGCAGCAGTAGCGGGAGATACATAATCTTCAAACACGTCTACAAAAACATAAATACCACATGAGAGAGCCCCAGTCTGCATTGTTTCTTTTAAAAAGCTACTTGCATAAACTCTCTCTCTCCTATCACTCCAAAGCTACGCATACACACAATGATTTTCCTGTTCAATTCAGGGCAAATTTGATCACTCTAATCGTATCTGCTGTAAATCATCTGCACTGTGTCCAATCAATTGCATTTCAATCCATTTTGATTTAAAATTGATTAAAAGCATTGCTTGCTGTCAGATTTGTTCCAGCACCAATGTAGTAAATAGACGTGCATGGATCCACTTTGGAGCAACAAGCAGTACTACATTGGTGCTGGAAGAAATCTAAAAGCATTGCTTGCACATGATGGAAAACTTCCGTTTCAATGATTGGGGGCGGAGCAGGAGCAGCAGCTGCTTGATAGGCCATAGCGTTGTTGCACTGCATCGGACAGTGGAACACTGCACTTCAATTAGTTTTCAATAGATTTATTGCTGGATTCCATGGACAATTGACGTACTGTGTGCAAAAGGAATCAATTACAATTCATGTGGATTCTGATCATAGTCATTTATTGAGTAGGCACATCGGCTAACAATCGAGGCTTGTATGGCTAGCTTAACACTAAGGAATGACCTAACCCCATTGACACAAAATCCTTTCAAAAGATCCAGCAATGACAACACATTCGGACTTGCATCAGAAGAGCAATTGTGCCATTGCAGTTGCAGCGACTCAACCAGTCACTTCTGTGAGGAGCCAAAATACATACACCACTCACTCTTTCCTTCTCCACCTACTTGGGGGTGTGGCTGCAGACACTTACCTTCCCCTAGCACTTTTACCAGCAATCTTGAGGACAAGAGACTGTACATGTGAATAGCAGTGGCACAATGAAGAGAGCATTATGGGATTGTTCAGGGGCATGTGAGAGGGTGTAGCTGGTCTACCACTTAACTCACCCTCTATCCTTCCTCGTGGAAGTGGTAGTTATGGCCAGGGACAAAGCTGAGTATGGAGGCAGTCTGCTCAAAGGATGTCGACAAGTGACACTACCCCCACCACCACCATCCCCAAGTTGAGGAGTCCCATAAAAGTATAAACTTTTGGGGGCGAGGGCATACTTGTACTTTAGAAAAGGGTAAGGAGGAAAAGCTTAATAAAAAAAGATCTGGAACATGGGTTAAAGCCCAGTATATTATGCAGCACTTGTAGAGCGCTAAGTAGGGATGGGCCTGCCTAGGAGAGCTCACGGAGAAGCATGTGATTAGTTTGATCAGCTGACAGATTAGTAAGGTTCTGATTTATTGTGACAACTTCCTAGTTTAACACATGATCATGACCAGCAAATCAGAGCCTTGAAATCTATCAGCTGATCAATATGATTACATGCTTCTCTGCAATTTTTCCTAGGCAGTGCCACCCCAGGCGCTAAATACAATCACAACATGGCAGTCCTGTATCAATGACCAAATGATAGTCAGTGTGGTAAGGACCAGATATGCGACAGTTCTATGCCAGAGACAATATTAGCTGCTATCAAGTGACCTGCCTATGTCAAAAATACGGCAGCTTTCCACTATGGCTGCCATTTTGTCTGACAAGGCTTCTGTGATGTCACATATCTAGGCCTCTCCATACAGTCTAACAACAAAATGGCAGCCCTGTGCCAAAGATAAAATTATAGCTGGTATGGAGGAACTTGGTCAGAAGACAACAAGGCCAGTCAAAGACAAAATCTGGCCTGTACACAAAAGGTTTTTATATGAAAGAAAAAAAGAAACTCGCACTTACCGAACTTCATGCGGATGTATTCGTATGGGTCATCCTGCCACAGATCCTCATCTTCATCTTTATAGCACATTAAGGGGAAAATGATCTCTTCAGAAATACCCTAAAAGATGAGGGAAGCAGTTACTCCAAAGCCTGTCATTTTAAGGGTTATTTATTTTTTTGAAGCCTACGTTTTGGATAAAGTGTGGTAATGTTTTGAACTTCTGTCCTGCTTTTATTGCCATTTGTGTTCCTGATAGGAATATTTGCCTTCACATGTCATAAAAGACAAAAGGAAGCTAGAGTAATCACCCCCTTTCACAGTTGCCACTGGAACAGCTGTCCCATGGGGAGTTTAATCCCAACTTCTAACATGCAGAAAGACTTGGAGCTCCAATTCAGAGAGAGAAGGGAACAGAAATCTAGCCAGGTGAGAGTGCAAACAACTAAAAAAACTAGTTTTTCACTTTACCTCTTGGGAAAGTGTTCAGCTCTGTATATATATTTGAGCACTCTAGCCTTTTCAACACAGATAGTGATCACAGTGACAGTATCACAGCTACTGATAACTCCTGGTGAGCCTGTTCTTACCTGCATGCTTGGCTTCATGGTCTTCCAGGTGGGTGCGTGGGACACACCAAGGGTCAGGTAGTTGAGGGTTTGCTGCAGGACCCTGGGGGCCACATACTGCTTCTGTTTATGCAGCTCTAGAACCTTCATCAGCACCTGAACACAAAACACAGCGAGACCTGAAAAGAACGCTTAACATGAGGGATGCAGAAAACCTGGGCTGGAATCCATGAAAACTCTTCTAACAAGCACCACGTTTGCTAGTCTCACTCGATTCATACTGCACAATATAGTGAGGGCTCCTGAGAGGTCATAATCTGCAGTTGTGTGACATGAGAACTAAGTACTTTTGTTGCAATAAAGCATAATTGTGTGGATTCAATAAAGCATATCCAAATGACAGAAATGCGACTATCCAGCTCTCACTATAGAGAAGCTTAAATCCAATAGCCCAATACCAGGTGACCAGGTGTTTTTATTACCGTATGTCCTGCAATTGTCTGAAAAATGCCACGGACATCACCTATGCTATGCTTTCTGATACCAATTTATATATTTGAAATGCTACTCAAATAGGTGTGTGAGAAAACACGCTGCCCCTCCTCTCTCCATACATCTACCTGTATAGTGTATTTTTATTTACAAAGCAAAATGTAAAAGGACCTCAGCTCAAACACACAATAAGCCAGAGGACAAATGTGATCTCTACAATTAAACATAGATCATTCAGGTTTATGCCAAACAAGAAATGTCCGAAGCTGGAGGAGTGTAGCTGGGAATTTGGGCAACAGTCAACACTGACACCACTTACCGTGTTTCCCCGAAAAGAGGAGTGTCATTAATTTTTGCTCCAAAAGATGTGCTAGGCTATGGCATATGTTCTTATGTTCAAGGGATGTCATAACATTTCCTGTTCCTTTGTATTGTGCTGTTCCTGGATTTTAAAGTATGCTACTGTACTGATCAGGCCTTGCTGTGTGCTGGAATTAAATGACTGCAGCCCGATTGGCACTGCACCGCTGTGTCTCCGCTTACTGTCCGCCTCTTCATCCTCTTTAACTGCCGCTAGGGCTTATTTTCGGGGTAGGGCTTAGATTTCAAGCATGTTCAAATTTTCAGCTAGGGCTTATTTTCAGGGAAAAATGGTAGCCCGTCCTGCAGCCCTCTACAAGACATTTTTAATAGTGATACAAACGTAATAAATAAAACACAACAAATATGCTTGTGGAAGTGGTCTATAGCAGAGGCATGGTTGTTCAGCCAGGTGGTGATCGCCAAGGATCTCAAGTAAGGTCCAGAAGGGACCCTTTCCTCAAGCCATTGGAGGAATAGAGTGCTAAACATCCAGTTCCTTGAGGAAGCTGCAGTTTAAATAAACAGGGTAGCAATTATCAGCCTCCAGTTATCAATATGGAAAATTGTCTGACCTGCAGAACTCCCACAGCGTATGTCTTCAGGAAGAACTCAGAGAACTCAATGTACTCCTTGGTGACACTGCCGGGACTTCCATACCTTTATATAATAAATATTATTATTAGTAGTAACAGCATCAATGATAAATAGGATGATAACACAATTATAGTGATTTTAGAATAGTAATGCAAAAAGCAACAAAATGAAGATTCCTATTTGGTCATTCTGGCACAAAAACGTGTCTGAAATGGCATTTATGACCTGAAATAAAAATACATCTCAAAAAAGTTTCCAACAACAAAAGCCACACTGCACTGTTCATTTAAACTGTACCTGAGATGTAACAAAACAAAAACAAAAAAAAAAATCATACATACCTGGGGCTTCCTCCAGCCCCCTTCGGCTTGATCACTCCTGTGCCCTCTTCTCCCGGTGGCAGGACCGTAGCAGGGCGCACACGCAGCCGGTCCTCACAGTAAGCTCTGACTCCCGAAGTTACTGAAAGCCATAACGAGGATCCAGGAGGCTGAAGAGGATGGCAGCGGGGGAGCGATCAGGCCAAAGGAGGCTGGAGGAAGCCCCAGGTATGTATGAATTGTTTTGTGTTTCAGCTCAGGTTCTCATAATATATACAGCAAAGTGTATAAAAAGATAGTGATACAGTATATATAGTGATGGAGAAAGTTATATAGAGAAAAATTAAAACATTCCATTAGGGATAGAGAAGAATCAGGCTGCTCTTTCGCGCTAGACTCTCCAATAAAGCTTATTAATCAAACTAGAAGACTTACTGGTGATAGCTTCCTCTAATGCCCCCATTCATAGGCACACTACATGGAGACTGTTTACACATCAGGTCAGCTACTACATAGTTCAATATACTGCAAGTCCATAGTTATATTAAAAATTACATCGGTTTACCGTTCAAATAGCCGAGTGATGATGTGCAGGGCCCACTTCTTACACTTCCACCAGACCAGCTCTGGACGGTCATCTTCATCCACCTGCAGAGTCTCCTGTCATAGGAACAGCACATCAGATTAATAATGGTTCCCACTAACCTCTAAGGCGCTGTATGCCACCTAAGTGTGCAAAAAAGCTACTGCATCTTCATTACAAAATATTTTCCTAAATCTGTAAAGAATGCAATAGGCTTTTACAGTATGACTGGAAATACGAATGTCAAATTTATAAAACAGAACCTCCCCACCAGATCAACAAATACTAGAAAAAATAAATAGGTGCACCAATCACACTATTTTCTATTGCTCCCGAAAATACATTTTTGGGATAATTGCATGTTTAGCACTATTGGCAAACAGAACACTAGTAACACAGAAAAAAAAAAGTCTCATACTTTTATTCTCAGTTATAAAGCATCATTTTTAAGACTACATTCTAAGCAGCAGCCAAGACAGCCTGATTTAAGATAACACTACCCCATCCCCTTAAGAAAGGAGGGTATTTTATTGATTATGTACAAAACAAAAAAATACTGAAACGGGACTATGATTTAAAGAGACTCTGTAACATTAAAAAAACGCCCCTGGGGGGTACTCACCTCGGGTGGGGGAAGCCTCGGGAACCTAATGAGGCTTCCCACGCCGTCCTCTGTCCCATGGGGGTCTCGCTGCAGCCCTCCGAACAGCCGGCGACAGACCGGACTGTGACTTCAATATTTACCTTTGCAAGCTCCAGCGGGGGCGCTGTGGCTGCTGTCGGCTCCGAAGTAGACGGAAATACCCGATCTCAGTCGGGTCCGCTCTACTGCACAGGCCCCGGAGACTTGCGCCTGCGCAGTAGAGCGGACCCGACGGCGATCAGGTATTTCCGCCTACTTCGGAGCCGACAGCCGTCAGAGCGCCTGCGCTGGAGCCGGGAAGATAAATAATGACGTCACCGCTGTACGGAGGGCCGCAGCGAGACCCCCGAGGGACGGAGGACGGCGTGGGAAGCCTCATTAGGATCCTGAGGCTTCCCCCACCCGAGGTGAGTACCCCCCAGGGGACATTTTCACGTTACAGTTCCTCTTTAAAAATTGTTTTTATGATCTTCATACTTACAGGTGGCACATCCCGATCAGCAATACTGCTGAATATCCCCATCCACTGTGTCATGGTCTGGTTGTTCAGGAGCTGAAGTGGCAGTGTGTACTGCAGAGAGACAAATCCAGATAAACCACTATGGAAATATTTTCACATGAGTTTTCACACAGGGGCACATCTGCAATTAACTTTTTTTCCCGAGTCTTCTCCTAGGAGATCATTTTTCATCTACTATTTTGCATAACTTTCCAGCTCTTTTCAACTGAAAAAGTACTAAAAATAGGTGAAAAAATACTATCAAAAATATTTTGGAGTATTTCCTTGCTTTCTGGTGGCTTAACCACTTCAGGACCACAGGTTTTTTCCCTTTCAGGACCAGAGCAATTTTCACATCACGCTTCTCCCATTCATTCGCCAATAACTTTACTGCTACTTATCACACTGAAATGATCTATATATGATTTTTTGAAGGACAAACTAGGCTTTCTTTGGGCAGTACTTTTTGCTAAGAATTATTTTATTTAGTTTAAAAATAAAATGTGCTATTGATTATGAAACCGACACATTTTATTTGCCCATTTGTCCCGGTTATTATAACATTTAAATTGTGTCCCTAGTACAACGTATGGCAATAAGATTTTATTTGGAAATAAAGGTGTCTATTTTTCCGTTACTGTTTTTTTATCAAGGTGGCACCAGATCGACCAACAGATAGACCCCTCTCTAATCGAATCTGATGTAATAGATTTTAGCATGAATCTATTGGAAATCGTCTGTTTGTTGATGTTGCCCCCTTCAGTGCAGGTCCACCTGTCACATGCCGGTGCGAATGCTGATCTGCTCCGGCACCACCGCAAGCGCTTGTACCACGACACCAGCGCAGGTAGTGGCGTCGCTACATGTGTCACCTAGTAAAGGCGATTGGGGTGAGCCTTCAACACTGCACACAGGCAGGGACACATACACTTGGGGGGAGTCACCGGCCCGGGGTTTGTCAGGAAGTCAATTGAAAGAAATTGGGTGTCCATGTTTCGGTACCAATTCTCTTCTGATACAATAAAATTATTGGATCAAAAAATCGAACATCCTGCAAAATCTAGCAATATCTGGGCACCCTTACTGTACCAGAAAAGACTTCTTGAGTGATACTGGGAGAAACATTTACTCTAGCAGCTATGAAGATGTTATTTGTCTAAACAAGATGAACACACAAAGCCAAGATCAATCAAGGCTGAAGTGCCTAAAATAATCTATTCTTTTCCTGGAGATTCAAAACGGTTACCTCTTGGTAATAAAGGTAGTATTCTATGTACACTTCACACTGCTTTCCAGAGAGATGCTAACTGGCCTCTGCTGACAAAATTGGCTCTGCTAATAACAGCTGTTCTGTAAAATTGATGGAAGCCAATTAACTATTTACATTCCCAAACTTGTTCAGTGGACCAGATTACAGGTAGCCTATTAATGTAAATAATTCCAAATCCTACTGAAAATATTTGTTATGTGACCAAAATCAAAATCCCATCTTAATGGTCCTGCCTTGCTGTGTCTCTGTACCACTGGACAAGCACATGTCCTGTCTTCCTAGACATCACCCGCCTAACCTGGATGAGGGCGTAGAAGATCTTGAGAATTTGCTTCTGCATCAGCACCGAGTAGTGGGTGGGGTCTGGAAGCAGCTGAATGGTCTGCTGCTGGAGGCGGGGCAGAAAGATCTGCATGGCAGCAATCAGAGGCCCTCGTTCATCTGCTTTCTTGTACCTGGGGGAAAAAAAACAGCATGCTTTTAGCAAACCTAAGTAATGGTAGACATAAAATACAGCTATTCTTAAGAGATGCAGGGAGACAAAATAAATACTAGATTTTAGTATCTAACCCATTAGCAGCCATGAAAGAGTTACGTCGTGTATGATAATTTGATGCGTCTGTACAGCAATCAGCCCTGAACTATTGCCCAAGGGATTGAGTCCTGATTGCTCTGTACCCTGCAACAATAGAACACCTCTTTTATGTGCTCTGTACCCTGTAACAATAATCACCCACTTTTATGTTCTCTATACCCTGCCACTATTATCACTCTCCTCTGCAAAGGAATACCCCATCCATGTGGGCTGAGTCCCCGGCTGACACTCACTCATAGGTTTTCACCAGCTGGTAAAGGCAGAGCAAGCTACCCAGCCAGCCACCGGTGTTCGGAGACTGCAGGTAGAAGCCAATCTTATCCACCACGCCGGTCCATCTCCCTGGGAAATCGTGCTTAATGATGACACGTAAGCAAAGCGTCAGCTGTGCCCTGGAACAAGATCAGACATTAGGTCCACTGACATGCATACTTTTGATACTCAACATAACACATACAAACATGATTTTCAAGAAAGTATAACGAAGTGAATAAGAGACAGCACTTATAGTTTACAGTCTACCAGGTTTACAGGAGGTAGGAAGGAGCCTACATGCCAGCATGCAATACCAAACGGAAAATAATGGTACAACAATCCTTGTCACTGCAGACAAATACAGAGAGCATATAATACAGAGAATGACACATTATTGATCTGCTCTTTAGATCCTGAGATAAAATATGGAGCAGGGGTTATGAGGGATCTGTTGATTAGATACTGAGAAGCAGCACGAAGCAGAGGTTATGAGAGGATCTAATGAGCAGATTCAAGAAGAAGCACAGAGTAGGGATGGATGATGGATCTGCTCATTAGATCCTAAGAAGCATGGAGAAGGGGTTATGATGGATCTGCTCACTAGAGCCTGAGAAGCAGCACAGAGCAAGGGTTATGATGGATCTGCTCATTAGATCCTGAGAAGCAGCACAGAGAAGGGGTTATGAGTGACCTGCTTATTAGATCACAAGAAGAGATAGATAGATAATTTGCATAAGAAATCATAGCTATGTATCAGCTTGGAACTACTGGCATCCTAGTGGCCATCCCTAGTCCAGGCTGGTGGAGATTTGGGATGTAGTAAAGTAGGAGACTCATAGCATATTATGCAGCTCACAAACGTGCAAAAATTGCATAACACTCAAGTCAGAATCTCAAAAGAATGTTTCCAACATGTTGGTGAATCCCTGCAACAAACAGCCGAGGCCATATTGAGGACAAAAAGAGACCCTACCATGTTTATTGTTCCTAACAAAGTGCTTAGTTGGTGTATGTAGCATGGCTAGGCAAAGCTGACAGTGCAGGAGAGTGAGGGAACAATTTCAAATGTCAAGCTGAGAACGTAAGAAGTTCCTTCTGAATCTGGTGACCATAATTTCCTTGCTTACACATAAGAAAACTAGAGACCATCAAGGAGCAACAAAGGTCCATGGACACTTCCTCAGCTCTGGTATATAAAGCCTCGAGGACAAGTCACTCCGTACCTCACAAGATCAGGTGATCGGATGATCCCCTCCACAATGTTCTCCCGAATCTGCTGCCGGTCATTCTCATGTATGTTGAATGGGAAGACTGCTTCCCCTGCCATGGGCTCTCTGTCTGGCCAGTACTGAGTCACCATGTTCTTCAGATAAATGGCAGCTATAAAAAAATAAAAAAAAAATCAGTAGAGACGTTTCAGCATAACAAGCCTCAATATACACTGGAGAGATGTCAAGATGGAATTAAATTGGTTCATTTTCAAGCTGCATACATTGGCATAATCTTGCATCAACTCTGAATTATATGCATCTCATTGACCATCACTAATATTTTTAGAAGCTTCTGGATACTCCAGAAGCTTCTAAAATTCCTCTACAGCACAAAGTTCCAGCACTGGGTCACTCTTCATCTTCTGTCCGCGACCATGGTTGTAGATCAGGGGTCTCAAACTCAATTTACTTGGGGGCCGCAGGAGGCAAAGTCAGGATGAGGCTGGGCCGCATAAGGGATTTCACAATCAGCAGCAACACCACCGGCCCAGCACCATCCCCCCCCCCCCCCCCCCCCTTGCATTGATTTTTATTTCAAAATCAAATTCACACTGAAGCAAACTATTTTGCCTATTTTACCTTATAGTTCGCTTCAGTGCTCCCATTACAAGTAATCCGCCGTGTCCCCACCACAAAATAAGGGTTGCAGAGCCCCAAAATCGCCCAAGGGGCAATCCGCCGGCATTTCCTGGAGGGGGCAGAGCTTTCAGCTTCAGCTCTGCCCCTCCTGACGTCAATCGCGGCGCATCGCCGCCTCTGCCCGCCCCTCTCACTCTTCCTTCACAGAGAGGGGCGGGGAGAGGCGGAGACGTCAGGAGAGGCAGAGCAGAAGCTGAAAGCTCTGCCCCTTCCAGGAAATGCCAGCGGATTGCCCCCCGGGCTATTTGGGGGCTCTGCAGCCCTCGTTTAGCGGCGGGGATGCGGCGGATTACTTGGGAGCACTGAAGCGAACTATAAGGAAGCTTTTGCAGGCGAGGGCCACAAAATATTGTATCGAGGGCCGCGAGTTTGAGACCCCTGTTGTAGATGGACCATGGTTGTAGAGGAGTGAATTTGAAATGGGCATGTTCATGTTTGCTCAGTGCTTCCCTCTACTGAGCATGTGTGGATCCGCACTTCTGCATGCCCAATGCAGATGCACTCATGCATGGCCACACCTGAGGCCAAAAGAAACCTATTTAACTCACTGGGTTGAACAGGTATAGAGGGTCCCAGTGCTGTTATGGTGGGCTGTAAGATGACCAGGGATAGCCTAGAGGCTTCCCTCTTCTGAAGTATTAAACTTTTGTTATATTTTTCTTTCACTTCAAGATTACTTTAATGTTTTGATGAATCAGTGTATACTGCAGAAGGAGAGTACTGCAGAATAGAAGAATAGCTTTCAGAGACATAAGCAACTCCGCTTTATTTTTTTGTTTTGTTAATAGTGACTAATGGGTTTGTATGTCATTTAGAGGCTTTTCCAAAGGACTGCAGTGTGAAGATTACGAATCTGATGAAACGCGTAGGGCGGAGCCATGTGACCGGCAACTGGATGTGAAGCACAGGACGCAGCATGTGTGAGAGTGGCTACCTGGGATCCGTCCAGACACTTGTACAAAGCGCTCTCTCTGTTCCTTGTGAGTGCAACTGGAATTTTAGATTTTTTTTTAATAAATGGTTTTACAGTATTTGTGGTTCTTTTAGTGTTAGTGCCAGTGGGTTCCAGTAACTCTTTGTCTGCCACTCATATGCTTTAATCCTACCTCTGGACTTAGTGGAGGCCTCTAGGGTGAGTGCAGGGGGCGTGTCTCTGCACGGACGATATTGCGGTGGAGGTGGTTTGTTTGCACTGGAGAGATGAAGTGTTACTGAGTGAAATTGGTTACGCTATGTACCCCCTCTTTTCATGTTCGACTTGTTGGTCTAAAGTGAAGAATCCGTTCCTGATCTTAGGAGTGTTAGCAGCCCCCTGTCCCCTACCATAGTGGATGAGATGTTGAAGTGGTTATTGGACGGTGACATTTTTGGACTGTATTTTTCATTGATAACTGAGCGCGGTCAAATTGTATTGGATCCAGCTAATTTTGTTGAATTTTTGTCAGAAACATCTGATCTGCATATGCTTGTTCAGTGTCTATAGCTGGAAGTATTAGAGGCAGAGGATCAGTAGGACAGCCAGGCAAATAGTATTTAATAAACATAATAGCCTCCATATTCCATAATTATCGGGGCAGGGCCAGTTCACGGTTCAATGCGGCCCCGGGGCAAAGGTAACCTTGGGCCCCCCAAGTAAACTCAGCTCCCAGGGCACCCAAAACTGGCTAACCCAACACCTTCTCCCCCCAATCTCCCATCTTATGTGCTACAATACCAGCATAGTAACTTAACTGTCCCAGCGGCCGGTGCGCTGCTCGTCTTCTTCCTGCTGTCTGCCTCTTGTGACCGGCGCATGTTATGCGTAACAAATCGAGGCTAGGTAGTGCTAGGGGGCTGTCCCCCTTGCTTTATTGGAAGCACCTTCCATAAATAAGTGGGGCTGAGGGGACACCTTTGTCTAGTACCCACCTCCAGGGGTATATTGGTACATTTCCTTTCTTGCAGATTTTTTTAAAGGCTGAAGTAAACAAATGCAGTTGTGACCAAACCATTCAGCAACTTCCCTAAGTATCTTTGCTATTCATGCAAATGTATAATACATTTATATTCAACGATCCTTGGGATTCATTAAACTGTGAGAGAGGAGCAAAATTGTTAAATGACAATGACCAACTCACCTGCCTGTCGTACGGGGAACTCCACCTGATCAGAGACAATGATCTGCAGCAATGTTGGAGCAAAGCTGATAATCTTGTAGGACTGCAGAAAGAACCAAATATATGTGTGAAATAATATTACTTGGCTAATGCTATTATTACCCCAAAAAGCAGAATGCTGTTCCCTTCACTGACTATATTACGCAAAGGGGTAGATGCCGAGGTGACATGTGACATGATGAGATAGACATGGGTATGTACAGTGCATAGCACACAAATAACTATGCTGTGTTCCTTTTTTTCCTTTCTCTGCCTAAACGAGTTAAATATCAGGTATGTAAAGTGGCTGACTCAGACAGGAACTGACCTCAGGGTGACCCTCACTGATAAGAAATTCCAACTATAAAAACACTGTCCTAGCAGAAAATGGCTTCTGAGAGCAGGAAAGAGATATAAAAGGGTCAGTAGTTCATATATTTTAGCTCTGGCATACTAATGTGTCATTGAGCAAAAACAATAAAATAGTTAAAACTTAAAAAGTAGATTTAAACAAAATAAAACTGTGGAATGTCTTAAAAAGTCATTTTTAGGAGAAGGAAGATGGATACAAATGTTTATTTCATTAGCTTATTTTCGCATCGGTTGTCCTTGAATAAGACCTTCAGGCCTAGTTCACATTATAAATCGCTAGCGCAATCGCTTTTGAAATCGATTTTCCCTTCGATTTCAAAGCGATTTACGTTTTGGTAAGCTCTTTTGTTGTTTCTTCCTGAAGTGAACTCCTTGACAGCTTTAACTCCTCTGGGAAGGGTTTCCACAAGGGTTACGAGTGCATTCGTGAGACTTTTTGACCATGAGGTCAGGCACTGATCTTGGACAAGAAGGACTGCCCAACACTATCAGGTCAAATTCTTCCCACAGGTGTTCTGGAGCTAGTATGGTTTAGGTGACTCAGCAAGAACGTCCATAGGGAAGTACCACTAACGTGATTGTTTGTACAGCACCATCTCGAAATTCTAGGTTTCATTTAGATAGGTTGTAATAATAATAATAATAATAATAATAATAATAACACGCTATTTGACCAATTGGAATGCTTCAAGTTGTAGATGTTGCTGGGTCACCTAAACCATAGCTCCGGTGTTGAGGTCAAGGCTCTCTGCAGGCTAGTCAAGTTCCCCACACCAAACTTGCTTATGCATGTTTTCACAGTGCATGGACCTTACACTGATGTGCAGTTATGTTGGGAGTAGGAAGGGGTAATCCCATTTGTTCCTACAAAGTTGTGAGCATAAACTTGTCCAAAATGTCTTGGCTATTGACTCTGCACAAAGTGGGTGACCTTTGCACATTTTGCATCTAATGCATTGAGAGTTCCTTTCCCCAATCCCTGAATAAGAACCCCACATGATAATCCAACCTCCACCAAATTTTTCACTTGGCACAATGCAGTCAGACAAGTACCGCTCTCCTGGCATCCATCAGACTACCAGACAGAGAAGCGCGATTCGTCACTGCAGAAAGAACATCATCTCTGGCAGCGTGCTTTACACTACTGTATTCAACACTTTTCATTGCACTTAGTGATGGAAATCCATTCCATGATGCTCTCTCTGTGCACTGTTCTTGAGCTAACCTGAAGGCCATACAACGTTTAAAGATCTGTAGGCATATATGTAAAAAGAAAGACCAATAGTAGAATATCAGTAAGTTTACTGATATTCTACTGTTACAGTGCAAATGAAGAGTAAAATATTGGGGATACCGATGTCTTACCACAGCTAAACATAACCCTAACCTAACACTGAAGCCTCCCCCCACCGATACCTAAAGTGGATATGAGGTGAACTCTTACTCATTGCATAATTGTGTTCCTTTCCTATTGTTTATAGGGCATTCCTCAAGCCAAATACTTTTTTGTTTTTGTTTTAATACTCTAATTCCCTATAAACTAAATAAACCACGCCCGCAGGTTTTCAGAGAGCCTTGGCAGTAGCAAGGGCTCATAGGAGCTCATTCTGGGCAGGAGGAGGTGTTACTAGCCATTGATTTCAGAGGCAGAGGGGAGGATGGAGGAGGGGGAATTAGTGCTCAAGATGCAGATAAGCCTGCCTCTGTGTAATGTTTACAAACAACATGGCTGCTGTCATTGTATCACAGGAAGAAATAATCATTTTCTATTAAAGCTGTTTGCAGCTAGATTTGCTGTGTAAACTATCTAAACTTTAGATAAGATATATAGACAAGTTACTTGTTATAGTTAGTTTTTCATCTCGGATCCGCTTTAAAGGACAACTGTAATGAGAGGGATATGGAGGCTGCCATACTTATTTATTTTTAAGCTATACCAGTTGCCTGGTTGTACTGTTTATCCTCTGCCCCTAATACTTTTAGCCACAGACCCTGAACAAGCATGCAGCAGATCAGGTGTTTGACATTATTGTCAGATCTGCCAAGATTAGCTGCATGCTTGTTTCTGGCATGATTCAGACACTACTGCAGCCAAATGGATCAGCAGAGCTGCCAGGCCACTGGCATTGTTTAAACAAAAATAAATATGGCAGCCTCCATATCCCACTCACTTCAGCTGTCCTTTGACCTTAACCTCCCCCCCCCCCCCATGGCTAACAATCATTTCCCCCCACAGCCAACCTTTAACCCCCCACCACCAAGGATAACCTCAATCATTCCCCCCTACAGCTAACCTTTAAACCCCCCCCCCCCCCCCCAAGGATAACCTTACCCACATCCCCCCTCACAAGTTTTCTGGCACCGCCATAGGTACCCATTAAAATAACGGCTGTGGGACAAAATTTGGGTGTTGAGACAGCCCACAATGCAAAATTTGTATAGCTATATAATACGGGCGCCCACATTTCTCCCCCATAGCTGTTATAGGCAGCCAAACTTCCACCGAATACGGGTGCCCAAATTTCCTGTTTCCATCTGTAGCTATTGACTCTGCACAAAGTGGGTGACCTTTGCACATTTTGCATCTAAGCATGCGCTGACTCCGCTTTGTGATTCCTTTGTGGCAGTTATTCCTATTTGCTTTAACACTACTGGCAGTTGCCTGTAAAATATTAAGCAGCGAGGAAAGTTCACAAATAGACTTATTGCACAGGTGGCATCCTATTCCTTTACCACACTGGAATTCATACTAATAATACCTCTCTGGAGAAAGACTAATAAACCCCTCAATGATACCAATACCCCTGGTGGCATAGTATGTTCCTCCTCACTTCTTATACCATTACCCACAGGGAAAACTAATGCACCTCCTCACTGACACTTTTATCCATAGGTGCAGAGTAATGCACCTTCTCACTGACACTATTACCCACAGAGGCAGACTAATACACCTCCTCACTGACACCATTACCCACAGGGGCAGACTAATACACCCCCTCACTGACACTATTACCCATGGGAGCAGACTACTGCACCTCCTCACGGACACCATTATCCATGGGAGCAGACTACTGCACCTCCTCACGGACACGATCACCCACAAGGCGGATTAATGCATCTCCTCACTGACACTATTACCCATGGGCACAGGCTTCTGCACCCCCTCAATGACACTATTACTTATTGGTGCAGACTAATGCATCCCCTCAATGACACTATTATCCATAGGCACATGTTAATGCACCCCCTTACTGACACTATTACCCATGGGCACAGACTAATGTACCCCTTTACTAAAACTATTACCCATGGGCGCAGACTAATTCACCCCTTACTGACACTATTACCTATGGGGGCAGACTAATGCACCCTCTGAATGACATTACCCATGGGTACAGACTAATGCAACCCCTCACTAGAAACATTACCCATGGGCACAGACTAATGTACCCCCTTACTAAAACTATTACCCATGGGTGCAGACTGATGCACCCCTTACTGACACTATTACCCATGGGCACAGACTAATCCATCCGCTCACTGACACTATTACCCATGGGCGCAGACTAATGCACCTCCTCACTGACACTATTACCCATGGGCACAGGCTAATGCACTCCCTCACTGACACTATTACCCATGGGCACAGGCTACTGCACTCCCTCAATTACTTATGAAGCAGACTAATGCACCCCCTCAATGACACTATTATCCATGGGCGCAGACTAATGCATCCGCTCACTGACACTATTACCCATGGGCGCAGACTAATGCACCTCCTCACTGACACTATTACTTATGGGCGCAGACTAATGCATCCGCTCACTGACACTATTACCCATGTGCGCAGATTAATGCACCTCCTCACTGACACTGTTACCCATGGGCACAGGCTACTGCACCCCCTTACTGACACTATTACCTATGGGCGCAGACTACGGCACCTCCTCAAAGACAATATCATTACCCAAAAGGCAGATTAATACACCGCCTCACCGACACTATTACCCATGGGCACAGACTAATGCATCCGCTCACTGACACTATTACCCATGGACGCCGACTAATGCACCTCTTCACTGACACTATTACCCATGGACGCCGACTAATGCACCTCTTCACTGACACTATTACCCATGGACGCCGACTAATGCACCTCTTCACTGACACTATTACCCATGGACGCCGACTAATGCACCTCTTCACTGACACTATTACCCATGGACGCCGACTAATGCACCTCCTCACTGACACTATTACCCATGGACGCCGACTAATGCACCTCTTCACTGACACTATTACCCATGGGCACAGACTAATGCATCCGCTCACTGACACTATTACCCATGGGCACAGACTAATGCACCTCCTCACTGACACTATTACCCATGGACGCCGACTAATGCACCTCTTCACTGACACTATTACCCATGGGCACAGACTAATGCATCCGCTCACTGACACTATTACCCATGGGCGCAGGCTAATTCATCCACTCACTGACACTATTACCCATGGGCACAGACTAATGCATCCGCTCACTGACACTATTACCCATGGGCACAGACTAATGCACCTCCTCACTGACACTATTACCCATGGGCACAGACTAATGCACCTCTTCACTGACACTATTACCCATGGGCACAGACTAATACATCCGCTCTCTGACACTATTACCCATGGGCACAGACTAATGCACCTCCTCACTGACACTATTACCCTGGGCGCAGACTAATGCACCTCCTCACTGACACTATTACCCTGGGCGCAGACTAATGCACCCCCTTACTGACACTATTACCCATGGGCACAGACTAATGCACCCCCTTACTGACACTATTACCAATGGGCACAGACTAATGCACCCCCTTACTGACACTATTACCCATGGGCACAGACTAATCCATCCGCTCACTGACACTATTACCCATGGGCAAAGACTAATGCACCCCCTTACTGACACTATTACCAATGGGCACAGACTAATGCATCCGCTCACTGACACTATTACCCATGGGCACAGACTAATGCCTCCGCTCACTGACACTATTACCCATGGGCACAGACTAATGCATCCGCTCACTGACACCATTACCCATGGACGCAGACTAATGCACCTATTCACTGACACTATTACCCATGGGCACAGACTAATGCATCCGCTCACTGACACTATTACCCATGGGCGCAGACTAATGCATCCGCTCACTGACACTATTACTCATGGGCACAGACTAATGCACCTCCTCACTGACACTATTACCCATGGGAGCAGACTAATGCACCGCTTCACTGACACTATTACCCATGGGCACAGACTAATGCATCTACTCACTGACACTATTACCCATGGGAGCAGAGTAGCAGACTAATGCATCTGCTCACTGACACCATTACCCATGGGAGCAGACTAATGCATCTCCTCACTGACACTATTACCCATGGGCACAGACTAATACAGCTTATCACTAACTCTATCACCCATGGGTTCATACTATTGTACCCAGACTAATACACTCCCTCACTGACACTATTTACCTACAGAAGACGATGACTTATGCACTCTCTCACTGACACTATTACCCCTTGAGGCACACTAATGCACACCACTGACACTATTACAGACTAGCGCACCCCCTCACTGACACTGCCCCTACCGGGAGGGGGCATGGAGCAATCTGTGCAATATCTGCCCCTCCCCTACCTGATTGAGCTCATTCTCGGCCGCCAGCCTCATCTTGGGGTCTATGGTCCCCCGCAGGGCCTGAATGATCCGGTTGGGATCCATTTTTGGTGCGGTCACTGTAGATAGCTGTCACTGCGCGGCCGGGCGGCTCACAAGGCTGCCGCAACACCTGCGCTTTCTGCACAAGCCGTCAGATATAGCAGGCGACCATATTGTATGATGGAGCATGCGCAGTGCGGCGCAGGAGTCAGTACGGGGAGCAGTGCGGGACAGCTTGCATGGTTTTATCCACATGACTTGAGGGAATGACAGGGTAGTAGCAAAAGGAGCCGCTGCCTGAATAGAGGGGAGGTGGAAGGAATCTGTGAATGGAATAATGGGAGGAGCCTATATAGAATAATACAAGAGATGGAGATGCCTCAGATAATAGATGTGGGAGGAAGTAATGAATAAAAGGAGATTAAATAATGGACGAATGGAAAGAGTCTTGGTATGGAGTAATTGGAGAGATATGGAAATAATTTGTATATATCGTCTGTGTGAAATCAATGAAGGGAGGAGTCTTTGTTTGGAATAAATAGGGTTGATGGGGGGAGCTTCTATATGGAATAATAGGAGCATGATAGCATCCTCAGTATGATGATAATGCACATGGGAGAAGCCTCTTTATGAAATAATAGATGGGAGGAGTCCTTGTATGGAATAATAGACAAAAGCAAATCTCTGTATGGTATAAAAGATGGGAGAACATGCGTTCAACACACAAGGCTCTAGGCTTCATGTTTTCAAAAGGATAAGCTGTTTAAAATTAAAAATGTAGGTGCCCTGACCACTAATGGTACAATTTTCAGTGAAGAATCTCTCAAGCTATGAGTTAAATGCGACTGGAAATTAAATGTCACAATACATCAATAAACCTGCACTTCCTATTCATCACAACTTTGTGAAAATTGTTCCGATCGACTTAATTCATGTTGAATAATCACCATTAGAATCTTTCACAGTCGATATGGGACATCAACAAGGTTTATTTTCTGCTAATCTAATCATGTTTATCTGATCACTTGGGCAATTCTTTGCTGAAAATTGTACCATTAGTGGGCACTCTGAATATTGTGTCTTGGTTGTGGATGCAATGTATAGTGCTTTTGCCCAAATGTGCACAGCAGCCAATACTGTTCTGGGTATGTAAATTTCAGAAATGACGCTTGTGTATGAGCAGTACTTGTCAAGTACACATACTCATAACACTTCCAGACAGGAGCAGCAAAATATAAGGAGCACGAATGGACAGAGTATGCGCTGCTTCTTTGTCCTCTGTGCCACCAGCTGCAGTCAGAGCCACAAAAAGGTGACGGCAGCGCAATGGCGAGAAGCCCATCCAAAACAGAGAACAGGTAAGTAGCAAACAGGAACGTCTTGTCAATATATAGAAAGAAGGCTTAGTAGCAGAAAGCTTTTTCTTTTAAGTTAGCCAATAAATATAAATAAAAAAAACGTTCTGCCTTCACTGATGACTAACACGTTACAAATTACAATACTCTATTGCTACAGGTAATTAGAGATGGCCCGAACCTCCGATTTTAGGTTCGCAAACTTCTGCAAAAGGTTCGGTTCGCACAAACTTTCGCGAACCGCAAAAGACTTCAATGGGGATGCAAACTTTGAAAACTAGAAACATTTATACTGGCCACAAAAGTGATGGAAAAGATGTTTCAAGGGGTCTAAGACCTGGAGGGGGGCATGGATGAGTGGGATACACGCCAAAAGTCCTGGGGAAAAATCTGGATTTGGCGCAAAGCAGCATTTTAAGGGCAGAAATAACATTGAATGCTAAATTGCAGGACTAAAGTGCTTTAAAACATCTTGCATGTGTATACATCAATCAGGGAGTGTAAATAGAGTACTGCTTCACACTGACACACCAAACCTACTGTGTAACGCACCGCAAACAGCTGTTTGCGTAGTGACGGCCGTGCTGGACTGGTGCGCACCGTGGCGATAGCGGTTTTCAAGCCCATATGGTCGACGGGCTGTGGTAGCTCAATGATAGAACAACAGTGACTGTCCAGCTGATCAAATTTGGTCTGTCCACAATGAAGCAACGACCTTATTATCTTCTTGTATGTAGGTAGGCATAGGTAGGTGCCCCAGTATAGGTAGGTAGGCATAGGTAGGTGTCCCAGTATAGGTAGATAGGCATAGGTAGAAGTCCCAGTATAGGTAGGTAGGCATAGGTAGGAGTCCCAGTATAGGTAGATAGGCATAGGTAGGTGCCCCAGTAGTTAGCTAGGCATAGGTAGGAGTCCAAGTATAGGTAGGCAGGCATAGGTAGGTGTCCCAGTATAGGTAGATAGGCATAGGTAGGTGCCCCAGTAGTTAGCTAGGCATAGTTAGGAGTCCCAGTATAGGTAGGTAGGCGCCCTAGTATAGGTAGGTAGGTGCCCCAGTAGTTAGCTAAGCATAGGTAGGAGACACAGTATAGGTAGGTAGGCATAGGTAGGTGCCCTAGTATAGGTAGGTAGGCATAGGTAGGTGTCCCCGTATAGGTAAGTAAGTGCCCCAGTAGTTAGGTAGGTGTCCCAGTATAGATAGTTAGGCAGGGCCTGGCTGGCACAGTAATAACAATTACCAAGGTCCAGCTGCAACAGATAGGGCTGTATAATGTCAGTGTCAGTGGGCAACACACAAAAAAACACATCAGGAGAACATTAGCTCTCAAAAGAGCGGTTGAGGGGTGCTATTTTAGCAATAACAATCAGCCAGGAGCAAGCTAACAAGCCTACAAGAGCCTAACTAATCTTTCCCTATAAGAGTCTGCCAACAGCTGTCACTTCACTAAGTAATGCAGGCACACGAGTGAGTGTAAAGCCCGGGGCTGCCTGCCTTTTATAAGGGGAGGGGGGAGTGGCTCCAGGAGAGAGTGTAGCCTAATTGGCTACAATGTGCCTGCTGACTGTGATGTAGAGGGTCAAAGTTGACCCTAATGGCGTACTATGGGGGCGAATCGAGCCACTGAAAGTTCGCCTGGAACCGTTCGCATGCGAACTGTTCGGGCCATCTCTACAGGTAATTAGAATAATCCTAAACTACATACAATGGCATAGATGTAGGTATCCTTTAAACTGACAATTTAGTATTTAAAACAGAAAAACAGATCCTAAAATGAGTCAGGAAAGAGTTAATTGAAGCCTAGATCACTGCTGCCATAAACATTCCTGGCTAGCAAGAAAAAAAAGTCATACATTTACGGTTAGATAAGAAAGTCATTCTGACAGCTTCGGAGAGAGGGAGAAGTATCTAGCAGAGCTGAAATTCCTCTGTAGCAGCAGAGTATTGTACGGTGTATTATCCAGATTTAGAACTTCTTGAAATTCCTCTGTGAATGTGTGCATTAAAACTGAATGCAGTTCTTTCTGCTTTACTGTAAACAGGCACTTCTCACACAGCAGCATGTATGTTTATCATACTGAGGACAGGATCATCATCAGATATGCAGGGATTGGGGAACGCTGGAATTTAGACATCTATGCAGAACAGGGCGCTGTGCTGTGGACCAGAAGGGATGATTTACTTTGACATATGACCTCTTCTTCCCTCTCCAAGTCCTGACACCCTTCTTATCTTATCTGAATTTATCACCCTAGGCCATGGCCTTTGTGGCCTTCCCAGAAATCCGGCCCTGATTGAAAGATAGTTTCCTATTTCAAGACAAGCCCATACCCATATTGGACTTACTGTATAATGCCCATACCCTTATTGGACTGAATATGTATAAAGCTGTATGATGACTCACGCTGACTATGGTGAGCGCATGTTAATGGTTGAAAATTGCATTGTCCCACAAGACTGTTGGTGGACTGGTAGGACAACTGCCACATGTCAGAAAGGCCAGTAGTGATGTAATAAGGGGTCCAAGGCTGAGGGAAGGGATTTGGAGCTCTGGGGATGGTAGGAAGGATCAGAAACTTGGGAAAGCAATGCATGGGCATTCCTGGCAGGCATAAGGATAAAGGAACTCCTGTGGAGATCAGCTCAGCTGTGCAGGTGATTGATGGGATATTGTTTAGGGATCTGGATAGACCAAGCTTTTTTGTTTCTTCCAGATAAAACACTATGCTAAGAAAGGTTTACAGAAGTCACAGATGATATCTTCACACCTTCTCCTCGATATATAATGGACAGCTAGAAGGGGAGGGGGATATGGCAGCTCCTAATGCTATTAGAAACCAGGGCAAAAAGTGATGCTTGTTTACCTTTAACCCTCCTGGCGGTTAATTTTTTTTGCCAAAATGGCAAAAATCCTTTTTTTTTAATTTTTTTTTTGTGTTTCATGTAAAGCTACCAGAGTGGTAGCTACATGAAACACCACTAGAGGGCGCATGTGTCCCTCTAGTGCGATCGTCGCCGGCATCAATAGCAAACAGGGGAACGCGTATATAACGCGCTCCCCTGTTTGGCTTCTCCTGTCGCCATGGCGACGATCGGAATGACGTCATGGACGTCAGCCGACGTCCTGACGTCAGACACCTCCGATCCAGCCCATAGCGCTGCCCGGAACTCATTGGTCCGGGCAGCGCAGGGCTCTGGCGGGGGGGGGCCCTCTTGCGCCGCTGCGTACGGGCGATCGCCGCAGAGCGGCGGCGATCAAGCTGTACGCGCGGCTAGCAAAGTGCTAGCTGCGCGTACAGCATTTTAAATGGAGCAAATCGCTCCATCAGGGGCTGAGATATCTTCCTGCGCGGCATAGCCCGAGCTCAGCTCGGGCTTACCGCCAGGAAGGTTAACACAATTTAGAGTAAACTAAAGACTGTTGTGCATGATAATAAATAATAAAAGTTGGTGGAGACTTGCACTCCTCCACCTTGTTTGAGGATGCCCCCAGATGCTCAATATGGTTTAGATCTGCAGACATGCACCAGCCTCCTCAGTTTCTTTACCAAGGTGGTGGTGTCATGTTGGAGGTGTATTTGGGTTCATTATCATGTTGGAATACTGCCTGTGGCCCAGTTGTGTGGCATATGGTCTGAGCACTAACAGGCCTATCCTTCGCCCCTTCAACCTCTGCAGCAATACTGCCAGCACTCATATATGCTTACTGGAAAAAGACAACCTCTGGATACTATGCTGAGCACATTGACTAAACTTCTTTCGCTGACCATGACGAGGCCATTCTGAGTGGAACCTGTCCTGACCGCTGTATGGTCTTGCTCGCCCTGCTCCAGCTATGTTTCAGGGTGTTAACAATATTCTTAAAACCTAGACCAACATTGGGGACAAATTATAAAAGGCTTTGCAGTAAAAAAAAATATCTTGTCAGGAAAATACCACATTCGGTATTTTAGACTTCTGTGTGCTAATTCATAAAAATCTTCACAGGTGCGATACAAAAGCAGGGATTTACCTAACTAAAGTGTCGGTAACATGAGAAGAGTAGCTGGCTGAGTTGATACATTTGCTTTTCTCAGTGCAGAAACAGCATTACAATAAAAGAGGCATCCCCAACTTCCCTTTAGATGTGCATTTTTTGTTATACTGCCTCTGCTTGCCCTGAATCTTTCTTTAGTCTTTCTAAAACAATCTATTTTATTGCCACAGCTTAGAACTTTAAGAAATTTTACACATGCAGGTTTTCTGATGTGAAATACACATCTGAAAACAGGTACCCAAGAGGTTAAAAACACAGCCTAGGGTATTCAGGGGAAGCCTTGTTTGTTCCGCTCTCGCCACTGCTGCCTGAGAGATCTGTCTCCGTTAACTTTTCTCTTATCGCTTTCTTATCACCTCTTCAAAGCAGGCGGTATTCTTTGTGCTATTACCACCTGCTCTAATCTTTATGAATTGACATTTACTGACATGTGTTGGAGGTGTTTACAGCACACGTTAGTAATTTACCACACTGCTCAGGAATTTCAGCTTTTCATGCGGTAACATCTTTTATGAATTGACATTTTGCTAAGTGCTCAGTAAAGTCAGTTGTTTTCAGCATTTAGTGTAGTTTCCTCTGCCATGAATTCAGCTGCTCCACTCACCACCGCCCGCACCAAACTAACCGGCAGCCCTGGCTCACTGAACCAATCAAACAGCTAAAAAGGCTTTCCAGGGTGGCAGAAAGGTGCTGGAGAAAGAGCACTGCTGTAGAGGACTTTCATCACTATAAAGAAACTATGCAGGAGCTCAGGGATGCCCTCACCTCTGCTAAGCAGTTATTTCTCCTCGCTCATTTCCTTACAGTCCTGTCTCGCTCCTCGCCTTTGCTTCTAAACTGCTAGAACGTCACATCCATTCAGAATTGTCTGCTTTTTTCTCTACCAACTCCTTACTTGAACCCTTTCAATCTGGATTCCGTGCACACCATTCCACTGAAACTGTCCTTACGAAAGTTGCTAATGACCTACTGGTAGCTAGATCCAAAGGCCAGTTCTCCATTCTAATACTCCTTGACCTTTCCACTGCCTTTGACACGGTTGATCATGCTCTGCTTCTCCAGATGCTGTCATCTTTAGGAATCAAGGGCCAGGCACATTCCTGTATCTCCTCATCTCTCTAGACGCTCTTACACTGTCTCCTTCTCTAACACCAATTCCTCCCCACACCGACTATCTGCTGGTGTACCTCAAGGCTCGGTTCCTGGGGTACTTCTTTCCTCAATCTACACTCGTGGCCTGGGACAATTAATCAACACTTTTGGTTTCCAGTATCACCTCTATGCGGATGATACCCAAATTTATCTCTCAGCTCCTGACCTGTCCTCACTACCACTATCCAGAGTCCCTGACTGTCTACGTGCCTTTTCTGCATTCATGTCCTCCCGCTTCCTCAAACTCAACATGAGTAAAACGGAAATTGTGATTTTTCCACCATCACTATCTACACCCCCACCAATTGCAACCATAACTGTAGACAGTACCCCAATAACCTCGACCTCTAAGGTCCGCTGCTTGGGGGTTATACTTGACTCAGAGCTCTCCTTTAAACCTCACATTGCCTCATTAACCACCACCTGCCATTTCCAGCTCAAAAATATATTCCGTATCCTCACACAAGGGGCCACCAAAATGCATGTTCATGCCTTAATCATCTCCCGCCTAGACTACTGCAACACGCTGCTCTGTGGTCTACCAAAAAACAGGCTAGCACCTCTCCAAGCCCTTCTAAAACCTCATTCACCTTTCCACACGCTCTTCCGATGCCGCCCCACTGTGCCGTTTTCTCCACTGGCTACCCATTACCCAGAGGATCCAGTTTAAACTCCTGACTCTTAACATACAAAGCCCTTTACGAGTTGTCCCCTCCATACATCTCCTCGCTAATCTCTAGATATTGTCCCTCCCGCAACCTCCCAAGAAATTCTCCTGGCCTCTAAGCTGATCACCTCCTCTCATGCTCGCATCCAGGACTTTACACAAGCATCATCCCTCATTTGGAACTCTCTTCCACAGCCTGTACATCATGCTCCAAACCTGGGCATCTTCAAACGCACTCTTAAAACACACCTTTTCAGACAAGCTTATAACATTTTATAGCCCCTATTTACTTATCTGTTCACAATGTGATCAGAGGCAAAGGGTCACTGCCTCATCCATCCTCCACCCACTCACCTAGTGTGTCCCCCACCACCCTTTAGATTGTAAGCTCGCAAGGGCAGGGTCCTCCTCCTAATGTTTACTGTTTTTGTCGCAATATTTGTGCAGCTTGAGACTCTGCTGTACATTTTTTGGTTGTATCTATGTTCCCCTTGTCTTATTGTGCTTTGTGTGTCACATGGCTCTACACATCTCTAACTGGCGCCAAGCCCAAAATGATGAATATTATTCCTGTTTAAAAGTCAATTCAATGACTTCAAAGTTACGGAGCCCCTCCAAGTCACCAAGCTTTTAAAGGTACATACACATCCAATTTTTATTGGCCAATCACTGACCAATTTTACTACCTTCATGTAGTATGTGGACCAAGACTGAATACTATGAATAGATTCTGTAGGTAAGCTCTCATACGACAGCTAACCTACACAATCTGTTCAGGGTATGCAAAATCTGAGAATGCACCATTATTCGAAACAGAAAAGACACAGGACATTAATATCATGCTTTGCTCCTGGGAACACACTGTAATTATTAGCACAAACTGGGAACGCACTGCGACTACCAGCACAGACTGGAATGCAGATAAAAGTGCTTTGGCTTTTACTTACAGTATATTCTGGCATATAAGACTACTTTTTAACCCATGAAAATCATCTGATAAGTCAGGGGGTCGTCTTATTACGCCAGCTGTCATTGATGCCGGGTGATACGCCCTATCTTGTTACCGACTCTCAGATCTCGCTGCTGAGAACTGTAGCGAAGCAGCGCAGGCGCACATGTGTGAGATCTGAGAGGCAGAAAAGGAGGTAAATAGGTTACAAGGGTGGGCCAGACAGGTGAAACCGAGGTGTTTTTTTTATGGGCACAGCGCAATCTACTCTTCCATATTGCTCTGATAAACACATAGACAAGGAGAGCTGACCAATCCACTTAGGAAGAGTTGACCGATCCAACCAATCAATCACTTACTGTATATACTGTTATATACTGGTACAGTACCAGTATCTGTTCATACATAGCACCAGTATATGATGTTTTTTAATATTTATCTGGTGTGCATTGGAAGAGGGGTAGTCTGATACGGCAAGTATATCCCAAACTCTATATTTTAACTGGAAAAGTTAGGGGGGGTCGTCTTACACGCCCAGTCTTATACACCGGAATATATGGTACTTTTCAGGGCATAAGCTGTATTGAACAAGCCAATCCGCATATAAAACTATTTTCTAACACGTGCAGGAGACAGAAAGGGACATCAGACAATATCTTAAAAAGGACTAGTACTATATGTACCCATGTTGGTTTATCTCATATCATTTCAGGTATGCTTTAAATTCATGAACAAACAAATTTCCATTGCCTTAGAAATGAGTCAGTCGAACCCAGTAGCTGCTGTTCAATTCACGATCAACTACTGGGTTTGATTGAAATCAGTTTCAAGTCAGTGGAAATTGGCCTGAGTACTGAACCGTATAGGCCATCTGTAGTTTTTCCTGGAAGCGCAGTATCAGGGGATCGTACTCATTCTTACCAATGTCTGGAACCCATTAGCACTACGTTACTACACCATTTCTAAGCGCTTGTGATTTGAAAAGCTCTTGCTAATGTAATGCTATTGGTGTGATCACACTCGAAGGATTTGATTTTATAAAAACCTCAATAGCATTGCATTAGCAAGAGATTTTAAAATCACTAGCGCTTAAGAAAGGCTGCTAGTGGGTTGCACTTAGTGCTTCTAAGGTATTTGCAGCATTATACTTCAAGAATATTAGGGATAAGCAAATCATCACAAATCTCAAATCCGCACACATATTTGTATCATTGCCTGTTTTTAACAGTGCTTTACTGAATCTGCATAGAAATACCAGGCAGGCAAAGAGCAGAAAAAGGTGGTGCCATTGTTCAAAGGAATAAAGTTTTGAGGAAACTGTTGCAAAATCAAATATATTAATGTTTTACTGAGTGCAACTCTCACATAAGATACACAAGTGTGGCGAGTCTTTTACTAGAAGAGTTAATCCTCTCCAAAGTGTTTGGCTGGAGAATAGCAAGTTCTTATACAGAGTCCGGGGCTGCAGTCCAGGGCCGCTTACAAGCAACATAACAATTTGACAAATTCTGTATGTACAAAAAGTAGTGGAAGGAGGAATGCTGCCCCCTAGAGCTAGCTCTCTGGAAGTGGCTGAGTGAAGATGTGGCTTCTGGTCTTCAGCTGGGACTGGGCAATGTCAGCGAGGGCAGTCTGGATCTTCTCTAGCAGCAGGTCCCCCTTACACACCACCTCTTCCAGGCAGGCCGCTGCAGCATGGTTCTCCTCTTCCAGCTTGTACAGGCTGGCAGCCTGCAAAGAGCCAAACAGTGAGCATTACATCTTATGCATAACTATGGTAAAGTGCTAATGTTCTTATACTTTTGAATATGTAAAAATGTTCTTCTATGCTTCTATTCTAAAGTGTAAGCTTATCAGTGCCACTTGTAACATTACAAAATTGAGCAACCACCAGCCCCACTCTACCTGTAGAAATGATCAGCACGTCAATAATAAGGATACTGTTGAGCAGTTTCAAAGTGAATTATTTAAGCTTGAATCAGCAAACACTGCAGCTAGTATATGATGTAAAAGCTCAAACTGTATGGACTGGGATGACCTGACTGTACCCTACAATAGGGGGTGGAGTTAAATTATGCCAAGCATATTACCGATTAAGGTCCAGATTGTTAGTATGTACGAGAAAGTTTACGGTAATTCTGAAAGAACAATCAGAAAAGTGCCAGAATGGTATTTTGTACAGAAATAACAACTTCTCATGTCCAAATTCATAAAAGGGATGATCTTTCCAGCAGGATTGCTAATTCCATTGGAAAATCCGCCAGTTTATTTAGCAATCTCCATATCTATAAAGTGTGGAACAACCCAATAGCGCCTTTCTCACTGCTGAATGGCATTCTCAACTGTCACTATTGCAAACACCTTAAAGAACACATTAGCAAAGAGAACACATTAGCAAAGAGCCTCTTTCAAAATGTCAGCTGCCCATCTCACCTGTAATGCAGCTGTTGATTCCTCACTGGGTAATGACTCTATGAGAACATCAATATCCTTCGCCGTCCGAGCAATGAGAGTGGCAAACAGCTGGGCATACTCTGCAATGTAGAGAGATACTCAGTCTACAAAAATACACCTACAGCACTCACTTGATCAGATGTTTCTTTCTATCTTAGATAGATCAGCAACAAAGTCGGAACAAAAGTGCAGCCATGCCCCTGAAAAAAGGGAGAATTCCATGGACCTCAATTGTAAACAATTATATAAAAGTCAAAACATGTACGTCGTGTTCTTTTTTTTAAATTGGATTGAATCAAACTGACATACCATCTCTCTCTAAAGCTGGCCACTAACGGTTCAATTTCTAGCGAAAAATCGTTCGAGCGATCAGAAATTCTGATCGGATTGGTTGTAAATAATCTCCATTGGTGGACACAATCGATTATGAACGAGTGAAAAAAATGTCGCCCGAATGAATTTTCGTCGAACGAAAATTTGGATTTTCTTGGTGGTCGTGATAGATCGGAAGCAAAGATTGGTTAGTTGATGGTGTAGTGAACGATTTTTTGTCCGATCAGAATTTCTGATCGCTCGAACGATTTTTCGCTAGAAATTGGACAGTTAGTGGCCACCTTTAATTAAATAAGAGACATGTACAGTAATGGAGGGAATGCACGGGCACGTGTGTGTGTGTGTGGGGGGGGGGGGGCAGAAGACCATAGTGGGAAGCTTTTAATGTAGATAGTCCCGAGGCTTGCCATATCTTTTTATACACCACCATTCCAGGGCTCGGTCTTATCTTCTGGACATGCTGCCAGCTTTGGACAAGTGCGTCCAAGCTGGGCATGCTCAAGATGCACGCATGCTCCACAGGACAAAGCCCTTCATGCATGGCTTTTTCCCTCCATGCACAAGTGCTCTGTTCTACTGAGCATGTGGAGACCTTACTTGCACATGCCCAGTTAGGATGTACTCGTGTAAGGCTGGAAGTGAGGCCAGAAGAAACGTATTTGACTCCAGTTAAAATGAGTTTAGAGCAGGGGTGGGAAAACTTTTAGGGTCGGGCCGCATTCATTGCTACTGCAGCTCCCCGTCCGCCTAAAGACAGTGGGAGAGAGAAGGGGAGAGAGGCTGAAGCCGGGCCTCCATCGATGGATTGTCTTTAAAGTGGCCGCAAGGCCGTAGTTTGCCCATGGCTAGTTTAGAGAGAACTTTCGCTGGAGCAGTTGGATGTAAAAAGATACAGGAAGCCTCTGGACTATCCAGACCAGGGGTGCCCATTAGGTAGATCGCGATCTACCGGTAGATCGCAAATGACTTCAAGGTAGATCCTGACCCAACTTCAGTTTCCATTCTGTATATACAAATGTGCTCCTAAAATTGTACATGGGTAGATCATTTTGACTTGCTAATCTTAAAAGTAGCTCACAAGCTGAAAAAGTGTGGGCACCTCTGATCTAGAGGCTTCCCTCTACCAGGTAAGAAACTTTTTATTGTTAAAATGCTTCAGAGGTACTTTAACCTCTCAGCAGTAGAATAAAGGAGGTGAGAAGGATCAGAGCCGTGCCCACAGAAAAACACTTGTATCCTCTCTAAACATCCTAACAGGGTTTAGATTTGTATAGGGTGAGGCGTTTCACCCTTCTGCTATTAAATGTGAACAATAACTGAAGCTCCAGAGTATCATCTGCATGATTTTATGCACTGTACTGCTGGCGCATGATTGTCAAGTCAGACAAACGCATGAATAACCAGTAGTACAGGTGTTCCTAATAGGCTGCTCAGTTTGTGTACAATTCCATATTTACTGGCTTACTGACGTGACAGCTAAAAGGCAGCAGTTTATTACCTTCTGTGGGGTTGGGGGGATGATCCTTGTTCCCGGTGGTCTGGATGTTGTTGAAAGAGGCTGGAGGGGCACATTGCTGCAGCACTCCAATGGCATTACAGAACTGATCCGCCAACTTCACACGCAGAAAAGAAGAAAACAGAGCATAGATGAGTATTTGTTCCATTGTTATTCAGAGGGTTCTTTAGATGGAGGAACAATTAATAGATGGACAGAGGAGGCAGTTCTTCTGGACGCTAGGTTTTATCAGCATGGCTACTGGGATGGCTCATTCCAAACACATACAGGGCCACATTTCTAGAAAGGCCACACAGGTCCAGGCCAAGGTTGGTTGCTGCCCAAGGGAGCGGCTGGAAGGGCGGATGCTGCAGATGGAAAAAGGAAGCTACACGAAGAGGAGCAAGGGAGCTCTACATGAAAGAAGGGCTGCTTTCCATGTTACACATGGAAAAGAGGGCTGCACAATGAATGGGGAGGGGAGCTGCTAGACATGGGAATGGGAGCCAAAAGATTGTTGGCCGAAGGGTGGAAAAAGTATAAATCCAGCCATGGACATGTAATGAAAATATTCGGATTAAAAAAAAAAAAAAAAAAAGTCAGGAGGAGGTAATATGAGAAAACACGTTAGGCTCAATTCAGTTACAGGAGATGAAAGATTTGCAGCACACAAGTCTCTTGTCACTCTGAGGGCTCGTTTCCACTGTTGCGGTGCGGAAAAGCCTGGATTCCACCACGGACGAAATCGCATGCGGATGCGTTTCTGCATGCGGTTTTCCCCACGATTTCGCATGCGTTTTCGCATGGCTAAGAAGCAGGCGAATTTAACCATGTCACTGCCTGTGTAAATTTCCATAACATTACATGCCAAATCGCACGCAAAATCGCGGGGAAAACCGCATGACAAAGCCGCATGCGATTTCCCTATTAAAAGCATTGCGGGGGATTCGCCCGCGAAATCTGACGGCTCTGCCGTGCAGATTTCCCCCGCACAAGTGGAAACAATCCCATCCACTTGTATTGCCTATGTGAATCCGCAAGCGGTGCCCGCATGCAGATTCGCTATAGTGGAAACTAGCCCTGAATCACACACAAGTTGGCAGCTTATTCAACTGTTAACTTAAAGTGGAACTGAACTCTTTCACAGGACAGAAGGAAAACAGAGAAATGCACCCTGTATGCATTTAGAGAGTTTAGCCAGTTTAATTCCCCCTCATTTGTGTCTAATCACAAATTGTAATCAAGTCTCTCTCCTGTGTCACATAACTACCACAGCAGAGATGGCAGATAAGCTCATTTGAAAGCACAGGCTGTTAAATAGTAACTGTTAGGCATTATATGTGAAATCAATTTTCTCCAGTGTCATGTCCGCGCCCCCCCCCCCCCCCTCCTGCCGCATTCTCCTTCTTCCACGCACAGAACTTTGGGGGAAGGATAAAGGCGGCGCACAGACTCCAGGAATAATGTTTCCAGGCGCTGCAGTTCCCCCCTATACTCTCTGCACTGCCGCCGCTGGTAGTGCAGAGAGTATAGGGGGGGAACTGCAGCGCTTGGATCTATTATTAGGTGAGTCTTTGCCAGCTGCATTTTTCCTCCCCGCTGTGCTGAGAATAAGTGCGGGGAGGAGGGGGGGGGGGTGAGGAAGAATATACCGGAGGAAGCAAGATGGCCCCTGCCATGAAGAGAATGACCCTTTATTTATAATATAAAATGATATGGAAGGAAACCGAGGACAGTGCAATACATCTGTTATGTAAGTAGAGGAAGTATTTATCTACTTATATATGTGTTTTCTTTGGGGGGCATGTTATTGCTAATAGTTCCTCTTTAACAATATGCCTGCTTCCATGAATCAGCAAGACACACTGCAAATGTAGGATTTGTATCAGCTGTAACAAATGTTTTTTCTGCGCCTGCGCAGTTCGCAGAGGCCCACATGTCCATGATTGACAGTGGCGCTTTGCGCAGCTGCAGCAAGGCCAACCCGGTGGGCGACCTGAATACCGAGGCGAGAGCGGGACAGCGGCAGGGAGCAGAGGTGACAGCGTGGGACAGTCGGCTGCAAAGGGCTGGAGAAAGCCCCCGATGAGTAAAGCTTTTTTTTATTTTGTTTTTTCCCTGATAACCTTTACAGAGCTGACTTTAGGCAAGGTGGTCTTTTCTAATGCTTTTGTTGAGCTATCTTCAGCACCATGCATCCTTTGTCTAATTACTCACTATTTTATTTTTGTTTATGCATTTCTAATAAAAATTTAAAACAGAATAATCACAGCAAGAATTATCTCCTCGGATTAGCTCAGATTATTAGCTCAGAGGGGAAAGTATATAGAATAAGGCAGGGCTGTGGAGTCGGAGTCGTGGAGTCGGGCAATTTTGGGTGCCTGGAGTCAGAGTCGGGAAAAAAATGCACCGACTCCGACTCCTAATGAATTTGTAACTGTAATTAAAATAGAAAATATGATAAAATGTTCTATTTCTCAGATAATGGTCATTAAAAATAATGTATATATACAGTAATAGCTGTGCTTAGTCCACAAAAATGAAATAAACCAATCAAAATTAGTTACTTGTGCTGCTTCAATAAAGCAGTCCCCGTATTTTTAAGGTCAGATATACATATCTGATTGTGACTGTATATATGATGCGTACACAGGAATCTCTTATATATGTTACGGCCAGAACCCGAAGTTTGGCCACTTCTAGTTCTGGCCGGCCACTTCGGGTTCTGGCCGGCCACTTCGGGTTCTGGCCGGCCAATGCGCGAAGTGGCCGCTGCGCTGCGGCCAATGTTAGAAATGGAATGATTCCTCTGAGGTTAATGTATCTTCTGGCCGCAGCGCAGCGGCCAAACGTATAACAACTTAGTGAATTTATTGCAATTCAGCCGGCGGCAATGTAACAATTCAAGCCGCCGGCTTTTTTTTTTGCCTCTCTCCCCTCCCCCCCCCCCCCCCCGCCTCTCTCGCTCTCCTATGGGCCGCCGGCGGGGACCCCCGGAGTCGTTCGTCGCGGCAGGGGGATCCTGCTGTTCTTGCAGAGCGGGTGCTGGCAGAAGCAATGTCTGCAGCCTCCCCGCTCTGCTGCCCTGGCGCCACGAACGACTCCCGGGGACACGCATGTCCCCGCCGACTGCCCATAAGAGGAGAGAGAGAGGCAGGAAAAAAAAAGCCGGCGGCTTGAATTGTTACATTGCCGCCGGCTGAATTGCAATAAATTCACTAAGTTGTTAGTGGAGGAGGACAACGAGGGACTGATTATCCTGAAGGCGGCTGGAGGAAGCCCCAGGTATGTATAAAAAACTTTAATTTCATCTGTCTCAGGTTTACTTTGTTACACAGTAGTACTATACTCTACATATGCACTCCTCACAGAGCTGCAGGGAATCCACTGAGAATGCTGTGCACATTGAACACAGAGGTGTTGTCTGTTTACAATCTCCTCATTCCCCTGCAGAGTACCTGCACATCATTCTTACATGTACCCACACTTACATTGCCTAGGGCCTGATAGATGTTCTTTGTTCCGGTTTGTACCTTTTACAAGTACTATTACTAAGGACTAGTTTTAGTCTAAAGGGAATAAATATAGTAGTCTACATATCCTTCTCACTTCAGTTGTCTTGTAAAATTCCTAAGCGTTGGCAGTTATGAGACGAATTTCATGTTACATACTTTTAATCAACAAAATTGTAATATGCAAATTAGAGGAGTCGGAGTCGTGGAGTCGGAGTCGGTGGAATCCTAAACTGAGGAGTCGGAGTCGGTGGATTTTTGGACCGACTCCACAGCCCTGGAATAAGGGCCCGTGTCAGGAACAAAATACTGTAGTGGAAGACACAGATACTGCTCACAAAGATAAAAGGCTAGAACCACAGCTACACTGATTAGTTTGTGTGCAAGTTGTTCCCATGTAATGGTGATGCCTAGGTTTGTGTGAAAGGTTATGTATCTGTTACCCCATGACACCCCCTGTTAGTTGGCTGGTACCACAACTGTTCAGAAAGCTGAAATAACCTATAGAAGATGAGGCCAAGAGGACGCCTGTCAACCTTACATCCCTGGATCCGGTCATATTTGGCAGAATGGAAGATTGACATAAGAAGGGTCTCCAGTCTTTCTGGGGCAGAAGAAGGCGAGCAGGAGCCCTTGTACAGAATCAGCCATCACTGGCAGGTCTCTTCATAGGCCTCGCCTGGGGCAAATACCCGCCTTGCCTTTAGAGGAGCTAACCTAACACTCCAGACAGGTCAGATCACATAACCCCCAGTATAAACAGCGTTCTCTCCCTCCTCCTGCTCTCTTCCGCCGGTTACCGGGAAGAAAAACTCACAGAATTCAGAGCGTCCTGCAGCTGAGTAAGCCGGTCCGCCATCTTTCACTCTGGCACAAGCAGAGCAGCGTCCTATAGGCTCAGGCTGGCAGCAAGCATCGGGACACACCCCCTTCCTCACAACCTATAGGCTGGCCGCAACCATCGCGACACCCCCCCTTCCCCCACAAGCCGCTGTTAACCTATAGTCTGCCGCAGTCACTGCTTTCTATGTAGCAGAGGCCGCAGACCACGCCTCTTTCCCTTCAGCCCCGTCGACCTGCCATGTGATTTGCCTCTGTTCAAAGGAGGGTGTGACTGTTTTTTTTCTCTCCTTTCCTTTGAATCACTTCAGCTTTATCAATAAAGAATAAAATATAATACAGTACAAGATGAATTCCAAATGCCGATAATCTTTGAGATTACTATTGGGCAATTACAGCGGTTGAGGATTGTGCGTGTCAGGCCAATGCGTTCCAAGAGCTAGACATGCCTAGGGCAGTACAGGAAGTGGCGTGTTGCTGGGCTGGGCTGGGCTAGGGTTGCTTTTGTGCTGGGTAGATATGTTGGTAGTGTGAGCTTACTGGAGAGGGAAGAGGATGAAGGTGGTCCACGGGTTTGCTCTGTTTATATTGCTGCTGGGGCATGCACTGGAGTCATGGGCACAAGGTGAGATCACTTTTCTTTCCAATAATACCCCACCATTCCTTATACTGTATGTAATCTTCAGGTACCCTATTCCTTCTCTAACGCTGTGTCTGCACTGGAGTTTTGAATTCTCCCATTCCTATAATACTATATCAGTATTTGTATTCTATATAAGCTGCACATTCCCTTTTATTTTCTCTGTCGCTGCCTGCATTGGGGTCCTGGGCTCAGCATGAGACCTCCAATTATTACTATAATATTACATCATTCACTTTACTGAGCTATATGTTATCTGTATGATGTATTTATATAGCTCTGACATCTTCAGCAGTGCTATACATAGTGTGTATAGTCATGTTACAACATGTTGCAACAAATCCAGTGAAGTGGGAAACATTCTTCTTCAATCTTTATCTTTTATTTATTTTGCAGTGATATAGCATACTAGTCAGCACTGTGTTGACCAGTATGGCGTATTGCCACAAAATAAATATAACATAATTGAATAATTTTCCCACTTGAAAGGTTTAGTTAGGATTGGATTTGTTGCAAGCTGCACATTGTTCTAGAGGTTTTAAGCCTCATCTACACGGTCAGATCGGATCTATTAGATAATTTCCAACCTGTCCAATCGGATTGCGGTAGATTTTGCAATTTATTCTGGGTACTAATCAAAGCAAAATCTATTGAAAAATTGATCTGAAACAATTTTGAATGTCTACACACTATGCAATTTCTTATCAGATCTATCTAATAGATCTGTCTATCTGATGGAAAATGTTATCTTGTAGATGAGGCTCTCTAGCCTTAGCGTGACTCTCCCCGTGTGAATTGACTTCTGGATTACCCTTTTGCTTTATAGTCCTGTCACTAATATGATAATTCCCAGCTGCTGCTGCACACGCTAAGCTTGGGTTGGCAGCACCACCTAAAATTTACTTCTTGCACTCAATTCATTATTTAAAGTTTTTTTTTTTTTGAGACAAAAAAAAAAAGTATAAATAAACATTCGCCTATGTTCCTTCAAACTTAAAGTCACTCTGTGATAAGCAGAATAGTGGGAAACCCAGACATTGCTTAGGGAGGGTTAGAACGATAGCTACACTATTGAGTTTGTGTGTGGGTAGTTCCCACAGTTATGTGCATGTAAAGGGTTAATTAATTTCTTACTGTTACCCCCTGAAACCCCTTGTCAGCTGGCTAGTACCAAGATTTCTATTCGTATCGTTGAAAATTTCCTATGAAAGTACGACTGTCACCCTCACATCCCTGGGTCCAGTTAAATTTGGCAGGTTGACCTAAATGTTTTTTGTATTTATAAACCAGAAACCTCATGTTAGACTTGCAGAAGGGATAGCTTGGAAAGCCTTCATGTTCAATATCATGGAACGCTAAACAAACAGATATACTGTTTATATCTTGAGAGGTATACTACAACAGGGGAGACTTGCTAAACACCATTTTTCGTGAAGGGGTTCCTTTGGGGTAATGTTGAGAAATGCTACTGTGTATAATTGGCATATCCTCTGACCATTTCATGCTGGTGCCTGCATTGGGGTTTTGGATTTAGAGTGAGGCTACTCATTTTTACAGTGCCTCATCAATTACAATTTTCTGTTTGATCTAAATACAGGTATTCCCTATTAATTCTCTACTGTTTCTTAAAGTGTACAAGAGGTAACCTGAGATAAACATGTATGTACAGTGCAAAACATATTAATAACCAGGCTGGTTTACTTGTTTCATTTTGCTGCCTGAAAGAGTACATTTTTAGCCATGGAAGTGTAGGGAATATAGTAAACACCGTTGATAAACAAATTACAGCCATAAAAGTTTTCCTGGCAGATTACAACTTCTGAGAGCAGGGGAAGATAGAGAAAGGTCAAAAGTTTATGTATTTTCATTTAGGGACACTTATTAGGCTGCCACTGAGCAGAGACAACAAAACACTCAATCTTCTTTGTAAATGTTTAATTATAAAATAAAACTGAGATATTGTATCTAAAAAAAATATATAATTTTTAGGAGTAGGAGGATAAATACAATTGTTTATCTCATCTGCTTATTTTCACCTCGGGTTAACTTTAAACTGAGTTTGAACATCTTTAACCCATTTAATTCCATGGAGATCTATATTTTCAAATGTTTGGTGCACATAGTGTGTATGTGTGACCATGGTGGGGGGTTGGTAAATGACTGATTTCATGGGAAGTATTCTATAAATAAAGGCTTATTATAAATGAACTGATGATTATAGTTAAGGGAGAAGAAGTGTATTGTAACCTTAGGGGTAAATATGTATGTGTGTGTGTGTGTGTGTGTGTGTGTGTGTGTGTGTGTGTGTGTTGAAACTAGGTGGGAGGTGTGAAGGGAAGCTTGGGTGACAATAGGTGTTGAGGTGGATGGTGTAATATGACTTAGTGACAAAAGCTTTGGAGGAAGTGGGCAGCAAGGGTTCATATTCACATTAGGAGCCCTGAAAAATGTTGGCAGGAACTCTTTACTGGCATAAAATTCCTGTTGCAGGCTTTTAGAGAAGCCATCCAGTGCCAGATATACAGTATTGTGTGAATCCTTTTCACTGAGAACAGTGAGTTAATGGGATTTACAGTCTCCTAGCATGGTGGGAATGAAGATGCCTTTACTCCAAAAGAGAAAATACCTTAAAACTTAGGGATGCTGCACTACCTGGCTTGATGCAGTGAGATAGACCAGGAATAAGTGCAGAGGCGCACACAGAACATACTTTGGTTGGCTGGAAAGTGTACTGGTTAAGGGCTCTGCCTCTGGCACAGGAGACCAGGGTTTGAATTTCGCCTCTTACTGTTCAGTAAGCCAGAACTTATTTAGTAAGGAGACCTTGGGCAAGAATCCCTAATACTGCTACTGCCTATAGAGCCCGCCCTAGTGGCTGCAGCACTGGCGCCTTGAGTCGGCTGGAGAAAAGCGCAATATAAATGTTCTGTGTCTTGTCTTAGAAGCAGCATCAATCTGCTGATGAACAGTCATTTCTACTGCTGAAAGAGCCCATTTCTGTTCAAAATCCTGCAGGACAAATCTTTTCTAGCTGAGGACAGGGAATAGTGGCATATCCATGGTATCCTGCTGGCAGTAAATGGAGAAATTCCATTCACTGTTGCCACACCGCCAATCAAAGTTTATCCGCTGAAACAGGGATAATAGGCCCCCTACTCTCAGACCGTTCTCTGCAGTGTCTATGAGTTATTGGGTAACATGCACGCTTGAATTTGATGTGTACAAGGGTCCCCTCCCCTTACATAAATGGCCTATTTGATGATCCACTGAGTTGGATAATATTTGGTCTGCCTCTATTGTAGTTTCTACTGAAAAATGGAAGTGATGCAAGCTGCAACAGCAGAGAGCCAGTTACATGCGTTATGTAAAAAAGGAAATGCTTTGTGGCTTAACGCAGGATGACAACACCTGCAGAGACATCAAAACAGGCCTGGACCACCTGCCTGTTTTCAGTTTTTACATCAAGAGCCACCAACTAAATTCTGGCTCTGTGTGTCTCCCACAAGCTATGCATACTAAAGCATGTCTTACCTGCTAAATAAGGCGCTACATTCTATACAGTGTCTTAATACAGAAGCAGTTATTCAGATAGTTCAGTAAACCGAGAGACACATCTGCCCAGCTCACAGCCATCTGGAGGAGCACACATCCTAATGCAAGTAAATGAGATCCAGACCTCTGTGAGTTGTGTGGACACAGAGTACTGTGCTCTGTCTGATCACACTTTCCATTGATAAAATGCACCATATCAGTTGGTGCAATACATTTAAGGCCCATACACACGTCGGATTTTTCTGAACGACCCGTCGTTTGAACGTTCCGTCGATCAGTCGTTCGCACGTCAAATCCGACGTGTGTACAGACTATCGTTCGGGTGATAAGACTGGTTTCCACTGGAAAAAAGTCTTATCACGCGAACGATAGTCCGTACACATGTCTGATTCCGCGTGCGAACGACTGAACGACGGGACGTTCAAACGACCCGTCGTCCAGAAAAATCCGACGTGTGTATGGGCCTTTAGTTACATGAATGTCTGGTACACACCTTCACTTTTGATTGGCAAATTTTACCACTTCCATGTATTATGAGGGTCACTTATGATATGATCCTCCTTGTAGGAGGAGGGTTTACCTACACAATCTGTGCAGAGTATTCAAAATGTGTTGACCCTCATATTACATGGAGGTGGTAAAATTGGTAAGTGATTGGTCAATCAGAATTGAAAGTATGTACCAGGCTTAAGGGCCCGTACACACAGCTGATTTACGTCGGAGATTGGAACCTGATCACTTGGGCAACATTGCTGGGCCGGTGCTGTACCTTTACCAAAGTGTTCTGTTGCTATGCTGAGGGCTGACGTAGGGGCTCAGACATGATATCACACGGTGGGTGGGTGGTGTGTACACCACGCAGCCATTGCATGAGCAGGTAGTTCGCTTGCTGAGTGGCAGTTAGGGGCCACTGTAGATATGCTGGATTATTGGCTGACTCTTAGCCAACTTTAATCTAGTGTATGTACACACTTTCAATTGTGATTGGCCAATCACTGACCAATATTACCATCTCCACACAATCTGCTCATAGTATTCTATATTTGGTCAATCAATGATTGGTCAACCAAAACTGAAATTGTGGACTAGGCTTTAGACTTTAAAGGATACCCGAAGTGACATAATGAGATAGACATGCGTATGTACAGTGCCTAGCACACAACTATGCTGTGTTCCTTTTTTTCTTTCTCTGCCTGAAAGAGTTAAATATCAGGTATGTAAGTGGCTGACTTAGTCCTGACTCAGACAGGAAGTGACTACAGTGTGACCCTCACTGATAAGAAATTCCCCTTTGTATCTTTCTTGCTTTCAGAAGCCATTTTCTGCTAGGAAAGTGTTTTATAGTTGGAATTTCTTATCAGTGAGGGTCACACTGTAGTCACTTCCTTTCTGAGTCTGGACTGAGTCAGCCACTTACATACCTGATATTTAACTCTTTAAGGCAGAGAAAGAAAAAAAGGAACACAGCATAGTTATTTGTGTGCTAGGCACTGTAATACACATGTCGTCTATCTCATCATGTCACATGTCACTTCGGGTATCCTTTAAATGCTTAGATTACTAGTAGACTGTAAGGTGCATATACATGTACTATTATTGTCGGCTGTCAGGGTTAAGCTCATATCTGCGGGTGACACTGTGGGGAGCAAACACAGAAGAGACACATTGGGCAGATATTCCTGAGCATCATGTACCCTTATAAGCTGAGTGGAGTAGAGACAATGGCACGTCACATGATGCGTTGGCTTCCAGTGGGCGAGATAAGGAGGGAAATAATGCTGTACATTCGTCTCTGTTTCGAATCACATTGGCACTTATTTGCTAAACGGATTCATGAAAACGTATCCGGTTTCGTGCGAATGGATCCGTTCCCGTTAAGTTGGTTCAGTTGCGTTTCCATAATACACCCCATCCCTTCACCTACAGGCCCTGTTCCCTTAACAGTTCCTATTTTATATGTATGAGCTGTTCACACTTGTCACGCTGCGACGGACCTGCGGGATCCAATGCAAGTGGACATCCCTTCTGTGTAGTCTGCGATAATCCTGGGCAAGTGGATGCGTTCCCCCACATTACCTATGGGGTAACGCCGCTATAGCCGGACCATTGGCTCCCGTGGGCCAGCACAAGTGGGAACACAGCCTCAGGCAGGCGCTAGGTTCTCGGATGACTCAGCCCCAACTAAACAGTTCTGTCCAGCAGGTGTATAATGCTGGGAATACACAATGAGACTTTTCAGCAGATTTATGGTCTAATCGTTTTTCTGATCGATTTCCATTCTCTTCTATGAGAAACTGATCAGAAAAACGATCGAAAATCAGATTGGACCTGTCAGAAACTATCTATCCAACCATGTATCTACCAAAAAAAAAAAATCTCCTAGTGTATTCACAGCATTAGACTTTAGTTGGTCTGTAATGAGATCATGCACCCTTTTCACAACTGACCGAATGTGTTTGTGCTCATTCGGATATTTGTTTGTGTGTATTCCTCATTCTCTATGGTTTTGGATCTCACAACAGCCCCAAAACATGTATAATGAACGTCTGATCACACCTAGGGCTTGATTCACTAAACTGTGATAACTCATATCACGGGCATTTTGTGCGCATTTTCACATTTGCGCGCGATAGCGAATTTACATGCAAAAATGGCCATGTTTTCGCGTGGTGATTCGTGATTGCACGTGATAATTCACGATCGCGCGCAAACGGCCGATCTGAGTTATCGCAGTTTAGTGAATCAAGCCCCTAGGGTATGCACCTGAGGAAATAGCATTTTTCAACAGATCTATGTAACCATTTATTGGGGTTGGCTGCATATTGATCCCACCTTTATCAGTAAAGCAGGGCCATGGCTGTCCTGAGTTTCAGTAATGACACCTTGTTACCCATGCTGAGGATTCCTTGTGGGTCAAGGTTTCTTTAGGTTAAGAGCCTCTGTCTGCCTCCTCCATTTATATATCCCCTCCTGCCATGCAGCCAGCTTATTGGATTCAACTGCTCAGTCATATACATAAGGGAGCATTGTGAGGCTCTATTAACAGCATTTTACACTGATCACAAGTTCCGTCATGTGCTTGTCCGCCGTGTCTTGTGAAAAGTGCAATGCTTGTCCCTTGTTCCTGTCCCTGACTGCTCATGTTGTTTAGGGGAATTCCAGCCCTATGGATGTCACCCATTCAAGCATATCGGAACTATAAAATAGGAAGTTTTTCTATAGCTTTGTCACACAGTGCTGGACTTCATAAAAATGCAGTGTTTGGGTAAAACAAAAACAAAAAAAATTGCTACTGCGCGACAATCCTCAGGGATGAACATTTCCTCATCGACTAGCTCACCATATAGCCAAGGCTGTCAGGCTACACATAGCTAGGATATAGCAAACAGCGACACTTTCTAATGATATGACCAAGACTATTATTACTTACCGTATATTCTTATCTCTGAAAGACTGATTGCAATCGGTTACTAGTATACTGTTAAACTGAACTTACTGTTCAATTAAACTCTTTTGAAACTAAAATAAAAATATATTTATATTTTAGTTTTATGGATCCCCAGGCAGCAGAATGCCCCCCTCTGTATTGTTGAGTACCTATTCCCCAAAACTTTCAATATCCATGATTTCAGCCAGCCAAAGGTGTTTTACATTAAGGATCAGGGGTTGTCTGAGGCAGATTTAGTACATGTTTATGTTTTAAAGGACAACTGAAGTGAGAGGGATATAGCGGCTGCCATATTGATTTCCTTTTAAGCAATACCAGTTACCTGGCTATTCTGATGAGCCTCTGCCTTTAATACTTTTATCCATAGACCCTGAGCAAGCATGCGGCTGCCATATTGATTTCCTTTAAGTCAATACCAGTTACCTGGCTATTCTGATGAGCCCCTGCCTTTAATACTTTTATCCATAGACCCTGAGCAAGCATGCGGTAGGTCAGGTGGTTCTGACATTATTGTCCACATGATGATTCTGGTCAGTGTTCTTTCTAGGCTCTTCTAGCCAGGTGCTCCACCCAGCTAGTTTTGGTGACCACCCGGCTGTTATCAGCTCACCTCCTCCTATGCTGTGGGCAGAGCTGCGCACAGAAGCCCTGGCCCTGCATTTTGTCATCTTGCCCCACCTGGCTAATTTTTCATGCCACCCGGCTGGAAATAATTTCTGGGAAGAACACTGCTGGTGTTATTCCGACACTATTGCAGATCAGTAGGGTTGCCAGGAAACTGGTATTGGTTAAGTTCACTTACTCTTTAAAGCAAACAATTGGCTATCAAATTTTCTTTCTCTCTCTCTCTCTCTCTCTCTCTCTCTCTCTCTCTCTCTCTCTCTCTCTCTCTCTCTCTCTCTCTCTCTCTCTCTCTCTCTCTCTCTCTCTCTCTCTCTCTGTGTCTCTCTCTCTCTCTCCACCCCTCCCCCCCTTACGCTGTACAATAGAAAAAAGTTCTATTTGCCCATTTGTCTGTACTATGTATGGGCACCATACATCAAGCAGGGTCATGGATTTGATATTTGTCTATATGACTCTGGACAATCTTTACAGTTTGACCTAAAGATGTCAAATATGAACCATATTTTGGTATAAACCATGTCAAATTGTTGCTATAATATTTATGTATATGTATGATTGTGTTCTCATGCACACTGCTTATCTTTGTGCTTGTTTGTATGTACTATTAATATACTCAATAAACTTAAGAGAGATTGCCTTTGAAGAACTGGATGATTTCGGTTGGGTTTGATTTATGGCAGTTTCCTTTGCGTCTGAGACGTTGGCTGTGCCTCTGTTGTTTTATAAGTTTATTTCTAGCTGGTATTTATCTAACTTCAGGGCAGAGTGACGTCTGAGATGGAGGCCCCTTTAGATCTTCTGTTCCCATACAGGGGCGTTGGTGCCCCAGCTAGCTGCTACTACCCATTATGCTACTTCATACAACCCATCAACAAATGCCCATTAACCGTAACTGCTTTTTCGTTAATGCAGAACTCTAGCATCAACGATTTACATGAGATCAGCTTAAAGTGTCCTCCTTGCGCTGTGCCCATTTTTGTTGCCAATGATGTAAGCCTCCTTCATGATCTACAGGGAATATATTTGCTTTATCCTCAGCAGACTGAGGATAAAACAAATCATTGGTCGGTCATGCTTGCTGTGGCACAGATTTTCATCCAATTCGATAATTATTGAATTGGATGGTCAATTGGCGGCAAAATGGGCAGATGTATGGCCACCTTAAAGGTACCCATACACTTATAGATTTGCAGCAGATTTGCCCATAGATTCCTGTCAGATGCCTGTCAAGTCAAATGTGACAGGAATCTATGATGTGTGCCACACACAAGGAACAGATTTCCAATAGATTTCAGAATTAAATCTATTGAAAATCAATTGAAATGCAGTGTTGCACGATTCGATCCAACGCTATGAGCAATCGACCTAGATTTTTCCATCCGGACTGTGCAAGCAAATCGGTCAGAAATCGATGGAACATGCTTCCCGCTGCATAGATTTCTAGCTGATTGGATCAGAGCAGTCGAATCAGCCATATATCGATGGCAGAAATCAACAAGTGTATGGAGCCCTTAAGACACAATTATCCTTTGTTCCTCTTCCCTGACGAGAACCACAAACAAGACTGATTAACCTCGGCTGCCAGAGCTAATGCACTTCCACACTGTGATTTAAAATGAGCAAAAAATGCTGAAATTGTTGTCTTTCATTTGTTATCTTTCCCCAGACTTCCTGTTGCATCACTAGAAGCAGGAAGTCTGGTGAAGATATTCTGTGGGGGCATAAGCAACACCACCTTGCAATATGTTCAGCATTCACAGTGAAGAAAGCACATAAAGCCACGTGTATACAAGGACATTGATGGTAGATCAGGTAAACAATCAATTGCTTTCTGATAACCATCCTTTATCTGTTCCTCCACCTTGCACTACTGGATAATGGACAAGATTTCAATAGAAGGCTTGCCTTTTGATTGCTCAACTGCTGTCCTTGTTCTGCAAGATGTTATAGAAAGCTGTGGGGCCATCAGTTGTCTCTCTCCTACCCGCAGCCTCCCCACGCTCCTGTCACCATCACTCGTACAAAGAATGGAAGTTCCCGATTATTGCCTGATCAGTATTTTAATTAAATTTCTATTGTATATGCCCAGTTCTTGATATATTCTCATTAGAATTTGTTTGGCATGAACAGCTAAGCATTTAAAGAGGAACTATAACCAAGGATTAAACTTCATCCAAATCACCAATAACATGGCAGAGTGTCAACAGATCCACTGACATGCAATTAACCCACGTGGCTACTGTTTACAGCGGCGGAGCGCGTACTGAGAGCTCGTCTGCCGCCTATCCAATGGGAGCTGAGCGCCATGTGCTCCAGTGACGTCAGCAGACTGCTGAGACCCAGAGGCTTGCGCCTCAGCGTGGGTCTTGGCGTTCCGCCGCCATGAGTGCCCCAAGGATCTTACAGCTGCACTATCTGTAGAACTGCTATTAAGCACTTCTTAATCTGTGACAGTTTAGGAATGGGATTGCACTTTTCTTAAAGGACTTCCGAGGCCAAAACGGAAAAAAAAAAGTTAAATACCTGCATCGCATATGAAGGCACGGAGGACGCCGTCCGCACCCTCCGTGCCGTTCCGCCGGGTCCCCGCCGCTCAATAGCTCCCAATGACTTCCATTAAAATCGTGGTAAAATCACAATCGTGGTAAAATTGTGCTTTTTTTTTTTTTTTTTTTTTTTTTTTTTTCCGTGATGTTAATGGAAGTCAATGGGAGCCCTTATGGAGAGTTGTGTTGTAGTACTTGGATACGTAGAGTCAGGTACAGTTGTAAGCCACGCGTGGCAAATGTCATCTTTCACACTGTTATGGATGTATTCCTTACAAGGGCATATAGGAATTATTTGCACATTCCTTACACAAAAAATTGCATCAACTCAGAATTATTAGCATCTGATTAACCATCCTTAGTGAGCTGGTCTATCTCCACCTATCTGGGTGTTCCTGGGTGGGTGAGGAGAGATGAGAACCAGCTCAGGCTCCTCCCTATGCTCAAAGGAAAGTTGTACGCAAGTAGCACCACTAGAAGGGACAGCAGAGGATTTTTGACCTGCTCTTTCATCACCTGTGCTCGGTAGTCTGGTGTTCAGGTCGTGCATGAAGAATGTGTCATAGAGGAACCCTCTATCAGATCTCCTGCAGTGTACTTGCACATCACTCTTACATGTACCCACAGTTACATTGCCTAGGGCCTGATCCATGTTCAGATTGTGCATGAAGAATGTGTAATAGAGGAAGAATCTCCTCATTCCCCTGCAGAGTACCTACACATCACACTTACATGTACCCACAGTTACATTGCCTAGGGCCTTTGTTCCTGTCTCCACCCTCTACATGTACTCTTAGCCAGCACCTATTCAGTAGGAGACCTTGGGCCAGTCTCCCTAACACTGCTACTGCCTATAGAGCGCGCCCTTGTGGCTGCAGCTCTGGCGCTTTGAGTCCGCCAGGAGAAAAGCGCAATATAAGTGTTCTGTGTTTGTTTGTTTGTATTTCTATTTAACAGCTACTCTGCAACTATATCCTAAGTTTAGTCAAACTGCATCTCTGGTGTACATAAAAAACACAGAGGTACGTTAATGCTTAAATGTTAGAATGTCCCAACACACAGTCTGTTTAATAAGATTCACCCTTATCTGCTTGACTGCTTTATTATAGCAGCACAAATAACTTGTATTCTTGTTTTTTTATTTATTTCATTCTTGTGGAGCAAGGATAATTTTATTACATCGTCCCTTTTTTAATTACAGTTTACATTTTATTTGGAGTTGGTAAAAAATTTTTTTCAGACTTCAGGTTATCAAAAATGGTCAGACTCTGACTCCACAGCCCTGTATGATATATAAGGTATTCTTTATGAAAAGTTTGTGTTTCTGTTGCTGCCCTGCACTTACATAACAGGAAAGACTGCTGTCTGTGTCAGTAACAGCCGGTCATTTGTGGGGAATGTAGTTTCACTTTCAGCAGCTGTACTTTGCTCTCTGAAGTGACCAGAGAAGCAGCAAAAGCTCAACCATTAGCACTCTGATGCTTTTAATCTGCGTTGCATATTATACTGTGTTAAAGCCGCCACACGTTACATTGTTTAGCTGCTATAAAGATATAAATAAGTAAGCAGTGTGAACTGGTTTTTGAAACCACCTTCAGAATTTTGCAGTTCTGTATTTCAAGTTTCTGGCCACACACTGCTGTAGGCTGCAATCTTTTCCCTATCCCCGTAGCAGGATGATGCAATCCAAGCAGCAGCCACATCTGCACTACCTGAAACTGCCTTAACTTGGCTACCTGTCAGCTAAATTTAGCTGTAGAAACCTCATTGTCTGCATAAAAAGGTAATATTTGATCACTCTGATATCGGATGCAAAACTATTGGGGCCCTTTTCCCTGCATTCATTCTAGTTCAAATTTTGGAACGCATGCTTTTAGCAACAATCATCTGATGGCAAGGGCACCATGACTGGTCCAATAAGGGCAACAATATTTACATTATAATGTGATTTGGTTTCTCCAAAAACTCACAGCTGCAGTTTTCCTGCATTTATATTTTTTTTTTTTTTGTACAGTCGGAGAAACACAACACAGTTGCCTCAAGAAAAGGACTGATCGCCAAAAAAAATGATGTACAAAAAAAATACTCCGAGATGGAGAACCTGAACAGTGCGTTTTTGCAATCATAATTTTTCACTGTAAAATGTCTTAGATTATATTTTGAGATCTGTGTGTGGAAATGGGCTGGAATTCAGTCTTCGCCACAAGCAGTGGATAAGCTATTGTTGCAGAAAGTGAGTTTTTGTGACATTATCCTTAGAAATGTTATGGCGTGTTTATGTTTATTAGCGTTTTTTCTCTTCCTCTTTTCGGTGCTATATTCCGTTTCAGGAGGAGCTCTGTGGTTTGAGAGCAAATTCCTCATAACTGGGTCACGCTGCTGGAAAAGGCAGAGAATTGCATGCAGAGGTCTTGTGAAGTTATCGCAACAGGTGCCACATGTGATTGTCCAAAAAATGCTTGCTTTTGCCCATTTTAACCAATCAAAATACTATGTCTGAGGATACCTTTTAGGGTACGTTTCCACTAAAAGCATACGATCTGCATTTAACAATTTTGGATACAACATTCACATGCGAATTCACATAATTTTCAGTTTTTCCAGAAGGATATCTAGGAAGGAAGACCCATTTAGATGATTGAGCGTGAATGTGAAAACGCATGCAAAAAAAAAAGTGATGATAACATTGCTCTCAGTTTTTTTTTTTCTTCCTGAATGCAGATTTGGCATGTAATGGACACGGGCACCTAGGAATTAATCAGTGTGCGTTAGGGATGTAACTAGAGGGAAGCAGCCCGTGTCTGCAGGGGGGGCTCAGAGCTGTGGAGAGGCCCTTAGTACTAACCTTACCTCCCTCTGATACAGGGATCCATCCTCCAGATCAGGTGTTTTGTGGCTACATTTGTTATCGGTATGAGGGTGATGATAGCCACACTTGTTTTATGACCCTTGTAAGGAAGGCTCCCTGGCTGTGAATGTCACCTAGAGTAGGCAAGGGAAGGGTGTGAACATTAATGGGGTTCTAGCAATATTTTGCTGGGGGGTTTTCTAATTTGTCGTCATGCCACTGGTGTGCGCATTTATGTGTGAAAAAAATGCACAAATTCACAACTAGTGGAAATGGGCCCTTGAAGGATTATGGTGCACGTACACATGTCCTGTTATCTGTTTGCTCATTTAAAAGGGAAATAAAAAACTAAACTGGACCCCCACCTGGCATGTCCAGATGCAGAAATACAGCCAGTGTGGACCAGTGCCCATTCTGCACACACTGGAATTTGTAAACAGTAGTGATGTCCTCTTTACCCAAACAAGCTGTGGAGGTAGACCGTGCTCATAAATATAATATGGTAACAACACTCTTTATGAAGAGCTGACAAAAGGTTGAGGCATTAAAGAGAACCCGAGGTGGGTTTGAAGAATATTATCTGCATACAGAGGCTGGATCTGCCTATACAGCCCAGCCTCTGTTGCTGTCCCAAACCCCCCTAAGGTCCCCCTGCACTCTGCAATCACTCATAAATCACAGCCACGCTGCTGACAAACAGCTTGTCAGAGCTGGCTGTGTTTATCTCTATAGTGTCAGTCTGCTGCTCTCCCCGCCTCCTGCAGAACTCCAGTCCCCGCCTGCATCCCTTCCCTCCCTGCTGATTGGAGGGAAGGGACGGGGGCAGGGACCGGAGCTATGCAGGAGGCGCGGGAGCAGCTGAGACTGACACTACAGATGTAAACACAGCCTCACAGCATGGCTGTGATTTATGAGGGATTGCAGAGTGCAGGGGGGACCTTAGTGGGGTTTGGGATAGCAACAGAGGCTGGGCTGTATAGGCAGATTCAGCCTCTGCATGCAGATAACATTCTTTAAACACACCTCGGGTTCTCTTTAATACTTTGAAATGTGTATATAAAGCTTTTTTAAATTCTGTTTCTTGGTGGTCCAAAATCACGATTGTAGGATCTCAGCAGAGTTCAGAAAACATTTGTATGGGAGTTTGCTACTTCCTCTCTCTTTCCCCTCAGTGCATCGTTCAGACACTGACCTTTTGAAAAGGAGAAATGGGACGCCACAGTAATCTGAAAATAACATTTTTAGGAACATAGTGAAAGCAATTTTAAGGGGGTAGCTACTGGATCTCATCCTGCCCACATCAAAAGCAATAATGTCTTACTTCTGGAAATGGGGAGAGTTTTATTCAGAGTTTTTTGACTGGATTACCACTTAAAGAAGGTGTGGCTGGATAGTGTACTTGTGAAAGTGGACATGAACCCTTGCACAGGACAGAAGGAAAACATACAGCAATGCACCATGATTGTATTTAGAGAGTTTAGCCTGTTTAATTCCCCCTCATTTGTGTCTAATCACAAGTTGTAATCTGATCTCTCCCCTGTGTCACATGACTGCCTATGGCAGATAAGCCAATTTGAAAGCACAGGCTGTTAATAATATGTCTGTTTCCATCCATGAATCAGGAAGTAGAAACAGTGCAGATTTATTTTAGGATTTGTATCAGGTATAACAAATGTTTTTGTTTCAAAGTTTTTATGCTGTTGTGTATCTTCTAGAGCAGAGAGGAAGTTCTGACTTCAGGTCCGCTTTAAGGGCTTTTCCTCTGGCACATTGAGACCAGGGTACAAATCTCGGTTCCTCCTGTTCAGTAAGTCAGCAGTTATTCAGTAGGAGACCTTGGGCAAGACTCCCTAACACGGCTACTGCCTATAGAGCATGTCCTTGTGGCTGCAGCTTTGAGTCCGCCTGGAGAAAAGCCCAATATAAATGCTCTGTCTGTCTAAATAGGAACTTTACCAAAATGTAACTTGATTATAAAAAATTTACAATATTTACACACTTTTTTTTTTTTTTTTATTCAATGTCTGCCCATTATATAATTGCTCCTCTTGCATTTCCCTACTTACATTTATTATAGGTGCCAACATTTTTACGGCTGGCAAGCAGCATTACTGTAGCATGTTTGTTGTGTGTTCCAAAGTGAGCACAAGCAATACCTGGTCTTCCAGAGGTCGCTGGGAGAATATGAAGATAACTAGGATGAGGATGCATAACTAAATATCCTAGGCTGGACATAACTGGGAGGGCAGGGTTACATACCAGTCTATAGCATTATAAGGATATGGGAAGTCTTTCTGATGCTGAAAGCAGGGTAATTGAAATAAAATAGCGTACCTGGGATAATGTATTACATTTTGCTTAACCCATTCGCGTTCCGTCGTTTTCACGTGAGAAATGTTCACCTCCCATTCATTAGCCTATAACTTTATCACTACTTATCACAATGCACTGATCTATCTCTTGTTTTTTCCGCCACCAATTAGGCTTTCTTTGGGGGGTACATTTTGCTAAGAGCCACTTTACTGTAAATGCATTTTAACAGGAAGAATAAGAAAAAAATGGAAAAATTCATTATTTCTCAGTTTTCAGCCATTATAGTTTTAAAATTAATACATGCCTCCATAATTAAAACTCACGTATTGTATTTGCCCATATGTCCCGGTTGTTACACCGTTAAAATTATGTCCCTATCACAATGTATGGCGACAATATTTTATTTGGAAATAAAGGTGCATTTTTTCCATTTTGCATCTATCACTATTTACAAGTTTAAAATGAAAAAAATATAGAAATATTTCATCTTTACATTGATATTTAAAAAGTTTAGACCCTTAGGTAAATATTTACATGTTTTTTTTTTTTTTAATTGTAATGTTTTTTTTTTTTTTTTTATAGTAAACATTTTATTTGGGTAGTTTTGGGAGGGTGGGAGGTAAACAATAGATTTATAATGTAAATGTGTGTTCATTTTTTTAAAAAAAAATTTCCAGGTGTAGTATTACTTTTTGGCCACAAGATGGCGGCCATGAGTTTGTTTACATGACGTCACGCTAAGCGTAGCACGCGCTTAGAGTGACGCATCGGGAAGGAGACAGCCAGAAAAAGCACAGCTTCCGAGAGAAGCTGTCGCTTTTTCAGCGGGGGAGAGGAATCAGTGATCGGGCACCATAGCCCGATACATTGATTCCTTGGCTACCGAATCCACGGCCGGGAGTGTGCGTGCACGCGCACGATCGGCCGCAGGAGCGCGCGGTAGCGCGCATGGTTCCTGGACGTAGAAACTACGTCCAGGAACCAAAATAGGTTAATGTCATTCTGGTTCCAATGAAAGGATGCCTTAGGGCTTGTTCACACTATGAGCGCTTTTCATTTTTGAGCAATGTTTCTCTATGGGCTGGTGCACACCGAGCGGCTTATTCAGCGTTTCTGCAGCCGCTTGCGGCTGCGGATACGCTTGGTCAATGTATCTCAATGGGCTGGTGCACACCAGAGCGGGAGGCGTTTTGCAGAAACGCATAGTCCCGGGGTGAGGCATTTTTTGGATTGTGGATGCCTCAATGTTAAGTATAGGAAAAACGCAAACCGCTCTGAAAAACGGCAGTTCAGAGCGATTTTGCAGGAGTTTTTATTACAAAAGCTGTTCAGTAACAGCTTTACTGTAACAATATCTGAAATCTACTACACCAAAAACGCTTCCCAAAACCGCAAAATGCTAGCTGAAATGCTACAGAAAAATAAGAAAAAGCGTTTCAAAATCTGCTAGCATTTTGCGGATCTGCTAGCGGCTTTTGGTGTGCACCGGGCCGAAGTGAGTATTCTCACATGAGCTTTTTTTTTTTCCAATCGCAAATATGGCTCCTGCACCATTTCCAGGGTGTTTGCGCTTCAATACAAAGTATAGGGAAATTGCAAAATGCTTAAAAAGGTCTCTAAAAAGGGATTAGGCAAGCACTTTTTTAAAATAAATACATTGTATTAAGTTCCAGGTCAAAGAGTTCACTTCCTGATTGTCATCAGGAAGAAAAAAAAAATCACCAAACAAAAGCGCGTAGTTAAAGCGCAAATCACTCTGAAAAGCGCTCACAAAAGCGCTTGCGATTGCACTGGTGATTTTCTATTGTGAACTAGGCCTTACTTCCAGGTGAGATGTGCACGAGACACCCCCCCCCCCCCCCCGACCCTGCGACAGACCCTGGAAATTGCAGAAGGGCCTTAAACATCTGGTACAGTGGATGCAGGGATGCACGGTCAGTTTTAACATGCATGCACAAATGCATTTGGTATGAATTAGTGCATTTGAACTATCAGTTCTGTGTTTTGCTTTGCATTAAAGCTAACAGCATATATTTGTGTACAAGCCCTGGAGCCTCGTAACACATATAGGTTGACCGTTATTTGCTGGAATTGAAACTCGATCCCTTGGACGACAGTTTGGGGCAGAGTGCTATGTAGACCCCTCACTAGCCTAGAGGCTAGCGATGCATCTGTTAATGCTGAGGAGGGACAATGTGCTGTGCACAACAGAGTGCCATCCAGAGGGTGGGGTGATCAGGAGAATCATGCATTCAGGGGTCTATTGGATGCAGCTAAATATACAGCATGCCAGATCTTTAGTCCACAGTGGATGGGCTACCGTACACGTGACAATCACGTCCAAGGCTGTACTTAATCCAGCGTGTGTACATAGCTTTAATCCCAGTCCCTAGATAAGGCGCTATAGGAACATTGCTGAGATTATGGAAGGGTGCTGTTCATTCATTACCCCTCATGATTTGCACCAGGAGTGCACTTGCATTATTTTCACTTTTCTACAGGTTGTTTTTTGAACTGTATCAGTGCTGCACGTTTTTGGAGAAAGGGTTAGAACTTGTATCAGCCACTCACAAGAGGCTTCATTTTGGCGTCTTTTTCAATGGAAGCTAAAGGCGGTGAATTTGCTGCCTGCCAGCTGCTCCCGTTCACTGGCCAGACTCTTGCTAGTACTTGGCATGAGCTGTGGACAGGAAGCCCCACATGGTGTTTCATCTGAGCATGGCCATCCTCAGACGCAACATGAGACTTTTTACTGCCAGGTAACACCACCATGTGCCAAACGTGGAGTTACTAAACTGCCATTCGGCTGCATTAAATTGTAGCAAATGGTGCTTGTGGCTGCACTGCCCGACAAACGAGCAGTTCAGTTGCCTGTGGAAAATGGGCCTTACTAGAAGCAACCAGGCTGCTACTATTGGCTACTTACCATATCAGTATTCTAACACAGTCTGGGGAAAGGAGAGAACCCTTATTCCTGGAAGGCTTTATATGATTCCCATGATTCACTGTAAAGCTAGCTTTTGGTAATGTGACAGGAAATCTATCGCTTTCATATGACTGTTGATAAAACTGGAAACAAGGTGGCTGCCAGCCAGAAAGCTTATCAGGGAATGATTGTTACAGCAGACCCACTTCTCTCGTGTCTGTCTTGTGTGAGCACTTCCCAACCACCACTCACATGGGTATTTTTCTGATTAAAATTTGGCAAAAGAGCATAAGCAATCTAGCATAATTTCAAACAATCACTGAGCACTACCAAATTTTAAACAATACCTGGAATCCACTAGGAGCGCTTGTCTGAGCACTTTGTGATTTGAAACGCTCTTGCTAATGTAGTGCTATGGGTGTGATCCCACTAGAGTGAAGTGATTTTTATAAAAAACCCCATAGCATTGAATTAGCAAGAGCTTCTTCAAATCACTAGCGCTTAGAAAAACCTTCTAGTGAGTTTGAGGCCTAAGGAACACTATATTAGCCCTAAGGCACCCTGTCTGGAGGAATAGACAGATAATGTATACTCCTCAATCAGCTTTGCAAGGAGTAATGCATCCCAACAAAGACTTTCAAAGTCTTCACCAAGAACAAACCCTGGTTTAACAGGTCATGCTGGATGAAGATTAAGGAGGAAGTAAATAAGTCTGGTACTACAGAGGAGTTCAGGGAAGCCAAGAACACCCTTACACGAGAACTGAAAGCTGCAAAGAGGGACTACTCCAACAAGCTCGGTCTCAGCCTCCACTCCAACAACCCACAAGAGGTCTGGAAAGGCATTAGGGCAGCCACAAACTTCAAAACCCTCTCTCAACATACTTCCCCTAGCATTGAACTTGCTGAAGAGAACTGTAGATTTAAAAACCATTCCACCCATCCTGTGGACCAGGCTCCTCCGCAGCCGCACGCTCGTGCAGGGGCCGAAGATGCCGAGCTGGCGAGGTTGGCATCTGCAGTAGAGGGGATCCCTGGACACCGGCTGGGAGCAGAACTGTAGAAAGCCCTAGGTAAGCAGATCTGTTTTAACTGCTCGCACCTTCCCTTTAAAGATCCGATCAGTCGTGACGGTCTTAATCTGTGTGCGTTGCAGAAAGTTGTTTGTGTAAACGCATGCATATACCCACATCACAGGATCATGAAAACGATTGCTCAAAAGATCGCTGGTTGTTTGAAAAATTGCGCAAAAAAATTGTCGTTTGTATGAGCCGTGATTGATTTGCATGCTGCTTAATATTCTAATCCACTCTCAGCTGAGGAGACCTTCCTGATGAGATACTTGCCCTGGCTGTCTATATAAGGCCTCTAGGCAGCTTTGGGTGACATGTCAGCTGGGTGTGCTTTTTTTTTTTTTTTCGTTTTTGTTTTTTTTCTGTTTTTTTTTTTTAAGGGTGGAACAATTGAATTTACCACAATTCGCCAGCAGTTCCACACAGTTCTGCAACACACCAAAGGTAACTCCTCTGCTTGATAACCTCCATTTGATTTTTGAACATTATCCCAGCTTAGACAGACCATCCTGGAACCTCATGATGCAGCCCCCCTTCTATTGCGTCTCCACCCCTTCCCTCTTGTATATTTTACCTATTTTTGTCTGTAACCTTATTTGTTGTAAAGTGCTGCGTAATATGTTAGCTCTATATAAATCCAATTAATAATAATAAATCTGAATATGAAAACTGTCCCACTTGGCGAATATAGCTGGTTCTGATCAATACTGGGAAAGCGCTTCCTTTGCCCTCAAAACAGCCTCAGTTCTTTATGGCATGAAATCCACAAGATGTTGGAATTCCTGTTAAATTCTGTACCATGTGGAGATGATTACATTACACAGTTTCTTCAGATTTGTCAGCTGCGCATTCATGCTACGAATCTCGTTATTCCACTTTTACCAAACCATCACCAGCCTGCACTGCTGAGAGAAGACTATGGAAATGAAATGAGGGACGTAGTCATTAACAGGGTGAGGGGAACAGTATGCTAGCTCATAGGTGATGCATAGAGATCTGGTGTGTCGGCGTCAATAAAAAAGACTATTGCTGGAACTGCATCCCCTATCGATATACCACTTTTGTAGACCATTTTATGTTGTCAGGATAAAAGTAAACCTGGAGGTGTGAGAATACATTTCTCTTATTTTGAATGTTTTTGTCTTGCAGGGCTCCAGAAGGTCTCAATGGGCAGATATACAGAACTAAAACTAAATTATTCCACTCCCACCGAATTCCTCCTGCAGAACATACCTGGAAACGTCTCCTTCGTTATCTTCCAAGTCCACAGCCAGTATGCCAACGTCACCGTCTCCTTCAAGGTATGGGGGCTGTTACACACCAGCTGTAAGCTAATCGTAGAGACTGATGGAAATTGGTTCTGTTGCACTTACAGCAGTTGCCAGCAAATTTAAAATGGATTATAAAATCTTCAAAATTACTCTAAAACAGGTCATACACTAGGCGATTTTACCCATTGATATATGGCATTTTCGTTCACTAATCAAATCTGTTAGAAATCGTTAATGCAAACATTGCCCGGTTGATCAATCCCTTTCCGAAATCAATTTCGGGAGCACATCGCTCAATATGGTAACAACCGACACAGAGTGTTGGCAGTACTGTTACCTGTCCTGCTGGCGTGTGCTCTACCGTGTCAGGTGGTTTGCTTCATGCCCAGGGTCTCCTGCTCCCCGTGTTGTCTTTTCTTCCTGGTCACATGACACAAGCTGAAGTTCAAACACTAGAGGGCCGGCAGCATACACACCGGAGCTCTAGCGTTTAACCTTCAGCTTGTGTCACATAACCAGGAAGATAAGACGACGCAGGGAGGAGGAGACCCTGGACATGAACGAAACTACCGGACATGGGATATTACTTTTTGACTTGTAACAATAGTGAGATGTTTTGGTTTTTCAAACATTGCTTATAGTGTGTTTATGGTGTCTTTTTCTTTAATATAAGATTTACAGTATTTCTCCACTTTAACGGTCCTTTGTTATAGATTTGTATGACCTGCTTCTGGTGCTTTTCATAAATCATGAAATGCTTATTATTTTTTTGGCTTATAAATTCTGTATATTTCTGTCCTTCAGAGCCTGAGTAATGACTCTGAGGTAGGCAGCGATGCCGGACTGCTGAACGTCCTCACCCCTGGGCAGATGATGTGTTCCTGGTATGTGGAGAGTTTATTCCCAGGTCCAATTCTGACATCAGCCATCATCGTTCCATACAACGAGAGGGGTGAGTATCCTCCTATTACATCACTGATCACTGCCATGCCTCCTGCATTGGGGAACCTGATTCTAGATGTCGATCATGTGGTGGGAAATGTGCACAAGGTGTACGGCTAGTGTAAGCATCTGACACAGCATTGGGGACCTGATTGCAAATGTCTATCTTGTGACATGCATGGTGCACAATATGTGTGGCTAGAATTAACATTTTGACACAGCAATGGGGACCTGATTCCTGATGTCTGTCTTGTGACTTGTATTGTTCACAAGGTGCGCAGCTAGCATGAGCATCTGAAACAGCATTGGCCACCTGATTCCAGATATCTGTCATGACTGACTTGTGTTCACAAGGTGTGCGGCTAGCGTGAGCATCTGACACAGCACTGGCCACCTGATTCCAGTTTTCTGTCATGTGACTTCATATTGTTCAGAAGGTGTGTGGCTAGCGTGAGCATCTGACACAGCAGATAGTATTGGTGGAACAACCTGAAGTGTAAAAATATAATCCACATTGTCTGCGTGGGCAACACAAGTTAGAATAGAGTAGCCCGAGTAAACCTTGACCTTCCATGACAAAATACAGATTTTTGTTGGGTATTTGTTAGTTTGTTAACTTTATGCAAATGAATGCAGATTGGATTTGGACCAGTCAATGTCATCCACTACGGTAGTTGTTTGGTTGAATTCCAAGCTGCATACATTTGCATCAGCTTAAATTTCTAGCAACGCATTGACCATCTCTAGTTTGGAATTCACTCCTCCCCCACGTTGCAAACCTTTAGTATTACTTGGCTAGTCTGTGTTTTTGTTTACAGGTGGTCTTACCATAAAAGAGCATCTCACAGGCTGGGTAATGGCATCTAAGACACTCCCATCACATTCTTTGTAAGGAGTTTTAAAAACAGGCAAATATAGGTTATTTCACATGTGTAGATGGTGGGGGAGATATTTCAATATGTTGCAGCAAGATCTCCTGACCATGGGTCCTGAATCTCTTACCAATACCTGCAGTTCTGGTTTTCTGGTGGAGCTTGTACGGAATCTTCCATCTTTTGTAGTGCTCATGTTTCTTCTTCTTTTTTTTCCCACCCAGATCCGATTCCTGGAGCGTGTAACTTGGAGTTTAAGCTAGACATCGATCCTAATATCTACCTCCAGTACAACTTGTATGAAACTGTCATAAAATTTGCCCCAGCCAATCTGGGCCATGCAAGGTAAGAATGGGTTAACTCTGCCTCTTCCCTTCACGGAAGGTTTAGAAGGCACTAAAAATCCTCAGTAAACCTTCACTTCTTCTAGTCATGCCCTATTTATCACTTTGGTTTCACTGAGACTTTTTAACTTGTCAAGATTTTTTTGACACTAGACTGATAGAACTATATATACTGGACATATGACTATAGTAGGAATTAGATTGTGAGCGCTAAAGCCTCGTACACACGCCTGACTTAAAGGTCTGCTGAGGCGACGACATCAATCTGTTTACTCACCTGGGGCGTCTTCCAGCCCCTCGCCGTTTCAGTCCCTCGCCACAGCCCCAGTCCTCCTCGGTGTCCCACTTGCCGCCTGTAATTATCGGCGACCCGCCGGTGGGTCTGCTCTTCTGCACCTGCACTCGTGCCTGCATGTCCACGTCATCTGCATGGCGCAGAAGAGCCAACCCACTGACTGGTCGCCAGTCATTACGGGTTGCCAGTGGGACACCAAGGAGGACCAGGGCTACGGCAAGGGACTGAAACAGCTGCTATGGGCTGGAAGAAGCCCCAGATGAGTAAACCTAAAACAACCCCAACAGTCGACAATCGGGGGTCTTATGGCACCAGATATGTATAACAATGAAAAATAGAGGCGCCAAATCAGAATAAAATGTGGGCCAAATCTGGGTTAAAATGGGTTAAAAACCGTCTAAAAAGAGGGGGTGGGTGGAACCGCTCCCCTCGGTAAATGACCATATATTTTATACCTGTTGTATAATATATAGGGAGCAGGGCATTTTGCCCTGACCTAACATGGTGGTGGCGCTCACGCGCATGCGCCTTTTCCGCACACGCGCGGTGACCCCCTCTAGATACACTGGCGTCATCACATACGCGCTTAACACATTACGCCACGTCCAACACACGCGACGCAGCGGCCGCATTATGCGACCCTATCTCCCACATAGGCCAGACCTACTCTTAACATTTTATGCTACCCATACGTCACATCCGTTTCCGCTTCCTGCACCCGCCTGGCGGGAGATCTAGCCGCCGGCCGATACATATAAGTAATCAGAGGGGAGCGTCCCAGTTCTACAGAGGCGCTCAGGCTCTATGCTGACCCACATTTGGTAAGTGCCACTGGTTTTCTTTTATACATGCCGCCGTGCATGATTGATTGACAACTTTGCACAGATATATGTTAAATACTATTCCCCACATAGTTTGAGGGGCACTGTTTAATGAAACAATATAATAATCATACAGGCTACTGATGATTAGAAATTTTATAGTGGGACCACTTGGACAGATTTTGGGACAATTTGCCCACCTATTACACATGAAGATATAATTTACTATTGATACTCTTAATGAAATGTGGTGAATTGCTGTGAAAGTCTATTGAGCATCTCCTAGCATTGTACCTTTTTTTTTATTATTTTTTCTCTTCTCCTTTAGTGTTCTCCTATTTCTATTGCCTGATGAAGCGGGAGTTTTGCCCGTGAAACGCGTTGCACTATATTTGGAGACAAATTGTTTTGTGAATAAATATTTCCTGCAACACTTAAGGCTGTATTTGGCCTGGTCATTTACCGAGGGGAGCGGTTCCACCCACCCCCTCTTTTTAGACGGTTTTTAACCCATTTTATTCTGATTTGGCGCCTCTATTTTTCATTGTTATACATATCTTGTCCACCCTTGGTGGAGGGGTGTATCCCCAATTTTTCCTGTCTATAGAGAGCGACTTTTTAAACCTGAGTGGGGTCAGGTAATAATTCTCCCCACCCGCCTTTACAGTGGTCGCCTGCGTGGTGACCCACACTTGTGAGTATAATCTCATTCAAATACATTTGCCACATTGTTGAACATACTACACTAGATTGGGCTCTCGGTTCTTTTTCCTATCTTTATGGCACCAGATGCTCAACCTGCGAGTGATCTGCCAGACAGATCTACCCAACCCCAGCAATGATGATATCCCCCCCCCCCCCCTGCGAGATCCTGTGGTTTGTGCCGCTCACCCGCCCCTTGCGTGATATCATGCATCCGTTGCTCATCATCTCTCCGCCGCTCCACCCCCCCACACCTCCGCTTAGCAACACAGCGCGTCCCCCCCCCCCCCCCCTATATAGCTGACACCTATGTATGCAGCCCAGCAATGTCTCCCAAGGGGAGTAGCTCCTAATCCCGGTTGGACATGTCTACGCACCTTAGGGGACAGTCAGTGCCATGACTATAATTTACTCTGAAAGCGCTGCAGAAGATGTCAGTGCTATATAAAAAATATATATGTGTGTGATAGAGCTATTGCAAAAGCTGATCCATGAAGATGTAGAAGTAGGGTTGGTCAATGAGATGCTAATCCTGAGCTTGTGCTAGTTTTATGCAAATCCAGTATATGTAGCTTTGCCATGAACCAATCAAATGCAGCATCTGCTGTAGGGCAATGATGATCTGTGGGACTGACTTCTCTCCTTATGTTCTCAGCTCTTCAGCCCATTGTAGGAGACTCCTCCCCAGGTTGTCCTACCTCCTGTAGACTAGCATTAGCCACACACTATCTGTTGTAATCACATTTTTTTTTTTAAAACCATAAATACCTTTGCCTCAGCTGTGACGATGTATGTTGTATCGATGTGAACATTCTACTGGTCCCTTTTGATGCCCCTCTTCCATCTGCCCCAGGAACACCAGTGCCAGGACATGTGACACAGAGACGGGTCAGGACACAAGGTGGCGTCTGCAGTATGACATCTACCAGTACTTCCTGCCAGAGAACAGCCTGCATGACACTGTCTTACTATCCCATCTACAGAGGATGTCTATGATGCCACAGGTCCTTGCCAATGGAGTTAAGGTAATGGCTGGTAAAGTTGGAAGTTGTGTATTGGCAATCCACTCGTTACACCTCGTGCTGCTGTTGGTGGGTTATTTGAAGCAGTTGGGAAGTGGTAGCAGTGCTGCTCCTTATCAATCCATTTGAAATAAGCCTAACTTTTAAGTGATCTTGCGGTGTAGTACTGAGGGCCCATTCACACTAGAAGTGCTTTTCTGAGCGTTTTGTGATTAGCATTTTTTTTAATCGCTCCCATTCAGTTTCATTAAAATCGTAGAAAAATCGCAGCGATTTTTGCATACGCAGTCGCAGTGATTTTTTTTTTTTTCTCCGCAATTTTTACCGCGATTTTAATGAACGTGAATGGGAGCGATTTTTAAAAACCGCTAATCAATCGCAAAATGCTCACAAAAGCGCTTCTAGTGTGAATGGGCCCTGACTGAGGGGTACTACCTTAGTATATGTTGCTCTTCGTATCTTTTTAATGGCAAAAAAATAGTAAAATTTAAAATGCATGTCGTGTATATGTATGAAAATGTGCATTTATTTTAGAGTAAAATGCACTTTTAAATTACTTTTTTCATACAATGCTGTTCTTTAGAGTAGGCAGTAGAAATCTGACAGGATTTGAACTAGTCAATCTCCTCATGGGGGATATTGGGGGTTTTCTTTATTTTCAAAATCACTTACTGATCTTGAAAATCAGTAAGTGTATTGTATTTGGTCAGTCCAACTACCAAAATAGCAAGTTAACAGGAGTATGTTAGCAAGTAGACAGGCTGGCCAGGATCCTTTCCATGGAGTGGTTTTGTAAAAAATAAAGGAAATCCTGATAATCCCCGGTGAGGAGTTGAACCAGTCCAAAACCTGTCTGATCTGTCCGACTTTTTACTGCCTACTGTAAATGAGAGTGACATAAGAAAAAAGTACTTTATGGTGCAATTTACTCTGTGAGAGATGTACTTCTGATAAATCTGTACCTCTGTATTGTAGTCAAGTGAAGCCCCAAATGCATTAATGGGATACATATCACATATGCCAGCAATAATGGAATCTTCTGTTTCTATATCCAAGTGCTGCAACACAGTCTCTGGGCTATAGCCAGTGGTGCAGATAAGATAAAGTTATGGTGTTGCGCCGCTTGGTATGGAAGCCAAGTTCATGCATCAAACCTTATCCCCCCCCCCCCCCCTTCAAGTAACCACTCACCGGATGTTGAGCTCTTAACAGACCGTTCAGTGCATTTGGGGTGTGTGGCCCCCGTCGCCTCCCAGGATCACACCTCCTCCTTCTGGGAAACCAGGTGGTGGGATGGTATGGATGTCCGCCTCTTGTTAGTCCTCTCAGGGCTGGGGGTGATGCGTGAAAAGGAACAAACGGAAGACCAGCTTCCAATAGTGTAATTCCGCTTTAATTATGTTTAAAAAGGTTTAAAAACCATAAAAATGATAAGTGGCAAGTGTACATAGAGGCTAGGGGAAGAGTCAGTTTCCTTATGGCCGCCATATTTGTCCCACTCAGCCTCATAAGTCACCACCGTATGCTAAGTTTAAAATCACCGCTGGTACGCTAAGCTGATGCTACAGCCTCCGTCTGATGTCACTCTGTGGCTCTGCCCTACGCGTTTCGTCGTCTAGCAACTCATCAGGTAGCCCCTGAAGTTGTTGGGGAATGAATGGGAGGAGCATGATGTGTGAAAATTGCTTTGGTTTTTAAGGGGAAATAACCTATGGTGGAAGCGTGGTTAAAAAAAAGCCTGTTAAGTAAATTAAACACATGATTGATAAGTCTTTTGAAACCTCAATCGTTTTCTTCCAAAGCCAGCGCATTATAAGGTACTTCCCTATCTCTACAAGTGCTCTGAATTCTGTCAGCTGTCTATAAATAGTAAATATGACTGTGATCTCTTGTCTTTGTGACAGTTAACCACGCTGACCAGCAGTGACCAGACTCTCATGGCCTTCTCATCTATCCCCGGACAAGGAGTCATTTATAATGTGATTGTGCGGGATCCTCTCCTGAACACGTCTGCAGCCTATGTGCCGGTTCATACATATGCCTGTAACTTCACCGCCACCGTGGACAGCTGCTACACGCTGGGTATGATATACAACTGTCCAACCTTGACCTTTACAAATCCCAAATGTAAAAAAGCTAGTGAACACTAATAATCTGTAGACCAGGATGTTCAGACACTCTAATACTGAAATGAGACTATTGGAATTCGGGAACAGGTTTAGTTAGGGCCAGTGCTATAAAGCATTCGTCTTGCCATATTTCCCTTTAGGTTCCCTTATGCCGGGAATACACCTTACGGTTCCGTGGCTCGATTATGCCGCTGGATCGATTCCCGCTCGTCCCCGCGGGTGATTCTCTTATCCTCTGCTAGATTTCCTTATCTTTTTCCATTGTCCCGCCCGCGGTATCGAGCGCGGAATCGATCCGGCGGTGATCAGACATATCGGAAATTATCAATCGAGCCATCTACCGTGTATTCCCAGCATTATGCCTAGTACACATCATACAATTTTCTGTAAGATTTACCTGCCAGATAATTTCCAACATGTTGGAAATGATCTATCTAACCATCTATCTGCCGAGCAATTAGGCATTGTTCTACTCAGCAGGAGATAACCAGAAGACAATGCACCAGAGATAATGACTAGTCTCTACCAGTACGTTACAAAAAATAATCTAATTACAGAAAATCTAACAGAAAATTGTATGGTGTGTACTAGGCATTAGTTTATGCTGGGGATACACGGTACGTTTCTGTACCGTGTATCGACCAGCTGATCCGGCCAGCTGATAATATTCAGCTGGTCCGATCACGCTGCTCGACCCCCGCCCGCTCGATCCCCACTGGCGGACAATGGCGGGGAATCGAGCAGCTGATAAGGAGCGCCGGCTGGGACGAGCAGTAATCGATCCGCAGACGTGGCGGGGACGCAGCGGGAGTCGATCCGTGTATTTGCAGCATTAGACTGCAAGGGGGATGGACTCGAACAGAGTCTCGCTTGCTCTCAATGTTTTAGTTGCTGTTTTGCACATTGCTTCGCATGCTCTAAATTGCTGTTCTTTTCTCCAGGCAAAGTTTCAACCAAAGTCTTCTTCACTATCTGTGCTGTGGTCGGCCTCTTCATTTGTTTTTTTGGTCATCGCTTTCTCAAAACTGGTGAGTGAGGCTTAATCAGTCTTGTGAAATAATGGGGCAATTGGCAAATTCTGGGCTTTGACACTTATTTTGTCTTCCCAGGGTTCTTCTCTATGGGATTTGTCGTCTTTGGGTTTTTGATGTTTGTTTTGCTCACCAGAGTCACCCTATTGGACCACAATGGTAAGCGACCAGTTATGTGTGTTTTTGTCTCTCCTCCCTGCTATTTACCTTATTGTCAGGTTATCCGGTTCTGGAACCCGAAGCAAACCTAAAAGAAAAAAAAAATCTGATACTTGCCTAAAAAGAGGGAAGATTCTGGATACTCGAGAGGCTTCCCACGTCTTCCTCCAGACCACCGCTGCTGCTCAGGGCCCTCTTGAAGATCGCATCTGTGATCCTCTTTATGAACGGCTGAGCTTACACAGTATCTCAGAGCCATTTGTGGATGAGTGGCTCTGGCTTACTGCGCAGCTGCAGTATGGCTACACTCATGCATGAAGAGGAGCATGGCTAAGTAACATATCTGCCAAGCTCAGATCAGGTATGTCCGACCGGGGGACTGGGTGCAGCAACGGAGGGGGCTAGTTGGATGTGGGAAGCTTCTCTAGAGGATCCAGAGGCTTCCCTTTTCTTAGGGCCCTTTTATGATCATTGGGTTGGTATGTGTTTACCCCCTCCATAGTAGTGTATTGTGCTTTTAATTAAAACCTGTATAGTGGGAACTTTCAGTTATAACTAAGAGCAATTAAGGGCTGGTTCACACAGGCATTTACCTGGCTTTCGGCGGCGTTGCTTTCGGTGGCTTTCACTAGCGGTCTGCGTTTTCGTCCCCACAGGGGGGACATTAGCCGAGGTGGTTAACTGACCCAAGATGCTACATGTAGAGTCCAGGGTCGCCTCACACCAGGGAAAACCGGGATCTGAATGCCCTGTTCGCGCAAATGTCAGTAAAAGCCCGGTACAAACGCTGTCTTTCACTTGAATGGGAGCGTTTAATGGCGAGTCTCAAACGCCGGAGGTAAACGCGGGGCAGACGCCCGTGTGAACCAGCCCTATGTGTAAAAGGACTCCCATTTTTTTTTTCCTTCAACTCTGGTACACTTTAAAGGGAGTCTGAAGTTAAATAAAAAACGGATACTGAAGGAGAGGGAAGGCTCTGGGTACTATAGAGTCTTCCCGTGCTCCCGCAGGCATCCCCGTTAGCAGTCCACAATGACTCTCTTCTGAATTGGTCTGCCTTCAACAGTCTTCGGAAGCACTCAGGCTTCTGAAGATGGATCGCCCCATACTGTGCGAGCGCCCTCTCTTGCGCAAGCGCAATACAGAGCTGCCCACTTCTGGGAGCCCGAGGGCTTCCAAAGAGTGCCGAAGTCACTTTTGCGGAAGATTTAAATGGAGGAGCCTGCGAGGGACTGAGGAGACCGGGAAAGCTTTATAGGGCCCAGAGCCTTCCCTCTCCTCAGGTGAGTATCTGGTTTTTTTTTTTTTTTTTTATTGAAGCGTCAGACTTGCTTTAACTACTCTGCGACTGCCTAATACCGAATCCAGGCCGCTCTCCCAGGACCGCCTAACGCAGAATTGCGTCCAGTCCTGGGGGCAGAGATTAGCGGTGATTGCGTGCGTGGATGCACGTGCATCCCTGCTTTACATACGCAGCTCCACACGGAGATCAGTTTGGCAGCCTGCGATCGTGGCTGGCAAGCTGTTAAAAGAAAATAAACGGCTTTTTTTTTTTTTACTATATACAGCGCTGCAACTCTAGTGGTGGGGACAAGGAATGATTGTTGAGCTGCACATTTCTCCTTGCACTCAAATGACATATACATGTTTTGCAGCTTGAACTTGGACCAATAAGAATTAAACCCGAAGTTATTCTGATTGGTCCAAGCTCAAACCGCATAACATTTTGAATGCAAGAAGAAATAATTTGCATCTTATGAATCATCCCTCCTGTACTTACCTCTCTGTAGGTGTGCTTCTCCCTCCCCCTGCTTGGACCTCTTTGGTTCTGATTGATGATTTCCTTGTGCTTATTTTTTTATATTGTGCCTTTAAACTGTATAGCATTTATTATAGAGGAGCAGAATTACCCTGAATTACAAGATGAGCTGGTCGTCTGGGGTATGACAGGGAGCCATAGAAATGTAAGCCACCTTGATCTACCTGTAATTGGGTGGTCTCTTTTGGATAGACTTGCCCCACACTGTTTCTCAGTAGCCTTATTAAAATCTGAAACTGGTGGAAAAAAAAAGTTTTCTACGTACCCGGGGCTTTCTCCAGCCCCCTTCAGGCTGCTCGGTACCTAACCGTCCTCCTCCGCCTCCTGCATACTTCACAATTCAGTCTGGTAATCCTGCTAGTTGTCGCGCTCCCGCCGTCGGAAGAGTCCTGCGCCTGCACAGCAGGAGCACACACAGCAGGACTGCGCCAACTGACGGTATTACCGGACTGAATTGCAAAGGATCCAGTAGGGCGAGGGACCTAGCAGCCTAAATGGGTCTGAAGGAGGCCCCAGGTATGTATACATTTTTTTTTTTGTTGTTGTTTTGTTACCATCACAGGTACCCAAAGTTTTGGTTTGAGTCTTTTCTTTCCCTTTTTTCTACAGATCGTTTGGTCATCACCTTCTTCACCGGAGTGTTCGGTGGTCTGCTACTGGTGGGGTATTGGTGGAGATTGGGATGTGTCTATCTGTGTGTGCTTCTGGCGGGGCTTGTCTTGGGATTTTTGGTGTCCTCCATCGTGTTCTTCACTCCAATAGGTACGGTATTTTACTGAAAATGTCATCCCTCCCCCCTTCTCTCCCTTCATTATTCTCTTGTCCATCAGGTTTTGAAGTGATCTTCTAAGGGGTTCTGTCCATTCAGTCTCCATTTCCAAGAGTCCCACGGTACCTTTCAGCTGTTCTTTGCATACTAGGATTTATAGACACCATTTGAAACAGCTTCCACTTTCCTTTATGCACGCATCCATCTTTCAATATTCATGAAGTGTTTTAGCGCCACTTCCAAATCCAAAATCATATTATGCTTTTTTTTTTTTTTAGAGAGACTGAAAGTGTTAGATGTGAATTACTGTAACATCTGGACTCTTATGCTAACAAAGTAAATTCTGGCCTTAAAAGGGAACCTCAAGTGAGTCATATGGTGGCTGTCATATTTATTCCATTTTAAACAATACCAGTGGCCTGGCAGCCCTGCTGATCTCTTTGGCTCCAGTAGTGTCTGAATCGCACGCCTGAAACAAGCACGCGGTAAATCCAGTCAGACGTTAGTCAGAAAGCATCTGATCTACATGCTTGTTCAGGGTCTATGAATAAAAGTATTAGAGATGGGGATCAGTAGGACAGCCAGGCAATCTGCATTGCTTAAAAGGAAAAAAAAATATGTTGGCCTCCATATGCCTTTCACTTTTTTTTTTAAAGCGGCCCTGAATTCAGAATGTTCTCTCTGCCCTAGAAGATACACAACAGCAGAATAACCTTTAAACAAAGAACATTTCTTTGTTACGGCCGATACAAATCCTAAAATGAATCTGCTCAGTTTCTACTTCTACCTGATTCATGGAAGCAGATATATTGTTTACAGCCTGTGCTTTCAAATGGGCTTCTCTGCTTATCTGCCATAGGCAGTCATGTGACACAGGGGAGGGATCAAATTACAACTAGTGATTAGACACAAATCAGGGGAATTACACAGGCTAAACTCATGCATTTCTCTGTTTTCCTTCTGTCTGGTGCAAGAGTTCAGGTCCACTTAAAAAAATATTTTGCAAATAACGACTATTATTTCTACATGTCTTTTAACTTTCACTTTTAAAATTGAAATAGACATTTTTTTGTTCCTCGCCTTCTGCAGGGGATTTTGCCACTTTCCACAATGATGCAATATTCTGGCTGACATTCACCTGTATCGCATTGCTGGTGCCTTTGGCTTTGCTACCCTTTCCACGAGTGGTGAGTATTCATTCTGAAAATGTTCTTAAAGTGTACCTGAAACAGGTCAAACAAACCAAGGTACCCTGCCAGCCTATTAACCACTTCCCGACCGCCTAACGCACAGAGGCGGCCGGGAAGCGGACCCCGCAAGGACCAGCTCACCCACAGAGGCGGCGGTCCTTTTAGGGGCATGGGCGTAGCGATCGCGTCATCCGTGATGCGATCCTCCGCGGCTCCTGACTCCGCTCACCTGCCGCAACATCCCGCCAGCCATACGGGAGCGCCGGCGGGATGTTAACCCCACGATCGCCGCATACAAAGTGTATAATTTAGGCTGCCTCCTGCCCTGGTGGTCCCAGTGTCCGAGGGACCACCAGGGCAGGCTGCAGCCACCCTAGTCTGCACCCAAGCACACTGATCCCACCCCCCCTGCCCCCTGGACGCCCACAGTACCCCTCAGACCCCCCCGCCCACCCCCCAGACCCCTGTTTACACCCAATCACCCACCTAATTACCCATCAATCACTCCCTGTCACTATCTGTCAACGCTATTTTTTTTAACCCTAAACTGCCCCCTGGGGACTCCTGATCACCCCCCACCCCTCAGATTCTCCCCCCCCCCCCCCCCTGTGTACTGTATACCTCTATCCCCCTGATCGCCTGTCAATCACCTGTCAATCACCCATCAATCACCCCCTGTCACTGCCACCCATCAATCAGCCCCTAACCTGCCCCTTGCGGGCAATCTGATCACCCACTCACACCAATAGATCGCCCGCCGTCAGATCACCTCTCAAGTGCAGTGTCTGTTCTCTACCCTAAACACCCACTAATTACCCATCAATCACCCCCTATCATCACCTGTCACTGTTATCCATCAGATCAGACCCTAATCTGCCCCTTGCGGGCACCCAATCACCCGCCTACACGCTCAGATTGCCCTCAGACCCCCCCTTATCAATTCGCCAGTGCATTAGTTACATCTATTCTTCCCTGTAATAACCCACTGATCACCTGTCAACCACCCATCAATCACCCCCTGGCACTGCCACCCATCAATCACCCCCTGGCACTGCCACCTATCAATCAGCCCCTAACCTGCCCCTTGCGGGCAATCTGATCACCCACCCACACCAATAGATCGCCCGCAGATCCGACGTCCGATCACCTCCCAAGTGCATTGTTTACATCTGTTCTCTCCTCCAAACACCCACTAATTACCCATCAATCACCCCGTCACTGCTATCCATCAGATTAGACCCCTATCTGCCCCTAGGGCACTCAATCACCCGCCCACACCCTCAGAACGCCCTCAGACCCCAGCCCTCATCACCTTGCCAGTGCATTGCTTGCATCTATTCCCCCCTCTAATCACACCTTGAGACACCCATCAATCACCTCCTGTCACCCCCTAGCACACCTACCTATCAGATCAGGCCCTAATTTGCCCCGTGTGGGCTCCTGATCACTCGGCCAAACCCTCAGATCCCCCTCAGACCCCCTTCCGATCACCTCCCCAGTGCATTGATTGCATCTATTTTCCCCTCTAACCACCCCCTGAGACACCCATCAATCACCTCCTGTCACCCCCCTAGCACTCCTATCCATCAGATCAGGCCCAATACAACCTGTCATCTAAAAGGCCACCCTGCTTATGACCGGTTCCACAAGATTCGTCCCCTCATAGACCACCTGTCATCAAAATTTGCAGATGCTTATACCCCTGAACAGTCATTTTGAGACATTTGGTTTCCAGACTACTCATGGTTTTGGGCCCGTAAAATGCCAGGGCGGTATAGGAACCCCACAAGTGACCCCATTTTAGAAAAGACACCCCAATGTATTCTGTTAGGTGTATGACGAGTTCATAGAAGATTTTATTTTTTGTCAAAAGTTTTTAAATTGATTTTTTTTTTTTTTTTCACAAAGTATCATTTTTCACTAACTTGTGACAAAAAATAAAATCTTCTATGAACTCGCCATACACCTAACGGAATACCTCGGGGTGTCTTCTTTCTAAAATGGGGTCACTTGTGGGGTTCCTATACTGCCCTAGCATTTTAGGGGCCCTAAACCGTGAGGAGTAGTCTAGAAAACAAATGCCTCAATATGACCTGTGAATAGGACGTTGGGCCCCTTAACGCACCTAGGCTGCAAAAAAGTGTCACACATGTGGTATCGCCGTACTCAGGAGAAGTAGTATAATGTGTTTTGGGGTGTATTTTTACACATACCCATGCTGGGTGGGAGAAATCTCTCTGTAAATGGACAATTGTGTGTAAAAAAAAAAATCAAACAATTGTCATTTACAGAGATATTTCTCCCACCCTGCATGGGTATGTGTAAAAATACACCCCAAAACACATTATACTACTTCTCCTGGGTACGGCGGTACCACATGTGTGGCACTTTTTTACACCCTAAGTACGCTAAGGGGCCCAAAGTCCAATGAGTACCTTTAGGATTTCACAGGTCATTTTGCGACATTTGGCTTCAAGACTACTCCTCACGGTTTAGGGCCCCTAAAATGCCAGGGCAGTATAGGAACCCCACAAATGACCCCATTCTAGAAAGAAGACACCCAAAGGTATTCCGTTAGGAGTATGGTCAGTTCATAGAAGATTTTATTTTTTGTCACAAGTTAGCGGAAAATGACACTTTGTGAAAAAAAAAACAATTAAAATCAATTTCCGCTAACTTGTGACAAAAAAATAAAAACGTCTATGAACTCACCATACTCCTAACGGAATACCTTGGGGTGTCTTCTTTCTAAAATGGGGTCATTAGTGGGGTTCCTATACTGCCCTGGCATTTTAGGGGCCCTAAACCGTGAGGAGTAGTCTTGAAACAAAAATGACCTGTGAAATCCTAAAAGTACCCATTGGACTTTGGGACCCTTAGCGCAGTTAGGGTGCAAAAAAGTGCCACACATGTGGTATCGCCGTACTCGGGAGAAGTAGTATAATGTGTTTTGGGGTGTATTTTTACACATACCCATGCTGGGTGGGAGAAATACCTCTGTAAATGACAATCTTTTGATTTTTTTTTTTTTTTACACACAATTGTCCATTTACAGAGTTATTTCTCCCACCCAGCATGGGTATGTGTAAAAATACACCCCAAAACACATTGTACTACTTCTCCCGAGTACGGCGTTTAGCACCCTAACTGCGCTAAGGTGCCCAAAGTCCAATGAGTACCTTTAGGATTTCACAGGTCATTTTGAGAAATTTCGTTTCAAGACTACTCCTCACGGTTTAAGGCCCCTAAAATGCCAGGACAGTATAGGAACCCCACAAATTACCCCATTTTAGAAAGAAGAACACCCCAAGGTATTCTGTTAGTAGTACTGTGAGTTCATAGAAGATTTTTATTTTTTGTCACAAGTTAGCGGAAATTGATTTTTATTGTTTTTTTTTCACAAAGTGTCATTTTCCGATAACTTGTGACAAAAATAAAATCTTCTATGAACTCACCGTACTACTAACGGAATACCTTGGGGTGTCTTCTTTCTAAAATGGGGTCATTTGTGGGGTTCCTATACTGTCCTGGCATTTTAGGGGCCCTAAACCGTGAGGAGTAGTCTTGAAACGAAATTTCTCAAAATGACCTGTGAAATCCTAAAGGTACTCATTGGACTTTGGGCCCCTTAGCGCAGTTGGGGTGCAAAAAAGTGCCACACATGTATCGCCGTACTCAGGAGAAGTAGTATAATGTGTTTTGGGGTGTATTTTTTTACACATACCCATGCTGAGTTGGAGAAAGATCTCTGTAAATGGACAATTGTGTGTAAAAAAAATAAAAAAATAAAAAAAAAAATTGTCATTTACAGAGATATTTCTCCCACCCAGCATGGGTATGTGTAAAAATACACCCCAAAACACATTATACTACTTCTCCTGAGTACGGCAATACCACATGTGTGGCACTTTTTTGCAGCCTAACTGCGCTAAGGGGCCCAAAGTCCAATGAGCACCTTTAGGCTTTACAGGGGTGCTTACAAATTAGCACCCCCCAAAATGCGAGGACAGTAAACACACCCCACAAATGAACCCATTTTGGAAAGTAGACACTTCAAGGTATTCAGAGAGGGGCATGGTGAGTCCGTGGCAGATTTCATTTTTTTTTTGTCGCAAGTTAGAAGAAATGGAAACAGTCATATTTGTCATAATTCACACAAAGTGTCATTTTCCGCTTACTTGTGACAAAAAATAATATCTTCTATGAACTCACTATGCCTCTCAGTGAATACTTTGCGATGTCTTCTTTCCAAAATTGGGTCATTTGGGGGGTATTTATACTATCCTGGAATTCTAGCCCCTTATGAAACATGACAGGGGGTCAGAAAAGTCCTAGATGCTTGAAAATGGGAAAATTCACTTTTTGCACCATAGTTAGTAAACGCTATAACTTTTACCCAAACCAATAAATATACACTGAATGGGTTTTTCTTTTATCAAAAACATGTTTGTCCACATTTTTCGCGCTGCATGTATACAGAAATGTTACTTTATTCGAAAAATGTCAGCACAGAAAGTTAAAAAAATCATTTCTTTGCCCAAATTCATGTCTTTTTTGATGAATATAATAAGTAAAAATCGCAGCAACAATCAAATAGCACCAAAAGAAAGCTGTATTAGTGACAGGAGCCAAAAGGCAGTGAAAAGGAGCCAAAATTCATTTAGGTGGTAGGTTGTATGAGCGAGCAATAAACTGTGAAAGCTGCAGTGGTCTGAATGGAAAAAAAGTGCCTGGTCCTTAAGGAGGGTAAAGCCCACGGTCCTCAAGTGGTTAAAGTGTACCCGAGGCGATCCTTAGGTTAAAAAGATAGATACTTAACTATCAAAGAAGCGGTTCTTCTGTAAACCCCACATGCCTATAGAACTTTTAGCCAGCAACACTGGAAAGCTTTTCAGAAGTCTCTCATCACAGCCTGTGTGAAAAAGTGCCTTGTTTACCAGCTGTAACAATTTGTGTCGGGGGAGGGGGAGGCAGAGCTGAACCATGTAGCTAGGTTACACTTCTCTGTCACTATTCACTGAGGAATTATTTACTGTTTGTTTCTGCCCTTCCTGCTTCCTCACAGATCATATGAGAACAGATGAGGGATTTTTAAGGATCTGAAAAAAAGGTCCCCCCCCATTTAGAATGAGATCTCCCTGCCTGTAAACTGTTTACACTGTCAGGCAGAGAGAGGGAGAGAGACACAGGATCAGGCACACAGAGCTGCAGCTAATGATAATTTACACACATTTGAAGCTATATTTCTGCTTTCTATCCTTCTGAACAGATACCAGTCACAGTATCTGTTTATTGCTGCAAGAGCAATAAATCCGACAAGAGCTAGTAGGATTTCTAAACATGATTGCGTTCCTCTTCATGCACGAGCGCTGCTGTGCTGCATCTGCACAAGTACTGCCGCACCTGCACAGTGGCGCGGTGCTGCTTGTGTGTACTTGTGTGGGTGCAGCATGGCCGAGCTTGTGCATGAAGAGGAGTGCTATAGAATAATCGAACACAACAGAGGCGCCAGCAAGGATAAAATATTTAAAAACCGTTTACCTGAGGGAGGTGAGTCCACCTACATCCCTCCTTTTTAAAGACCAGCCAATGAGCCGTCAATAAACAACAATATTATTTATTGGGGATTCTCCAAGTATATGCAACGCGTTTCACGGGCAAAGCTCCCGCTTCATCAGGCAATCAAAACGGAGAAACACATTAGAAGGTCAAGTTCTGGTAAGAACGTCTCTGTAGACTGAGGACTGTAGAAGAGGAGTGCAGTCATGATCTTCAGATCTTTAGAAGGGTCCTGGATGGTGGAGGACATGGGGAGCCGCTGGAAGATCCAGATCTTAGGTAACGATCTGATTTTTGACTTTAGGATTGCCTCGGGTTCACTTTAAGTGTCGGGTCAACTCGTACACCTCCTCACCCTTATTGCAATCAACATGACTGCATTGAAATTTGCCTTGCCACATAAAAGCAGTCCTGCACTCCCTTTACTGACTACCTATAAAATGGAGGATCCTATTCAAGATCGTCCGACATTTAAATCATTACATAATCTGGGCCCTAGATACATGAGAGAAGTGTTGCAGCTGCTTAGAAATCCCTGCAATCTCAGATCCACAGGTTCTAATAATCTAGTCATACCCAGAGTCCACCTGAAAACTTTTGGTCACAGAACTTCTGTCATGCTGCTCCTACATTATGGAACTCCTTACCTCAGCAGATCAGGACAGCACCATCTCTGGACGTGTTTAAATCAGAATCATATTTATTTTGCCATTATTTCCAGACTGAAAGCTTACCTCTTCAGTTTGGCATTTGCAGAAATACTATATAATTTGATCCTTTGTGTTAATACTTCATCCTACTACCAATTACTGAATCTGAGAGAGCCTACGCGCTTTGAGTCCTATGGGAGAAAACCGCTATAGAGATGTTATTGTTATTTGGGCTTTAACACTGAAGAACCAAATTAAGTTCACTTATAGCATTAAAGTGTCTCAAGATGCACCAAGACAGTAGTTGCTAGATTCCATACTTGTGCAAGGTGGTTGACAAGACAAGACAAGACAAATAACATTTATATTGCGCTTTTCTCCTGGCGGACTCAAGGCGCCTAATATAACATTGTATATATCCAGTCCTTATGATTGTATGCTGTGTTCACCCACTATTTTTTAATCTTCTTGCAGCTCAATATATTGGCCTGCAGCGTTGTTGGCTCCTACTCAGTGGTGTTGGCTATAGACTGCTACCTGTTCACCAGTCTCAGCTACATTACTTTAAACATCCTCAAGAGGGCGCTGAACAGGGCCTTTAGTACTGCATACACCAGTGTGCCTTTCCAGACTAATGGTAAGTGTTTTACTCTATACTCAGTATGCAATGTAGACTGCCTCCAGGCATGCAGCTACTGCTGTTGTGCACATGTTGTTCATCAGCCAATCCAGTTAAAACGCAAAGGCACACTTTTATGAAGACCTAGGACTTCATAAAAGTGTGCCTTTGCGTTTTAACTGGATTGGCTGATGAACAACTGTTCCAGTGTAAAAGCGAGAACCTGTAATGTCAGACACTGTCTGACTGGGGGGTTCAGAATAAATAACTTACCTGATCATTAGACAGGTGTCCCTCCACCCCGCTCTCGGAAAAGCTGCCCTTGGTGATTTTTGTTCTCTCTCCAAAAGTCTCCTGCAGCTACGGCCTAATTGGTGGCTTCCAAGTTAGGGGCTGGAAATGTCAATACAGGTGGGGGTGGTTACAGAGCTTTGGAAAAAAAAATCATCACGACTGTCTTGCTGAGGAGGGGGCAAGAGAGCTGTTAGACACTTATAAATAACAGGTGAACAGGCAAGTTATCAAGTTAACCCTGAGACTGACAACACCCCATATGTTTATGTTGTATTGTTCATTTTAGTGCATGCATAATCCACAGTCAGCTGACAGAAGATGGGTAAGCCTGCTTTGGGGCTTTTCTCACTGACCAACACCATCTAACAAGTGAAGGGGAGAACATCCTCCCCTTCAGGAGCATTTCTAACCTTTTGTCATTCTAGGCAAGAAGTCCTGTGTCACCCCTATCCCCCCTCCCCAAAGTATGTATGCATAATACAGGGAGTCCCTGAGATGCAAACAACCTGCTGTTCCTGTCTTATTTCGTTGCTCACCCCCTTTCTGCACTACCCTAGTCCAGTGTGTAAGTGCAGAGTATGTTGCTCTCTCCTCTCCGTTGGTCCAGTCCAGTGCTGTGCTTCTGCCTGTGTGCTCACCACTCGCCCTAGTGCCTAGCATCTGCTACCGCATGTAGCGGGATTACACACTACATGAGTAGAGGCAGCAGAAAACAGGACTCCAGACGGGAGGTTAGAGCACAGGAGGGGGATGGGGGAAAGGGGACTGAGGGAGGCACAAAGGGGGACAGAGGGCGGCACAGAGGGAAGCACACAGAGCTGGATCATCCACAAAGCAACTTAGGCAGGTGCCTAGGGCCCGGAGAGTCAGGAGACACAAAAGGAGTCAGAATGAGGCACAGGGGGACAGAGGGACACACGGGGGAAGAGGTGGCAAAGAAGGACTGAAGGTGGCTTAAGGTGACAGTAGGTACAAACACCCGTGGGGGAGTGGCTTCATTCTGGAAGCATGTTCCCCCCCCCCCCCCCTCCCCGAAACCAATGGCACTCCAGGCAGTGGCCTGTACTGCCTATGCCTAAAAACACCTCTGCTCACCTTTCCTTGTAAGACTTACTGGTCCCAGTATTGAAAGGCTCGTCCGGCCTCTGTGGCCAAAAGGAAGTCGGTATAATACAATGAGGTTGGCTTATGCTATGATATTGTTACCTCTTTAATGAAAGGCCGTCAGATTGCCACAGAAAAGGGGTTTTGGTTTTTTGTTGTTTTTAGTTTTTGTTTTTTAGCTGACCACTTACCCATTTAATAAATTATCAAAGTGGAGTACAAAAACGTGGTTAAGGGCTCAAGCCCACTAGAAGCTTTTTCTAAGCGCTAGTGATTTGAAAAGGCTCTTGCTAATGCAATGCTATGGGCGACTTTTATAAAATCACATCACTCAAGTGAGATCACACCCATAGCATTACATTAGCAAGAGCTTTTCAGATCACAAAGAGCTTAGAAAAGTGCTCTTAAGTGGGTTCCAGGCCTAATGTTGATAGAAGCAAAGCATTTAGAGTAGACCAGGATAAGAACCCTGAACAAGCCTTTAATAGTCTGGTAATGATGTATGAACAGAAGATTGTTGCCCAGGGTCCATCCATGTTTCTTGAAGCTTTGGTTGAAGAGATGCTGACAATGGCATCTGTCTCAAGGCTCTTCTGCTCATCTCTCGTATTCCTGCTGGCCCTGCCTCTATCTGTAGGCATGGTGGGCTGATGGAGACATGTATATGACCTTCTGAAAATCAGAGGAGGACATGACTGAGCCACATTACACTACAGCATCATCTCACAGTGTCGGTATGTAGCCGATGAAGATGTGATGATCCTGGAGAAGAACTCGGAACACATCTGTAAACTTTAAGTTAAAAATATTAGCACACCGCGTTTTTTCCCTTTTCTACTGTCTCCACTTCTTTATTATTTTATATTATATTATGAAGACCCCCCCTTAATCTACTTGCCTAACAGGGTGGCTATTTGGTGAATGTCTTATTTAAGGATACCTGTAGCCACATAGTTATATTAAGGGCAGGCTCTGGATCCCTTAGAGCCTTCCCTGTCCTTTATTGGTCTCCTTGTTCCACCACTGGGCCCCCATTGTAGTGGTCCAACTTTTATTTCAAGAAGCTTCTGGGTGTTCTCAGAAGGCTTCGGAGGTAGTCTGGTCTCTGAGTACTTCTGAAGACAAGAATCCTGGAGACCGCGAGTGTTTCCAGAAGGCTCTATTGGATCCGGAGCCTCTCCACTTCTTATGCAAGTACCTTTTTTTTTTTTCTTTTATCGAGTTTACAGGTATACTTTAAGGACATAACCAGATAGCACTGTAACCGACCTCACAACCGTCCCGATTTCGGAGGAACAGCCACGGGTTGGGGGGCGTGGTCCCGCCTCCCGCTTAACCCCCCCCCCCCCCCCCCCCCCCCCCCCCTGCTGTCCCGGGCTGTCTGCATTAGCCAGTGCTGCCCTTTAGTCAGGGATGTGGCAGAGGGTGGCCGAATTCATTTTTCCCTCTTCATGGGTTCCCCCGTCTGGGTCTCCTCTCCATTTGCTGATCGGAGGTGCAGCTTCAGTTTATTTCACCTGCACACCGCGATATCCCCTCTGTCCATCCTCCTCAGTTCCAGCCGGCTACACACTACTTCCTTTCCTCTGCATGTCACGTGATTATTACACAGACGGGACATGCAGAGAGAAAGCAGTGTGTGCGACCAGCTGGAACTAATGAGGATGCACGGAGGGGACATCGCTGGGTGTAAGATTACAGGAGGGGACCTGCAGAGCAGGCAGCAGTGTGCGGCCAGCTGGAACTAATGAGGATGGAGGAGGACATTGCTGGGTTAAGGTGAACTATTACACTAATGTATTTATTGCAGGGAAATTATTGCCACAAAAATGAAATTCTTTCTTTAGCAATTGTAGCGATTATGGCAGCTTAAGATCTCCATGTGTATAAAACTGTCGGTCTGCGGCTTAAAATATTGTCATTTTTCATCTGGGTCACTATTTTAAGAAGACTGCCAAAAATCTCCCCTTCACCATATTTATAACATGGCGATTATGTTGATTACCCCTTTGTTAGATCACTGGTTTCATTAAATGTTAATATGAAGGAAAATGAACCAGGATAAAAAAGAACCAGTGTGGTTTGAATTATAAAAAATATTTTTCTTATGAAATCTTTATGGTTTGCGTGATCATGGGTGTGTTGGGGCGTGGTTAGGGGTGTGGCAGGGGTGTAGCCTAAGTGTCCCTCTTTCTTATCTCAAAATGTTGGGAGGTATGCTGTAATCCCACTCACACTACCCCCACATCCTCTTTGGGGCACATGCAGGTCATTAATATTGTAAATTTATTTCATTACTGACCAAGGACATCGTTTTAGAGCCTTTTCAGATTGGTTTTCAGTAGTTATGTCTCATAGCTCTTTTAAATTGTTTGATATGTGGAATTTGATACTTGCATTGGGGCTTAACGCTCTCTCTTGATTGCAACAGATTTCATCATCATTGCGGTTTGGGCAGTCCTTGCAGTTGGTGGAGCAGGGATCCAGTTTTACAGAGAACACAACCAGCGTCCTTTCCCTCCCACACCCTATGCCATTTGGAAAAGGGACCGAGAAAGGCGAATAACCAACATCCTGGACCCCATCCACCACATGCCACCACTGAAAGACCGGCTGCTGGCCCGCTGGGCGAAATTCAGGGATTTCTTCCGCAAGAGGCCGTCTATGGGCGAGACAACGCCACTGCTGCTATAACCAGAAAATGTTGCTGGGGTTACCACTAGAGACTTATGGGAGCTTTTTTCCTGAAAGAGGAAGTTACAGCTCTTAAGAATTGACAGTTGGTGAGCAGGGTTCTAAAGACTGTCTTTCAGCTCCATCTGCTGTCCACTTTCTGCACTGCAACTCAAATCAGACAGCATCACAGTATTAGGCCAGCCACGACTGCTGAGGATACACACTAGTGTAATATTTGTATTTTTCACAACTGTCATTTCTTTCCGTTCAAGTTAATTATGAAAAAAACATTGTGACCACTAATGACACTGTACCCATAATTGCTCTGCCTTCAGAGATTTGTCTTCGAGATCCTTGCCACCCATTCTCTGCAGGGCTGAGGGTTGTTCTTGTTGCCTTTATCAACCAGATGGCCCCTGTTATTCTATCATACTGCACTGGGAATGAAGCAGGGAGGAGGATGGCAAGAATATGGCTACCCTCACACTTTTGTTTGAGAGGCCCAATATTGCGATAATGGAAGCCTGACCTAGCAGAACTCATGAGGTTCACTTTTGCACAAGCAAATTATTATTCTTTTTTTTTTTTTTTACCTAGGTGGACTGCAGAACACTATGATGGTAATGAACCTCAGACCTGCCTGGGTTTGCAATGTTTGTAAACTGACACAGCTGCTTAACAGCCGGTATGACAGGGTTCCTTTAAATACCTCAGGAGGCCTCCATTTTCAGGCCCACAATGCCTGAAAGGAGCTCAGGACTCCTCAGGCTCACACTGAGGTTGATTTTCCAAGCTAGGTAAAGGCCTACACTTTTCTCAATAGGATCTGTTATCTTCCTCCTTCCTGTCATCTATAAAACAATGGCAGCTTATTTCAGCTACTGACACCAGCCATTGATCGAGTCTGTGGAGATCAGGGAGGGGTGGGGCAAGTCTCAGAGAAGTCAAAGCCAGTATTCAACATGAGCATGGGATTGCGGAACGCACAGGAAAGATCCTGTCGTATACCTGAGGTACTTACAAGTGCTTTGTGTACTGAAGCTGCAAGTTTTTTAAAATGTTGCCAACCCTCACAGGGACACTTTACATGGAGTTGGGCACGTAGCTCTACACATATGATTAAACTCTGATAGAAGAACAAAATGGCTCCTACTCAGTGTTAGTGCAGCAGCAATACAATTGCATTGTAACTGCAGGTAGTGACGTCATGTTTCTAACAGAGATTTGGTGACCGAGCACGTTCAAATGGTTCATACCTCTCTGCAGTGTTGTAGGCACAGGCTGCATGCCTAGAGAGTTGTACGGGTGTGCTGACCAGACCGAGACCACGAAGAAGAAAAATGGCAATAGGCAACCATTTTGTTTGCTGGTGATCCTGGACAAATGTGGCCTTTCAGTATTAGTGCGGTGAATTTGGTATTTGTATTTATAGTTCTCACCCTACTGAAAGACCAGCCCTGTGACTTGGATAATAATTGCCACTGTTCAGCATTTTATTACAGAGACTTTTGCTGTATTAATACCACTGTGTAGTATGTTGCTGCCTTTGTTGTTCTACCGCTATACAGTGTTTGGGGCTCTCAGGAGCTACGAATGTGATTAAAGAACCACCATTGTGATATTTTTGCTGTATTGCCAATAGCCACTTGTTTTTCGTATACATTATTTTGTATAAAAGAGAAAAGTACCTGAGATTTCATATATTTACTAAACTACATTTTTTTCCAGAAATAAATCCCATTTGCAGAAACTTGGTCTTTTCAGTTGACTTCACTTTTAAAGTTGAAAAAAGGGATAGAATTTAGGCTTCTGTGCCTTCTGCTGTCTGTGTTGTCACTGAAACAGTCATTAATCAGATGTATTTGCTATGGGAGTGGGGTATGTATATGGCTGAAACACGTACACCATCCTGTCCTTATGTGAGGGGATATGGCCTCAACTGCCATTCACCCTCCCAAAGTGGATTCTGTGATACTGATAGAGCACACATTGGAGGGGGGTTGGAGCTATCATGTCTGCACAGACCAAGAGTGGTGGAAAAGTGACAGTGTGGTTCTACCCATGGAGGAGGAACCCCACATCCAAGCTAAACTAGAAAGTCTGAGCAATGGGAATATGAACTGTTGGGGAAATGTGTCAGCAGAAGATCTTCTTCTCGCCCTCTACATTTTGAAATTTTTATTGATTTTCTTAAAATGTAACAGAGAAAGATATCAGTCAGCATCAGTTAATTTACATGTTCTTTAATGCGTGTACTATACAGTATAAACATATCCATAGGTACATATATTTTCATGACGATGCGATATTATTCAATTGAGGCTGACTAGAGCATTATGCCCGTAGAAATAATGTACAGTATTGACGGCTTTTCACTTTGTGCGTCGAAAAAGAGGAAGAAAGAGCAGTTAAAAGAAGATGAGGAAAATAAAGTCAGGAAGAACAGAGGAAAATAAAGACAGAAAGGAAGAAGTGTCTGTCCCATGCCCCGAGTCTCCAACCCCCGCCGAAAGACATTAGAAGTATTCTAGTCCAGAATAGGAATAAAGTTAGGATCAGTACGATCCATTATCCTATTTTCCCAAACACCCCAAACTTTAGTAAATTTCTTAGGACAACGTCTGTTTTAGTATGTAGTCTTGTATAGTGGAAGTACACTATTAACTGCTTTAGCCCTTTTGCCAATAGTCGAGGCAGAAGCTTTTTTTCCATAGTTTTTTTTTTTTTTTTTTTTTTTTTTTTTTAAGTTTCTTTTTGTTTTTGAAAAAGAAAACAAACATATAAATTCAACAGTCCCCATAAACAAACATTGGGGGATTACAACAAAGAAACACCAAACAGAAGTCAATAATGGAAGCTGTGCATTGGGCAACAACTGTACAAATAGTGTCCAGTTTAAATACTGATTTTGTTATCTCAATACATAGTGTATCCCAGTGTCATATCACATGTCCTTTACAGCATGTGCTTACATTCATTATAACCACCCCTTCCTCACCACCCATCCAATTGAGAAAGAAACATATTTCCATCGTTTTAAGATTTCTTTTCTTGCCTGAAAGCATAGTATCTGGATCAGGGTTTGTTTGTTTTTGGTTATATTGATATCCTTTAAGTGCCCAAGCAATAATAGGCTTACAGTATTTCAAAAGGTATAGAGATTTGTAGTGAGAGCACATCCTTCCAAAATGGAACGATTTTAGGACATGTCTAGAATATATGTATAAAGTTACCCAATGCAGTTGAGCACCTCCAGCATCTATCTGAGTTAGTACTGACTATTCTATGTAATCATTCCGGAGTTAAATGCTTCACACCTTTTTTACCCTCAGCTTTATTTCTCATTGAGGATTATTTAAATCCCTTTTTTTTTTTAATCTAGTAGCCATAAATTAGAACACGTTCTGCTCTTCCCCAGTTTTTCTTAAAAAAAAAAAAAAAAGTTTTAGCGGCTAGCTGAGTGCCCCTCTGAAAGAATTTCCCACTTCCTGTCTGATTTGGGAGGATTGTCTCACACTCACAATAGGATCAACCATTAAAGACCTTCAGGAGTGCTGCAGCAGATAAAAAGGATGACACCTTGTCAGATGAATGCATAGAAAGGCTGACACATCCCTTATAATTATTTGTTTCATAGAAAGATTTAAAAATGTTTTGGGAGCACGCAGGATTCCTTCCTCAAGGTAAAACTTGCTCAAGGCAACAGTCTGTCTGCCACATAAATCGCTGAATACATAAATGGCTACTGGGGGTGAAACCACCATGCACTCACCATCCGTGATGTGCACTATGTAAGCAGCAGGGACCTTGAACAAGCATATACAGAGCAGGTGTGCTCTGACATAGATCTGACAAGATTAGCTGCATGCTTGTTACTGGTGTGATTTAAACCCCACTGCAGCCAAATAGCTCAGCAGGGCTGCCAGGCAACTGGTATTGTTTAATGGGAAATAAATATGGCAGCCTCCATATTCCTATCAGTACAGTTACAAGATTTTGGAATTACTGCAAAATGTAAAATTATTACATTTTTTTTTGTATTGAGTGAAATAATTTTTATAAGTTTGATCAAATGTAAAATGTTTCATCATTCAGTCAGCTTGATTGTTGCATAGATGCAATCCTTTTATCAGATCTAAAGTGCTAGTGAATGATCACAGTTGAAAGGTGCACGCCCTGTATTCCTCTATGGAGGGATGAAAAGCATGGTAGATTACATATGGCCTGAAGCTGTTGCAAGAAGTGTGGTCTGAAGTTGTCTCTTGCAAAGTGGGATTAGGCAAGGTAAGTGGAAGAAAAAAGTGTTACATCTGTTGATCACACATAGCAGAGTGCTGACCAATGTGTTATTCCTCTTCCTCTGTGATAATGGGTGTGTGGCACATGTGGAGGAAGAGGAAGTGCCTTCTCTACCAGACAATACTGCAATACCTTCCATTCTCAGCCCAGATGTCATCAATCTACAAAGTGGCAGCTTACGTGCCATGCATAACCAACAGAGATTCCATTATAAGTAAAACCATTTCCCCAGTTCAACTTACCCAGGGCTTCCTCTACCCCCTGTAATTCTTCTGATCCCTTTAACCACTTCATCCCAAAGCGGTTTTTACCCTAACGGACAAAAGTGATTTTTACCTTTCACTGCTCATCCCTTTCATTTGCCAATAGCTTAATCACTACTAATCGCAATGAAATGATCTATATCTTGTTTTTTTTTACATCAGGGGTAACAACATACAAACCTCCTTGTATCGCAAACCTACAGACCACCCACATACCTAAGATATGACAGTTTTCATCCCAAGAACATTAAGAACTCTATAATTTACAGCCAAGCTATAAGGTACAACCGGATTTGTTCTGACAGGATGGACAGAGACAAGAACCTGGATCGCCTTAAGAACACTTTCATTAACCTCCTTGGCGGTAACCCCGTGTGTGACACGGGGTAAGCCGCCGGAGGGTGCCGCTCAGGCCCTGCTGGGCCGATTTACATAATTTTTTTTTTGCTGGACGCAGCTAGCACTTTGCTAGCTGCGCCAGCACCCCGATCGCCGCTATCCGGTGCGGCGCGTGCCCCCCCCCAGACCCCGAGCGCTGCATGGCCAATCAGTGCCAGGCAGCGCCGAGGGGTGGATCGGGTCTCCCAATGACGTCCCGACGTCGGTGACGTCATCCCGCCCTGTCGCCATGGCGACGGGGGAAGCCCTCCAGGAAATCCCGTTCTTTGAACGGGATTTCCTGATCGGTGATCGCCGAAGGCGATCGAAGCGGGCGGGGGGATGCCGCTGAGCAGCGGCTATCATGTAGCGAGCCCTCGGCTCGCTACATGATTAAAAAAAAAAAAATTTAAAAAACTGCTGCACTTCCCCCTGGCGGTATTTTTCATACCGCCAAGGGGGTTAAACAAGGTTACAGTCCTCCTATCCTCCTATGGCTGAGGCTCAAATCAGGAAAGCCAGCATCATCTCCAGGACTGAACTCCTGAAACATAAGCAAAACCAGAAAGAGGAACGTGTCCCTTTGGTTGTCACCTACAACCCACATCTGGAAATCTTGAGGATTGCTAAGGAACTTCATCCCATTTTACACAAGGATCACAGACTGAGAAAGATATTCCCTAAACCTCCCTTCTTGTCATATCGGCAACCACACAATCTAAAACAGATGAGTGTCAGGAGTTCTTTGAATAGGCCTCAACAAAACGGAACATCACCCTGCCGACAAAAAATATGTGGGACCTGCAGACACATTTACTCCACTGACAGGGTAACTATACCAGGTTCACAACAGGAGTACAGAGTACAAGGTACATTTTCCTGTGGTTCCACCAATCTGGTATATCTGATCATGTGTGCTAAATGCCCCAATGTTCTGTACGTGGAAGAAACTGGACAAACTCTGCGCAAACATATGAATGGACACAGGCACACTATTAATGATACCAAATCTGGACTCCCAGTTGCTACACACTTTCGATCCAATGGACACAGCATGGATGATCTTCGTGGCTTCAAAACGTCAAAGGATCGATTAATAGCAGAAACAAAATATATAAATTGGTTCAAAGCTGTGCAGAACGGTTTGAATAAGGACAACAATTTTTTATATTGGTATGAGACTGATGATATTTAAACTTTCTCAGCCATTCTAGCTGAACTTGTGAACTAAGAATTTGATACCTCTGGGTCAATCCTAATCCCAGGTCTGTGAGCATGGCGTAAACAAGGATCCTTATCTTAGCTAATAACCTCTAACCCCAATTCAGATGGTCTGTTTGAATTAAGGCATCTTAATGACATGTATTTATGCTTGAAAAAAATATCTGTTTTCCCTTTTGATGTTGCATGTATATAAGCTGTCTGTACCACCAGCCTGCAAACTAACAGGATATAAGCCCGACGAAGGCTGCAAGGCCGAAAGCTTGCTTATTTTTATTCATTTTTAGTTAGCCAATAAATGGTATCATCCTGATTTTTAAAACTTCTTGTTTTTTCACTACCAATAAGGCTCTTTGGGATTGATATTTGTTTTCAGTAATTACTTTATTTTCTGTGCGTTTTTAAAGGGAAAAAATACACTATTTCTCCAATTTCATCCCCTATAGTTTTAATATAAACACTGCTCCTGTACATAAAACACACACATTTTATCTGCCTATTTGTCCTGGTTATCACAAGTTTTTAATTATGTCCCTAGTACAAAATATGGTGACAATATATTATTTGGAAAGAAAGGTGTATTTTTTCTATGGAGTTGTTGTTTTTTTTCACTAATCTCTCCTCTGGGTATGTTGTATAAGCATGTATTGGCCATGGCACATATCAATAAGGGCTGGTTCACACTTGTTTCGAAACTGTATCTGTGGCTCCGTTTGTTTGCTCTGGACAAAACCAGAGCCACAGATACCAATGTTAAAAATAGCAGCCGTCTTCACACACTTGAAAAAAAACAGATCCCTGGGCTCCGTTTTTGAAAACTGAACAGAGTCCGGATTTTCACAGAGCCTGAATACCTGCAGGGGCAATGAAAGGCAACACAAAAACGGATCAACCTCTACATAGAGAAGTTTTGCACACAAAACGGATGCCAAAGCAGATTGCCTACTGCCTGCTCCTCCCCTCAGCAACATCTTTGCGGACCTCTGTATCCAATAGAAACACACAGGAAGGAAGGACACGTTTTTGACATATCTTTAAATGGATTGGAAATGTATGCTGCAAAAGCACATTTTGAAAAACGGATCTGTTCGAAATGCATTCCAATCTTCAACCTGACAAGTGTGGACCGACCCTATACACTCTTGGTCGGCTTTTTTTTTTTTTCCTTTATCCAGGCTAGATCTAAAAATGCAAGCTAGATCAGGAAATTCATGTTATAATTGCAGAATCATAAGGTTTCTGAATGCAGTTAGAGTGCGTACACCCATTCAGTTATGATTGGCCAATTTTACCACCTCCATGCCGGATGAGTGAAAAGAGATTTTGAATACTAAGAACAGGTTGTAAGCTCTCACACTGCATGGAAGTGTTAATATTCGATATGTGTCCACATCCTTAGTCCAGGTGGATTATTCTGCTTGAGGTTCTGGTTACAAACCGTCCAATTTGGGGGCCCAAATAAGCTTGTATAGCCGAGGACTTCAAATTGATGGTTTCTCAGCAATGCAGCATAGCAGATTAGACATATTTAGTATCCACACAAATACTACAACTTGTAGTATACAAATTGCCATATTTGTATATTAGATGATGTAATTAAGAAATGGCAACTAGGCTGGGTGACTGAGAGTAACTAAAGATTATGGGCAGCATCCTTACTGACCTTAAAGAGAAACTCCGACCAAGAATTGAACTTTATCCCAATCAGTAGCTGATACCCCCTTTTACACGAGAAATCTATTCATTTTCACAAACAGACCATCAGGGGGCGCTGTATGGCTGATATTGTGGTGAAACTCCTACCACAAAGAAATTCTGAGTATGTACTCTTGGCAGGTTCCTGTCTGAACCATGTTGCATTGTGAGAAATAGCTGTTTACAGCTGTTTCCCACTGCCAAAACAGCAAGCAGCAGCTTCACTTGCCAGCAGTAAAAATGTCACCATGTGATAAATGTCAGAATATAAATTAGGGATTTAAAATATTTTACAATGGGCAAACACTGACTAAATCATTTATACATAATTATTGTAAAAATGAAGCACTTTTTGATTACATTATTTTCACTGGAGTTCCTCTTTAACCATTTACCGCCATCCTAACGTATTAAAACGTCATGCTTACCGCTATTAACAGCAACATGACGTTTTAATATGTCGCGCATTCCCGCCGCTGCTACCGCCGTGTGTCCGCCGCTACCGCCGCCATTACCGTCGGGATCCCGTGCTGGGTGATTGGGGAAGAGGACCGAACAGTCCTCTACCCAATCGCAGTGCCTGGAGTGAATGGACGTGACCGCGAACAGCGGCTACGTCCATTCACATAAACAGGAAATGTAACAGTTTAATAAAGTGTAAAAAAAAAAAAAAAAAAAAATGAACACGGCCTATGAGTGTTCACTAGCGCCATCTTGTGGCCAAAAAGTATATTACACCTACAAAATAAAAAAATTCTTAGCAAAATGTACTATCCACAGAAAGCCTAATTGGTGGCGAAAAAAATGAGGTATAGATCATTTTCTTGTGATAAGTAGTAATAAAGTTATTAGGGAATAAAAGGGAGGAGCGCTGACAACTGAAAATTGCTCTGGTCCGTTAGGATTAAAACCCTTGGGGGTGAACTGGTTAAGTTACCTTTAATTTTGTCTCCAGTTTGGATCAAAATGGAAGCTTTTATCTCTAGAGCAAGCCATTTTTTCTAGTTTGAGTTATCGCTGCACGATTACATCTTTTCATCCAGTGCTCCATTTAAATCACCGTAGGAACTGTACCTTACAAGTTTGGTCATTCATGATCATTTGGGGCTTTTTTTACAGTGTGTAGAGGTGTTCCCCAATGTCTGCTGACCTACACAATCTGTTCAGTCTTCAAAATCTGTTGGTCCTCATACCACATGGAGGATGTAAAATTGGTCAGTGCTTGGACAATGAAATTGGATGCATGTAGCAGGCTTTAACTACTACAAGACCGCCCCACGACAACGGGCGTGGCAGCCCCAGGACCGCCTAACACCAACTGACGTCAAGTCCTGGGGCTGCAGTTTGCAGATTACGCACGCATCTCCTGCTTTGGGGACGGAGCTCCGACCCGCCTTCAGTCTCCGAGCGGTTGATCGCCGCGCGGGAGACTGTTTGACGGCGTAACCGCCGTATATTTACATGTACAGCGCTGCGATCAGCAGCAGTGCTGTACTGGGGACAGCCGTGTGACACGGCTGTCCCCCTGGGGCACTTGAGAGCGATCGTCTCTCATAGGCAGAAGCCTATGACAGCCGATCGCCAGGATTGGCCGGCTGGTGGGTGGGAGGGGTTTAAAAAAAAACCGAAGCAAGCTAATTTTTTTTTAATAAAATAGTAATGTAAATATTTATTTAAAAATAAATAAACACTGTGAGGGATCAGACCCCACCAACTGGAAGCTCTGTTGGTGGGGAGAAAAGGGGGGGGGGGATTACTTGTGTGCTGAGTTGTGCGACCCTGCAGTTATGCCTTAAAGGGGAACTGAAGAGAGAGGTATATGGAGGCTGTCATGTTTATTTCCTTTTAATCAATACCAGTTGCCTGGCAGCCCTGCTGGTCTATTTCTCTGCAGTAGTATCTGATTAAAACCAGAAACAAGCATGCAGCTAGTCTTGTCAGATCAGACTTATAAGTCTGAACCACTGAAACATCTGATCTGCTGCATGCTTGTTCAGGGGCTATGGCTAATAGTATTAGAGGCAGAGGATCAGCAGGGCTGCCAGGCAACTGGTATTGTCTAAAAGGAAATAAACATGACAGCCTCCATATACTTCTCTCTTCAGTTCCCCTTTAAAGCTGCAGTGGTCAATTAGGGATAAAATGGCCTGGTCTTTAGGTGGGGGGGTTAACACTGCAGTCCTCAAGTGGTTAAACCTCAACTACACGGTACGATTTTCCATCAGATCGGATCTATTAAATAATTTACAACCAGTCCAATTGGATTGCGTAAGATTTTGCAATAGATTTTGGGTTCTTATCAAAGCAAAATCTATCGCAAAATTGATCTGAAACAATTTGGACGTCTACACATGATGCAATTTCTTATTAGATCTATCAAACAGATCCGTCTATCTGATGGAAAATTGTACCATGTAGTCGAGACTTTAGGCAGGACACACACTTGTACTTGTGATATCGTGGGCAGTTTTTATGTCGCTCTGTGATCGCTTTTCATTCATGTTTTCTGCATGTCATTTTTAGTTTTAATTTGCGTCAAAAAGTTAAATAGAACCAGAAATCTGGCATGCTACAAAAGCCATGCCCATTTGCGATTGTATGTGGCTTGGAACTGGGCCAATTAAACACACTGTTTACCGATATGGACTATTCCAATTTCATGCAGCATGCAATTTGCAACAAAGTTTACATACAATTAGAAAAAGTCACATACTCCATATTCATCTCTTAGGGCCTGTCTCCACTGGTGCGTTGCTGAACATAATACACCCTGCGTTCTGCAAGGAAATCAGAAAGCACATGGAAAGTACTTTCGGATGTGTCCACTGAAGCGCTGTGTTGGGAGGTGTTTCAGAAGCGCAGTGAATGTTGTATTTTTGTAAAGAGCGCACGTAATGATAGTCAATGGCTGTGTTTTAAAAACCGCACCACAACGCAGTGCACAGTGTTGCACTCCCAGAAAGTTGTCACTCCCAGCATGCAGTATGCTGCTTCCTGTCTGTGCCATTGAGAAATGATTGAAGACTAAGGCAAAAACGCTACATGTACATGTTTATTAAAACACTCCTGTGTAGACAGGCCCTACAGCCAAGAAATCGTAGACAAGCCAATTGTTCTGTCTGTACTGTGCCCATGTTTGAGATAGGTGCCTTATACAACCCTACTTCCAGTGGCGTAGATGAGGAGCTATGGGCCTCAGCGCAAGTTTTGCATTGGGCCCCCTAAGCACTCTATACATAATAATTGATAAAGCACCAAAAGCTGCCAAGGATTATCACCAGTATAGGACCAATAGACAGCTATACTGTGGTTGAGGGAGTGCGGTCGCAACCTCTGCATCCCCTATTGCTAGGCAACGGCCTGCTGAATGCTGGGAAGACATAGGACTATAAGCGCAGAGAGAAGATTACAGCTCTCCGTTTTCCAATAAATACTACAATACACAGAATAAACAAACGACATATTTAATCTCAACTGCACAATGATTATCTTACAATTGAAATAGTCCTCTATGTTTATACAGCCACACAATAACATGCAACACAGGAATGACACATACACTTTGTCCGCTAGCAGTCTTCAGAATACATAAATCCTCTAATGCACACTTCTGGCTTAAAGATGCTCAGTGTGGAGCTGCATGTAAATATACTGCAAATTGTATGCAAGTTAAAATGAGGCTGAAACCATTGTGGCAGAAATCCCAAGTTGCTTACAATTTGCATTATACCTACATGCAAATCAGAAAAAGGAGTATCTCAATAACCATCTCTACTTGTGGCCTACACAAATGAGGCAGCCACACTATAAGCCCATGTTCAAAGGGATGCAACCAATCAACTCACCAGGAAGCTGATAGGCTATTGGTCAGTAGTGATGGCTAATGAGATGCAAATAATTCCATATAATATATAAATGTATGCAGCTTAGAAATGGACCAATCATACGCAGCTGATTGATTATCAAGCTGCACATTAAATGACTGTCAGGTTGGCATCAGCTAAGATTTTCTCGCATGTCTCTGACCAGTGACCACCGTAACAGGTCAGCCATTTTGTTGGTTGGGCACTAACGGAACAGCCTGCGGCAGGTTGAAGTCTCTCTAAGCTCCCCTCAGCTTATGTGCCAGAAGAAGACAGACAGGGCTGCACTGGACATTATGACAGGAGCCAGTGACATCCTAACATGGCTGCCTCCACCATGCCCGGGCATAGTGGAAAGCTAAAGTGTGTTTCCATGACTTTGAAAAGTGTCACTGTGAATACTCCCATGGAGTATCTGGCCCTCATCTGTAACCATCTTTAAGCTAATTTAAAGTAATGATGTAGTAAGCATATGAGATGTAATCTAATAATATGACAGCACCTACAGAAGCCCGCCAGGATTTTTGGTTTCTTAACAGAACTAGTGTTCAGGCACTTTTTCTATGCACGTAAAAGAACCCAAGGTGAGAGGCATATGGAGGCTGACATGTTTCCTTTTAAACAATGATGCACAATGCCTAACTGTCCCGCTGCTCCTCTGCCTCTAATACTTTTAGCCATAGACACTGAACAAGCATGCAGCAGATCAGATGTTGCTGACAAGATTAGCTGCATGCTTGGTTCAGGTGTGTAATTCAGACAATACAGCAGCCAGAAAGATCAGCAGGACTGCCAGGCAGCTGGTATTGTTTAAAAGAAAACATCTAAGCTGAAATTTTTACATCAACTTACCTGGGGCTTCTCCCAGCCCTTAGCAGTCTATTTGGTCCCTTGGTGTAGTTCCGCTGCCCTCCAGGGCACCGCTAACCCCTCTGAAAATTCACCAAAGAGCTGTGGTTGCAAGCCATTGCACACATGCATCTGTGTACCTCTCTCGATCGCGCTCCCATGACCAGAAGTGTTCTGCACTTTTGTAGTCTTTGTGAACCATGAGAGTGAGGCACAGAGTGCGGGGGGACAGCAGAACACCGAGGGAAGCGTCAACATGATCCTGAAGCTTCACTCTTTTTAGGAAATTATCTCTTTTTGTACCTGAACTACACTCTAAGCTTGGTACACACGTGCAATTTTGATTGGCCAATTTTACTATTTCCATGTAGTAGAAGTGCTTACGTACACAATTTCATTATAGTATTGAAAATCTGTCAGCACTCACACTACATGGAAAAAATGACCAATCAAAATTGGATTGGTGTACCAAGCTTACCTCTCCAGAGCCTCCCTTTACTAGTCCATACTAATGAACAGAGATGTCAATGAGGTGCAAATAATCCTAGCTTGCATGCAAATGTAATCCAAATGCAGGCTATAATGGGGCCAAAAAAAAATAGTCAGGAAGTGCATCTGATTGGCCAATTTAAAGCTACATATAACGGAAGCCAGAATTATTAGCATCTCATTAATGTTCTATACAGATAAATGCCCTGCTGGCATATTGTTAGGGTTGGGGGTACAGCCACACTTATCTTGCCTCCTGAAAGTCAGTTTTACATATCACAGCGACACATTTCTGGCAGGTCTATCAACAAACTGCAGGGGAAACAGAACTTCTCCATCTGCCAAAGCAAGTACAGGGAGGCGGGGCTTGTGACATCACAACTATTGTCTATTGTAGTCTCTTACTAACCCTCACCTCCTTGCACCTGCTAGTAATGGGTGTGACAATTCACTTCATCTGCAGGGGCGCTTGGTAGGTCATGGAGGCTCCATTAGTCACCTTTCAATGTTTGGTTAGACTTCAGGAAACACTTTGCATTTGTAATTACATCTTATCTTTTTATACATGCCATGCTATGGGGTTACTGATTTTTCAAATATCATGGAAGTCTCCCTCCTACAAAACATCAACAACACTCCATAAAAGCTGTATTGCAGTTCTGAGTGGCTGCCAGCAGGCTGAATCCCATACTGGTTGCATATTTCTCTAGTGGTTACTGAGGTCAACTGCCCCATAACACCCAGGTCTTCCTGACCTCCCCACTCATTCCAAATTTCACAGTTTTAGGAGGGGAGGAGATGCAATCTCTACTGCAGAGAAATCATATTGGGGGGGGGGGACACACAAACTACTGCAGGGAAATCTCACCATTGTGGTAGGGGAGGAGGCACGAGTGTCTGCAGAGTAATCTCACCATTGTGGCAGGGGAAGAGACACAAACCACCTCAGGGTAATCTCACCATTGTGAGAGGGGAGGAGACACGGAAGAAGAAACATCCGCCACTGGCATTCACTCACTACTGAAATATCAGCCCACGAAGCTGGTTTTCACAGAAAAACAAAACAAAACAAAGCAAAGCAAAACGGTGGTAGTTTCACCTAAGGTGTACCATAGATGAAAATACTTAAAGATTTGATACTTGTCCATGGATTCCTCCAGCCTCAAAAGCTCGTTTGAGTTCCACACTGTCCTCCTGGGGTCTGCCGTTCAGCCGACATCAGCCCCGGTAACAGCTCGGTCGCGACCAGTCTGGGTCTTCTGCGCATGCGTGGACCTCCCGTGCATGGCCAGAAGACCCAGACTGGACGCGCCTGAGCTGTTACCGGGGCTGATTGCAGCTGAATGGCAGACCATGGGAGGATGGCGTGGGACCCAGACAAGTATTGGGTAAGTATCAAACCTTTAAGTATCTTCTTTTAAGTATCTTCATCTCTGGGTCATTTTAAACTGAACCTATTGGGTTTGGCAAGGTTAGTAAACTGGCACTGCAGTTTAAAGTACACACTGAAGATGTTTGCAAGTACACGTTTTATACTCCAAGTCCTTTCTTGTGAACTCAGGGCACCTCCAAATCTCATCTCATTCCCACCTACCTTGGGCTCACAAATTTTGAACATGTAAATCGTATAAAAATGCCTTTACAATGTATATAAGGAGATCTGTATATGAAATCCGTTCTCTGTTTGCATTCTTCAGTGTATATCACACCAGAGGAGGCTTCAATCCTCTCTCATAAGTTAAGCAGCCCTATTTGCTTGTAACTGCTCTGGTTTCTACATTTATAAAGCAAGGTCAAGAAGATGTTTATGCTATTAGTAGTATGCATTTATATAATGCTGACATATTTCGCCTGGGGTACCAGCATTAACTGCTGGCAAAGTACATCACTGTGGGATGTTTTTTCCCCATCTGTGTAAACAGCAGTAACCTCAGGGCGATCTCCCAGAGTGCTCTGGGGAAGAAGGCTGCATGACATCATAGCCTTGGGCTAAACATCACTGGGAGGGCGGGGCTTACATACCAATAGATAGATATAGGAAGGGTTTCTGATGCTGAAACCAGGCTAGCTAACATAAAATGGGTGTCATTTCAGGTGCTCTTTAGGATATCCCTGTTGGAGATGATGTAATAAATACCATCATGTTATAAATTCACTAGGTTAGAGAAAATGGGTTTCATCTCAGGTAAGTTCACAATTTTGTGTGCGTTTTGCAAATCTTCAAAAACGCACTGGCCAGACATACAATGAAAGTCACACTTTTGTTTGAAAATCTCAAAATTGTGTTTGTTTTTGCATGCGCAAAAAAACCTTACATCACTGACTCATTAGCTACCCTGAAAGAGCGTGTGCAAAAAACGCAAACTGATATGAAGAGTGTCCAGAAAATTTGCATGCGTAAACAGTTTGTGGCTTTCGCATTAATTGGTGTGAACCCTACATAAACATCCTTGATGTGGCAGTTCAATAACATCGCTTTCAATATTAACTGGTATAAGGTTGAAGGGATGCTGGTGTTCCAGCAGGCTGACCAAACAATGCACTTCTTGAACTAAAATATACTGAAGTTGCAAACAGAAACTAACATGCAATCTGCATACTGAAAGTTTGCTGATAAAACTTGGTGTGGCAGGGAATACTGAGGTTCTGTGAGTGAGAGTCTCAGGAAAGGATCTGGAGTATAACAGCGGTACTCGCCCGTACCTTATGGTAGCCACTTTTCAGTAGCTTTGTCAGTTTACAAATATTAAGACGTACACTTTAAAGGATAACTTTACATACAAATGGAAGTACTGTTACCATTCTGTACCCCAAGTGCTTCTTGTTATGACCTAGAACTTTCATCTCTATGGTTGTATTTGTCATTTGCTATGGCAGAAGTCCCACACCCTCTTGCCACTAGCCCCACCCCCTTTAACTACTGGTGTCGGGGTGATATAATTGTTTTGAATGACCGACCCCACTATGTACCACTAGGCCACAGCAAACCATCTTGTATACTATAGGTAACCGGGCAAGTAGTGGCAATTAAAATTAAAGCGGACCTGAACTCTTGCACAGCACACAATGAAAAGTCTTTATTCCACATAAAGTGACTGAAGAAATTCACTGCTCAGTGTTCTGTGTTTGTTTAGGCAGATTAGCATGTCTAAATAGTTCTTATCAGCAACTGTGAATAGACTGCAGGAGACCTTTGCCAAGGAAGCTCTTATTTTAATAACACTGAGGGTTAACCATTTCAGTGCCTTCTGCAAAAGTGAAACAAAGTAAAAATGTCACGCTTTTTTAGGATTTCCATAAGTTGTAATGAAAAAATGTTTTTTCCCATAAAGGTCATCATGCTGTGGCTAATCTATTAGAGCATAGATAAATTCTGAGTTTAGTTCCACTTAAAGAAGCACTACAAGGAGGGTCACAGAAGGATAACTAACATTTATAAGGAGAGTTAGCCTTTAAATAAAGCACTGACTGCCTACTTGAAGGAATGTAACATCCATCTTTGTTATCTCCCACAACACTTCCTTCCACACCGTATAAAAATATTTCACAATCTCTAGAATGCTTCGCAGACCATCTCTTTAAAAAATAATTCACAATTTTCAAGTTTTTCTTTTTTTCCAGATCTAAAATATTGTTTAAACTCTACAATGCCCTATAAATAATCTGCAGCATCTTCTGCAATTAATACAATGAGATCTTCGCTCTCTCATGTGATATTACCCAGACCGTTCAATCAGGTTATGTGGGTGGGGAAATGTCAGTTTTCCAGTGTACCAACAGAGGGCAGCAGTCAGTATAAAATAAATCTTTATACAATTTGGCTTGTTGCTTCCTTAAAAGCATCAGGGTGAGGGTGAACGTGTGGAAGAGGGGATGAGGCCTCAGCTTTTCCTTAAATTGTGGTCCGTGCTGTTGACAAGGGAGGAGAGGGGGGCATTTTCCACTGACTCCTCTTTCCTGAGATTGAGGAAGGATTCCCGGGTGATCTCCAGAATCTCACGCAGTTGTCCGTTTTCTTGCTGATGGAAAACACAGGAATACAGTTCAAAACGTGACTCCAAACAGATAAAAAGGGGAATAACACAATTTTGGTTATGCTTAATCTCTTAGTTAAAGAGACACTGAAGTCTCGTTTTTTACCTTATTTCCTTCTTCAGCCTTTTTCAGCATTAAATTCTAAGCTGAATCGATGCATCCCCGTGGCAGAACGAGTTATTTGTAGCCTTGAAATTGACCTGCAAAGTTCCACAAGTCGCATCATTCAGCTTCCTGGTAGAGGCAGAGTCGTGGAATTTTGCAGGTCAATTTCAGGGCTATAAATAACTCGTTATGCCGCTGGATGCACCGATTCAGCTTAGAATTTAATGCTGAAGAAGGCTGAAGAAGAAGAAGAAAAAAAAAAAAGTAAAAAACGAGACTTCAGTGTCTCTTTAAACCAGGCATGGGCAAACTCGGCCCTCCAGCTGTTACGGAACTACAAGTCCCACAATGCATTGCAGGAGTCTGACACAGCCACAGTCATGACTCATAAAGGCAAATGCATTGTGGGACTTGTAGTTACGTAACAGCTGGAGGGCCAAGTTTGCCCATGCCTGCTTTAAACAATGGGCCTAATTTACTAAATGTGGCCACACACAGGATTGTACAGGCTTTTGGAGTATTCAATAAATGCTAGCTTTTTAGAATGCTGGCTTTTCAGGCAAGCGAGTTATTGCACTTTTAAACTGACAATTCTAAGACTACTCACCATAAAAAGGTACAAACAACATTTATGCCGGGGCATGCTGTGGATGCTCTTTAATTCACCTATGTCACTGATGTGCTGTATTCCATCTTCCTGTTCCTTCCACCATTGCAGCCAGAAGAGAGCAGCAATATGTTTGCTAGGAAATTACCATAATTGGTAAACCCTGTCGCCACCCCATATTTGGGCTGCCCCCTTCTTTTAGCGGTAAGTCTATTTATTTATTTATGTTTTATCCAGCTGACATCCCTTCCACACATCACATCTTGGGGTGCCTCCTCCCTCTCAGTAATATCCCACACCAACCCCCTCAGCTCGGGGTGTTGGCCGTGTATGTTGGTTCCTTGGAAACCCTAGACCTCTTTCTTTTCCTGGAGAGCCACCTACAGTGTCGAAGACTAAAGGACCGGAGTGAGGATGGGCTTTCCTCACCAGCCATTACACTGTGGTTGCCGGTCTTGCAACCTATTCTTGTGAGTATTCTGAACATACTGTTGTTGAGTGTCCCATACCCTTGACATGCTACACTATCAGGGGCTCCTGGTGTCCCTGTCTCGTTTTCTGTCTCCTTTGGAAGGTCCTCAAACTTCATTGCTACCACACCCTCTATTTATATAGCTCTTCATTTGCTGGACCTACATTAGGGGACTATAAGGGGAAGATTATTCATCACTTTTATTTGGCTCACAAATTACACAAGAGCTACATAAGTGCTTAAAATAACAAAAATGCCTTTACTACTATGGGTCATGGGTACAGAACAATATGCAGATCAGGTGGTCTCAACTCAAGACTGACTCCACTGGCTGCATGCTTGTTCCACATATCGGACTCACACAGTTATACAGTAAAAACATCAGTATGACAGCCAGGCAACTGACATTTTAAAGAGGACTATAAAAATAATAGTAATTGGAAAAAAAAAAACAGATTCATGCACATCACCTCAAGTTAGGCCATTTAAATAATTTATAAGTTATTAAGTAAGTTATAAAAGGGGGTGTGGCCAGCAAAGTCAGTTAACCCTTTGCACACTGGTATGCAAATGCTTATGCAAATACATTAAACCAAATCAATCCAAATCCAGGAATCACTGATATCCCTACAGCTAAGTTACAAAAGGATACATTATCTTGCATAGGCACATACACCGTGACAAGGTACCCCAGAATTCGTATAGGTCCTAACTCTGGCCCTGTAACATGCATAGAGCAAACATTCATTGCATCAAACCTATCTAAAGATTAGGGGCACATATCTTGCCGGCCTCCCTTGGGACAGATAGTGCATCAAACTAATCCCACAAGGGAGCTAGCAAAATATATACAAGTGCACCATGCACACACCAGCAGAAGCTGTGTGCCTGACAACAGTCACAGACAGGGGAAAGAGGAAGTGTTCTGAATTAAACCCTAGCCACAGGGGTAAGTTACAGAAAAGCACATAAATTCAGGCTCACCACCTCAAGTTAGGAAATTTAAATATGTTATAAGGGAGGTGCATGTTACAGGGCCAGACACCTACAAATACTGAGGTACCTCTGCACAGTTTATGTGCCTACGCAAGAGAATGTATTCTTTTGCAGCAAAGGTCCTAGCTTTTAACTTAGCAGTAGGGATAGCAGTGGGTCCCGGATGATTAATTTGGATGAAAGCATTTGCATAAACATTTACATGCAAGTTTGCAAAGGGTTAACTGATTTTGTTAAATAGGAATAAAGATGCCAGTCTCCATATTCTTCTTACTGACACTTTTTTTTTAATGAATTGTCCATCATTATTGATTGTCCATCATCCAAATGTCAATGGAGAGAAGACTCACCTCCAGTTTCAGGATCCTGTCGTACTCCTGGCTGCCGCATTGCTCATCAATCTCTATCGCCTTTCTCATGATTGCGGTCATCTCTGTGATTTTGTCTATGTGGGTTTGCAGTTCCTAAAGCAACAGATGCAGTTTAGTTACAACACAAGGGTGAACAATGGAGAAGAAATTAGCGTTCTAAATACCGGTATTTGTCACAGTCTGACCCACAAGTTGAAAACATTAAAAAGTTTAAACCTGGAATAAAACACACATGTATACATATATAAAAATCATATGATAGAGCACACTTTCAAGCATAACTGAAAGGTCTAAAAGGAAAAATAAGTTTTACTTACCTGGGGCTTCTGCCAGCCCCCTGCAGCTGACCTGCCCGCAACATGACATACCGATCTTCTGTTCCCACGCTGTGGCTAACTTTCACTTCGTGGCCCTGGACATGCACATCCTCATTCACGTAATGCGCAGTAGATTTTCTCTTACAGCGCCTGTGCAGGATGCTCCTGGCTATGGGAAAGCGCACGAGGATACGCATTGCTAGGAGGTGGAGGTCGACTTAGAAGTCAGCTTCCACTATGAGAAGAAAATGAGCCGCAGCGGGGGAACGGAGGATCAGTAGGTCACGGCGTGGGCACAGGTCAGCTGCAGGGGGCTGGCAGAAGCCCAAGGTAAGCAAAACTTTTCTTTTGTTAGACCTTTCAGTTCCACTTTAATATTGATTTAAAAAAAGCTGTATTCTTATCACTTTCACAGTCAGTTATTACAGTAAAACAGTTATTCACAAAGTGACACCAGTTAAACATTGGGTTTGAATTTAATCACTGCGTGCCACCAAGAGGAAGTGACTACAGAGACTATCTGCTGTTACTACTGCTGCACAGTATTGTGGGTTGAGCTGAGCAGGATTACTGCTGGCAACAGCTCTACCTCTACATCACCTGAAACTATGTTTACTGGACAGAGATTCATTATTCTTGCTCATCAAAGCATACATGAACAGAGAGTACCCATATGACCACCACATAGCTGGTTACCTTAGAATGCTGTTCTTTCAGTTTGGTAATGACGCTGGGATCGTCCTTTTTGCTTGCCATTAATAATCGGAACATCTGCTCTCTGTATTTGCTCATAATCAGCTCTAGCGCTGACTGGTGTTCTTCCAAGGATGTGCGCAGCTCTGGGAAATAGGAAAGGAGACCAATGACATTCGTTCGATTAGACCAAACCTGACTCTCCCTAATGTAGTATTCCCCTGGTGAGATCTCTTCATACTCATATCCTACTGTGCTGCTAAGTACTTCTCTCCAGATTCAATCCCACCTCTTACATTCCTGTGAAGGTGCGCTCTAGAAATGACTCATATATGCTCCTGTATGGCAGCATGCCCTCTCCAGCCCCATACATCCTCCTGCTCTGCTATGTTCCCCTCCAGCTGTTCATGAGATTGATCCATCAAACAACGGTAATACTCCGGTGCACACAGTGCACGGCAATTTCACCTTCACTTCCACATGCAGCACTGCGGTTACACCAGTAACGCCACTCGCAGTACTAGAGTAGCGGGACAGTTGCTACGGTGACGTGTTACTAACGATAACGGTCATTGGTAACGTGTTACCGTAGCAATGGACATGCTACTCTAAAACCGTGAGTCGCGTTACTAGCGTAACACGCAGTGCTGCATGCGGAAGTGAAGGCCATATTGCCTGCTCTATGTGCGCACCGCAGTATTACTGATGTTTGAGGACTCAACCCTCATGTCCCTTATGCAGCTACTATCTTTTTCTAGTGTCATGTATTCCCCTACACAGCTCTGTTCCTCCTCCAGCCTCATATATCCCCCTGTAATCATGAGCCAACACAACCTTACATATTCCAATTAGCAGGTGTATAACAAGTTCCCCTTTAAAATAAAGGAAACCTGTAAAATATCATTGATGCACATTAATAATAGTCACAGGAAAATAAAGAACTAACCTTTGTTCTCTTGCTGAAGCTCCCGGATCTGGCGATTCTCCTGCTGGATTCCTAATACTAGCGTAGAGCGTGGCCGGTGTCTGGCCACCTCATTCAGCTCCTGGATCTCCTCCTGGTACTGCAAGAAGACCAGTGATAAACTAACACGCAATTCAGCAGAAGACATTACACTCAGAGAAGCACACAGTCCAGCAGAAGACACACTCAGAGAAGCACACAGTCCAGCAGAAGACATTACACTCAGAGAAGCACACAGTCCAGCAGAAGACACACTCAGAGAAGCACACAGTCCAGCAGAAGACACACTCAGAGAAGCACACAGTCCAGCAGAAGACATTTTCTTACTGACTTAAAAGAGGAACTTAAGTGAAAATAATAAAAAAAAAGTGCTTCATGTTTACAATAATTATGTATAAATGATTTAGTCAATATTTACCCATTGTAAAATCTTTCTTCTTTTTGATTTACATTCTGCCATTTATCACATGGTGACATTTTTTACTGCTGGCAGGTGATGTCACTGGAAGGAGATGCTGCTAGCTTTTTTGGCAGTTGAAAACAGCTGTAAACAGCTATTTCCCACAATGTAACGAGGATCACAGACAGGAAACTGCCAGGACCATGGTCCTCACAGTTTCCTGTGGGAGGGGTTTCACCACAATATCAGCCATACAGAGCCCCTTGATAATCTGTTTGTGAAAAGGAAAAGATTTCTCATGGGAAAGGGGGTATCAGCTACTGATTGGGATGAAGTTCAATTCTTGGTTATGGTTTCTCTACGGTTAAATAAACAAATTTTACCTGCAGGAATGAGTGGGTGTTTATTTCATGCATTACATTTTTTGCACCCATTTCTTTACCATCATGGACTGATTTAGCTTTACATAATCTGACACTTGTGTGGAGATCAGTCATATTACCTAAGTAGGTTAGTGCATCCATATATGGATTATTTTTCTTCCCAGGTTCCTATCATTTTTAAACATGAATCCGCACACACGATAGCTAGTTTACTACCAGTAAAAGAACAGACTATATAGTTATCAATATTCTTAAATAAGACTGCTGTCTCATGCACTTAAAAAATTCACTTTAATATTAGCCTTGGCTGCATGTTTGTCGCACAACACAACATCAAAGTACCTAGCCAGGATATGCACGCTCTATCTATAATCATTACCTTGAGAAAGCCCCATGGGCAGGGCGAAACGCGTCGGTAGGCATGGCTACAGCGGGAGTGCTCGCGCTGGATCCCCACGTGTAACGCCAGCACACTGAGCCGGCTCCTTCTACACTGATAGAAACTGTTGCAACAGCGGCTATGTCAGCCCTGACCTGATCTGAGTAATTGTCAGCACGGCAGCATAGGACCGACTAAGCTATACCTTTACCCAGTGCACTGCGGTGGATAGAAGGCCTTGTGAGGCGGAGCTCACCAACTTGTGCACAAGTATATATGGTTGTTTAACCTCAAGACAAACTCAGTTTGTGAAGTACTCTGTGCCATCCAGCAGCCCCCATTTCAAATAAGCTATGTCAGTGTAATTGCATGCCTGCAGCAGACTGTCATTACCAACAAGGAAGCAAATGGCTTATACCGCTACAGCTATTGGTTTAATAATCAATAAGGAGATAATCTCGGCAACCAATCACAGTGTGTGTGGTGTTCGGCTGGTGATTGAGGACCATATTGATCCAAGTTGTGCTTGGTGTTTTTAGCAATAGGCTTAGGCTGGGCAATCACACCTTGCAGAGGACTGGATCAGGTCCCTTTATAAATAGAGCGTGCATATCCTGGCCAGGTACTTATGTTTTTAACTGTGAGTTGTTTTTAAATAAATGTTGTTGTGCGACAAACATGCAGCAAAGGCTAATATTAAAGTGAATTTTGTAAGTGCATGAGACAGCAGTCTAATTTAAAGAGTCTGAAGCGAGAATGAATCTCGCTTCAGACGTCATATATAGCAGGGGCACGTGTGCCCCTGCTAAACCGCCGCTATCCCGCGGCTTAACGGTGGTCCCTTGACCCCCAAATCCCCCTCCGTGTAGCGGGGGAGCGCTTCCTGGTTGGGGCAGGGCTAACCGCCGCAGCCCTGCCCCACGCGCGTCTGTCAGCGCGTATCTCCGCCTCTTCCCCGCCCCTCTCAGTCTTCCTTCCTCAGTCTCTTTAAGAATATTGATGGCTATATAGTGTTTAAGCTGCAGGCTCCTTGACACATGGCTACAGAGGGGTGTACCTAATGGGTCATATAAGTGTAGCAGGTGTAAACTTTGTCCCTTTGTTGAACGCACAAATGTATTTGGAAACAGCATGGGTGATGTAGAATATGATATGCGATCAGTCATTAATTGTAATACGACACGTGTCGTTTATATGATACAGTGCCCATGCAAGCTCAAGTACATTGGCAAGACAAAAAGGGCCATGAAAGAGCGGGTGCTAGAGCATTTTGGTAAAATCAGAGGAGGTAAAGCAGTAGGGGGTATATATGAACACTATAGAGAATGTCATAATAATGAACTAACAGGTACTTTGGTCAAGGGCATATATAAATTAAAGGTATCTACAAGGAGAGGGGACTTTGATGAACTTCTGTACTATAAGGAAGCGTCCTGGATCTTTAAATTAAAGACGGTGGCATCACTTGGTCTACATGCAGAACTGGACCTGACCCCATTTTTGCGGATCCGAAGATATGATTGATCGATTGAGATATGTGTGAACCCGCAATGAATGGCAGGTGCCATGCGAGATAGGTGCCAAAAAATAAGAAAGAACAATGGGAGTGTGCCTTTCTATTTATATATCCTCGTTGTGGACTGCCCAGTATAGACCTTGTGATAAATGGAGTGTGGATTCATGAATTGAGTAGAATTGCTGATAACCATATCAGAAAAAGTGGAGTGTAATCCATTTAGGTGCCTGCCGTTTATTTGTGTCAAACTGCCCCTCTTTACATCTAAATGTGAACTAAATGTGAACTAATGACGTTCCTATGGACCCTTGCAGGACTTAGCAGCCGTGTCTGCTCTGTACAAATGCTGACTAGAGATTGACACATGTATGTATGTATGGCTGTCAGCCCACCCAGAAGCCCGCAGATTACAAGTTACGCTGCGAGTATGGAGAAGGGGCGGGCCTCCAGACTGTTTAATCACACTGCCGTATGTTGAAGCCACACCCTGATGAAGCGTCACACATGACGCGAAACATCGGTGGGCGGAGCCACGCAGCTTGAGTTCCCAGCTACGCTTCCGCGCTGAGGAGTGTCTGGCGTCCTGCCTTCCCGCTGATGGCCTCTCTGGAGTGAACAGTTAACCGGACTGTATCCGGGCGAGGTGATCAAACTAACGAGAGGAGCAGGTGAACGGAACAGCCTTGTATCAATTTAGGCCGCCCCACAAGCAGTAAAAGAAACAGCGTCACATGCAGCAGAGAAGCTAGAGGGACGCCAGCATCCATCTGTGGTGAGATCCACACTTTCTTTCCCTATATAGAAGCATGAACTAAAATCACTTCAGGGGTATTTATCATGTCAGCCTTAACCTTATGGACACTGAGTAAGGGGATAATTGACCTCCACCATTAGTGGTTGTTGCATGGAGCTTGCCGGATTGTGGAAATATTAAAGGGGGGGCCCCCACCAAAACTGCTTAGGATTCGCATGGCACCAGTATGTAAGCGCGGGATGCTTGAGGTGTGCATGTATGGGATTGTTTATGTGCACTTTTGAACTAGAACACTAATCATTACTTGCTGCTTTGATGGCTACATTATCCTTTGCATACGCAATTTTAAATTTTTGAATCATGGTTGCTCTTCCCATATGTGTATTATTAGAGATTTTGTATGTCCTTAATTGAATAATACATTTTTATACTTGTCACATTAAGGCGGCTGATAACCCATATATGTATAGATATATTTTGGGAGTAATTATTGTTGGGGTTGGCCCCGCCCACTATCCTTTCTGTGGGTAAGATGGACAAGTATTCAGGGACTACTTGTTTGCCCTTTTTCCTTATATAGCTGAAAGCAAGTTGCACTACCTTATTTTTAAAGGGGCGGCTCTCCGTTTCAATTTTTGTGAATAGACTATATATTTAGTGTACATAATAGGTGTGTGACAAATAGGCTAAAATGAAAAAATGCAGATATACTGCAATATTAATCATTGACCCATACTGATGTGAAACCACCACATTAAAGTGGGCCTCAATTAAAAATAGTCTAGCAAGTTCAATAAAAGACAATATGGTTATGGGAACTTGCCTATAAACAGGTTTGTTTTCTTTGGCTTGTAAAAATTTTTTAATTCAGGTTTGAAAAATTCTGCCACTTAAATTATGTCAGGAACAGAAAGTACCATTAGCATGACTGAGGTCCTTGGTGAGGGTAATATTAGTTTCCTGACGCTTCAATCTATATAATCTTTATTTGTCAGCTACAGTTTGAAGCACGAGGCAAAAAAATATTTTTTATTTCACAGTTTACAAGTCTGGTTACGGCATACCAGGTAGATGACAGGTTACAGGACCTCAACAATTATTATTATAACATATTTATATAGGATGACACATTTTATTATCATTACTGTGTATTTATTTAGCACTGCCATCTTTCATAGTGCTTTAGAGAACAGAATGGTATCCCCCCCCCCTGCAAGGGTCTGAACATGCCTGCAGATGTCTCAGCAAATCAAGCCCAGGTTCTGATGACCTTTCTACAAACTGGAGCCACATTGTGGGGAAAAGATAATTAATCTACTAGAAAGTTTTGGGGATGTAGAAGAAAGCCAGAGAGACTGAAAGAAATCACAGGAACAAACATCAGGCAGATAATGCCCTGGCTATTTAGAGCTTTGAGGTGGGAAGAGGGGACACCAGCTAGTAGGCCTGAACGATTTTAGGAAAAAATTGAATTGAGCGATTTCTGTCCGAATCGAAATCACGATTTCGATTCGATTCACGATTTCCTTCAAATCAAGCATTGTTCCCCTCCTCTGTGTGGGTCTGTCCACGTCTTTCTTTGTCCCCCCTCTAGGTCTCTCTCTTGCCCCCTTTGTCTTTTCTGTGCCCCCTCTATGTCTCCCTGTGCCCCCTCTGTCCCCCAAGCTGTGGCAGTGCTGGACATACCTTCCAGCAAGAGTCCAGCGATGCCCATCTATCCACTTTGCATCCTGCAGGCTCTAATGCACAGCATACTTCCTGTATGTCATGTGACATACAGGAACCAGGAAGTATGCCATGCACAAAAGTCAGCAGACAGACAGAGAGGATGGACATTGTTAAACTCGTGCTGCTGCGGGCCGCACACGCCGGGACTTGGGGTAAGTTTAAAGCCGCTTCTTCAAACTTCCCCCATGCGAAAATGACGTCATCACAGAAATTGTTGCTTTGACGATTCCGAAATTGTGTACTTGGTGATTGCGATTTCGGTTTGAATTCGATTTATCTTTCAGGCCTACCAGCTAGTATATTAAGGACTTAAAGAGGAACTCCAGTAAAAATAATGTAATAAAAAAGTGCTTAAAGAGAACCCGAGGTGTGGTTCTCACAATGCAATCCACATACAGAGGCTGGGTCTGCCTATACAGCCTAGCCTCTGTTGCTATTTCAATCCCCCCCTAACTTCCCCCTGCGCTCTGTAATCCCTCATAAATCACAGCCGCGCTGCCGACACACAGCGTGTCAGCAGCGCGCTGTATTTACTTCTGTATGTCAGTCTGCCGCTCCCCCTGCCTCCTGCAGAGCTCCGGTCCCGCCTGCATCCCTTCCCTCGCCGCTGATTGGAGGGAAGGGACGCAGGCAGGGACCGGAGTTCTGCAGGAGGCGGGGAACAGCGAGACTGACATACAGATGTAAACACAGCCTGCACAGCGTGGCTGTGATTTATGAGGGATTACAGAGCGCAGGGGGAAGTTAGGGGGGGGGGGATTGAAATAGCAACAGAGGCTAGGCTCTATAGGCAGACCCAGCCTCTGTATGTGGATTGCATTGTGAGAACCCCGCCTCGGGTTCTCTTTAATTTTTACAATAATTATGTATAAATGAGTTAGTCAGTGTTTGCCCATTGTAAAATCTTTCCTCTCCCTGATTTACATTCTGACATTTATCACATGGTGACATTTTTACTGCTGGCAGGTGATGTCACTGGAAGGAGATGCTGCTTGCTTTTTTGGCAGATGAAAACAGCTGTTATTTCCCACAATGCAACAAGGTTCCCACAGTGTGATGTCAGTACCTCAGAGAAGTGAGGTGCTGACATCACACTGTGGGAGGGTTTTCACCACAAAATCAGCCATACAGAGCCCCCTGATGATCCGTTTGAGAAAAGGAATAGATTTCTCGCGGGAAAGGGGTTATCGGCTACTGATTGGGACGAAGTTCAATTCTTGGTTACGGTTTCTCTTTAATTCAGCTCAAATGTACTATTTCCTAACTCAGTCTACAAGTACCCCCCATCAGTGCATGTTTTGTGGAAATCTACAGAGGTAGCTAATGAGCTCTCCAGAGACACTAATTACCTCACATGTGCATGTTTGTGTTTTTTTTCCGCAAAACATGCACTGTTGGAAGTACTTGAGCAGTGTTTCTCAACATTTTATTGGTATGTACACCTTTTAAAACCCTGTACTCACCAAGTACCCCCCAGTATAGTAAACGTTATCACAAATACCCCTTGATAAATGTATATTTCATCATCATACATTATAACAGGTTCTACACAATTTCCAAACATTTACAATTGCTTTTAATTAGCTATAATACTAATTTGGTGTTGTTTAAATAAGGTTTATCATTTTCTAAATCTCTAAAATGTGTTATTCTTGGTTAAGTATATCAAGCCTGAGAACCACTGGAAGTACCCCTTGGGGTACGCATACCACACGTTGAGAACCTAGGTACTTGGGGACTGAGTTGAGAAACCCTGTGCTATGACATCAAAGACTGTAGGGACAGCATAATGTCAAAACTTATAAAAACATAATGGAACTAACCTAAAAATACAAAACAAACAAACAGCAACACAAAGCCAAAGAACATACAGATCAGCTAAGCAGCAACAGATGTTAGTAGCAGCAGAGGGCGCTGCATTAAATAGCTGACCTGTTTCATGGCCTCCACGCGTTTGTTGAGCACCGTTGTCTGCTCGATGAGGGCCTCTGCTGCGCTATCGTGTTCCCTCAGCCTCTCCACCAACGACTTGGCATCAGCCAGAACTTTTTCGATTGTACAACTCATGTTGCTAGGTAATAAAAAACAATTTTACAGATGGCACACATCATATTCAATTCAATATTGCTGAGTGAAGGGAGACAGAAGATTCCTCTCTGCAGTTATCCTACAAAGGGTTCTATTCACAATCATTTTCCGCATGCGGAAATGCACTTGCAGTCAATTCTCGACTGAAATGAGACCATCTTGACATTCACAAAATTGCACGCATGAACATTTACCGCATGCGGAAAATTTTACGCATTATCCGCATGTGTAAAAAAAATGCGGTAAAAGTCCGCAAAAGTCGGTAGTTCCCGCAAAAAAATCAAAATTCACCAAAAAAAAAGGGGCGCCTTATTTCTGACTTAACTACTGATTTTTTTTATCACCTACTAATACTTGGTGATATATTTTGCTTCCCATTGACTTAAATGGAGTCTGGAGCCTTGACTGCTGTGTTTGCTGAACGTAATTTTTTTTTTTTTGGAAGAGTTTTTTTATGCCACTTTTTTTCCCGCATGTTCACTATGTAATTACGCATGTTTCCCAAATTTTTTTACGCATTGTTCCCGCATGCGGGAAACATACGGAACATTTTTAGTGAATGTGGAAAAAATGCGGAAATTATCACTGGCGGTAATATAGCGGTAAAAAATCTCTTACCGTATGTGTGATTGTGAATAGAGCCCAATGGGTACCTGTCATTTAGCACTAAATACCAACTCCAGGCACAAGTGCTGTTCTGAGCAGGATTCAATTACAGAGCTCCTTTTATCTGCAAAGCCACTCCTTGATTAGCAGATATCAAACAAATCACATTTAACCTCTATGTCGGTATGGACGAGCCCGAGGCAGGGGTCACACAATCGCAGTGCACTGGGAGCAGTGTGCAATTTTCCACAACAGGGGGGGAAAAAAAGTTGACACTGCTTTTTATTGCACAATGTGCGCGATTCCCTATTGCTGTCAGTCTCCTGCTCTCTTGGCACGTTAGCAAGTTGTTACAGGCAAAAAACTTTTATGAAAATTAATTGAACCACTTTTTGCACAGAAATCCAGCAGAAATTGAAAGCTGGGAGGTAAATAGGCTACTTCTGGAGCTGCAGGCGGTGATCTTCTCAAACAACAGACTGTACCTGCCCCCTTTCAATCTGAGCAGTATGATGATGCTCATCCAAGAAGCATCAGCATCACCCACACAGCCTACTGTTAGCTCCCAACAATGGGAAGCTTCAGGTCATGTGAAAAGAATGTTAACATTTTCAGCTACATAAAATGTGTTTGACACAGAAAATGCAGCATTTGGGCTTTTGGTTTACTAAGATACCAAATGGTATTAAGATTTGTGCCTGTACAGTTCAAGTGCGGAGGTGGCACACCTTACCCAAGATGTGGGTGCTATGGCCTGTGAATGCTGAGCCCCGGCATCCAAATTCACAACAAGGTACAAAAAGTCCAGGTCAGCACACCTTTTTCAAGATACGAATTTTCTCAATTTATTGCTCCATCAGCACGTGAAAACTTGACAATTGTTTCGGGGCCACGGCGGGTCCCCTTCTTCAGAAGTTTGTTTGCACTTTCTGAAGAAGGGGACCCGCCGTGGCCCCGAAACAATTGTCAAGTTTTCACGTGCTGATGGAGCAATAAATTGAGAAAATTCGTATCTTGAAAAAGGTGTGCTGACCTGGACTTTTTGTACCTTGTCAAGATTTGTGCCTGGAGATGGCCTTTTAAAGTAGAACTAGTTTCCCAACAAACTACAAGCACAAATAAGATAACCTTGAACTTGTAGGGATATGTATCCAGATTAGAATTTTTTTTTGAATGAATACAAATAAAAGTTAAGTATTAATATATGCTAAGTACTAACACCACAAAACCAAAGCCAGAACAAGATACTGCAGCACGCAGGATCCGGGACAATGGGGCTCATATAGACAGACAGGTAAGAATAAAGGCCCATATACAAGCTAAATGAAAGTTGGTTTGGGTAGGGCAATGCCAACAGTGTGTAAAGCAGCCCCTGACACCCACCTGGCCAGAGATCCGCCAGGTGGATCAATTTGTTCTCTGCACTCACCCCTCGGCCTTCACACCTGCACTGCCCTCCACCAACCTGCAATGGGCTCTATTCACAATAACATGCTGTAACTTTTTTTTTCGGGTCGCAAAATTACCAACTTTGAGTATTCACTAAAAATTTTTCCAAGTGTGATAAATGTTTCATAAAAGAGCAATAAAACGGTCGGTAATCGTTCGGTAAATGTGTTAAGTGTTCGGTAATTGGTCGGTAACGTGGTAAAATAAAGCTTTTTTGACCACTGTAGGGCAGGCCATATGCTTGCCACCAATTACACAGAAATGACCTAGGATAGCCTGTCACATTTAAAGAGACTCTCTAACAAAATTTTGAGCCTTATTTCTTCTATCCTATAAGTTCCTATAGCTGTTCTAATGTGATCTTACTGCAGCCTTTCCTAGTTGCACAGTGGCTGTGTTATCTCTGTTATATAATCTAATCTTCTCTCCTCTGTCGGGCTCAGGCAGTCAGGCTGGAATGTGCTGTGCTGCTTGTGATTGGATAGAACCTATACACACCCTCTCCAGGCCCCCTGCACACACTGTATGGCTCACACACTGAGCTACTCTCAGCATATAACTTGCTATGTCTTTTGTTTGTAAAACACTGCATACAAATGGCAATTACAAGCCAGGATTGCAGCAGGGAGTGGCAGAAACAGCACAGAGGGGCCCAGGAGAACATAATGAATAGAATGGTATGTTTTTTATTGTAAGAATTTTACAGTACTGATTCTCTTTAAAGTGGACCTGAACTCTTGCACAAGACAGAGGGAAAACCTATAGAAATTAACCCTGTGTGCATTTAGAGAGTTTAGCCTGTCTAATTCCCCCTCATCTGTGACTAATCACAATTGTAATTTGAGCTCTCAGCTGTGCCGTCTTGGTGCCTCAACAGAGCAGCTAATTTGTAAACACAGGATGTTAACAATATGTCTGCTTCCATAAAAGCAGGAAGTAGGCACACTGGAGATTTATTGCAGGATTTGTATCAGCTGTAACAAATGTTTATCTTGAAAGGGAACCAGAGATGAACGTTTCACACAAAATAAACATATCAGTCGATAGCTTGTAAAGAATAAATGCTCTACCTGATAATTTCGCCGCTCTGGTGTGTCTTTTTTAGTGTTTTTTATCCATTATTGCTCCAGGAAAAATCAAATATGGCCGCCGGCTCATATCCCTTCTCCTTCCGGGTTATATGAGTTGTTCTGGATGTGCTGTCTAGGCTATATGAGACTAGGCTGCTATCTAGGCTATATGAGAAAGGCTCATCTGTGTGCTTTCATTTTGGTATGATGTACTGTAAGTGTCTCTCATAGGAATGAAACTGCAGTCAGTATCTAGTGCACACAGGGATCATATTACAGCCACAGAGCTTCTCTCTCAGTAGGAGCAGCCCCTCCCAGTCATCACAGCTCTCAGTATGCAAAGCAGGAAATCTAAGCCAGGAGAGGGGAAGGCTTGGGCTTGAAAAGACATCACAGAAGAGTGACTCAGCTATAATGATTCCAGGTCAAACCTCGACTGAATAGTCGGTGGATTCTTATCACAGTTGCTAATAGACTAATTAAGCAGATAATAATGAAACTAAAAGCAGGGTAGGTGTTTACTGTCATGTTCTCACTGATAAATGTAATAAAATACATGAGGGTGCTTCGTCTCTGGTTCTCTTTAAAGGTTATTATGCTGTTGCTTATCTTTTAGAGCAGAGAGGAATTTCCTCCTCGGCAACTATAAAATCATATAAAAGACTGTATGAGGTCCGAAAGTGCGCCTTGAGATTAGACACACTCGTCTTCTCTGCCTTCTGTGTAAAATAGACAAACTCAAGCAAACAAAGCTCAAAAGGCTCCATCCTAAAGTCCAACAGCAGAGAAGTGAAAATTATCACCTGCCCTCTATAGGTGATAAAAAAATATCCTTATTTATCACCAATTATCCGCACATTTATTAACCACTTAAGGACCACAGTCTTTTCACCCCTTAAGGACCAGAGCCTTTTTTCCATTCAGACCACTGCAGCTTTAATGGTTTATTGCTCAGTCATACAAGCTACCATCTAAATGAATTTTACCTATTTTTCTTGTCACTAATACAGCTTTCTTTTGGTGCTATTTGATTGCTGCAGCGATTTTTACTTTTTATTATATTCATCAAAAAAGACATGAATTTTGGCAAAAAAATGATTTTTTTAACTTTCTGTGCTGACATTTTTCAAATAAAGTAAAATTTCTGTATACATGCAGCGCGAAAAATGTGGACAAACATGTTTTTGATTAAAAAAAACCCATTCAGTGTATATTTATTGGTTTGGGTAAAGGTTATAGCGTTTACAAACTATGGTGCAAAAATTGAATTTTCCCATTTTGAAGCATCTCTCTCATTTCTGAGCACCTGTCAGGTTTCATGAGGTGCTAGAATTCCAGGATAGTATAAATACCCCCCAAATGACCCCATTTTGGAAAGAAGACACCCCAAAGTATTCACTAAGAGGCATGGTGAGTTCATAGAAGATTTTTTCTTTTGTCACAAGTTAGCGGAAAATGACACTTTGTGACAAAAAAAATAAATTAAAAAAAGTTTCCATTTCTGCTAACTGGTGACAAAAAAAAATGAAATCTGCCACGGACTCACCATGCCCCTCTCTGAATACCTTGAAGTGTCTAGTTTCCAAAATGGGGTCATTTGTGGGGTGTGTTTACTGTCCTGGCATTTTGGGGGGTGCTAAATTGTAAGCACCCCTGTAAAGCCTAAAGGTGCTCATAGGACTTTGGGCCCCTTAGCGCACCTAGGCTGCAAAAGAAATGTCACACATGTGGTATCGCCTTACTCAGGAGAAATAGTATAATGTGTTTTGGGGTGTATTTTTACACATACCCATGATGGGTGGGAGAAATATCTCTGTAAATGAGATTTCTTTTGATTTTTTTACACACAATTGTCCATTTACAGAGATATTTCTCCCACCCAGCATGGGTATGTGTAAAAATACACCCCAAAACACATTATTCTACTTCTGAGTACGGCGATACCACATGTGTGACACTTTTTTGCACCCTAACTGCGCTAAGGGGCCCAAAGTCCTATGAGTACCTTTAGGATTTTCACAGGTCATTTTAAGGCATTTATTTTCTAGACTACTCCTCACGGTTTAGGGCCCCTAAAATGCCAGGACAGTATAGGAACCCTACAAGTGACCCCATTTTAGAAAGAAGACACCCCAAGGTATTCCGTTAGTAGTATGGGGAGTTCATAGAAGATTTCTTTTTTTTTTTCACAAGTTAGCGGAAATTGATTTTTATTGTTTTTTTCACAAAGTGTCATTTTCCACTAACTTGTGACAAAAAATAAAATCTTCTATGAATTCCACATACACCTAATTGAATACCTTGGGGTGTCTTCTTTCTAAAATGGGGTCACTTGTGGGGTTCCTATAATGCCCTGGCATTTTAGGGGCCCTAAACCGTGAGGAGTAGTCTAGAAACCAAATGCCTCAAAATGACCTGTGAAATTCTAAAGGTACTCATAGGACGTTGGGCCTCTTAGCGCACCTAGGTTGCAAAAAAGTGTCACACATGTGGTATCGCCGTACTCAGGAGAAGTAGTATAATGTGTTTTGGGGTGTATTTTTACACATACCCATGCTGGGTGGGAGAAATATCTCTGTAAATTAAAATGTTTTGATTTTTTTTACACACAATTGTCCCTTTACAGAGATATTTCTCCCACCCAGCATGGGTATGTGTAAAAATACACCCCAAAACACATTATACTACTTCTCCTGAGTACGGCGATATCACATGTGTGACACTTTTTTGCAGCCTAGGTGCGCTAAGGGGCCCAACGTCCTATTCACAGGTCATTTTGAGGCATTTGGTTTCTAGACTACTCCTTACGGTTTAGGGCCCCTAAAATGCCAGGGCAGTATAGAAACCCCACAAGTGACCCCATTTTAGAAAGAAGACACTCCAAGGTATTCCGTTAGGTGTATGGTGAGTTCATAGAAAATTTTATTTTTTGTCACAAGTTAGTGGAAAATGACACTTTGTGAAAAAAAACAATACAAATCAATTTCCGCTAACTTTTGACAAAAAATAAAATCTTCTATGAACTCGTCATACACCTAACGGAATACCTTGGGGTGTCTTCTTTCTAAAATGGGGTCACTTGTGGGGTTCCTATACTGCCCTGGCATTTTAGGGGCCCAAAACCACGAGGAGTAGTCTGGAAACCTAATGCCTCAAAATGACTGTTCAGGGGTATAAGCATCTGCAAATTTTGATGACAGGTGGTCTATGAGGGGCCGAATTTTGTGGAACCGGTCATAAGCAGGGTGGCTTCTTAGATGACAGGTTGTATTGGCACTGAAGTGCAGGAATGTTCTCAAATCGTGACCTGGACATGGCAATTAAGTCGTACCAGCAGTGATCAGAAAAAAAATTTCTGTCACTGCGGTGGGGCGGGTGAGGGTTTGACCGGGTGATCAGAAGCCCGCAGGGGGCATATTAGGGCCTGATCTAATGGGTAGCAGTGACAGGGGGTGACGGGGTGGTTGATAGGTGATCAGTAGGTGATTACAGAGGAGAATATATGCAAGCAATGCACTGGCGAGTTGATCAGAGGGGGTCTGGGGGGCTAATTGAGGGTGTGGGCGGGTGATTGGGTGCCCGCAAGGGGCAGATTAGTGTCTGATCTGATGGGTAGCAGTGACAGTTGGTGACGGGGTGATTGATGGGTGATCAGTGGATGATTAGAGGGGAGAACAGATGTAAACAATGCACTTTCGGAGGTGATCTGAGTGCACGCATCTGAGGGTGTGGGTGGGTGATCAGGTGCCCACAAAAGGCAGGTTAGGGTCTGATCTGATGGGTGGCAGTGACAGGTGGTGACAGGGGGTGATTGATGGGTGATTGACAGGTGATCAGTGGGTGATTATAGGGAAGAATAGATGTATACAGTACACAGGGGGGAGGGTCTAGGGAGGATCTGAGGGTGTGTGTGTGTGGGGGGGGGGGGTGTTCAGGAGCCCCCAGGGGGCAGTTTAGGACCTAATCTAAAAAATAGTGTTGAGATAGTGACAGGAGTGATTAATGGGTGATTAGGGGGGTGATTGGGTGCAAACAGGTGTCTGAGGGGTGGGCAGGGGGGGGTCTGATTGGGTGCAGTGGGTGATCAGGGGGCAGGATCAGTGTGCTTGGGTACTTACTAGGAGGGCTGCAACCTGCCCTGGTGGTCCCTCAATCACTGGGACCACCAGGGCAGGAGGCAGCCTGTATAATACGCTTTGTATACATTACAAAGCGTATTATCCGCTTTGCATGCGGCAGATCGGGGGGTTAACAACCCGCCGCCGCTGCTAATTGGCTGGAGGGTTGACGTCGCGGGTGGGCACATCCAGCATGCGATCCCCGGCCAGCTAGTCCGCAACGAGCCGCCGCCGATCGGCGTATTGCGGGGCTCCACTTTGTCGCCGCCCCTAGGTAGGGGCGGTCGGCAAGTGGTTAAAATCACAATCCAGTAAAATATATATATTATATATATATATATATATATATATATTATATATATATATATATTTATATATATATATATATATATATATATATATATATATAGAGAGAGAGAGAGAGAGAGAGAGAGAGAGAGAGAGAGAGATAGAGATAGATCTATATACATATATAGATCTATATATATAGAGAGAGAGAGAATATATATATATATATATATATATATATATATATATATATAGATCTATATATATATATATATAGATCTATATATATATATATATATAGATCTATATATATATATATATATATAGATCTATATATATATATATAGATCTATATATATATATATATATATAGATCTATATATATATATATATATATAGATCTATATAATATATATTATATATAGATTATATAGATATAGATATAGATATAGATATAGATATAGATATAGATATAGATATAGATATAGATATAGATATAGATATATATATATATATATATATATATATATATTATATATATGATATATATATATATATATATATATATATATTATATATATATATATATATAGTATATATATATATATATATATATAGATCTATATATAGGTGGTTGGGAGGGGATCAAGGGATACATGGGGGGGAGATCTGGATTTTTTTACACTGAAAATCGCACAGCCTGTCACGGCTGCAGCAGCTGTGCGTCTCTCCCTGTCACACAAGATCCACAGTGACAGGGAGAGGGAGGCGGAGAGAGGGAGGCGACGAAAGGGCAACTATGTTGCCTTTTCGGAGGGTGATCGCTGTGATTGGCTCACAGCGATCACACGGCAGGGAGCCAATCAGTGACGGCTCCTGCCGATACCCGGAAGCCTTAGCTGTCATAAGACAGCTAAGTGCAGCCGGTTCGGTGCGCGCGAATCGCGGCGGGGAGCGGCGTGCGCCGGTGATAGAGATCTACGCCCTGCCAGCCAGGAGCCCATCAAAACAGGGCGTAGATCTCTATCACCTCGGTCCTTAAGTGGTTAAATTAAGAATTTCAAAGTGGAGGAAATCTAGTCACTTTTTACTGCACTTTAACCGCATGCGTGAAATTAACCTCCCTGCCGTTATAAAAAATTGCTGCGCACGGCAGGGAGGGTGTTTTTTGGCATTATTTTTCTTTTTTTAGCATGTAGCTAGCCTAGCGCTAGCTACATGCTTCCCCCCCTCCCTGCGGCGTCCCCCCGAATGCGCCGATCGCCGCATATACCCATCCGGAAATCCCGTTCTGAACGGGATTTCCAGGAGGGCTTCCCCCGTCGCCATGGCGACGGGCGCGATGACGTCACCGACGTCGTGACGTCAGAGGGAGTCCCAAACCACCCCTCGACGCTGCCTGGCACTGATTGGCCAGGCAGCGCACGGGTCTCGGGGGGGGGGGGCACCCTCTGATGTGGCGGGTTGCGGCGAATCGGCGCGGAGCGGCGGCGATCGTAAGTTACACGCAGCTAGCAAAGTGCTAGCTGCGTGTAACAAAAAAAAAATTATGCAAATCGGCCCAGCAGGGCCTGAGGAATCCTCCGCGGCAGGTTACCCCGAGCTGAGCTCGGGATAACCGGCAGGGAGGTTAAGGAGATAAATCTTTGAGAATTGCACAATGGTGATCTTTTGGGTGATATTTTGCACATACTATTTTACCGCACGCGGTAAGGCATTGTGAATAGAGCCCATTGCAACAGAATGCATTGTTAGCCTTCAGGCTAACTACACGTCTGTACAGCCTCGGCCCAGCATGTCACCCCAGGGACCAATTCCTTTTATCCATCTAGCGCAGTGGTCCTCAAACTAAGGCCCGCGGGCCGAATGCGGCCCCCTGAAGCTTTTTCACTGGCCCCCACACACAAAATATATATTACTTATAGATGTTGCCCACTGCATTTTTAAATATTGGTCGTCCACATACAGCATCGCAGTGCTGGCACTGCCCTTCCACATGGAAGCCAAAAAGCCGTGTTGGGGGGCATACTATCTGCACATGCTGTGTTAGTGGCATGATATCGGCTCTGGATAAATGGGAGACATGAGGCTGCCCATGTTAATAGGCGCTGTCTACAATACCTAGGTTCAATGCAAAGTTTTTCTACATCACTTTGGGCTCTATTCATAAAAGGTTACCGCAAGTTTTCCGCTCAAAGCAGCGGATTTTCCCGTCCATTTAGCAAAGTGGGCATTCATAAAAGCTGTTCCCGCATGAAAATCTACAATCCCCCAGCAGAGCGAGAAATTTCCGCCTTCTCCAGTGTTTTTCTAGATTTATCTAGAAAAAAGTAACAAAATGGCCATTCATAAAGCTTAGAGGAAGCGGTATGTGGACGGGAAATACCGCTTCCTCTGATTTTGCGGATTACATACAAGTGAATGGGACAGACCTCCCAGAGAGAGCAGTGCACGGAGGGACTCTGCCGGCTGAAGTGTTTCCGCATGCCTTCCGACAGCTTACCGCCAGCTTTCAGCGGGAGATCTCCGCTCTTGCATCGCAGCTGGCAAGATTTTTTTTGAATGACCACCCAGAAGTGTAAAATACCGCTGCGGTATTTTACCTCTACGAGTATTTACGACACAAGTTTTTTATGAATAGAGCCCTTTATGTATTCTCCGGGCCCCAGCAGTCTGAAGTATGTTGACCCGGCCCTTGATCGAAAAAGTTGGGGGACCACTGATCTAGCATGTAAAAGCCTTTAGGCTGTATATATGTACATCAGAACTGGTGGGGTTTCAGGATAGAATTCTTAATATAGTCAGGAGCCTGGGGATGGGGGGGGAGGGAACAAGGTTTTCCACAGGCACTAGTGAGACCTTTGTGAAACCAGGTTTTCTGATATCTGGGAAAACCATCTGGCTAATATTCCCCACCATCAGTAGCCGGGAAGGATCCAACAAACAAGGCCTGCCTCGCAACGAGACAAATCCTGCAGCCACTAAACAGAGTTTGGAAAACTACAGTACAGTCACACAGTTAGTTCACTTACTAGAGGTGAGACTAAAAGCTAATGAAAGCAGTTTCTCTATAAGCTTAGGGCAAGCTGAGTGGGTGAGCTGTCACAGAAGCGGTCTGTTAGGAAACTTATGGGCAACTATGTCTAGTAATAGTGTCAGGGCAGCGCTGACACCTCTGACAGGAACAAAAGTATCAGAAACAGAAATACGTAACCAAGATAAAAGGTATTTTTGTGTACTCACAGTCTCCCCAGTTCATTGGGGGACACATTGTTACAACTGGGTAAATGTCCTGCCCATAGGAGTTTGTTAGTGGTGTGTCCCCTAATGACTGTTAGAGAACTGTCATTCTTTTGTTGGGTCTACCAATCAAAAACTGATATTTCAGTGTTCCGTGGGAGCTGGAAAGTTAAACCTTCTAACCTTGGGGATTCCGTTGGTGAGATCTCTGCTCTCCTCAGTTCCCAGGTCTGAACACCTGCTGCAGCCATTATGAGGGGGCCCCCCTTCCCCTGCTGGACTCTTCTATCTCCCGAGGAATTTGTTGGTGAAATCTCTGTGCTCCTCAGTTCCCAGGTCTGCATGCCTGCTGCACCTATCACAGGGAACCCTTTTTCCCCTGGTGGAGTTTTCATTTAGTTTGGATTTTGGATATGCATCAGGGGGAGGAGGAGGCAACCTCAAGATGGTGAAAACAGAAGTGGAAACTATGGCAGTCAGTCCAAAAGAAGTATAAAAAGCCGGCAGGTGACTCAAGCCTCTACTCCGCCTAGAAATAAAATATTTGAAGATTTTACCATTTGTTTAGGTTAGTATTTTAGAGAGAAAATCCACTTTAATTAAAAAAAAAAAAAAAAGTTACATGACATATCAATGTTATACAAACCACTTTGTAATTTAACACATTTCATATTAAAACTGTTTTTCCACTTCAGTCTGCAGCTTCATCAAATTTCTAATCCTGCTGAAAAGAAAATTCAAAGCTTACTTGAAACCATGACAACAATATATGGTATGGTGTGTAGGACTTTCTACAATTATCATATCTAGTCGGGGGGCGGGCAGTAGCTTCCCAAGGTGAAGAGGGCAGCATGGTGGCGTAGTGGTTAGCAATCTTGCCTTGCAGCGCAGGGTCCCTGGTTCGAATCAACATCTGCAAGGAGTTTGTGTCGGTTTCCTCCAGGCACTCTGGTTTCCTCCCACATCCCAAAAACATACAAATAAGTTAATTGGAGGAATTGAAAAGAGGTTTAATATTAAGGAATAGAGTGCAGTGCAGTGCGTGCGTGCGTCTAAAGCCCAATCTGCATCTTAGTACGATTCGATTACGATACTATTTACGATCCAATTAAATCTGACATGTCCGATCGGGATTCAATTCGATTTGCCATTGTTTTGCAGTGGCGAATTGATTCAGATCGAATCCCAACCGGACATGTCAGATTTAATCGGATCGTAAATAGAATCGTAATTGAATCGTACAAAAAAATCGTATCATGTAGATTGGGCAGGAGGCGGGGGGAGGATAAGATTATAAGGGTTGGAATACAAGGGTGACGGAGAAATCAGGGAATCTGGCACTGGTGTATAGTAGTCACTGGGGGTTGGAGAACCAGTACTGGAATACAGTAGCCATGGATTTAGTAGTTGGTAAAGTAGTAACTGGATAGTCAGGTATTCTAGTACTGAGGTACAGAGGTCTCTGAATTGAAGTGGATGTGATACTGAGGTACAGAAAACATAACACGATACAGCAGTCACTGAATTTTAAGATCTAGTAGTGTGGAAAAAAAAATCACCAATTATCAGGGGAACTGGTACTGGGGTACCACAGTTGTCAGGGTACCTGATACTGGGATACAAGAGTTGTCAGGGTATCTGGTACTGGGGTGCAGTAGTTGTCAGGGGAACTGGTAATGGGGTACAGTAGTTGTCAGGGGAACTGGTACTGAGGTACTCCAGTTGTCAGGGGAGCTGGTACTGGGGTACACCAGTTGTCAGGGGAGCTGGTACTGGGGTACACCAGTTGTCAGGGGAGCTGGTACTGGGGTACACCAGTTGTCAGGGGAGCTGGTACTGGGGTACACCAGTTGTCAGGGGAGCTGGTACTGGGGTACACCAGTTGTCAGGGGAGCTGGTACTGGGGTACACCAGTTTTCAGGGGAGCTGGTACTGGGGTACACCAGTTGTCAGGGGAGCTGGTACTGGGGTACACCAGTTGTCAGGGGAGCTGGTACTGGGGTACACCAGTTGTCAGGGGAGCTGGTACTGGGGTACACCAGTTGTCAGGGGAGCTGGTACTGGGGTACACCAGTTGTCAGGGGAGCTGGTACTGGGGTACACCAGTTGTCAGGGGAGCTGGTACTGGGGTACACCAGTTGTCAGGGGAGCTGGTACTGGGGTACACCAGTTGTCAGGGGAGCTGGTACTGGGGTACACCAGTTGTCAGGGGAGCTGGTACTGGGGTACACCAGTTGTCAGGGGAGCTGGTACTGGGGTACACCAGTTGTCAGGGGAGCTGGTACTGGGGTACACCAGTTATCAGGGGAGCTGGTACTGGGGTACACCAGTTGTCAGGGGAGCTGGTACTGGGGTACACCAGTTGTCAGGGGAGCTGGTACTGGGGTACACCAGTTGTCAGGGGAGCTGGTACTGGGGTACACCAGTTGTCAGGGAAGGGGATGGGGCTGATACTGGGATACAAGTGTTGTCAAGGTATCTGGTACTGGGGTACAGTAGTTGTCAGATGATCTGGTAGTGGTGTACAGAAGTCACTGCATTGTCAGGGGATCTGGTACTGGGTTGCAGATGTCACTGAATTGTCAGGGGATATGGTAGTAAGGTACAACAGTGACTAAATGGTCAGGTTATCTGGTAGTGGAGTATAACACAGTCACTGAATTGTCAGGGGATCTGGAAGTTGGGTGCAACAGTGTAAGTGAATTGTCAGGGGATGTGGTACAGAAGTCATTGTCAGAAGATTATCTAATCTATTATTACGATACAAAGGTCACAAACTTGTCAAGAGATCTGGTAGCAGGGTAGAGAGGTCACACAATAGTAGGGGAACTGGTAGCAGGGAATAGAGGTAACAGAATAGTAGGGATCCAGTACTGGGGTACAGTGGTCAGCCTCTTGGACAGGGGTTGCCATTATAGTTAGAATCCACAGACATGGAATATGTTATTGTAAAGGTTCCCTCCTTACCTCTTATCTGTGGTTCTACGGTTACATCCGGGCTTTTGGCTCTGCTGTCACCGCTCTTTCCTGCCCTACACCAAACGTGACGTCACAAACCCGGGAACAGAGCTACTGCGCACGCGTGGACAAACTGGGCGATGTTTCCATCAGGGTTGCCAACCGTCCGTGAAAGTATGGGCAGTCCGTAATACAGACAGGAAATTTCCCCTGTCCGTAGTTGCCCGTACTTAGAAATAGGTGTCCGCAAACTTGTGTGCGCATGTGGCAGGCAGCATGTCGGGCAGCTCTGTGAGAAGCCCTCCAATCAGCTGTGCCCTCCAATCAGCTGTGCCCTTTCAGCTGCTTCTGCCTCCTCCAGCCAATGAGAGAGAGCGAGAGAAGCAGCAAAGAGAGCCCGCCCCCACAACTCCCGTTGCTGGAAGCTGGCCGCAGTAGCTGTCGGCAGGATGGGGAGGAAGCCCCTGAGGGGATGGGAGAACTCCAGCCATCAGTGAATCAAGACTAGACTGCTGTCAGGCTAGGAGGTTCTCTGGGACATGTGGAAGGAATAGGAGGCAACAGGCAGGACTGCACAGTACATCCTAAATGTAAGATGAAAACTGTTCATTTGAGATTAGCTTGATTGTCAGACAGACTTTCCGATCTCTCTTATCTCTTGCTCTTTCAGCATGTGTCTCTTCTCAGGCCCCCTCCTCCCCTGCTATCTCCTCTCTCCCAAATGGCTTCTTTTATCAGCATGAGATGGCTGCAGTCCTGGTAAGATCTCTGCTGTTTCTACTCTCCCCCATGCACCCTGTCTTCTTGTGCCTATACTTCTTAATCCCACCATGCCCCCATCTCTCTTATCGTCCTACCATTTTCTGTCCCACATTCCTCTCCCTCTTGTCTAATTTTTATGAATATGTCCCTGTGTCTCCCACAAAGTTTCTCTCTCTCTCTCTCTCTCTCTCTCTCTCTCTCTCTCTCTCTCTCTCTCTCTCTCTCTCTCTCTCTCTCTCTCTCTCTCTCTCTCTCACCTGACCTATTCTGCAGCACTTTACAGAGTACATAGTCATGTCACTGACTGTCCTCAGAGGAGCTCACAATCTAATCCTACCATAGTCCTAGTCTGTTTTCACTATAGACTTGTTGTAGGATCCGATATATATGAGAATTATATTCTATAACATTTATGGAATTGATATGCTACATTAGGATATATTGGAATAGTATGCTATATAGGGGGATGAAAATGCAATCGGACATACGGGGTTAATATGCTGTAGGATATATAGTGGGGATTTCCTATAGGATATATGCGGTTCATAATGCTCTAAATAGGAAAATTGTATACTTACATTCCGTAATTTTCCGTTCCTGGATCAAACGATGGCGGCATACTACTGGGTTTAGCCCCGCCCCCTAAACTAGGAGGACAGTCCACTACAAAAGCCTGAACCACTCCCCCCTCGCCATTCTCGTAAAAATAAGTCCTCGAATGGACAAGGAGGGAGGGATTCGTGTGCTGCCATCGTTTGATCCAGGAAAGGAAAATTACGGAAGGTAAGTATACAATTTTCCAATTTCCAGGATCAAACATGGCGGCATACTACTGGGATATAAAAAAATCACACACCAGGGAGCGATCTACTGCAAACATAAATTAAAAATTTATTTCTTGGCTGCAGAAATAAAAGATTCTCCAAAACTTAAAGTAGTAAGACAGGCAGGATTGACATGGTAATGTGACATGAATGTGTTAACAGAGGACCAACTAGCTGCCTTGCATATCGTATCAACTGACACCTTAGAAAAGGATGCCCAAGAGGCTGCCATTCCCCTGGTGGAATGGGCTCGGATTTCCCTAGGCACTTGCAAACCCCTTAACTGATAACACTGCTGAATGATCTTCACTAACCAGGCTGAAATCGTTCTGGAAGATACTGACTGACCCCTCTTACACCCCTGATGGTTAATAAACAAGTTTTCCGAAGACCTAAACTGTGCTGTAGCTGCCATATAGGCTCTCTAAGACATCATCTTCCTATGTCCAAGGGATGTAAACCTTCATCTGAGGAGAAGGTTGGCAATGCGAGTTCCTGGTTAATATGAAACGAAGTGGAGACCTTCGGTATGTGATGAAGGTCTGGTCTAATGACAACTCTGTCTGGGAAAAACTCCAGCAAATTGCCCGTGCACCCCTAGGATTGAAGATCCGACACCCTTTTCGCTGATGCGATGGCCACCAGAAGAACAGTTTTTAATGTAATTTGCTCCACCGAGGCAGATTCCACAGGATGGAATGGGCCAGAGGCTAATACCTCCAGAACTAAGGGCAAGTCCCACTGCAGGAAGAAAGGCTTCCTTGGAGGACGGATCTTTGTGACTGCTTGTACTTTATGACTAGTGGGTGCTGTGCCCATCTTGCCCCAGTCAATGCGGACAAGGCTGATATCTGAACCTTAATTGCGGCCAGGCTCAAGCTCTTATCCACCGCGGATTGCAGAAACTCCAATATATTATGGATTAGTGGAACTCTAGGGTCAAAATCCTTTTCCTTTGAAAAACAGATAAACTTCTCCCAAATCCTATGGTAAGTATTGTTCGTAGTTGGCTTTCTTGACTTTAGTAAAGTTGTGATTACTTGGTCTGAGCACCCCACACTCAAGAACCTTTTCCTCTCAAGATTCATACCGCTAACCTGAGCTTCTCCAGATCAGGGTAAAGTAGATCTCCTTGGGTAATCAAATCCGGAATCAGTGGTAGACAGCAAGGTTGAGACACACTGAGGCTCATGGCTAGGGAGAACCAAGGTCTTCTCGGCCAGAACGGAAGAATAGTTATGATTGTGCATAACTCGGTTGAGACTCTCTGGAGAAATTTTGGTATCACTGAAAACGGAGGGAAAGTGTACCCCAGCTTGAACGTCCAGACTTGAGACAGACAGTCCACACCCGATGATCGGGGATGATAGAATCGAGAGAAGAATCTCGGGAGCTTCGTGTTCTCCGGAGTTGCCCAAAGATCGCACTGCGGCAACCCCCATCTCTTCACTATGTCCCGGAAAATCTTCCTGTTCAAGGACCACTTGTGCGGACTGTAAAACTGTCTGCTTAGGTGATCTGCAAGTTGATTCTGGGGACCTGGAATGTAAAGTGCAGATAATCCCCTCAAATTCCTTTGGGCCCATAACATTATGTGGCTGGTCTCTTGGAGAAGAGTCCAACTTCTGGTCCCCCCCCCCCCCCTGCCTGTTTATATACGACACTGCCGTAGTATTGTCTATCCTTAGGAGTACAACCTTGCTCCGGATCTCGTGAGAGAAGGATTTTAGGGCCAGAAAGGCTGCACGAAGCTCTAGCAGCTTTGACGGAACCCCGCGCTGAGACACATTCCATCTCCTTTGCACACAAGCTCCCTCGCAGTGGGCTCCCCATCCTTCCTGACTGGCGGCTGTAGTTATTACTACTGACTTGTCCTGTACAATCTGATGGGAGTTCCCGAGATGTGTTTTCGGTTCAAGCCACGAAGTCAGGGACTTCTTCACATCCTGGGGTAAGATTAGTCCCTGTGACATATCCGCCTTTCTCCAATTCTTTAGGAAAAAATTCTGTAGTACTCGAAGGTTCCAGTAAGCCCACTTGACCATGGGGATGGTTGCTGATAAAGATCCCAGGATGCTCAAACTCTCTGAGGCTGTCAGATAACTGCGCGAACGAACCCATTTGATTTTCTGAATTAAAGATAACTTCTTTTGATCCGGTAGGCGTAACCTGTTTTGTGCCGTCATAAACCTCGCTCCCAGGTAGATCATATCCTGGGCAGGGGTCAATTGACTTTTTGAAAAATTTTATAATCCATCCGAGCGACTGGAGGAAGTCCAAGACTGTACTCTGATGTTGTAGAAGGATTTCCCGATCCTGGTGTAGCAATAGGACGTCGTCGAGATAATGAAACACTCGGATTCCTCTCAACCTGAGAACTACAATAGCTGGTAGCAACACTTTGGCTTGCCTGAAGAGTATCCACAAAGTCCAAGAGTACCTGTCTCTTTAAGGGTTGAACAGGAATCTTTGTTGCCACAAATCTTGTACGAGGAGGCTTTCTTTTGAAACTCCAAGAGTGCCCCCTCTGGATGGTTTTCAGTATCCATGAATCTTTTACAACATCCACCCAGACCGTCCAGAAGAGACCTAATCTGGCACCGACTGGAGATGCCTGGGTGGATGTCCCCTTTAAAAGGGCTTCGGTCCTTGTTGGGAAGACGAAGAGACTTGCTTTGACTTGCTAGCCTTGAGAAATGAAGACTGAGTCCTCCTCCAATTACAATCAAAGGGTTTCCCAGGCCTGTACGACCTTGCTTGTTGTAATCTATTTGTGTATGTCTTCTTAGGCTGCTGAAAAGATTGTCGAGGTTTCCAATCAAACCCGATTCCGACCCCCCCCCCCCCCCCCCCCCCCCCCCCCGTCCGTCCGTCACTTTGGCAATTGCCTCGTCCATCTCCGGACCGAACAGATGAATACCGTTGAAAGGAATCTTGCACCAGTTATTACGAGAGGAAGGATCCGCCGACCAGGGTTTTAGCCATATGGCTCTCTTCACCGTTACATTGTACAGCATGGCTCTTGCAGACGATCTTATCGTATCTATCGCCGCTTCCCCTATATAATCTCCTGCTAGCTTATCCTCCCTGGCGGTAGATCTCAGCCCCTGGTGGGTCGATTTTCATACTGTAAAGTGCTGTACGCACAGCTAGCACTTTGCTAGCCGCGCGTACAGCTTGATCGCTGCGGCGATCGCCCGCACGCAGTGGCGCAAGAGGGCCCCCCCCCGCCAGAGCCCAATGAGTTCCGGGCAGCGCTATGGGCTGGATCGGAGACGTCAGGACATCGGCTGACATCCATGACGTCATTCCGATCGTCGCCATGGCGACAGGAGAAGCCAAACAGGCGATCACGTTATATACGCGTTCCCCTGTTTGCTATTGTTGCCGGCGACGATCGAACTAGAGGGACACATGCGCCCTCTAGTGGAGTTTCATGTAGCTACCACTCTGGTAGCTTTACATGAAACATAAATTAAAAAAATTGGATTTCTGCAATTTTTGCAGAAAAAATTAACCGCCAAGGAGGTTAAGCTCATCCAGCGCCTTTATTATTTCCTGCTTTTCCAGATCAGAATTGACCCCCTTCTCGATGTTATTCACCCATACCTTCACAGCCTTAGCAAGAGAAGTCAGGGCAATTGCAGGCTTACAGGCCGCACCTGATGCCAGAAAGGCTTTTTTTCATGTCCAAGTCAATTTTCCTATCTAAAGGGTCCTTGAAAAATATCGCATTCTCCTTTAGGCAAAGTCACATGCTTAGCGAGCCTCATAATGGAAGCATCTGCAATAGGAGCGGACTCAACTAACTTTGAATCTTCCTCACTCAACGGATACAGTTTGGAAAATCGATTACTCAGAGAAGGTTTTTGGTCCACCTTCTTCCACTCTTTTAATCATAACTTCCTTTATCACCTTCATTAATGGAAAGGAGTTTGGTTGCGTATTCAGATGGGGGTAATATTTGTCTTGTTTATCCTCAGACTCTTTGTCCTCTTCCCACTCAATTGCTGATTTAATAGCGGTGAGAAAAGCAGGAACAAGGGCAAAGTCAAATCCAATCGGAGGTGCGTCTGCCCCCTGCACAGACACCTCTTCCTGAGGAGTAACTACAGAAGCTGAGGCTGATTGGGCTGTCGATAACTTCTGAAAGGTGTCCTGAACAGCCTGCTGAATGAAGCTCAACACCTGACGATTGTCCGCTTCTTTATCTCTCCCTAACTCCCCAAAGCATAGTTCGCAAATCATCTTATCAGGCATAGCTGGCTGCCCGCAAGACCAACAGAGAGTCTTGTCCGGCCTCACATGTCTCACAGAAGAAGGAGATACAGATTTATGATGCCTCCTTGAGGCACCTTCACTTGCACGATATCTCTGAGGGGAATAATTTCTAACATAAAGTCTATCAGGAGATCTTCTCCTATAATAATCAGAAGCATCTTTTCTGTAGTAAGCGTCCCTTGAGGATCTCCTCCTTGGACTAAGTCTAAAATAGTCTCTTGAGTAAGAGGAAACAGACGAATCTCTGCCTGAAGAACGTCTCTCATGTGAGCGTCTTCTGGGCAATCTTCCACGTGTAGAGTGTCGGTAAGCAGATGCCTCTTTAGATCTTGATCGATAGTCTGTTGATAGGGACTGGAATCCTTTAGACCCCGCTTGTCCCTGCAAACCTCCATGCGGACTGTGAAGGCATAATAAAAAAAAGAAGGCTATGTGTTCACAAAAGACCGCGAAGAGAACTATGGGAGGTAGCTGCACTCTTTAAAACCCAGTGACATCTATAAACGAAGGGATCACCCAGTGAAAAAAAATAAACATATAAGGATGCACAGCGCACCCCATACCTGAGATCCTCAGGAGCACTACTTGCATGGTAACCCTGAAAGCATAAACAGATGGCTGTAAAATGTACCTACTTCTTGCCAGTAGGCAGTATGCAATCCAGCAATCTCTGCTGCAGCAATAACAGATTAGGAAAATGTAATCCTACCTTCGCCTCCAAGGCTAGCACGTTTGCAAACTTTCTCCTCCTCTCCTCGGATCAGACCTCAGAGGAGACGCCGAACAGATTTCTCCCCCTTCACTGCTGCAGCTGCAGCTATATATATATATATATAATCTCCATCTCTCCATATCTCCATCTCTCCGTGTCATACCTTTTTCATTTTCACACAACTGTTTTTTTAAATTAATTCACTGAAATCATTGTTAGTGCGCATGCACGGTCTTTGATTACCCTACGGTGGTACGGCGAGCGCCTGGGAACAAGAATACTGCTAGCGCGCAGCCGTCATAAATGGCTGATGCCTGAGCCCTGGTAGCTCTCTATGTACGTGGTCTCCGCCTTGAGGCTGCAGGGGCTTCAGATATTAAACCTGGGATAGGTGTGCGTGCTGTAAAATGTCTGGAAGAGGAAAGCCTCCATTGAGGACCATGTGACCCCCACCCTGCATCCTTCCACACAGCTGCTGGGGGCCACTGAACAGGTGAATCTGCAGATTTGTTCATTCAAACAGGTCTATGCAATCATTCAAACCATTTTAAAGTGTTCTGACTTCCGATTGTTTTCTTTTATTACAGTTAGTTAGTTTTATTACAGTTACTTAGTATTTCATAGCTCCCAACTGTCCCTCTTTTGGAGGGACAGTCCCTCTTTGGGAGCCCTGTCCCTCTTTCCTCCTCATTTGTCCCTCTTTCAGGACTTTGTCCCTTGTTCTGTGTAAATATATATATTTCTCTACTACATCCGTTAAATTGATATATTACTAATTTTAAAATGTTAATATGAAGGAAAATGAAACAGGATAGAAAGGATCAGAGTGGTTTGAATTATAAAACATATTTTTCTTATGACATCTTTATGGTATGCGTGACTAGAGTTGTGATCAGGGGTATGGCAAGGGCGTGGCTTAAGTGTCCTTCTTTCATCTCAAAAACTTGGGAGGTGGGAAGTGATGAGAAACTTCCGTTTCTCATCACTTTCTATGGTGCGGGGAAAATGGTCAGGTTCCGGGTCAGGTGTGGCGGCTGGAGCCTGTGTTCTGGAAAAATACTGCATGTTGAAAAAATCCTGAACGCAACCCGGACCGCAGACCGGATCCGGATCCTGACAGACGGACGGATGTGAATGGATGCATTGAATAACAATGTATCTATTCACATCCGGCCTGTTTGTACAGTAAACGGTGCGTTCCGGGTCAGGGGAAACCGGACCTGGAACGCTAGTGTGAACCGAGCCTAAGGGCCATAGAATCCAGTGTAGCACAAAACTGATGCTTAGAGTGCATGGTGGCATAGTGAGCAACACGGTGGCGTAGCGGTTAGCATGCTCGCCTTGCAGCGCTTGGTCCCTAGTTTGAATCCCAGCCAGGGCACTATCTGCACAGAGTTTGTTCTCTCCCTGTCTGTGTGGGTTTCTTCTGGGCACTCTGGTTTCCTCCCCACATCCAACAAAAAAACCCATGCAGATTTAATTGGCTTTCCCCTAAACTGGTCCTAGACTAGGATACATACACTACACAATATAAACATATGCAGGGCCATGCAGAGGATCCTCAAGGGGGTGGTGCTCAAATTTGAAAAAGAAGCCCTAATCGATCAATCATGCTAAATTGTGTATGTAATACCCCCTGTCAGGTTTGCCTGGTCACCTGCTACGAGTCAGACTGTATGCCCATTGTCAGGAACCGGCCCTGCGGCACGCCTGCAGATACGGTTCCTGACTGTGGGTTTGACCAGATCAAGAGGGGAAGCAGCCTTAGTTGAGCTAACACAAGGATGTGACCCCCTCAGAACACTTATCACTGCCACCACTAGCTGTTGCTAGACACTTCCAATCTGCTGCCGAGTGACCTGCACGCAGTCCGCGTTTCCGTATCTGGGTCAGCTTTTGTGCATTAGGCCAAATACGGAAACACGCACGCACGCGCGCTATGAGCGTTGGCTTAGTACAGCAGAAGTCAATCTTATTAAATAAATATTTAATATTTCAGAAAAAAGTGGAACAGTGCAGAAAAAAATATATACAAAAGATTTACAAAAAACAAAGTAAAAGTTACAAAGATACACAACAAGACAGGTTGCAGAAACAAAAGGGAAGTAATGTTACCAGCGTGTAGGTTAGAATGTTGTTTGCGGGAGAACGCAATCTGACCAGGTCAGGGCAGTTTTAGCGTCTTTTGCTATCTCCGAGGAACTACAAGTTGTGACTATCCTAGCTGATGTTTTATAGCAAAATTTGTGGCCCGGGGCCACTCAAATGTCCAGATCCAGGAATAATCCAATTTCCTCAGGTGTGACAGCACATCCTTGCTGGCTATGACATGCCACTTCAAAGCTTTTCCTGTTTATACACATACACTTCAAAACACTTCCAGCAGGCTGTCATATGTAAACTTCAAACGTTCCTGTGTTAGCTTCCAACTGTCCAGACTCATTTAGTCTGGATTGTATATTGGCTTGTTTACATATACACAAAGTTCAAAGCAATGCAAGATCCAGGACATAATAGAGGGTTGTTACCTAATTACCTGTACCCAGAGGAACTGAATGCAAATGTAGTTTCATTGACATACAATCACATTAGCAGCTTATTTGAGCCAGGTGACAATAGTACACATCTGAGACAGTATTTTACAGCAGATCAAAGGTGAGGACAGGACTGGCTATTGACTAATTAGCCATCTCCTAATTAGAGGCTAGGTAGACAGTCCCTAATTGAATGTCTAGGTTAATTTGCCTATCCAACGTAATTGATCTAGTCAAATGCAGACAATGGTAGCTTTTCCTGCTGGACACTGAATGCAGAGTTAATATACATACAGGAACTCCATGAACGCCACCTGGCTCTGAGCAGACATTCACATATGACAGAGGCCGAAAAGGTGAAAATATGGCTTCCACGAGATACAATATGGCTGCTGTGTTCTGCATATTACCGTACATATCATCATCACCACATATATCCTCACACCCATATGACTGACCTATAACCCAGCCCTAACACCTGTAAAAGCTTCTGCCTAATACAACTACAATACCCTGCAGGTAGATGGAGCATACAGGCTGGCAGACAGAAATAACCAAACACAGCAAAGCAAGTAATGTAATACACTGAATAGTCACCTGAGGCCTGTAGGCTGAAGCAATCCAGGCGAAGACAAGGTAAAAAGGATTGGCTGAAGTAATCACTAGACAGATGCAAGGTGAATCAGACCAGGGTCGAGGCAAGCAGCGTTCATGCGTATTCTTTTAACAAGCCGGGTCAGTAACAAGGTATCCAATACAGAAGCGTGGTCAGGTGCAAGCCAGGTCGATAACTGGTATCCAATCTAGAAGAAGCTTAGTCAAGAGACAGGCACAAGTCATCAGCAAGACAATACTTGGTGTGAGTGCAGTCTCGGCAACAAGCGCAGCATACTCTATCACAGGCGATAACTGAGGGCGCTCACCTTACATTTATGTTAGCACTAACCAATCAGATCCATTGGTCGTGGATTCTGCTGCCCTGAGAGGCTGAGCTTTTCTCTGTAGCTCTGCCTCTCCCCGCCCCTCTCTGTGAAGAAAGAGAGGGGGGGTGGCGATCCGCCGCGATTGAGGTTAGAAGAGGCAGAGCTGCAGCAGAGGGCTCTGCCCCTTACCGGAAGCGCCGTCCTTAGAGCCCCCGGTTTAGCGCTGGTGAGAGTTCTGAAGCAAATGCTAAGGGACATTTAGCAATTTTTTTTTTTCGCTTCAGACTCTTTAACACACACACACACACACACACACACACACACACACACACACACACACACACACACACACACACACACACACACACACACACACACACACACACACACCCTACCTCTTTATAGCAGTATCAGGCAGACTGTGTCTCCTTCCAACAAACTCTTTTGGCGCCACCACCCGTCAAATCAGCAGTCATAGGTGCCCACTATTAGAGTGGGGACAGTGGAGCCCACAGTGGAGGCACATATTCGCCTTTCATTACTGGGACCTCCTATCCCTCTAGATCAGCACCCAAGTGGTTTCCAATATGCAGTGGTTGCTAAGCATTAGTAAAAGCATAACTGCAGTGAGTGCCAAGGCGCAGTGGGTGCCCAGATGCAGTGAGTGGTAAGTGGTTGTATGGGTGGATATCAAGCAACATGTAGGTCTTTATTGCAGGTACTCAGTCCCTTGTGAGTTCTGGGTGCAAGTATTGGATGTCATATGTGAGTGCTTGGTGTTTGTCTTGGGCACCAAGTGGAGGCTTAGTGCACCTGGAACTACTGCAGATGAAACATGTAGGTGATGGGTGCAGGTACTGGGTATCACATAGGTGCGAATACTTGGTGCCATGCCTGCACTGGGTGCTAGCTATGGGTGGGCATTGTGTCATGTTGATTCTGAGTGCAGGTACTTTGGGTGCTAGTACTGGTGATGTGAGTGCAGATAGTGGATGCTGTGTGCAGGTGTGAGTAGTGAGTGCCATGTCGGGGCTGCGGGCAAGTATTGTGCCATGCGGGTGTGAGTACTGGGTGCCAGCTATGGGGTGAAAGGGTGCAGGTACTGGGTGTCATGTGGCTGTTTGATGCAAGTACTAAGTGTCATATGGAGGCCGGATATGAGTATTAGGTTCAGGGTGCTTGGTGCAGGTACTGGGTGCTTGCTATAGTGGGGGTTACTGGTTGAGTGTAATGTGGTAGCTGAATATTGGTGGGATTGCTGTGGGTGCAGGGAGTTGGAGGTCACTGTGGGTACTGCTAGGAATGGCCTAGTTGCTGCTAGGGGAGGTAGAGGTCAGTGTGGTTGCTGGGGGGAAGGGTAGGTCACTGTAGGTGCTGAGGGGGTGGGGGAAGTAACTGTGGGTGCTGTGGAAGGTAGAAGTCAGAATGAGTGCTGCAGGAAAGGAAGGTCACCGTGGGTCCTATGGGGGAGGTAGAGGTCAGTGTGGGTGCTGGGGGAAGGAGAGGTCATTGTGAGTGCTTGAAGAGGTCAGTGTGGTTACCAGTGGAGGGAGTAGTCATGGATGCTGTGTGTTGGGAGAGGTCACTGTAGTCGCTGCTTTTGGGATGGGTGGTCCCAATGGGTGCTGCAGGGGACAAGAGTGTAGCCGCTGGGGGAGGGATAGGTCAATGTGGGTGCTGGAGTAAGCAGGATCACTGCTAGAGCTGGGGAGGGAGAGGTCACTGTGGGTGCTGGGGGAGGGAGAAGTCGCTGTGGGTGCTAGTTTGCAGGGCTGTGGAGTCGGTCCAAAAATCCACCGACTCCGACTCCTCAGTATAGGATTCCACCGACTCCTCGACTCCGACTCCTCTAATTTGCATATTACAATTTTGTTGATTAAAAGTATGTAACATGAAATTCATCTCTTAACTGCCAACGCTTAGGAATTTTACAAGACAACTGAAGTGAGAAGGATATGTAGACTACTATATTTATTCCCTTTAGACTAAAACTAGTCCTTGGTAAGAGTACTTGTAAAAGGTACAAACCGGAACAAAGAACATCTATCAGGCCCTAGGCAATGTAACTGTGGGTACATGTAAGAATGATGTGCAGGTACTCTGCAGGGGAATGAGGAGATTGTAAACAGACAACACCTCTGTGTTCAATGTGCACAGCATTCTCAGTGGATTCCCTGCAGCTCTGTGGGGAGTGCATATGTAGAGTATAGTACTACTGTGTAACAAAGTAAACCTGAGACAGATGAAATTAAAGTTTTATACATACCTTGGGCTTCCTCCAGCCGCCTTTAGGATAATCAGTCCCTCGTTGTCCTCCTCCACCACCTGGATCTTCTGCTATTAGTCCAGGTACTTGAGCCAGTCGGGCATAGTGCGCATGCACACACTCCGCCGCCAGGAGCATACTACACCTGTGCAGCACTATTGCGCAGGTGCAGAATGTTCCTGGCTGTGGGAGCGGCATGCGGCCGGACAGCGCTGGCTGGCTGAATTACCAGGACTCATAGCAGAAGATCTGGGTGGTGGAGGACAGCGAGGGACTGATTAGCCTGAAGGGGGCTGGAGGAAGCCCCAGGTATGTATAAAACTTTACTTTTCATCCGTCTCAGTTACCCTTTAATTTGTAGTCACCAAACCAAATTTTAACAACATATCAAATTATTTGATTTCATCAGCAAAGGGAGTGCATACATTTGCATAAATCAGCATCAATGCAGAATTACTTCCATCTCATTGACCATCTCTATTAGTGACAAGGCTACACATCAGGCTTTATTCTTACAGCATAGATGTTATTTAGTATATATAAAAGATTCCTGTGTACACATCATATATACAGTCACAATCAGATATGTATATCTGACCTTAAAAATACGGGGACTGCTTTATTGAAGCAGCACAAGTAACTAATTTTGATTGGTTTATTTCATTTTTGTGGACTAAGCACAGCTATTACTGTATATATACATTATTTTTAATGACTATTATCTGAGAAATAGAACATTTTATCATATTTTCTATTTTAATTACAGTTACAAATTCATTAGGAGTCGGAGTCGGTGCATTTTTTCCCGACTCCGACTCCAGGCACCCAAAATTGCCCGACTCCACGACTCCGACTCCACAGCCCTGCTAGTTTGAGGGAGAGGTCACTGTGGATGCTGGGGGAGGGAGAGGTCACTGTGGATGCTGGGGGAGGGAGAGGTCACTGTGGATGCTGGGGGAGGGAGAGGTCACTGTGGATGCTGGGGGAGGGAGAGGTCACTGTGGATGCTGGGGGAGGGAGAGGTCACTGTGGATGCTGGGGGAGGGAGAGGTCACTGTGAATGCTAGGTGGAGGGAGAGGTCACTGTGGGTGCTAGGTAGAGGGGAGAGGTCATTGTGGATGCTGGGGGAGGTAGAGGTCAGTATGTCACACTAGGATTGTGGGAATGCAAAGGACACATCCAGAACGTTACTGGGAACAAGACAGTAATAAGGGCATGCATGTTGCCTGAGATTTGGGCTCCGTCAGAGGCCGTAATGTAAATTAAGACTATAGTGCCACTCGGTGAGTAATTTGGGTGTCGCTTAAAGCCGTGGCCCAAATTACGATAAAAAAAAAAAAGGGCCGCTAGCCATAGCTGGAGGCCAAATTTGCGTCTTACCCCACTGAACAAAAGCTTCATGTGGGGGGGGGGGGGATAGTATTTAATGTTGCCACAGCTGGATGAGCATTTTGCTTTCAGCTGGAGCCCAAATTTGGCACATTCATTCATGCACACCCTGGGGATGCCTTATCTTTCTGTTCCTCCCAATCACTCCAACTCATCATTCACTGTAGAGAGTTGATTCAGTGCACTGCATAGTGCGGTCCTGAGCATATATGGCAGTGAAACTCCATATTGGCAATGTAGTACATACCTGATCTGATAAGAATTGCTTCGCATATTTTGTGTCTTGGAAAAAAGACATTACACTTGGCTTGTTTCACACTGGTTTCTTTTTTGTTGTAGATAAGATGAAGGCCTTTTCAGAGTCTCACAAGACGGTGTTTGTGGTGGATCACTGTCCCTATATGGCAGAGTCCTGCAGGCAGCATGTGGAGTTTGATATGCTCACAAAAAATCGCACACAAGGAATAATACCACTTGCGCCAATCTCCAAATCACTATGGACCTGTGCGGTGGAAGCATCTATGGAGTACTGTAGAATAATGTATGATATCTACCCATTTAAGAAACTGGTAAGAGTCACAAATCTTTGATTTCTTCTACCCTTTCTGTCTACAGAATTTCTCTTTACTATATCTGTCATTTTATTTTTCCTTTTCTTAGGGCTGGTTCCCACTACAAATTGCAAAATTAAATTGCTAAGGGCTTTTTATAATATATTTATAATATTTTTTAATTTTAGCAACATCTTCCAGGGCAATATCTGTTGATTTTTAAAGCTCTTTTGAATTTATTGCTAGCAAGTTGTACAGCGATTGCAATTTCCCCAATTGCCATTCATTAGCCTAGTGCTTTTGGAAACCCCATCGATTCCAAAGCATGGCTGAAACGTCTCCTGTGGGCTCCAGCCTTTACTGTGTGACTCTTTCTCATATCTTTTTCTTTCTTGTTTCTCCCTCTCTTTGCTCTTCCTTCTTTGGCCTTTTTGCTCTCTATTGTCGTCTTGGTTCCCCCCTCCCACTCATATTTATTTTTTTTCCTTTACGTTTCCTTTTTTTTTTTTTTTTTTTTTAGGTGAATTATATAGTTAGCGATTCAGGCTCTCGGATATTGAATTCCTGGGCTCAAGAGGACCAAAACCTGCAAGATGTAAGGAAACAAATTATCTTTATGCTGTTGAGTTGTGGAATCTGCTGCTATTATCAGGCTTTACATTTAGTTCCAAGATATTTTCTTTAACATAGGAGATTCATACGTGCAGCTCTGTAAAAGGGCATATGCCCAAAAAAGTGCCTCAACAGAGATTGTTACAATCAAGTGATGTAAATTAGGCAGCATATGATTCTGTCCTGCCGGGACGGTTCGGACAATAATCGCTGTTAGTTGTTAGTACTGAACGATAACAATCCATTCAAAGTACTTATGTGTAGCAAATTTCACACTCTTGGGACCTCATTTTCACGTTTCCAGTAATGATCTGATCAGCAGACCGTCGTTGTGCCTTTGCTGAATTCAAATGTGCGTTATAATTTGCTCATCACTAGTCACCGCGTCGCTTGTTTTGCCATGACGGCGGTCTAGCTTGTTTATAGCGCTTTAGGGAATGTGATATTGTTTTTTTTGTTTTATCCACTGAGGTTTAGTACTAAAAATAAAAAGCAAAGTTTTTTCCTTTAAGAGAACCAGAGACGAGGCACCCTCATGTATTTTACTACATTTATCAGTGGGAACATGACAGTAAACACCTTCTCTGCTTTTAGTTTCATTCTTACCTGTTTAATTAGTCTATTATCAGCTGTGATAAGAATCCTGACGGGCTCAGTCTAGGTTTGACCTGGAATCATTACAGCTGAGTCACTCTTCTGTGGAGTCTTTTCAAGCGCAAGCCTGCCCACTCCTGGCTCAGATTTCCTGCTTTGCATACTGAGAACACTGATAAAATAGGAAGGGGCTGCTCCTGCTGAGAGAGAATCTCTGAAACCGACAAGTGTGACTGCAATATGATCTGTGTGCACTCTGTCTGCATAGATAATGATCATTCCTATGAGGGACACTTCCTACAGGCAGCTGCACATCATACCAAAATGAAAGCACACAGATGAAAGGCTGCAGCAGCCTTTCTCATATAGCCTAGACAGCAGCCTAGTCTCATATAGCCTAGACAGCACATCCAGAACCACTCCTAACCGGGAAGCAGAAGGGATATGAGCCGGCGGCCATATTTGATTTTTCCTGGAGCAATAATGAATAAAAAAAAACTAAAAAAGGCACACCAAAGCGGCAAAATTATCAGGTAGAGCATTTATTCTTTACAAGCTATGGACTGATGTGTTTATTTTGTGTGTAACGTTCATCTCTGGTTCCCTTTAGCCCTTAAAGGGAACCAGAGATGAACGTTTCACACGAAATAAACATATCAGTCCATAGCTTGTAAAGCATAAATCCACTAAGGGCGCTTTCGGGATTTTTTTTTTTAAGCGCAGGTGATTTTGAAAATAGCCCTAAATGCACTTGTGCAATGATTCCCTATGAGTGTTCACATCTGAGCGGTTTGATTATGATCTGCTCACCAAAGTGCTGCCTGTACCATTTTTGGGGCGATTTGCCTATAATGGCAGGTACATGGAAATTGCAAAAGGCTTGAAAAAGCACTTGGTATAGCAATTTCCCGAGTGCTTTTAAGAATAAATACATTGTCAAAAATTCACATACAATTGGGATGTATTCTGTATTTATTCCATTCAGTTTTGGCAGCAAGAGGGCCCAAGGTCATTCATTTTATCTTAAAACCTTTAAAATTTCACAGATAAAGATTATGTATTTGCCTAGCTGAATGGTATTATGTAAAAGTTGCGAAGTTAATTTTTTTGTTTTTTGTTAGAGGATCGCATTAGTTCTTAAACATCTGCATAGCCACCCCATTTCAAAGTATTATTTTTTGTTTTAGTTAATGGCAGCCTTGGCTTCGATTGGTCCTCCGAACCCCCGGACGGACCCAGAGTGCTGTAGCATCCTTCATGGACTAGTGGCGGCGGTGGAGTCCCTGTGTAAGATAACAGATTATCAGCATGAGTCCAGGACCATACTGATGGAGAACGCAGATCGTGTGGCCAACAGAGGGCGCATCATCTGTCTCACTAACGCCAAGAGGTACAAAACTGCAGGCTAGTCTAGTAACAGTGTCACGTAGCCAGTTAGGCTGACAACAGCCGCTTGGCTCCATCATGTTTATCTTCTCACAATCAATGACAGGTTTGATCCAGAGGAGGCAGAGTGCATACATATGAATTGGGCGCAGGGTAAAGCCGATAAACTGCTCACCCCGTTCCTGGGTAAAGTGGATCCGAGATAAACTTTTACTCATTGCATAATTGTGTTCCTTTCATATAGTTTATTGGGCATTCCTCAGGCCAAATACTTTTTTTGTTTGTTTTGTTTTAATACTCTAATTCCGTATAAACTAAACAAGCCTCACACACAGCTTTTCAGAGAGCCTTGGCACTCAGTCCCAGGTAGCAGGGGCTTATGGGAGGTCAGTCTGGGCAGGAGGAGGAGGTCACTAGCCATTGATTTCAGAGGTAGAGGGGAGGAGGGGAGGGGACTGAATTTACACACAGGCAAGCTGATGGCATCTCCAGCCCTCAGGCCTGTGACAATGGGACAAACAGAACATGGCAGCCCTCATTGTATCACAGCAAGAAATAATCATAAACTTTTAAAGCTGTTTGCAACTAGATTTTCTGTGTAAACTATCTAAACTTCAGATAAAATACACACACACACACCCCACACCACCCCCCCCCACACACACACACACACACACACACACTTTGTTATAGTTACTTTTTTATCTCGGGTTCCGCTTTAATTGACAGCGGCTCTAATTACTATTCCCCTTCCAGGCCGCCATGGATAGTGGGGAGAGGTGTAATTCAGCTTCCAGCTATTGCTGGCGGACAAATTAGTGTTTTTATAGTAATTTGTGCTCCGTCTTCTGACTGTGCCCAAATTACTCACTGAGAGCCGCTATAGCCGTGATTCCCATTACAGCCTATGATGGTGCCAGCTGCACCCAAATCTCCTGCGCTGTTTTTACAGTGCTCGAGGCAAAATCCTACTTGGGCAGATCAGGTTTTCCTGACTGGATTACCCGCATACTTGTTTAAGGTGTGCGATTCAGATCCTACTGCAGCCAAAGGGATCAGCAGGAGGCTGTTACTCAATCCCTCGGGCAACAGTGTGGGGCCAAACATGTACAGAGGTGAGTGACATATCCTGTTGCTAAGCGAGGGGGCTGAAGGAGCAGTGCGCAGATGACTACGGATCGCTCATTATTTACATAAGTTGTAAAATCAGTCCATACCATTTTCTTAATGACATTTGTACCTAAAACCTAGCAACTTGTTTACTGAGCTTTTTGAACCTATATTGATGCACAGATTTTGGCAGGGAATTTTCCCTTAATGCCTATAAGATTGTGATTCACAAGGACATGCACAGTTGGATACACCTGTAGTCCTACCTCAGATGAGTTCTCCTTCACTTCACAGTGGCGTAGTGGTTAGCGCTCTCACCTTGCATTGCTGGGTCCCCAGTTGGAATCCCAGCCTGGGTTGTATCTGCATGGAGTTTGTATGTTCTTCATGTGTCTGTGTGGGTTTCCTTCGGACACTCCAGTTTTCTCCCACATCCCTAAAACCTACAGATCACTTAATTGGCTTCTTGCTAAAAAAAAAAATTGGCCCTAGACAGCCCTGGGCTGCCCATAAGGTGGGGTGAGACAGGTTCCTCAGGTAGCAAAAGTGGGGGGGGGGGGGCGCTAGGGTGGAGGGGGGTAGTAGCCAGGAAGGGGGAGCAGAAGGCACAGCGGTGGGGAGGGGGGGGGGGGGTCAAACGCCCTGCCCGCCTCTCCTGGGGCTCCCCAGGCCACTCTCCCCCTCCAGCTATGATTGCTACATTAAAAGCCGGCAGTGAGCGGGGAAGCAGTTACTCACTTCATTGCGTTCCACCGCTCGACGCGCCGCTTTCTGCAATGCCGCCCACTTCCTGCAATGCCACCCTCTGTGCTTTTGGGGGGGGGGGGGTGGAGGGGAAGAGTTTGCTTCAGGCAGCAAAAAGTCTAGAACCAGCCCTGGCCCTAGACTATGATACATACATACATACATACATACATACATACATACATACATACATACATACATACATACATACATACATACATACATATATGACTATGGTAGGCATTAGATTGTGAGGGACAATTAAGTGACAAGACAATGTACTCTGTACGGCGCTGCAGAAGATCTCAGCACTATATAAATACTAAATAACCTTTTTTTTTTTTTTACACAAGATATACTTTATTTTTTTTATTTTTTTTTTTACACAAGATATACTTTTTTTTTTTTCTCCAAATTGCCGCTGTATGCAGACCGTGAGCTATACAGGAATCCAATCTAACATAACATCATAACATAAATATAACCTGTTCATCTGTCGTTGTTGACGATGACCAAGAAAATCATACAAAATAGGTTGCGACGCAAAACGGCGGTCATGTGATCACGCGTGCCTGTACCCACATTGCGGGATCTCAGAAATGACTACTAGTCGCTCAAAAAATCATTGAAAAATCGTGAGGCGGGTACAGGTCTTAAAGGCCCATTATCACGAAAAAAGTAGGCAGTTAAAAGCTGACTGAACTGATGGGTTTTGGGCTAGTCCATCTCCTCATGGGGGATTCTCTGGGTTTTCTTTGTTCCAACAGCATTTCCTGAAGAGCAGTTGCAAAGTTTAACTGACAAAATAGTGTGGAAGTGATTAGGGAGGCTTGCTGGTATCTTACTATTTTGGCAGTTAAACCGCTGTTCAGAAAATGCTGTTGAAAACAAAAAAACACTCTGAGAATCCCTCATGAGGAGATGGACTGGCCCAAAACTTGTCGGTTCTGTCGGATTTTAACTGCCTACTTTTTTTCTTTTTGCGACAGAGGTCCTTTAAGTGTAAACTGTGCTATAGGAAAACATGGGCATTACTTTGAAAATCAGTGGTCCTTTCAGTTATAACTGAGAGCAACTGATTAAAGGTGGGTACACACGTCAGATAAAAGCCTTTGGAAAATGAAAGATCAAAGACCAATTTTACCCCCTTCCATGTAGTATGAGTGCATACTCTACACAGTCTATTCTATGGAGCTGAACTCCCCATCAGATAGAAATCTTTGCAAGATGCTGCACACAAAGATGCTGTACACATTCAACAGATCAATATCTGCAAAAGATCCGTTGCTGCAAAATGCATTCAAAGTCTATGATATCTGCAGATCTCATACACTCCTTGTTTAACGGACAATTATCTGCAGATCAGATCCACCAGGTTGGATCTTCAGATCGGCAGATAATTGTCTGATTTGCAGATGATGGTCCGTTAAACAAGGTGCGTATGAGATCTGCAGATATCATAGACTTTGAATGCATTTTGCAGGAACGGATCTTTTGCAGGAACTGATCTTTTGCAGATACTGATCTGTTGAATGTGTACAGCATCTTTATGTGCAGCATCTCGCAAAGATTTCTGTCTGATGGGGAGTTCAGCTCCCATAGAATAGACAGTGTAGAGTATGGCTCTCATACTACATGGAAGAGGGTAAAATTGGTCTGTGATCTTTCATTTTCCAAAGACTTTTATCTGACGTGTGTACCCACCTTAAGTGTGAACAGTGCCTTAGGGCCTCTTTCCACTACACACAGATTGGATGCAGAAAAACTGACTCCAATCAGGGCCGGCCTTAGGTTTCACAGCGCCCTGAGCGAAACCTGATTTTTGTGCCCCCCCCCCCTTCATACTCTTCCCATGTGCATATACACACACGCAGGCACGTATACACACACAGAACCATATGAAATTCCCCTTTTCTCCTTTAGATATCTCCTAGAACAGTGGTTCCCAAACTTTTTGATGTTGTGACACATCAAGCCAAATGCTCAGATCTCTGTGACATGTCACGTATGTATAATAGAAAAAATACTATTAATAACCATGAATGGATGGAAAGAGTGCATTATCCTGAATACACTTAAAAATGAAGGCTAGAACCTTTCAGGAATATTAATAAAAACAATCAGTGGGACAGTTAGCCGCCCTCCCCCCCCCCCATTTAGAATGATAGCACAGCACTGACAATTTGCACCACGCGTTATAGCCGCAGTGCGCCCCCCCCTAAAACGCCCTCAGACTCAGTATAGGTAGGTAGCCAGGTATAGATGCCTCCAGTATAGGATCTCATGCTTAGGTGCACTCAATATAGGTTGCCAAGCATAGGTGCCTCCAGTATAGGAAGTTAGTTGAAGGTCTCCATCCCCCCATAGGTGGCCAGGCGTAGGTGCCTCCAGTATAGGTAGCCAGGTGTTGAAGCCCTCAGTAAAGGTAGTGAGAAATAGGTGCCCTCAGTATAGGAAATCAGGTGTAGGTGCCCTCAGTATAGGCAACCAGCTATAGGCGCCCCCTTGAAAGCTGGCACCCTGAGCGACCGCTCCAGTCGCTCATATCAAAGGCCGGCTATGACTCCAATGAATGCCTATGGGCCTGTTTCCACTTAACGCAATTTTTCTGATGAAGGTTTTCCCATAGGCATGCATTGGAGTCAGTTTTTCTGCATCCAATCTGCATGTAGTGGAAACAGGCCCTGAGAATTCCCCATGAGGAGATGGACTGGCCCAAAACCTGTCGGTTCTGTCAGATTTTAACTGCCTACTTTTTTTGCGATAGTGGTCCATTAAGCCAGTACCTAGTCAGTAAGGAGACCTTGGGCAACACTCCTAACACTGCTGCTTCCTACTGATCATGCCCTTGTGGCTGCAGCTCTAGTGCTTTGCGTCCACCTGGAGAAAAGCGCAATAGAAATGGTCTGTGTCTTGTCTTACTATTAATGCTGTCAATGCAAACTTGTGTGTGAGTGAGGCTGATTGCTGTAATTCTCTCCTCTGTATGTTTGTGTTTGTAGCGATAGCCATGTTCAGATGCTGGAAGACTGCGTCAACGAGACCATACTTGAGCACAACAAGCTGGCTGCCGGCTCTGATCAGTAGGTGGACACAAGCTGAATGCAATAAATTCCATGCACAGCAATCCATATAGAAAATAGTTTAATTTTTACTTTGTTTTTTTTTTTGCACAGTCTTATGCAGGTTCAGAAGTGTGAGTTGGTGTTAATTCACACATATCCTGTTGGAGACGACAGCCTAGTGTCGGATCGGTCCAAGAAAGATGTAAGTTGTATTACCCACGCTTAAAAAGTAAAAAAAAAAAAAAACCTGAGGAGAAAATAAACTGATGACATAAACCATTGCATCTATAGTACTAATCTTAAATAAGACTTTAATGGAATCCCATATTCTTATTTAGGCTTAAAAAATGTAAAAAAAAAAAAAAAACCTAGTTTGAATGATGATTTTTTTTTTTTATTTTTATTTAGTCCGCTCCCATATGGATAAATCTGCAACTATTGACTTGTATTATCTGTTCTCTTCTCTCACAAGTGGTTTATTAGCCACACAGTGTTACTGTAACTGCTTATCAGTTATGACTGCAGAGCAACTGTCATTAGAGCCATAGTTCTATGTAGGACTGGGGCTGTACGTATTCCATCATGTTTTGTGTCACTTAAAGAGAAACTCCGACCAAGAATTGAACCTCATCCCAATTAGTAGCTGATACCCCCTTTCTCTTGAGAAATCTATTCCTTTTCACAAACAGACCATCAGGGGGCTCTGTATGACTGATATTGTGGTGAAACCGCTCCCACAAGAAACTCTGAGGACCGTGGTAATCCTGGCAGTTTCCAGTCTGTGAACCTTGTTGCATTGTGGGAAATAGCTGTTAACAGCTGTTTCCAACTGCCAAAAAAGCATGCAGCAGCTACATCACCTGCCAACAGTAAAAAGTCACCATGTAATGTCAGAATGTAAATCGGGGATTTAAAAGATTTTACAATGGGCAAACACTGACTACATCATGTATACATCCATTATTGTAAAAATGAAGCACTTTTTTTTATTACATTATTTTCACTGGAGTTCCTCTTTAAAGAGGAACTCCCCATAAAGCCTTCACACTGTTAGCAACGTGGTTTTCTTTGCACAGTCGCTCATGACCTACTTCCTGTTCTTGTTCCATGTTAGCTGTAACGTAGGGATGCTGGGAAATTTAGTCTAGAATCTATTATTTTTCCTACTTTTATTATCACGCCTAATTTAGCTGCCCACCAGCTGAATTCAGAGGGTAGAGGAATAGAACTAAAGTGGACTTGAACAATCACTTTTAGCCCGTAAATAGTTATTCTGTCCGTTGTGGGAACCCAAACAGCAATAAGGGTCTGACAGTCATTTAATCCTTCCCCTCTGTATCAAAAATGAAAGCGTAAATATTGCATTCATGTATTTAACAAATGATAGAGGTTCTGTTCTCCTCATTTATCTCCAGCTGTCCTCTGTGCTGACCAGCGAAGTTCACAGTGTCCGCGCCGGCCGACATCTGGCCACCAAACTCAATACCTTAGTGCAGCTACACTTTGACCTGGCCTCCACCACCATCACTAACATCCCCATGAAGGTGAGTCCTTCTCTCTCGCTGGTCTCAGTCAGCATCACTCAATACATTTTGCGCCTTTCTGTCTACTTTGTGTTTTTTTGTTTTTGTTTTTGTTTTTCTTTTTTGTATATTTTTTTTTCTGTTTTTGTTTTTCTCTCCATATCACATTTTTCTGTTTTTCACTAGCCCACACTCAGTGTCTGTGATCAGGTCAGTACATCTTGGAAAAGAACCCCTTTCCCCATCCGCAAAACAAGTGACCCTGACAACAGAACTATGTTACAGGCAAAAATTGGTTTAAAGTTGTAGTGTGCTTTTACTTAAATCTGTTGAAATGTCTTACGATGAGGCCCTAATCTATAATGTACTATACTGGAATATCAACCCCGTTTAACTATACTGATGTCTCCTCCAGTAGGAGCTGCATAAGCTGTTATTCTGTGCTTGTATGGATGGTAAGATCCTATATATAACTTTGTTGTAAATTGTGTGTCTGCACCATTGATCACATCAGGTTGGTTGCACGGCGGTAGCCATGTTTTGTTCACTCCCCTGAACACCCCCAGCCCATGTATAAGGTCTGTACCCCCTCCTGGGCCCATGTTGAGCGTTGAAGCGGTGCTAAAGTCAACCTGTATGCTGGTGAGCTACTTCTGTTTCTTCTCTCCATGGCCACCGGGCACCTGTACCTTGTGACCTGATGGCATGTACGTGTTCACGTACGTGCCACCAAGTCACAAGGTGCAGGCATCCTGGCAGCGATGGAGAAAAGAAATGGGAGTAGCTCACCAGGGTACAGGTGAGTTTTGGCACCGCTTCAACATGAGATCACCAGAGTAAAGCTTGAACAATCCCTATGGCCAGGGTAAGGGGGTACATATGGGAGACTTGGGGAGCATGGCAGGCAGAGGTGGCTGCACAGATTTCTAATAGATTTCATGCTTAAAGGGAAGGTCCAAGCAAAATAAATAAATGAGTTTCACTTACCTGGGGCATCTACCAGCCCCATGCAGCCATCCTGTTCCCTTGTAGTCACTCACTGCTGCTCCAGTCCCCCGCTGGCAGCATGCCGACCTCAGAGGTCGGCGGGCCGCATTGCGTACATTTTTACGCATTCCAGTTAGTGCAGGAACATTAACACATACATTTTTACGCGTTAGTGGATTTACGCATTAACCACTAACGCGTAAAAATGTATGTGTTAATGTTTCTGCATTAGCGTGAATGCGTAAAAATGTACGCAATGCGGCCCGCCGACCTCTGAGGTCGGCATGCTGCCAGCGGGGGACTGGAGCAGCAGTGAGTGACTACGAGGGAACAGGATGGCTGCATGGGGCTGGTAGATGCCCCAGGTAAGTGAAACTCCTTTTTTTATTTTGCTTGGACCTTCCCTTTAAAGCGGACCCAAACCAAACATTTTTTTAATTAAAAATATTTAGTTGCACCACTCTGACACATACAAAGATAAATAAACACTCCTTCAAACCTATGATCATTTCAGTGCATGCTTTTCACCCTTCTCGTTTCATAGCTAAAGTTATACTGGGGGCAGCCATTAGCAATTCCTCCATTGCCAGACACCATCTACTCCACCAGTTTGCCGGAAAAATCCCGGCAATTTGAAAGGAAGGGAGGGGTTCCTCCAATAAATGTAAAATATTTTATATTTGTCGTCATGCAGCTGAAAAAAAGCTGCTATTTATTATTATAATTTAGAAAATAGATTTTATTTCTGAAATCTTGTATTTTTAATTTGGGTCCACTTTAAGTCTACTGGAGTGCTGTGTGCAGTTGTGTGGCAGCAATAGATCCCTCTCTAATCCGATTCCATCTATCTGATGATCAAATCTGCTGCCCATCTGCCAATATATGGACACAAACCCACTAGCAGCCTTTTCTAAGCTCTATTGATTTGAAAAAGCTCTTGCTAATGTAATGCTATGGAGGATTTTTATAAAATCACGCAAGTGGGATTACACCCATAGCATTACATTAGCAAGAGCCTAAGCCTGGTAAACGCTTACAACTATGGTGGCCAATCACATAACTATTTTACCACCTCCACGTAGTAGGAGGGTCAACAGATGTTGAATACTATGTACAGATTTTGTACGTAAACCCTCCTACTACGTGGAAGTGGTAAAATTGGTCAGTGATTGGCCAATCGTAATTTTAAGTGTGTACCAGGCTTAATTGTGTGCTGGAGTGATGATCCTGATCTGTACAGGATGGAAAAGCGATGCAAATGGGCAGCCAACAAAGAAGGGGGGAAAGTTATAAACTAATTATTCAAGCAGAGATCACTGCACACTGCAGCCAATTTATTATCTTTATAAGCATGGAGTAATCTCTTATATTAAATATATTGGCAATAACCTGCCAGTGTATTAAATGGGACTACAATCATTAAAGCAGAACACCCTGCATTGTGTTTCAAAAAACAAACACTGATCTGTTAGTTACTGCACTATGGCAACTAAAGAAAAAAATTGTTTTTTCATAAGAGGATCAGCACTTTTGTCTTGCTGGTTGTCAGATGCAGTGCATTGCTTGCATCCTCTTGTTCTGTCTTGTCTGACCTCTTGGTCAGAATTATGAGTGGCGAGGCCTTGCCCTACTCCCACCCACCTAAAAAACATATAAAGCCAGTAATGTGCATATAGACAAAGCAGTGCAGCTTATGTGTATCTGGAAATGTTTTCAGGCACCTCCTCTAGCCGTATAACATAGTGAAAGGCTTTCTGTGTCCTTATTTGCAGTGTTACTCCCCCTCCCCTCTCCCAGCCTGATCTATGGTGTAGTGCTGTGGGCTGATATCTGTGGGGTCATCTGCATGTGTTTATAAACTAAGGATTTGAGATAACCGTTAATGTTTTGTTGCAAGATTGATCTGAATATCTCTTTAAAGCTCCGTACAAACGCTAGACTGCGGTTGTTGGAAACAAACGATATGACGGGTCAGCTGAGAATCGTCTTAAAAAATAAAAATAAACAGTGCCCTAACAACTATAAAAGACAGTGATTATCGTCCATGTAGCCCAATCCATCCTGGCAGATCAGTTGAGACAATAACTGTTTGTACTGAACGATAACTGGTCGATCCATTCAAACATATTAAGTACTCAGGTGTGCTGAATTTCGCACTTCCAGATCCTCATTTTTGCACTTGTGCTAAGAATCCGATCACCGGACTATCGTTGTGCCATCGCTAAATTCATATGCGTGCCAACGTTGTTCGCTTGTTAACCGTCAGGGATCGCTCGTTTTCTGATTATCGCGGTCTAGCGTGCATACGGAGCTTTAGATTATATACAGCAGTACTATCTACTGAAGGATTTTACTTTTTGCAAGGAAGTATATTACATTATAGGTGAGATCCTCATTTTATGATGCCTTATCCACACTAACAACTTTAAATCGGAACTTGGAGCAATATACTGTACATATGAAAAAGCCTGTAGGGAGAAAAGCTCATACTCACCTCACTTGTAAGGTCTCTGCTGGTCCTCAGTTCTTCTTCTCTTTTTGTATTTCCTCCATTTTAGTGGAGGAAAGTGGGAGGTGAGTAGGTGGTTTCTTCCCTGAATGTCGCTTTTTGATTTTGCCCAAAATGCTTTTTAAAAGAACTCAGTTCTCTGCTATTTGGTAGCTTGGCTGGAGGTGAGGCCTGGAATACATACTCCATATACATGGCTGTTGATGGATGGAGTTGCCTAAAGAGGCAGTCTCCAGGCTGTTGTGTCCATTCATGCCACACTTCTGGTTTGCAATAACATTTCAATTCAATTAGACGGTCAACTGCAGACTTCCTTAAAGGGATTACCGAAGAAGCCAAACCAGAAGTGTGGTGGGTTTACATGTATCTCCTGGGACACGGTCTCTACAAGCAAAATAATCCATTGATGGCTGTAGGGCGGGTATGTATGACAAACATGCCTTCTCCCATTATTCCCTGTGCTGCCAAATGGTGGTGAGCGAAGTTCTACTTTTATTTTGTAAAGGTTTCTTCCTGTGCATCTTCTGTTTAGCGCTACCCTGTAGTTCTGTAGCTGTGTCCATCCTCCTGTGATTACCGTACTGTCACTCTGTGTTGGCTGGTTCCTGTCATACCTTCAAGCAGTTTGGTAGAAGTACCCAAAATGAGCAAAAAAAAAACAAACAACCAATTCTGGTTTCACACTGGCAGAGAGGATGCTTCTTTACATGAGGCCTGCAAGGCAACCTTAGGTAATGACATCCTCTGGTATAACTCCCAGCATGCTGTTTATGCCAAAGCAGTGCATGCTGGGAAATGTAGTACTTTGCTGGTCAGATCTGAAGCCTTCTCTCCTCACTTAGAGCTGTCCCCTTCTACATTTTCTCATTTTTCATCTTTGTTTCATTTCCTATTGTGTTCAATGTTTATATAGTATTTTCTTCTTTTTGTTTTCTTTCATATTTACCGGTATGTAAAAGTTTAGTGACGTTCTAACAAATATGCTAATAAGTGAAATTCAGACTACTCCATGATAAGGTCATTATAATCCATTAGGCATGTGGCCTCCCTGGGGAGATTATAGATCTCTCTGGTTGCCTACTGTTTACAGATCCTTTTCCACTAGGAAGCGAGATCGCATACAAAATCGCACTGTGATATGATTGCGCTTCATTCAATTTCCACTCGCAAATGCGCAGTGAACCATCGTGTAGGAGTGCAGTTGCATGAAAAGTCGTGCTGGCCAGTGATTGCGATTCGAATAAAAAACGAATTGCACTAATGGAAAAATAGCACCGCAATTTACTTGATAATCGTGGTGCTGTTGTGATCCTCTTTTTGTGGAGGATTACAGTTAGTGGAAAAGGCCCCTGAAGAGGAACTACAGCTTATAAGATTACCATAAATGTTCTCATACTGAGTTATACTGAGGATTCTTGAGCATCATTAGCCTAACTAAAAATTTCACGCGCTAAATTTATTCCATATTGCTCCTTCATGTAACCGTGTAAATGTATTGTCAGTCAAATAGGGCTATGCACACTGACCGCAGTTCAGCCTGCTAGAGGCTCAGGAATAGTCTGTGACATTCCCACTTCCTTGTTCTGACTGTAGTTGGAAGGGACAAACCTGTATAGGGGGGGGGGGGGTGTTTGGGGGAGGGGACAGACACCAGGAGCCCGGATGGTGTAGTATGTTCAGGTATTAGGAAAGGAGTAGTGTATAAAACTGTGGTACTCACAAGGGTAGGTTGCAGTTTTGGGCAGGGCCCCCCCCCCTTAACGTACGATCAGTGCTATCCGCTGTACCACTGCTGGTGAAGGCAAAGTGCAGATAGACCATAGGCAACCAGGGCTTTCTCATATCTGCAGCAGAATTAAAAATAGGCATAGAATCATAATTGCAATACCAATGAAGGTAAACTTAGGGTTTGATTTAGCAACTACTGTTATAATATTCTTGTCCTTTACGAGAAGTGTTATTTTGGCTTATGAGACATTACTTGGAAATTCCTGCCAACATTTTAGTCTTAAATTGCTTTTACTGTATGGGCCTCTGAACATAGATGAGAGGCATTCTGGTCTCTGGAGCACAATGGTAGCCATGCTGTGGCCATTACTCGCAGACCAACCTCGAGATTCCCCTTACAGCAGTGGTGACACAGAGCCCCTTCAGCAGTCACTTTGTTGCTGGCTACTTGGTAAGCTAAGCAGTCAGATATCATGAGTCCCCCCCCCCCCCCCCCCCCAGCTGTCATTGTTGATTGTGCAACCAGTGTTCTCTCCATAGTCCTGCTCACACCAGGGCCTCACTGCTTTCATACAATCAGTGTTCTTTCCATAGTCCTTCTCACCCCAGGGCCTCACTGCTTTCATACAATGTGTTCTTTCCATAGTCCTTCTCACCCCAGGGCCTCACTGCTTTCATACAACCAGTGCTGTTTCCATAGTCCTGCTCACACCAGCCCATCACTGCTTACATAAAATCAGTGCTCTTTTCCACAGTGCTAGGCCGGGCAGTAACCGAGTGCTTCCCATGAAATTTATATATTATACATTGGATTTCTTTATCAGAATAAATTCCATTATACAAGGCCTCCGTTAGTATGTTGTGTCAGTTGCTTAGGTGTGTACGTGTGTCTTACTCTCGCTGGTGTGCTATCTATCTATCTACAGTGGTTTGTAAAAGTAATCGCTCCCCCCCCCCCCCCCTTTGAAGTTTTCCACATTTGGTCATATTACTGCCACAAAACTGAATCAATTTTATTGGAATTCCACGTGAAAGACCAATACAAAGTGGTGTACACGTGAGAAGTGACATGACAATCATACATGATTCCAAACATTTAAAAAAAATAAAAAAATTATAACTGCAAAGTGGGGTGTGCGTAATTATTCAGCCCCCTGAGTCAATACTTTGTAGAACTACCTTTTACTGCAATTACAGCTGCCAGTCTTTAAGGGGCCATTCTAACACGTGGATATGTTTTGTTTTAAACTATTCCATTGTTGCCCTGGCTTTATGTTTAGGGTCGTTGTCCTGCTGGAAGGTGAACCTCCGCCCCAGTCTCAAGTCTTTTGCAGACTCCAAGAGCTTTTCTTCCAAGACTGCCCTATATTTGGCTCCATCCATCTACCCATCAACTCTGACCAGCTTCCCTGTCCCTGCTGAAGAGAAGCACCCCCAGAGCATGATGCTGCCACCACCATATTTGACAGTGGAGATGGTGTGTTCAGAGTGATGTGCAGTGTTAGTTTTCCACCACACATAGCGTTTTGCATTTTGGCCAAAAAGTTCCATTTTGGTCTCATCTGACCAGAGCATCTTCTTCCACATGTTTGCTGTGTCCCCCACATGGCTTGTGGCAAACTGCAAACGGGACTTCTTATGCTTTTCTGTTAACAATGGCTTTCTTCTTGCCACTCTTCCATAAAGGCCAACTTTGTGCAGTGCATGTCTAATAGTTGTCCTATGGACAGATCCCCCACCTGAGCTGTAGATCTCTGCAGCTCGCCTAGAGTCCCCATGGGCCTCTTGACTGCATTTCTGATCAGCGTTCTCCTTGTTCGGCCTGTGAGTTTAGGTGGACGGCCTTGTCTTGGTAGGTTTACAGTTGTGCCATACTCCTTCCATTTCTGAATGATCGCTTGAACAGTGCTCAGTGGGATGTTCAAGGCTTTGGAAATCTTTTTGTAGCCTAAGCCTGCTTTAAATTTCTCAATAACTTTATCCCTGACCTGTCTGGTGTGTTCTTTGGACTTCATGGTGTTGTTGCTCCCAATATTCTCTTAGACATCTTCTGAGGCCGTCACAGAGCAGCTGTATTTGTACTGACATTAGATTACACACAGGTGCACTCTATTTAGTCATTAGCACTCATCAGGCAACGTCTATGGGCAACTGACTGCACTCAGACCAAAGGGGGATGAATAATTACGCACACCCCACTTTGCAGTAATTTATTTGTAAAAAATGTTTGGAATCATGTATGATTTTCATTCCACTTCTCACGTGTACACCACTTTGTATTGGTCTTTCACGTGGAATTCCAATAAAATTGATTCATGTTTGTGGCAGTAATATGACCAAATGTGGAAAACTTCAAGGGGGCTGAATACTTTTGCAAGCCACTGTCTATTTCCTCTCTGCCTCACTGCTTGCATACAACCAGTGCGCTTTCCATAGTCCTGCTCACACCAGGTCCTAACTGCTTGTATACAACCAGTGCTCTTTCCATAGTCCTACTCACACCAGGACCTCACTGCTTTCATACAACCAGTGCTCTTTCCATAGTCCTACTCACACTAGGGCCTCACTGCTTACATACAACCCGTGCTCTTTCCATAGTCCTACTCACACCAGGACCTCACTGCTTTCATACAACCCGTGCTCTTTCCATAGTCCTGCTCACCAGGCCCTCACTGCTTACATACAACCTGTGCTCTTTCCATAGTCCTGCTCACACCAGGGCCTCACTGCTTTCATACAACCAGTGCTCTTTCCATAGTCCTGCTCACACCAGGGCCTCACTGCTTACATACAACCAGTGCTCTTTCCATAGTCCTGCTCACACCAGGGCCTCACTGCTTACATAAAATCATTGCTCTTTCTATAGTGCTAGGCTAGGCAGTTAGAATGCTTCCCATAAAAATATATACATATATATATACTTTGGATTTCTTTATCAGAATAAAGTCCATTATACAGAGCCTCCATTAGGATGTTGTGTCTGTTGCTTAGGTGTGTACGTGTGTCTTACTCCCGCTCGTGTGCTATCTATCTCCTCTCTGTCTTCCTCTCTCCGCCCATGCTCAAGTAGTCATTGACAGCCACTCATATCTGCAGATTTAATAACGCACTATAACTTGTCACTAAAACAATCCCTTGAAATTGTCCCCCTTTTTTCCTACTGGCTCTGGCTTTACAGAAATTCCCATGCAATGTGCCATCCCCCCTCCCCGTCCTCCTCAGCTGGCTTTGCAGGTTTAATTTCACTGTACCTTTCTGTATTTTGTTCTTTATAAGGAAGAGCAACACGCCAACACATCCGCCAACTATGATGTGGAGCTTCTGCACCACAAAGACGCTCACCTGGACTTTATAAAGAGTGGTAAGCATCCTTGTCATGTGATTGGAGTAGTCAGTATTTCTTACTTTCTCATTCTGTCTGAATGCAGCCATTAGATGGACTGTTACATGGATAACTTTCTCGCAGTGACTTGTAATGAGGGCCTGTTTCCATTACACGCAGATTGGATGCAGAAAAACTCACTCCAATTAATGTCTATGGGCCGCTTTCCAATAAGGGACTATTTCCACTGCACGCAGATTCGGGATGCAGAATAACTGACTCCAATGAATGCCTATGGGAAATCTGCATCAGAAAAATCGTGTTTAGTACAAACAGGCCCATACACATTCATTGGAGTCAGTTTTTCTGCATCCAGAATCCGTGTGTAATGGAAATAGGCCCTAAAAGCAATTGCAAATGTTTGTTTTATTTATTTATTTATTTTTCTGATGCAGATTTTCCTATAGGCATTCATTGGAGTCAGTTTTTCTGCATCCAGTCTGCGTGTAGTGGAAACAGGCCCTTAGAAGTAGCTGTTGCCAGACTTCACTTATTGCCTTTAGTAACCCAGAAACTGGAGACGGTCAGTGTCTTGAGAAATTACATCGCCAATAGTGGCAGTCACTGTTAATGTAAGTCTATAGCTAACAACTATTAGATTTACAGTGTTTAGCGAGTAGTCATAGCGACTTAATCAGATTTGAAGGATCATAAGTAATCGGAAGGTAATTATCAATTGTTCCTATAAAAATGTAGATTAGGGCCCGATGCGACCGTGAAATCCAACATTCCAATCAATAACATAATGTGTTCTAATCAACCATAGAATTTTTTCACATGGATTTTATTTACACATACAGTACTCTGGTTTTCTATACAATTCGATCGTTGATGTATAAAAAAGGGGACACAGAGAGCCCAATATAGTGCAGAAAGTACTGTAAATGTTGAAATATGTAGAGTAATAGTTAATAGTCACAAGGCAGGGTCACTTAAAAGGCAACCACTGTGAATGCAGGTGGAGAGATTAGACCTGTCCCCACTCAGGATTAAGAAGCTGCTCTCCGTAGATAAGGAAAAAGGGGGTAACAACCTTCCACCAGGGGTGGACTCAGTTTTGGTATACAGCAAACCTCTAAGGCGTTGGGTGTATTGCATACCTGCAGATGTTATATGCTCCTACCTTATTGCCTGATGAAGCAGGGTCACACCTGTGAAACGCATTGCACACATTTCTGGAGTGTGTCAAATAAAATGTTACCGACTGTCAAAATCAACAGTCCCTTGTGGCTGCTTGGAGGAGGTAAGTCCACCGATACCTCCGTCTATATAATTTTTAAGCTTTTCAGCCTTTATTCTTTTGGTGCCTGTTTGCTGTAGATTGTAAAGATATGATTGAATGATCACGTCTGAGCAGAATAGTGTACCATTAATGGGCTCTGTAAAAAAAACCATAGATGTGGCCTTAAAAGGCATATATGTGTTCTGAATGGCACTCTTTTGTGTTCCTATTAGGAGACGGTAACAGCCGGGAAGCCACGTTGAAAGAAACTGTCACCCTGAAGTGGTGCACGCCGAGAACAAACAGTGTAGGTGAGTGCAATTTATTCTGCTTATGAATATTCCTGAACTCCCATTCATCACTGGATCCCAAGGGCCTGAGAAGAATAGCTGCTGAGGCATTGTGGTGTGTAGATGTCTGCTTTACTGATGCTTGCTGTCTCCCATGCTGCACTGTGACCACTCTGACCCCCTAATCAATCAGGCTTCATCCCTTCTAAAGGTGGCCATACAACAGGCGAATTGTTTGGCATTTTTCTGCTCCACAAAATTGTTTTCCTTTTCCGCTGCCTCCATCTCTTTTAAAGAGATGTGATCAATTCCTGTCTTTCTTTTTTCGCTGTCTGTTTGAGATGTGATCACGTCCTGTCAGAACAGCGAGTGAGTGGAAGTTTTAGAGAATCCTTTTTTTTTTTCCAACCCCCTTTGAAACACTATTCAAGGCTAAAACAATCATTTTATGCAAGGGGTGGGCTTTCCTCATGCTGAGGAATTGTACCAAAATATAGTAGTGGGGGGATAAATAATTCAAGACCTGATTGATACAGTGTAATTTTTTTTTGTTTGATCCACCATGGCCCTGATCTTTACTGCTGGTGGACATGAAAAATACCAGACAGCACAAACTGCCCTTATCTATAAACACACCGACTAACCATGTGATATGCTAAAACCATTATATATAACCATTCCCCTGTCGCTGCATCCTCCATGTCCTTATGTATGTCAGTTTCTTGCCGCAGACAGGCACGTGTTGAGGACGTTCTCTGACGACCATTATTGAATGTGCTTCAGCTGCTTGCTTATTAGTTGTCAATAACCATCATCTCCCACAATACAATGAGGTTTACAGATAGGAAACTGTTATGGCCATGGCACTGACATCACACCGTGGGAGGATCCGTTTGAGAAAAGGTAAAGATTTATTGTGGGAAAGGGGTTATCTGCTGCTGACTGGGATGAAATTCAATCCCGGGTTGAAGTTCCTCTTTAACCACTTCTCTACCACGGGGTTTTTCACCTAAAAACCACAGCAATTTTCACATTTAAAGGAGGCAAGGGTTAATGGGCTTAATGGGGGTATAATTTATTTAAAAAAAAACCTCACTGATGCTGATCAGTCACTAATGCTGTGTTAGTTATCTGAGATCCTCTCACGAGTGATCTCAGTAACTGTAACAGCATAGTGACTGATACAATGTTTACACACATTCTGCATGAATAAGCACTGTCATTGGCTTTGTGAACACATGTTCACATCAGCCAATCACAGACCAGCGGGTGCCCGACGCGTATGCACGTCCGCGTGCATGCGCACGCGAACGTGATCGCGCACAGCAGGAAAATAAACAGGAGTTGCCTATCTACGCCCCTGTGACTCAGGTGAATTTTAAAGGGGCGTAGATAAGCGTGGCAGAGGTTGTTAAGTGGTTAAAGGATACCCGAAGTGACATGATGAGATAGACATGTGTATGTACAGTGCCTAGCGCACAAATAACTATGCTTTGTTCCTTTTTTTCTTTCTCTGCCTGAAAGAGTTAAATATCAGGTATGTAAGTGGCTGGCTCAGTCCTGACTCAGACAGGAAGTGACTACAGTGTGACCCTCACTGATAAGAAATTCCAACTATAAAACACTTTCCTAGCAGAAAATTGCTTCTGAGAGCAGGAAAGAGGTAAGGGAAATTTCTTATCAGTGAGGGTCACACTGTAGTCACTTCCTGTCTGAGTCAGGACTGAGTCAGCCACTTACATACCTGATATTTAACTCTTTCAGGCAGAGAAATAAAAAAAGGAACACAGCATAGCTATTTGTGCGCTAGGCACTGTACATACACGTCTATGTCACATGTCACTTCGGGTATCCTTTAATCTGTTGTTCTGGCAAGCCATAAACCATGACCTTAGGTCTATCATTCTGTCTAAATAGGAGCTCCACCTACTGGTTATAAATGCTAAACATGAACTATTCATAAGTCAGATGATTTTGTATTCAACTCCTTTACAAAAAAAAAAAATCATTTGTTCCTATTTACTATAACCTATTACTACTAAAGTAAAGTAAATATTGATTTTATACATAGAAATAGAGTTAAAATCTATTAAATATTTGTATTTTTAGAATTGCACTACTGCACAGGAGCGTTCCGGATATCGCCAGTGGATGTTAACAGCCGCCCATCTTCCTGTCTTACTAACTTTCTTTTAAATGGTAAGAATACAACATAATGTGCATCACTTGCTGTGCAACATAATTAATTTTTACTAGTGAAAACACCCGAATAATTGGCCGGGATTCCAACATCTTCTGCTTGGCACAATGTATCCCATCATGCATCGTGTGTGTGCTGGGGGGGGGGGGAGGGAACGGGCATGATTGTGGAATAATCCAATCAGAGTTGTTTTCTTTTCTTCTTTGGGTGGAAGTAACTAACACTGCACAGAAATCCCTCCGTTCAGCATGTGGTTCATATTTTGTCACTTGCCTTATACAACCACGTTTTTTTTATTTTGCAGTGTGATAGTTATGACTAAAACTAAGATTATGGTTATGGTTTCCTGCTGCAGGACAAGCCTGGTGGGCGTGGGGGTCCTTGTGAGACAACTGCTGCTTGTAGTACAGAGAATTAGAAAATGAATAGGTGCAAAGACCAGTGTCTGCTCAGAAGTCTCTAAGAGAATTAGTCATACATCTGTGCCTATAGTCTTGGATAGCCATAAAAGGCATTACATTAATGTAAATTGAGCAGACGACTGTGGAAGGATATTAAAGTTTGTTACCCCTTGTAAATGTATTGTACATTTCTTTTCATAACTGTAGTTCTGCCTAAAGGCTAAGGTGTCAATTCACTAACCATTACCGCATTCATAAAACAGTAGAATTTACCAAACAGGTTCTCAATCACCAATTCAATAAACCTATTGCCGCACTGCAAAGTATAATTATCGACTGGTGAGGTAAATTACTGACTTGTGTGGTAAATACCTTGATACATGTCAATTCACAGAGATTAGAGTTTTCGGTAAGCAATGCTAGCTTGCAATAACATTGATGGACAAGGCAGATAGCCAATAGGAAGAGTCTCCTGGTCCTGCTACTCCCCCATTTGATCCAAGGCCTTGGCTGGCAGTACATAACAAATAAATAATAGGTGTGCAAGGAGACATTGAGGAAGGCTTTTCTGTATCCCTTTAGATGTGCAGCTCTATATACTGATACACAGAAGTGACATCTTTAGTGGCTGCCTGCATGTCTAAAGGAATGCAAGAAGCCTTGTGGTTCACAAAACTGACAAAGGGACTGCACATGCAGAGAGAGGAATCATAGCTTGCTGCCTGACCTACTTACTCCTCAGCTGGTGAGACTATGGTCGGGAAAATATTCAGTATTTGAGACTTTTTTTTTTTTCACAGGTGTGGTATAAGTTTGGTAATTTACCAAAATACTATGCTTCAATTCATAAAAACCTGTTGTAACTGTGGAATGTCTGTGTTGTTACAAGCTGTCCCATGCAGTGAGGGCAATACAATAGTAAGAGGCATCCCAACATCCCTTTAGACCAGGCATGGGCAAACTTGGCCCTCCAGCTGTTAAGGGCGCTTTTACATTAGGGCAGATTTTCTGCGTTTCAACGCAACGGGCAAAGTTTGCGTTACCCAAGGTAAAATGAAAGTCCATAGACTTTCATTTTAGCTTTCACATATAATGCTGCGTTTTTGTGCGTTGCGTTACACTGCACCTAGGCGCAGTTTTTCGGCCGACGCTAGCTTTATGGGTTACAATGTTAGTCAATGTAAAACTCACACTATGCGCGTTTTTAAACCGTTAACGCAGGCAATCAGTCCCAGAATGCAACAGAGGAACAATGTAGAAAGTTGAAAACTAAAAAGAAAAAAAATTACCTGCGTTTTCCTATGTGCTGTAACGCATTGAAAACGCATTAAAAACGCACACTCACTGCAGTGCAATGCATATCAAAACGCATTAAAACGCATACAACAAAACGTACGCTTTGAGCGTTCTCCAACGCAAGCTCTGATGTGAAAGAGCCCTAAGGAACTAAAAGTCCCTCAATGCGTTTGCCTTTATGAGTCATGCCTGTGGCTGTCAGACTCCTGCAATGCATTGTGGGACTTGTAGTTCCTTAAAGGGAAGGTTCAGGGACTCTGTAAAAAAAAATAAATCCAAATCCACTTACCTGGGGCTTCCTCCAGCCCGTGGCAGGCAGGAGGTGCCCTCGCCACCGCTTCGCAGGCTCCCGGTGGCCGACCGACCTGGCCAGGCCGGCTGCCAGGTCGGGCTGTTTTGCGCTCCGACGGGCTCTTCTGCGTTCCACGCGGTCGTGCTGACGTCATCGGACGTCCTCCGGGCTGTACTCCGCAGGCTCAGTAGTTCTGAGCCTGCGCAGTACAGCCCGGAGGACGTCCGATGACGTCAGAGCGAACCAGTGAGACGCACATTGGAGCACAGAAGAGCCCTACCTGGCAGCCGGCCTGGCCAGGTCGGGTGCGCCACCGGAGGAGACCCCGGGAGCCTGCAGAGCCGCGGCGAGGGCACCTCCTGCCTGCCACGGGCTTGAGGAAGCCCCAGGTAAGTGTAAAAAAAAAAAATACAAATCCAGAGTCCCTGAACCTTCCCTTTAACAGCTGGAGGGCCAAGTTTGCCCATGCCTGCTTTAGACTGTACATGTTTGTTCTACTGCCTCTGCTTGTTGTGAATCTGTCTATTAGTCTTTCTTAACATTTTAATTGCCACAGCTTAGATGAACTTCCGAAACCGCTTTTGTTCCAATCTCTGCTTACTGCATGGGGGTTGGAAAAGCTGGACCCTCCTCTGGCTTTGGATCCAATCACAGGGATTTGCAGGAGAGGGAGGCTGTTCCTATTGGCTCTCTGCTCCTGTCAATCATGGGGATATCCACACAAGGCATTTGAAGCTGGTTTTTGCAAGATGAGAGCTGCCAGTAATTAGAGAAGATGTTCCTAGGCTTTACTGCATGCACTGATCTTCATGAATTGGTGACATTTGCTGACATGTTGGAAGTGTTTACCGCACAAATTGGTAATTTACCTCACTGCTTGGTAATTTCAGCTTTTCATGCGGTAACAGCCTTGATGAATTTACATTTTACTAAATGCTTCGAAGCAACAATTTTCGGTAAATTGCCGCATGTGTGGAAGTCTTTGTGAATTTGGAAAAGTGTAAAATACTGACTGCGGTATTTAACCTTACCGACCTGATTTCCCCCCCCCCCCCCCCCCCCCTGTATACTGCTTACATTGTATGCCAATTGTAAGATTTCTTCATCACTGTGTGACCACTTTACTCATGTGACTTGTAGATCAGGTGTGATCATTTCTCTGGCAGGAACAGGAATTGATATGCAGAGAACAATAAGACCTGATTACCGGTCACAATTGTGCGAGAACAGCTTTCACCAAGGGATGGGCTACATTGGGATGGGTTGCATGAGCAAGCTGGCTGAGGGCAGAAATATTAGAGCTCATGTACAGTGTGCCTTGTATACTGGCTACTGAGGAGGGAAGTGTAAGTCAGGGTGTCTTATTTTTCATTAGGGGTAGCACGATTGGCAATTTTAATTACAATATTGATAAAGGACTAATTTTGCTCCTGTAGAATAGATTTATGGTGTACGCTGTTGAAACACTTATCTTATTACTTTTGAGTTAGTTGACTGATGGGTTTTTATGCATTTGCTTGAAGTTCTTGTTGAAGGCACAGCTCCACAATCACCTGAGCTTTGCTGTTCCTCCACAGGCCGGTCTGTGTTGCTTGAACAGCCACGAAAATCTGGGTCGAAGGTAATCAGTCACATGCTGAGCAGTCATGGCGGGGAGATCTTCCTGCACGTCCTGAGCAGCTCGCGCTCCATATTGGAGGACCCGCCATCAATTAGCGAGGGCTGCGGAGGAAGAGTCACAGACTACAGGATTACAGTGAGTCAGCCCCACCAGGCAACTTGTGTTGAGGTTTTTTTTTTGTTTGTTTTTTTTTGCACAAATGCTGTATATTTATATTTTGTATTTAGCATAAAAATACAATTTTTAATTTTTCGTTAAATTATGTGTATGAAATATTACCAGTAAAGAATTCTGGCTTTAGCTGTGTTCAGTCAGTAATTTGAGTGCTGTAAACAGACTCAGCCTAAATTTACGATAAAAACGTAATTTGACCGCCAACAATATATGGAAGCCGAATTGCGTCTTACCCCGAATCAGTGGCGGCCTGGAGAAGGAATAGTAATTGATGCCGCCGGGACTTTTGCAGGAGCAGGATGAGCCGTGTTTGGACTTTACCCTGTGCCCAAATTTCCCGGTGCCTTAATTACAGCACCTTTAGAGTGCCTCTCATCTTTTTGCTTTGTTCAGAGTTGTCATGTTATTCCTGCATATACTTTCCTCCTATGTACCTATGTATGGAGTAAATTCCAGGGCTGTGGAGTCGGTCCAAAAATCCACCGACTCCGACTCCTCAGTTTAGGATTCCACCGACTCCGACTCCTCTAATTTGCATATTACAATTTTGTTGATTAAAAGTATGTAACATGAAATTCGTCTCTTAACTGCCAACGCTTAGGAATTTTACAAGACAACTGAAGTGAGAAGGATATGTAGACTACTATATTTATTCCCTTTAGACTAAAACTAGTCCTTGGTAAGAGTACTTGTAAAAGGTACAAACCGGAACAAAGAACATCTATCAGGCCCTAGGCAATGTAACTGTGGGTACATGTAAGAATGATGTGCAGGTACTCTGCAGGGGAATGAGGTGATTCTTCCTCTATTACACATTCATGCACAATCTGAACAAGGTTTATGGGTGACAGACAACACCTCTGTGTTCAATGTGCACAGCATTCTCAGTGGATTCCCTGCAGCTCTGTGGGGAGTGCATATGTAGAGTATAGTACTACTGTGTGACAAAGTAAACCTGAGACAGATGAAGTTAAAGTTTTATACATACCTGGGGCTTCCTCCAGCCACCTTCAGGATAATCAGTCCCTCGTTGTCCTCCTCCACCACCTGGATCTTCTGCTATGAGTCCAGGTACTTGAGCCAGTCGGGCGTAGTGCGCATGCACACACTCCGCCGCCAGGAGCATACTACACCTGTGCAGCACTATTGCGCAGGTGCAGAATGTTCCTGGCTGTGGGAGCGGCATGCGGCCGGACAACGCTGACTGGCTGAATTACCAGGACTCATAGCAGAAGATCCGGGTGGTGGAGGACAGCGAGGGACTGATTAGCCTGAAGGGGGCTGGAGGAAGCCCCAGGTATGTATAAAACTTTACTTTTCATCTATCTCAGGAACCCTTTAATTTGTAGTCACCAAACCAAATTTTAACAACATATCAAATTATTTGATTTCATCAGCAAAGGGAGTGCATATATTTGCATAAATCAGCATCAGTGCAGAATTATTTCAATCTCATTGACCATCTCTATTAGTGACACAGCTACACATAAGGCTTTATTCTTACAGCATAGATGTTATTTAGTATATATAAGAGCTTCCTGTGTACACATCATATATACAGTCACAATCAGATATGTATATCTGACCTTAAAAATACGGGGACTGCTTTATTGAAGCAGCACAAGTAACTAATTTTGATTGGTTTATTTCATTTTTGTGGACTAAGCACAGCTATTACTGTATATATACTGTATATATACATTATTTTTAATGACTATTATCTGAGAAATAGAACATTTTATCATATTTTCTATTTTAATTACAGTTACAAATTCATTAGGAGTCGGAGTCGGTGCATTTTTTTCTCCCACTCCAGGCACCCAAAATTGCCCGACTCCACGACTCCGACTCCACAGCCCTGGTAAATTCAACTATGGACCTGTATACATTTGCAGTACTGTATTTTGATATATCTTTCTTTCACTTACCTATTTAATTTTTGGAGGGTTTTACTCAAATTTTTTTTTTTTCATTAGAAACCAATTTTAACTTCCGTTATTGTTGCATTACCAACAAAAGTGGCAATGTTGTTTTCTCTTCTACATCTACTGGGAAGAACTGGCTCCATTGATGAGCCTTGTGGGATTCCACTGCTAACTTTAGTCCATTTTAATGAATATGCTTGCTTACGCCTAACCCTGTTTAAAAAACAGACTTCTCTTTCTTCTTCTTTTTTTTTTTTTCCTTCCTAACAGGATTTTGGGGAGTTTATGAGGGAAAACCGACTGATGCCTTTCCTGGAGCAGCAATACAAAATGGATGGGACAGTGGAAATTCCTCTTGAACGAGCAAAGTCCCAACTTGAAAGATACACCCGCTACTGGCCAATGATTATCTCCCAGACCACCATTTTCAACATGCAGGCAGTATGTGTCTCTCCCTCTAAGTAGAAAAGAATGATTTAGACAGTAACATAGTCTGAGTATTCCATTCTATACCCCAACAGGTTGTGCCCCTGGCCAGTGTAATTGTGAAGGAAGCACTTACGGAAGAAGATGTTCTGAACTGCCAGAAAACCATCTACAATCTGGTTGATATGGAAAGAAAGAATGATCCCCTGCCTATTTCTACAGCTGGTACAAGAGGAAAAGGGCCAAAGAGGTAAGGTGGTGTGGATTTTTTCCCCCCTTTCTATTGTTGTATGTTCACACCATCATCTCCCCCAGCCAAACCCCCTCATACCCATCCCAAATCAACTCCCGCCCCCACGTTTAATTTTTTGATTTTTTTTTCCGTCACTTTAAGGTGAAAATTTAGATAAAAGCAGCTGTTTGACAGTGTCTCATCCAAGAATCTATTGTGTGTACAAAGGGCCGGATTTACAGCTCAGGAGCCTATAGGCACATAAGCTCTGGCGCCCTAAACTCCGCCCCTTAACACAGACCACACCCTCTAATGCCACGCCCATTTTTCTTATTTACTAAAACCACACAATGTAATGTAGATATCCAGATAGGTAGGTGGGAGAGCCCTGCACGTAGGTATAGAGGGCACAGAAAGAAGTCAGTGGGGGTAGGTAGGTGGGAAAATACAGTAGGTAGGTATAGACAGCACAGAGAGAAGTCAGTGGGGATAGTTAGGTGCAGGGGCGTAACTAGAAATCACTGGGCCTCCCTGCGAAAATTTGGAAGGGCCCCCCCAATAGGTGCCAAATAATCATAATGGGGCAGCGTTTCACTATAAAATAATTGTAATGGGCTGCGTTTCACCATAAAATAATCATAATGCCACAATGTTTCACCATAAAATAATCGTAATGTGTGCAGCATTTCACCAGAAAATAATTGCAATGTGTGCAGCATTTCAGCAGAAAATAATTGTACAGTAGGCAACATTTCACCTGCAAAAAAAAAAAAAAAAAAATGTACTCATCTGGCAGAAGTCTCCTCTCCTGGCCGGCCTCTGGTGCGTCGCTCCCCTGACGATCCTCCTGCTCAAATCTCCCGCGCTGAAAGGAATAGCAGGGCTACAGGAAGATGGCGCCTGAAGCCCTGTACTGGAGACACAAATATATTAGTCTCCAGTTCAGGGCTTCGGACGCCATCTTCCCGCAGCCCTGTTCTGCTTCCCGGAGGACTCCCGCAGGCTGAGGTGAGCTGCGGGTAGCTGGGAAAGAACTGGTGCGGCATCTATTGGACGCCGCGGCCAGTTAAACACTTTAGGGGTCCCACAAACGGGTGGCAGCGCTCCCCCTGCACATGACGCATCTGCTGCTGGTAAAGAGATCACATGCAAAGAGCAGTCAGTGGAAGGGTTAAAGCAGACCTGAACACAGAACTTCCGCTCTGCTCTAAAAGATACACAACAGCATCAGGGCAGTGATGTTGGAGTCGGAGTCGAGGAGTCGGAGCAATTTTGGGTTCCCGGAGTCAGATTTGGAGTCGGAGGTTTCCTAAACTGAAGAGTTGGGAGTCAGAGTCGGAATATTTTTGTACTAAATCCACAGCCCTGAACAGCATAATAACCTTTAAAGATTTGTTACAGCTGATACAAATCCTGCAATAAATCTGCATTGTCTACTTCCTTCTTTCATGGAAGCAGACTTTGGCTTTAACATCATGTGCTTTCAAATGAGCTTAAAGGAGTCATCAAACAGATAATGCCTCCCCCTAGTAATACTTACCCAGGGCTTCCTCCAGCCCCTCACAGCCGCTATGTCCCTCGCTGCAGCTCCACGCTTCGCCGCTGGCTCCCGGTCCCTGACAGTGCCTCGCCAGTGTCCTCTACTGCGCCACTGTCAATCACCTCTACATGGTCCGGAGCGTACTGCACAGGCGCAAAACTACTGAGCCTGTGCGGTACACCCCGGGCCATGTGGAGGTGAAAGGCACAGATGCAGTAGAGGATGAGCTGGAGGTCTGGGACCGGGGGGCAGCGGCGGAGAGCGGAGCTGCGGCGAACGACATATCGGCTGCCAGGGGCTGGAGGATACACTGGGTAGTAGTATTGGAGGTAGCATTATCTGTTTTATAATGACTCCTTTAACTACTGTGGCAGTCAGGTGACACAGGGAAGAATTGTGATTGGAGACAGGCTAGCAGAAATTAGACAGGCTAATACATAGCGTGCACATTCATGTTTACCTTCCTTCTGTCCTGTGCACAGTTCAGGCAGGCAGCTATTCCAGGAGTTGGAGGGGGCGGAGCCACAGAAACTTCAAGTCCCTCTTCACCCAAATATGCCGCGCGGCTCCAGGCAGCGGCTGCGGGGAACTTGAGGGCAGAAGGCGATGGCAGAGGAGACCAGAATGGGATACGGAGGAGCGGCAACCCGGCCGCCCAAGTGTCCCCCTCGGCGGTAACAGGGATGGTGCTATCTCCTCCATGCGTTCCAGGCAGCTAACGTCACTCCTGAGCAACGCCCCCTGCGTCCTCTCCATGGTTACACACAGCGTGACATGGAGAGGATGCAGGGGGCGCTGCTTAGGAGTGAGATCAGCGCTGGCCGCTGGGTCTGGAACGCAGGAAATATTATACATGCGCCGCTCACGGAAGGATGGAGCCGCTGCCTGCTGCGCTGCCACATTTTTTAAACAGATGCAGAGAGGGAGGGAGGAATACAAAGAGGTACTTTGCGTGGTCAGTGATCCGCCCGCCCTTCATGAATGGCTCCGCCCCTAGGCACGTGCCTACAGTGCCTAATGGTAAATCCGGCCCTGTGTGTACAGGTGATCCATTATGTCACTTACAGAGATCTGGCACATCAGGTTTCTGAGGCTCTGTTCACACTTGAGCTGAAAATTCATTCACACATCATCTTGTAACATATCTGTTGTGTTCAGCAGAGTGCAAAGTCCCGACATGTACAATTTTTCTGGACATGGGTATGTGTTTTGCCTCACGGGAAGGGTTTTTAAACCCTCTAACTTCACTCACCACTGTAGTGGGTAAAATGAATTGCAGCAAAACATGAGGAAAAATTAAATAATATTATTTATTGAGCTACAATCCTGTTATAATAATTATCTAGGCTTGCAGAATCATAGTTACATTGTATTTGAGTAATTGGTGAACATCCATATTATTTCTTACGAAGTATTGCAGCATCACCCAGCGAAGATCAGGGGACCTCAGCGACCTCGGAGGGGAAATACTTGGCTACACCAACAGAAGGCATGTCTGCTTGTCCTTCGAAAGCCCCCTACCTCGAAAGCATTTTCCCTCCTTTATATAGCCAGAATTCAATGTCTGCGCAGTCGCAGAACATGTTTCATCCATGCACCTGTGCAGATAAGGGTACGTGATCACCATGTACTTGTATCATTGCGCCTGTGCAGATAAGGCACATGACTGCGTGATCACAACGTGCTTTAGAACATGTCTGACTATTGTTGCTTATGTGAGAATTTGCGCACAACATCTCATATTTTGACTAGTGTTGGAGGTAGCAATATTCTCATGGTCAGGTGCCCATGAGAATGAAAAAACATGTTTACTACAATAACCACAAGTGTTGTGACTAGCAGCATTTCATGGTCAGTCTTCCATGAGAGTGTTACGGTTAGAAATATCTCATAGCCAGTTTTTGATGAGAATGAACAAATGTGTATTTTTGGATTATAACTGCCTTATAAAAGAGGCTAACATATATATATTGTGGATACCAATCTTATCAATCAATCTATCAATCAATCAGACATTCATGCCACTTTTGTATCTCAGTATGCGTTTCCCATTGACACTTATGGTGGAAACGCATTTGCTACTGGTGTCCTAAATGGACCACAGACATTGCACTGTCCTCTCCAGTTGGCCATTGGAAATCCGGCTCAAGTGTGACCCAAGCTTTAATGATGCCAGTACCACACAGAGGAGCAGTTCTCAAACAGTGGCATAGCTTTGTACTGAATCTGACAATACAAACTTGGTGAAAAAGCTTTGCAATCAATTTCTGAATCATGATTCCTTAAATCTACTGTAAGAAGTTAAATTAGAGTAGCAATCAACATCGGGGAGATATTCTTCCCTGATCTGCAAGTTTTTTTTATTGCTAGCTTAAAGTGGATCCGAGATGAACTTTTACTCATTGCATAATTGTGTTCCTTACATATAGTTTATAGGGCATTCCTCAAGCCAAATACTTGTTTTGTTTTGTTTTAATACCCTAATTTCCTATAAACTAAACAAACCACACCCACAGCTTCTCCAGAGTGCCTTGGCGCTTGCAAGGGATTGTGGGATTTCAGTCTGGGCAGGTGAAAAAGGTGTTACTAGCTATAGATTTCAGAGGCAGAGTTTTCACAATCTGAGAGCTACAGTGCAGATACAGATCAGTTGCCTGTGTAATGGAGGAGATAAGAGTGGAGTTTTCACAGAATATGCAGATTAGCATGCCTAGATACAGATAAGCTTGCCTGTGTGTGTAATTGTGTAATAGTGACAAGCAGAAAACATGTCTGCTCCCATTGTATCACAGGACAAAATATTAATATACTGTTGAAACTGTTTGAAGATAGATTTGCTGTGTAAACTATCTAAACTTTAGATAAGATATATAGACAAGTCACTTGTTATATTTCGTTTTTCATCTCGGATCCGCTTTAAAGTGGATTAACTCTTTATATAAAAGCAAAACTGTCACGATACATATAGTACACCAAAAGTGGAGTCTGTTGAACATATCTTTTTGCCTCCTGTCTGACTCTGACAGGGACGAGCAGTACCGCATCATGTGGAACGAGCTGGAGACTCTGGTCCGAGCTCACATCAATGGCTCTGACCGGCACCAGAGGGTGATGGAGTGCCTGCAGGCGTGCCGCAGTAAGCCGCCGGAGGAGGAGGACAGGAAAAAAAGAGGCAGGAAGAGAGAAGACAAGGAGGAAAAGCCTGCCGGGAAGGATCACGAGCATGAAAAGAAGTGGACAGAGTCTGAACGGTTAGTTACCATCTTGTGTTTTCCCAAGTCCTGCTATGAAAAACTGAAAATGTCCTAATAATGTAGGGGAAGTTTACGAAGATAGCTGTGCTCATTTACACCAAACTGACATCAGAATTATCTGCTTACAGGACACACCCAGGGTGAAAACAAACTGATTAAACAACTGTATCTATCCTCCTTCTCCTAAAAATGACTTTTTTAGATGTTCCCCAGTGTTATTTTATATTTAAATCTAGTTAAGTTTTTACCATTTCATTGTCTTTGCTCAATGACACATTCATTGAAGTATGCCTGAGCTCAACTCTATGAACTATTGACCCTTTTTATCTTTCCTGCTCTCAGAAGCCATTTACTGCCAGGAAAGTGTTTTATGGTAGTTATTTCTCATCACTGAGGGTTACGGTATAGTTTAACCCAGTCTTGACCCGAGGGAAACTGTCACTTGCATACCTGATTAACCGGTTCAGCGCCGCAGTGCCGAAAATCTCATGCATCCGAGCAACATTCACCTCCCATTCATTCGCCTATAACTTTATTGCTACTTATCACAATGAATTTATCTATATCTTGTTTTTTCCGCCACTAATTAGGCTTTCTTTGGGTAGTACATTTTGTTAAGAATTATTTTTTTCTAAATCCATTTTAACAGGAAGATTAAGAAAGAAATGAAAAAAATTCATTATTTCTCAGTTTTTGGCCATTATAGTTTGAAATTAATATACGCTACCGTAATTAAAACTCATGTATTTTATTTACCCATCTGTCCCGGTTATTACACCGTTTAAACAATGTCCCTATCACAATTTATGGTGCCGATATTTCATTTAGAAATAAAGGTGCATTTTTTCAATTTGCGTCCATCACTATTTATAAGCTTATAATTTTAAATAATATAATAACATACTTTCTTGACCTGCATATTTAAAAAGTTCAGACCCTTGGGTAACTATTTATGATGTTTTTGTTTGTTTTTTTTATTGTATTTTTTTTTATTTTTTTGAAATGAAAAGTGAATGTGGGTAATTTTTGGTGTGGGAGGGAAATTGCTAATTTTAAATGTAAGATAATGTAATTCTTTAATTAAAACTGTGTGTGGGTGCAGTTTACTATTTGGCCACAAGTGAGAAAAGTCCTGGATGCGAACGATGTCGCATCCAGGAACTTAAATGCAGGGGAGTTGTTTCCTGGGGGGCAGAAATACCACGCTCTCTGGATAGAAAGCGTCGGTATTTCTGCGGGGAAGTTAGATCGGTGAATGGGAATTATATTCCTATTCACTGATCGGGGGGCTAGCGGCGGACGCGCGCCCGATCGCGCGCACCACGCAGGGAAAGTAGCAGTGCCTTTCTGGACGAGAAAGTTCGTCCAGAAAGGCCGAACTGGTTAAAGTGGTCTGAAAGTCAGCATTTCTACTTTGCTCTAACAGATTCCTCACAGCTTAAAAGCTACTATGCCAGATTTTTTCTTAATTTTTTTAGCAGAACATCACTGAAATGGTTAAACATAGCACTTTGTCCTGTTATTCAGCTTCAAATCCGCATCCAAACTAGAGATAACAGTATCTTTGCATTCCAATGTTGCTACATGTGTATAAACACAGTGTAACAAGTGAAAAGGAGCTCTCTGTGAAGCTCTCTGTGCTTCAAGCACACAAACAGCTCAGAACAGCTAATTAGAAGATGTTAATATATAATAAATAGCAGTTTGAATAAAATGCAATGGCAGTTTTCAGGGCAAGATAAACTACACTTTAGAAACTTGTCATTTGTAAACAGACAATTACTTATGCACAAAAGCAAATATAACTGTATAAGTAATAAAAAGTAGGAAAATACATTTTTACTGAATGTTCGGAGTTTCAGACCACTTTAACTCTAAGGCCCCGTTCAGACTGCAGAACGCGGACCGCAACGCATGCGGACCGCAACGCGTACGAACACACGCCATCCGCGTTCGTATGCGTTGCGTGGCTGATCCCAGCACTGAAAAGTGAATAGGACAGCCATGCGTTTTTACAAAAAATGCATGCAGCATGCGTTCCCGGACCGCACAGGTCCGGAACGCATGCAGTGTGAACATCAGACATTGCACTCTATGCAATGTCTGATGTCGTGCGTGTCGGCCACCTGCACGGGTTTCCAAAACGCGGCTGGAAACGCATGCAGTGTGAACGGGGCCTTACAGGCAGGGAAAAAAAAGGTACGAAGGATAGTCATCTGTGTGCTTGACACTGTACATACTCTTGTTTATTTCATCATGTCACTTGTCAACTTGGTATTCCTTTAAAAATAGAGTACAGTATCTACATCCTCTCAGTTAACAGTAGGTCCGTTTCCACTACAGAAAGACAGAGGGCACCAAATGTTTGTCCTGTGCACTTGCTATACAATTTTTAATGCATTTGCAAAGTTTCGTGTAGCTGTACTGACTGAGGCAGAAGCGCAGTCGCACCAGAAATGCAACAGGTTGCGGTTTTGTAAGAGTCATATCACACTAGTGAGAACAGCTTGTTGAGTTATTATTCAGAAATATTATGTCATAGCAAATCTCTAAATGCACACTGCCTGAAATGAAGATCAGACAAACCGGTCCTAAGGCCTCGTTCACATCTAGTACGCTTGTAAGCGCTGCGCTGTGCGTACCGCCGGAACGGCAGAAGGCCATAGACTGCCCTTCTACCGTTCACATCCACTTCGCTCCGCAGCAGTATGATGCGCTGGGAAGCGCTTGCGTACTGCTGCCTGCATTTTACCTGTCATGGATGGGATGGGCAGCAGCGCAGATGGCGTGCGATCGGATGCGTTGCATTCGGATCGCACTGCCATCTGCGCTGCTCAGATGTGAACGAGCCCTAAGGCTGCCTCTGAGCAGCTTTGATGTTACTTCTAACTGCTGCCCCATTTTTAATTTTTATCTAAACCAAAGATTATTAACCTGTACAAGACAAGATACAGCTGGTTGAGGTATACATACATAACTGTACACCTATGCGGTATAAAGAGCAGGGAAATGGCATGGAAGACAATTGTTAAAAAAATAAATAAGCCATTTGTTTTTCACGTACAGGGTAAGGTTTATCGTTCAGCACCAGGGGCGAATTCATTAAAGAAACACTGAAGTCTCCGAAAATTCAGCTTTTTATTGCAAAAACCTGTTCAACATTATTGCCCTAACTAAAACGCTGCATCCCTGATACTCAAACTAAATCCCCCCCCCCCCAATCACCCCCTTGCAAAATCCACGACTTTCTTGGTCATGGATTTTGCTGCCCCGGGAGGCAGAGCTTTCATCTGCAGCTCTGCCTCCATGCGCGTCAATCCGTGCGTATCTCCGCCTCTCCCCCGCCCCTCTCAGTGAAGGAAGGCGGAGGCGGAGATACGTGCTGATAGACGCGTGTAGAAGCAGAGCTGCAGCTGAAAGCTCTGCCTCTCACGGAAGCGCTCCCCGCATTGTGCCTCAGGGAGTTTGGGGGGATTTAGTTAATTTCAGCCGCGCGGATGCAGCGTTTTAGTTAGGGCAATAATGTTGAACAGGTTTTTGCAATAAAAAGCTGAATTTTCGGAGACCTCAGTCTCTTTGAAAGGGAAGGTTCATGGACAATAAAAAAAAAAAACCACATCCACTTACCTGGGGCTTCCTCCAGCCCGTGGCAGGCAGGAGGTGCCCTCGGCGGCGCTCCGCAGGCTCCTGGTGGTCTCCGGTGGCAGAACTAGTGAGCCTGTGCAGTACAGCCCGGAGGACATCCGATGACGTCAGCGCACCAGTGAGACGCAGATTTGAGCGCAGGAGAAGCCCGACCTGGGCGCCGGCCTGGCCAGGTCGGGCGTGCCACCGGGAGCCTGCGGAGCGGCGCCGAGGGCACCTCCTGCCTGCCACGGGCTGGTGGAAGCCCCAGGTAAGTGGATGTGGTGTTTTTTTTTTTGTTTTTTTTTTTTTATAGTCTCTGAACCTTCCCTTTAAAGGACTTGCGAGGCCTAAATCTAAAAAAAAATAAATAAAAAAAAAGTTAAAGTTAAGTACCTGCATCTCTTTCAAACACATGGAGGACGCCATCCGCGCCCTTCGAGTCGATCCGCCAGGTCCCCGCCGCTCAATAGGCCCCCAGGCCGGTCACGACCTCACGGCCGGGTCGGGCTGTCCTGCCTCTGCCAATATGGCCGACGGAGCTGGCCGCGGCTGTGCGGACTGCGCAGCCACGGCCAACTCCAGCGGCCATGTTGGCAGAGGCAGGACAGCCCGGCCGTGCGGTCGTGACCGGCCGGGGGGGGGGCTATTGAGAGGGCGCGGATGGCGTCCTCCGTGTGTTTGAAAGAGATGCAGGTACTTAACTTTTTTAACTTTTTTTTTTTTTTTTTTTTGATTTAGGCCTCGTAAGTTCTTTAAGCAATCCATCCCAAATATTATGGAATTTAGAAAGTAAATTCCTATGGGAGTATATTAGTGAGTGTACCTGTAGGAAAGGACGTGCCCAAAAAAGTGCTGCACTCCCGTCTGAGTGCAAGATTCCTCATGCTGGGTATGGGTACAGTGCAGACACTACCATGGGTTAATGTGCAGACTGTACTTGCTGCGTATGCCCAGTACAAAGAAGCACGCACTTAGACAGGAGTGCCGCCATGAAGAGGGCCCCGGGCTGGGTATGGGTACAGTGCAGACACTACCATGGGTTAATGTGCAGGGCCCCGGGCAGCAGAGGAGGCTCTGGAAAGTCTCTGTCTGGCCCATCCAGAATCTTCCCACTACTTGGGTAAGTATTTAATGCAAAACTGTGAGGGGAAAAAATAAAGTGGATCTGAGATAAACTTTTACTCATTGCATAATTGTGTTCCTTTCATATAGTTTATTGGGCATTCCTCAATCCAAATACTGTTTTTTGTTTTAATACTTTAATTCCCTATAAACTAAACTGTATGCTCTTCCCATGTTTACATGGATTCCTTTAAGCATTCTGGCTCCCTCCCTCACCCCAAAAACCAACTGATCAGATGGCTTGCATAAAGTTTCAGAGATTGTCAGTACAATATAAATAAAGTACATGAATTATAAATAAATATAAATTGCAGATTTATAGTTCATATACTTACATGTGCATTATTTTAGCCAATAGATTTGTGGGTTTTGGCACATGAGATCAAATTAAACCTGTCAAACTTAATGAACCTCCTAATACTGCAATTACTATTTCATGAGCATTTTTAAGCAAATAGTTTTTTTGTTTTTTTGGTACATTGGTTTTAAATTGGCATATGCACATGCACTTAAATGACTAATGATTTTACCAGTACAGTGTGTATATTTTCTCATAGCCAGCTCCACTGGTGTCTTCTTTTTGTATTTTGTTTAATTTGAACTGACTTTGTGCCAAGAGGCTGCAGAACTGCTCCAAGATAATGTGCAGAGAGTACAGCCAGTGCTAGCCAATCGGCCTCAATTCACTAAGCTTAACTCCTGTCTTTAACCATCTTAGCGGTATGGACGAGCTCAGCTCGTCCATCACCGCCGATGGCTGCCGCTCAGGCCCTGCTGGGCCGATTTCGATGAAATAAAGTGCAGCACACGCAGCCGGCACTTTGCCAGCCGCGTGTGCTGCCCGATCGCCGCCGCTCTGCGGCGATTCGCCGCGAGCAGCGGCGAAAGAGGGTCCCCCCAGCCGCCTGAGCCCTGCGCAGCCGGAACAAATAGTTCCGGCCAGCGCTAAGGGCTGGATCGGAGGCGGCTGACGTCAGGACGTCGGCTGACGTCCATGACGTCACTCCGCTCGTCGCCATGGCGACAGGAGAAGCCAAACACGGAAGGCTGCTCATTGCGGCCTTCCGTGTTAATTTTGGCCGCCGGAGGCGATCAGAAGAACGCCTCCGGAGCGCCATCTAGTGGGCTTTCATGCAGCCAACTTTCAGTTGGCTGCATCAAATAGTTTTTTTTTTATTTACAAAAAACCCTCATGCAGCCGCCCTGGCGATCTTAATAGAACGCCAGGGTGGTTAATAACTCTTCAGAGCTGTTTTACAGTTATCACAATTATATCACCATGGTGATAACTGTAAAACAGCTCAGAAGAGTTATTAAAGACAGGAGTTAACCTTAGTGAATTGAGGCCTTCAGTTATATGTAATCCAGATTACAGCTACTTGTCAGGTGGTTCTCAGCTGTGCAGGAACTTTCATGCTGCAGGGCCGAGGCAAGAGAGGCTCCAGCCTCAGGGTGCAGTGTAGGAGCGGGCGAACAACTCACACAGCTATCATTCCCCTATTGTGATTGAAGCAGAGAGAAATAAGAAAAGGGGATACATGTCAGTGACTGCAAACCAGATAACTAGAGATTAAGGTGTTGGGGACCCTGGGGTGCCTCTTAGTCTAATAGCAATCAGTGTGTGAAGGCTGGGGTGAGATGGATGGAGGGGTGCACTTTGGTGTCTCAACCTTGGGTGCGGTAGGACCTTGTTTCGGCTCTGCTGCAGTGTGTGGAAGGAAAAGAAATCAGGGAACTCATACACACAATGGCTTCAATTTCAGATTCTGATTCAAGGTCGCTCGAGAGATAAGCATACTGGCAGCTGGTGAGCTGAAGAATACTGGCTTGAGCATCAAAGCCAATCATCTGGCATCCTGTCTCTAAAGTCAGTTTAGTTCAGTAAGAAATGAAAATATAAATAAAAGAACAAATTCCTGGCAACTTGGTAAAACTCCCACCCTCCTTGCCAAAAGATAATCAAATTTCTATAACTGTGTAAGTGCATCACCGCAAAATCATTCGTACACCTCTGGGTCATCTGGGACTCTGTCAAGACTAAGTATTACTAATCTGGAAGCTGATGTGGGTATTTTTATGTAGTGAAGATCTATTGTTTAAGGATAGTCAGAGACTCTATTGTTTACTTGTAACTAATTTATCATTGGAATTATCCTGTCAGCACTGCAGCCATGAAATTAGGCTATCCTGGAATGCTGCCTGGCCTTCCCACCCCTCTGTGTGAATATGCTGCATGCCCTCCCTATCGCCTTCTACATATGCTGTTCCTGTGTGATGACATTATCCTGAGGACTATGTGCTGGAACTTGGGGCCCACAACAGCCCACTGGAGGTCATAACTGGTGGGGGTGGAGTCAAGGCAGTAACTGTTTTGAAGCATGCATACTGTAATGGTGGAGGTTGCCATCCTACCAGTGGTGTCGGCACAGAGTTCTGCTTCCCTTGCTTTGCCTGCTGGCAGTACTATATACCTTGACTGATGTATTTCCTCTGCTCATCAGCAGATTACTTTCTCTAAGATTTTTTTTGCAGGTATGTACCTGTAACTCCTAGTGGCATTGTGTGTTTGGACTGAGGTGCTTCCACTGCTCACCAGCAGGTGTCCTTTCTACAAGCTGTCCAGACAGTTAAAAACTTGCAGCTCCTTCACAGGACTTCATCCTTCCCAAAACTTTGAAAGAACTTGAGCTCAGTTTCATTTCATTTCTTTACCCCACTTGCTGAGTCGCATTTCAGTTTATGCTGCTAGCTGATCATAAGCCCCTGTGCCAGTTAAGCTGTTATAACTATGAACAGAACAAGAAGAATCCAGTTATTATTTTTATCTTGCTGTGCACAGTGACATCACTCTGTCAACTGAAACCGTTACCAGTCACTACAGAATATATTTGTTAACACCTCTGTTTGTGGATGGGGGACATCCGTGTCATTTGGACTTAAAGAGGAACTCCAGTGAACATTTTACTGTTGGCAGGTGATGTAGCTGCTGCATGGTTTTTGGCAGTTGGAAACAGCTGTAAACAGCTATTTTCCACAATGCAACAAGGTTCACAGACAGGAAGCTGACAAAAGTTCGAACTTTTCTTATGGGAGGGGTTTATTGTGGGAGGGGTTTCACCACAATATCAGTCATACAGCACCCCCTGATGGTCTGTTTGTGAAAAGGAATAGATTTCTCATGTAAAAGGGATATCAGCTACTGATTGGGATAAAGGTCAATTTTTGGTCGGAGTTTCTCTTTAAAGAGGAACTCCAGTGAAAATAATGTAATAAAAAAAAGTGCTTCATTTTTACAATAATTATGTATAAATGATTAGTCAGTGTTTGCTCATTGTAAAATCTTTTAAATCCCTGATTTATATTCTGACATTTATCACATGGTGACATTTTTACTGCTGGCAAGTGATGTAGCTGCTGCTTGCTGTTTTGGCAGTTGAAAACAGCTGTAAACAGCTATTTCCCACAATGCAACAGGGTTCACAGACAGGAAACTGCCAAGAGTAGGTACTCAGGATTTCTTTGTGGGAGGGGTTTCATCACAATATTAGCCATACAGCGCCCCCTGATGGTCTGTTTGTGAAAAGGAATATATTTCTCATGTAAAAGGGGGTATCCGCTACTGATTGGGATAAAGTTAAATTCTTGGTCGGAGTTTCTCTTTAAAGCTAATTGGCCATCCACTCCTGCACAGTACCTTGACTAATCTCCATATAGACTTAATTGTATTCAGACTGTTATCTTGCAGTAGAATGCCGTTTATCCAGAACTCAAATAACCAGCAGTCTCGACCAACCATCACAATTCACTGGCAGTACTCAGTGGTGAAAGCCAACTTCTTAGGTTGTTTGTGGGCTCTGATGTGCTTTAAAGACTGGGATGCACGCAGAGCTGTAGAGTCGGAGTCAAGGATTCAGTCGGAGCAATTTTAGGTACCCGGAGTTGGAGTCGGTGATTTCATAAACTGAGGAGTCTGATGATTTTGTACAAAATCCACAGCCCTGGTAAGTATTAGACTAAGGAGTCGGAGTCAGAAGATTTTTGTACCTACTCCACAGCCCTGGTTGCAAGACTCCACCAGAGTTAATACAAATTTACAGTATTATAACATTTAATACAGATTGCATGGTATGTATATAGAGTGGGGTATAGTACTGTATTAGCGAGGCCTATTGTTGTTGAGTCTTTAGCATCCAGAAAGCACACTTATCTGGCATCCGCTAATCCCCCTTCAGTCCTGGATAAGTGAGACTCTACTGTATTATACATTTTTTTATATTGAGGTAAATTACATATTGGCCCCAGCATTGTACAGTGCATTAAATGAACATTATCAATTTAAACAACTTTTTTTTTTTAATACTCTATTAGGGTACACATTACCATTAGTGCAAGGGGCACTTTATTCACCCAGTTCTCTCTCTCGCTCTCTCTCCCTCTTCCTCTCCCTGCTTAAAAATCATCCTTCATTCCTCACACAGCTCACAAATACACTTCACTGTGTCACAGCATGCAGGTGGTAATATTGCTGTAATGTAACTAGCAGGGAGATGTGTATACACTATTCCTGACTGGCTTGACTTTTCAATCCACATCTACTTTGTAGACTGCTATGTGGTGCTGTGCTGAGAGGGAGAAATGCTGTTTACAAAGGCATTATCAGGATCTTTATCAGCCAGAGAAGCAAAGATAATAAACACACATTCCTGGAATCTTTAACCCCTTACCACCATCTGAATAAGATTCTTTCAGCAAGGCGATTATTAAACTATACACTAAGTTGATAGCAAGCCCTTTTTTTCCTGCCAGGAAACTGGTGCTGACTTGCTATATGTGTGCATATTGGGGGCGGGATCTGTGCTGGGATGATAACCTGTAATCCACCTCCTATAGATGCCACATTTGTGTGCTGTACTGTGCTTCGTGCCTTCCACACAATTCTAAAAGCAGAAGAGATTACTGCCTAGCCGCTGATAGTCACTATTATCATTCAGCAAATTTGGCTGTGTTTCTATATTATGCCCAGATAGGATAGCAAAGGTTTACCTAGGCTAACCTTACTTCCTTTTTCAGTGCAAATTCCTCAGGCTCATCTGGAGCACACCGTGAAGTGCTTGAGGACTGGATATTTGTCCAGACAAATCTGTAACTAATTTGTCAGAAACTGAGTGTTCTGTTCAGCGATCCTCCGAGCTTATGTGTATCTCCAGCAAGATGCTGTAATCCCGGAATTACATGACATCTGTTTGTTTTTAGGATGAAAACCTCCATTGATCGGGAAAAAGAGGAGTCTGCTGAGGCTGAGATTATTAAGGACTCTCCTGATTCTCCTGAGCCCCCCAACAAGAAGCCCCACATAGCCATAGAGGACGTCACGCCCACAGAAAAGGCCAAAGGTGAGTATGCTTTGAAGGTATATTCTGAAAGAAATCATCTTGATTAGTGTCCATTGCAAGTATTAACTTTAGAAATACACTTCTCATGTTGAATAATCCTCTGTGTAGCTGTTATTGCTGAAGCTGTGCACCTATGCAGATAGGCGTAAGACTTCTGCCTGTTTTTTCCTGTTGGCAAAGCTGAGATCTTATGCTTATCATACACCATGTAGATGTGGTAAACCATCAAGATCTACCTGATTCATTATCACCACCTGGATATTGGATCAGATTTGTCCCTCTCCCCGCCACAGCCACAGGCTATATACTACTCATTGCAATACGCAATACAAAGCTATGGAGCCTCCCTCTCAAATCACTCCATGTTCTAAAGGTTGGCAAAATCAAGGGGGTCTTCTATTTTATTCGGGTTTTTTTTAAGGCTGTATATATTGAATTTAAAGGGAACCTGAAGTAAGGAATCTGGGGCCTGCTATTCTAGTTGCCTTACAAACAATCCTAGTTGGATTGAGTGACACACCTGCAACAAGCATGCAGCCAGTAGAGTCTAAAGCATCTGATCTGGATGCTCATTCCGGGCCAGTGACTTAATGTATTAGAGGCAGAGCATCAGTACAGCATCAGTACAGAACTGGCATTTTCTATTAGAGAATGAGGATGGCAGCCTATGTATTCCTTTCACTTCCGATTTCCCTTTAACGTCTATTCTATTAAAGGACAGATCCGGGTTATTTAAAAACAAAAATCTAATTACCCGTGGGTTCCTTCAGCCCATGGCGGCTTTCCTGTGCCCTTGTTGCATCTCTGCTCCCAGCCGGGGGCCCGGGGGTCCCCTCCAGTGCAGATGCCGACGGGCATCTACTGCGCCTGTGCGAGAACCGCTCCCAGTTGTGCTGATATCTGGAGTGTTCTGCGCAGGCGCAGTAAACTCCAGACTACGTCAGCGCGATGGCGAGCAGCTGCTCTCGCTCAGGCGCAGTACATGCCGACCTGGCGAAGTTGACATCTGCACCGGAGAGGATCCCCGGGCCACCGGCTGGGAGCGGAGCTGTGGTGAGGGCACAGGAAGGCTGCCGGGGACTGGAGGAAGCTCCAGGTAAGTAGATTTTTGTTTTTAAATGCCTCGGACCTTCCCTTTTTAAAGATGTCTAATATATAACTTGCTTTACAACCAGTTTGCAAGTATGTTCAGGAAAAATAGGAATCATTAGTGATTTAATTTTTTTAAAATTGTTCCCTATAAAGATAATCACTTTTTTTTCCCCCCCATGTGATGCAAAAGATCAGGCACTGTGCGTTTTAAAATGCACCGTAGGGCTCATCCACACTAGTCCGTAGTAGTAGTAGTAGTAGTACTAGTAGTTGAAATGCATGAATAAAAATTGTGTGAATGGGTTGGGGAGTTGCTGTGCAGTTCCATGAGTTTTAACTCCCGATGAGGTGAAAAGCAACGCACAGCAACTCACTGTTGTGCAGTGCATGATAGTGTGAATGATAAATTTTAAAGTCTATGGATTTTCATGTTTCCTTGTAAAATGCACACTATATAGGCCTCAATTCACTAAGCTTATCTCCTGTCTTTAACCACTTCCACACCATGAAATTGTGTGCTGATCTGTGCTGCGTGGGCTCTCCAGCCCACAGCACAGATCAGCTAGCAGCCAGGGCGATCAGACTTCCCCCCCCCCTTTTTTCCCCACTAGGGGGATGTCCTGCTGGGGGGGTCTGATCGCCGCCGGCTGCTTGCGCTTGCGGGGGGGGGGGCTCTTCAAAGCCCCCCTCCGCAGCGCTTCCTGGCCTCCTTCCCCTTCCCTCCCTCTCCCTCCCCCTGTGAGCGGCGCAGGACGGATTTCCGTCCTGCGCCTGATGGGATAGGCTTTAGCCTATCAGATGCCGGTGATCCCCGGCCAATCAGAGGCCGGGGATCGCCGATCTCCTCTACGGCGCTGCTGCGCAGCAGCGCCGTATACATGTAAACACCGGGGAAGATCTTCCCCGTGTGTTTACATTTACCCTGCGAGCCGCCGATCGGCTCGCAGGGTGTTCACGGAGACACCCTCCGGGAACTGACATGGAACTTCCATGGTATACACTTCAGGATTCAGGGGCGTATATATACGCACTGAGAATCCGGAAGTGGTTAATGACTCTTCTGAGCTGTTTCTACAGTTATAACCATGGTGATAACTGCAGAAACAGCTCAGAAGAGTTATTAAAGACAGGAGATAAGCTTAGTGAATTGAGGCCATGCAGTGCGTCAAAACCAGCTGCAATTCATAGTGTGAATGAGCCCTTATTCTTCAGCTCAGTACACATAAAGTGGCTTGTAGTGAGAATGAAAAAGGTAGACAGAACAGCTGTTTTGCAGACGTAACATTCCTCAGCAGAAGCGGTCAAATCACAAAACCTCCTTTTTCATCCCCTGCATGCCATGTTATCTGTACCCAGCTGAAGAATAAAGGAACAGTGCCTTATCTTTTTTGCATTGCATTACGGAGTGTTGCTCTGAGTGCTGTAACCTCCACAGTCTGGCTTAAAGAGAAACCATAACCAAGGATTGAACTTCATACCAATCAGTAGCGGATACCCCCTTTCCCACGAGAAATCTATTCCTTTTCTCAAACGGCTCATCAGTGAGCTCTGTATGGCTGATTTTGTGGTGAAACCCCTCCCACAGTGTGATGTCAGCGCCTCACAGCTCTGAGGTCCGGACATCACACTGTGGGAGCCTTGTTGCATTGTGGGAAATAACAGCTTTTTCCAATTGCCAAAAAAAGCAAGCAGCATCTTCTTCCAGTGACATCACCTGCCAGCAGTAACAATGTCACCATGTGATAATTGTCTTAATGTAAATCAGGGGGAGGAAAGATTTTACAATGAGCAAGCACTGACTAAATCATTTATACATAGGTATTGTAAAAAATAAGTTTACATAGGTATTGTAAAAATACATAGGTATTGTAAAAATATGTAAAATATATATATATATATATATATATATATATATATATATATATATATATATATATATATATTCTATCACATGACTAAATATGGCACATGGCTCTTGAGAAAAAGCAGTCTCCAGTAAATAATTGGGGGGGAGGGGAGTCAATGAAGGAAAAAAATGAGGCTTTTTTTTTTTTTTTTTTTTTGGTGGGGGGTCCTACTTCACAGGTTTGTCACACAGATCGACTTGATGCTAGCGATGGTACTGATTGTGTTTTGTTGTGCTCTGCACAGGCCCTGTGTCTCTGATGGCTCTCTGGAGCTCTAGAATCAACACTGCTAATTCCAGGAAACACCAGGAGTTTTTTGGACGTTTGAATTCAGTCAACAACAAGGCTGAACTTTATCAGCACCTGAAGGAAGAAAATGGGTAAGATTGCCGGGGTTTATAAACACGATCGTGTAGCTGTCTTGTTTCGAATGCCTGTCTTGGCAGTGTTGAGAGGTTGGGTAAATGGAGTATTTCATCTCTAATTCAACCTCCCTTTTTCTTTTCTTTTTTAAATGCCTTTTGATCAGTTTTTTTTTTTTTTTTTTTAATTATTGGTTAGCAGTGCACAGTGTTTTATTGAGATAACAGAGCAGTTTTAAAGTAGAGAAATGTTCCCACATTCTTCCTCATCTTACCAATACCCAAACATAAAGTAGTCAGGGAAGAGCTCTAAGGGGGCAGCAGTTAGGCCTCTTGCACACTGCATGCATTTCAGATTCCGATTCCGCTTTTTAATCTGTTTTTACATCCGATTCCGATTCAGATTTTTAATCTTAACTGCATGCTGCGTTTTTTGATCCGTTTTTCTGTTGAATGTATTCAAGGAAAATCGGAAACGGAATCGGAATCGGAAAACGGATTTGCAGTGTGCAGGGAGCCTCAGTCTCATTATTTTTTTTTCAATTAAGTTTTTTTTTTAAAGAAAATATCGGCTTACAAATACTGTAGAATATTATTTAGTATTTATATAGCGCCGACAACTTCCGCAGCAATGTACAGATTACATTGTCTTGTCACTTGTGGTCAATGTGACTACACATCACCTGACCTCTCTCCCCCTCTCCATCTGCTTTGTGGCCAGCACTGCAGATCAGACTTATAATATGCAGATGCGGCCCATGGCAGAGGCAGCGATGCACACTACTCTCCATTACTCAGATACTTCCTCATTCAGGAGGAAGTGAATGAGGGAGTGATGGATTGCTGTGCCCAGGTTGTGCCATGGGTCAAATCTCTTTTCATTCCGGCTCGAAAGAACAGCGTTTTGCATGCTGAAATCTCATCCGCACCGGTGATACCTAGCTTACCGCAGTGAGTGATGTTGCAGTTCTGCTTTCTATTAGATGACAACATAAGAAGTAGAATTACTGTAACTCACTACCATTGCTGTCCCAACACAGGTCATTTTTGATATGTTTCGGCAAAGTGTTACAGAAAATACAGGCAAATTTACAGCAATGGCTATTATTCATAGAAGTGCTGTCTGTAAATGAAATCCGTGCGGGGAAACACCGCTGTCGGTATTTCAGCCTTCTGGGTGGTCATTCATAAAAAATGTTGCCTGTTGCGGTAGGAGTGGGGAGATATCCCGCTGTAGGCTGTCGGTAGGCATGCGGAAACAGGATAAGCTGGCTGAGTCCCTCCATGCGGTGTTTTCTCTGCTGCTCCTTGGGAGGTCTGTCCCATTCACTTACATATACTCCGCATGCCTATCGCTACATCCAGGGGAGCGGTAATCCCCGTCCACATACCGCCTGCGTTAGTTTTTATGAATTGATATTTTGTTACATTTCCGCATGGAATCACCGCCGAATGCGGTGATTTATCGCTCTGCTCGGAAAAGTCCGCTTCGCATGCGGAAACAGCCTTTATGAATACACATTTTGCTTGGTGGTCGGTAAAGTCGGCTGTTTTTAGCATTTCCGCATGCGGGAACGCTTTATGAATGATAGCCAATGTCTTCATTTGATCATACGGACCTCAATACGTTTTTTTTTTTTTCCGGTTTGAGTGGTGTAATCCAGTCTTATCAATCAATGGCAAGTGTATACATTTTGGTGGTGTTTCTTGTTTTTGTTTCACCCAAATGTATGTACCAGAATACCATGTAAAGGGTTGATGGATTTGCTCAGGGACTGGTTTCAGAAGGCTTGTTCCAGGATTGCCTCCCCCAGCTATTTCTTGCTATATTTCCAGCAGTCCAGCTAATCTGTGCCAATTATGTTTTTTTTGTTTGTTTAGCAGTACTTTAGCAGAGGTAGCATCCTCAGCTGTGCACAGTTCTATAATAGGTTAAATAATAGAATATGTGTGATGCAAGGTTGACTTTCGAATTCTTTTTTTTTTTTTCCCACAGAACGGATCCGGTTGAAAACGGAAAGGCAGGAAGACAGTGATCAGATCTTTATTTCGCTGGATGTTGATGGTTTCCACCATTTTTCAAACCCCATGAACTGATTTTTATCCCTTTACATCTTTATAGCTTTTTTTCTATGAATTGTAAATGTGCAGAATTCTGTATTTTGTATTTTAATACAATGGAAAAAATACAAAGCTCTCCGTCTCTTATTGGTTTCTAGTGCTTAAAATATATAAAGACATTTGTTGTTTTTTTGTTTTTATTCAGGTTAAAAATACTAATGATCGGTGTTTAACAAAAAAAAAGTGAGATTTTTTTTTTTTACAAATGTGTCCTTGTCCCATTCTAGAGTTATATTCGTATGTGGCTACTGCAGACTGTGACTCGCTGACCCATAGCAAACTCACAGCCTTCAGTGTCCAGATTTGTTCCCAATCTCTGACCATTTTTTTTTTTTTGTTAGAAATACAGAGGCACCAAAACAGGATAAAATATCATAAAAACTGCTTAAAATTGGGGGGGAGGGGGAGGAATTTATTGGTGGACTTGCCTTCCCAGAGAAGACACAACAGTAGTGTAATTCTGCCGAATAGTTGGAGTATGAATAAATGTTATGTTTTATGATTCACTACTGTTGTCTTCTCTGGGGAGGCAAGTTCACCAATACCCCCCATTTTTAAGCTCATTGAAAGAGAGAACAGAGGCACCAAACGGATAAAAGCAGTGATTAAAATATTTAAAAATTGCTTAGGAGGCAGTGGTGGACTTACCTCCTACAAGCAGACACAACAAGCTGTGTATTCAAGACAAAGTATATTTATTGGTACACTCCAGGGGTTAATCGCAACGCGTTTCGCAGGCCTAAACCCGCTTCATCAGGCAATACAGGATAGGAGTACGGGTTACACCTGGCGCCTCATGTAACCCAGAGAAACTGCTGTCGTGTACTCCTATCCTGTATTGCCTGATGAAGCGGGTTTAGGCCTGCGAAACGTGTTGCGATTAACCCCTGGAGTGTACCAATAAATATACTTTGTCTTGAATACACAGCTTGTTGTGTCTGCTTGTAGGAGGTAAGTCCACCACTGCCTCCTAAGCAAGTTTTAAATATTTTGAATCACTGCTTTTATCCTTTTGGCACCTCTGTTCTCTCTTTCAATACGTCTAATATCCACCCTGGGTGGAGGGGGATACCCCTTATTTTTCCTCAAGTCTACAGAGAGTGACTTCTTATTCCTCAGTGGGGACAGGATAATCTCCTCACCTGCCTATACAGTGGTTGCCTGGCGGTAACCCTGCTTTGTGAGTATCACTCTATACTCGTTTCATTTTGATCATTTGCCTTGACATACTGCACTATATTGGGCTCTCGGTTCTTTCTTTTTACATATACCAATTTTTAAGCTGTTTTTAATGATATTTTATTCTGTTTTGGCAACTCTGTATTGTAAAAAAAAAAAATAACTACAGTATACATTATATCCACCCGGTGGATGGGTGTGATCACCCTTTTTTTTTTTTTTTTTTTTTTTTTTTTACTGTCTACGGAGAGCGACTTCTTAACCTGTGTGGGGGAAGGTTTATTCTCCCCACTTGTACTCAGAGTGGTTGCCTGTGGTGGCAACACACACTTGTGATTATAATATAGTTACTTTGATATTTCATCCGATGTCACCAACAATAATACACGATTGGGGCTGTTTTTTTTTTTTTTTTTTTTTGTGTCTCTGACCAAAATTTGGTTAAGGATTGTCGACTCACAGCTTGTACCTTTTTAAAAAACATAAGATTACTTCTTTACAATGCTGCAGAAGCAGCTGGAAAAAAAGCCTGGTACACACCTTCAATGTTGATTGGCCAATTTTACCACCTCCATGTAGTATGAGAGTTAACCTACACAATCTGTTCATCGTGTTCAACTGTTATTTTTGTATTTACCTTATATACTTGTGAATGTGCCGACCTACATATAAACTAAGGTACCCATTTTCCCCTTAGAAACCAGGAATATTGACCCCCTCCCCAGTATAGTCCCCTCCACAGCATAAATAGACAGATGTATGCTCAGTATTGGGCAGTTCCCCTCGCTGTAGCCAGATGTCTCCAGAGTGAGGCAGCCCTGTTACCCATTTCCAGATGTGCCCACAGTATCAGGCAGCACGCCTTCCTTCCTGTAGTCAGATTGGCCCAAAGGCAGCCCCTTTTCTTAAAATTTTGAACAGCGTGTATAGTGGTGACCTGTGTCCCCCCCCCCCCCCCCCTTCCTCAAATGGAATGGACTGTAATAGATAGTGCAGTAACCCTTTCATGTGCTGTGTCCCCGCCCCACCCCTTACTTTGGCGATATTGTGAGCTAAGTACGGTAATAAGAGCACTGACCTGTAAAAATTTGTATAATATGCAAGTATATAGCACCAACACCTTCTGTAGTGCTACATAGTACAATATAAATAGTGGAGAGCATACATGAGATGTTTACACTCAGGACATCCAGAAGCACAAATGCATACATTGCTGATATATGGTTTGAGACATTACCAATACTGGTACATGTTCATATGATAGATTAATGCAGAATAATACCTGGTACACACCATACAATTTCCCATCAGATAGATGGGTGGATCATTTCCTACAGATGTGATCCGATTTTGAATCGTTTTTCTGGTCACTTCTATGCAAATCGATCAGAAAAACGATTGAAAATCAGATCGAACCTGTCAGAAATTATATATTCGACCCATCTGACTGGAAATTGCATAGTGTGTACTAGGGCCCGCTCAGGGACTTTTGGGGGGCAGGAGGGGTCGCAGCATAAGAGGAGTTCGTGGCCACAGATCGGTGGGGAGGGGGGGACATTCCCCCCCCCCCCCCCCACCTTGGGCTCTCCTCTCAGCGCTCCCCTCCTGCAATCTTTAATGACATCAAGCAGCAGCGGCGGCAGGATAACACTTACCTCCTTCGCCCCGGAGGTCTCCGATGTCTAAGAGCTTCATGCCACTTCCTATTTACACCGGAAGTGACATGAAGCATTTACTTGATCGGAGACCTCCGTGGCGAAGGAGGTAAGTGTTATCCTGCCGCTGCTGCTGCCCGCTGTCACTAAAGATTGCAGGAGGGGAGCGCTGAGAGGAGAGCCCAAGGTGAGGGAGGGGGGGAGACATTAGGCAAGGAGACACGGGTTATGGGGAGTGAACCTACAATGCCACCTATAGAAAATAAGCTTGTCCAAACAGGTGTGTTTTGAGAGTCGGTTTGAAGATTTCCAGGCTCAGAGCATGAGACAGGCTGGGGGATGCCCATGAGATGTCCTGGATGTGAGGTTGAGAGGAGGTGACCAGGCTAAATGACAAGAGGGTCTCCCGGGAGAAGCGAAGGTTCTGGGTGGGATGGTATCTGGAGATTCATGTGGAAATGTAAGGAGGTGACAACTTATGTAGAGCTTTGTTTGATACAGTGAGAAGTTTAAACTGGATCTTTTGGGTAATAGGTAGCCAATGGACAGATTGGCAGAGAGGATCTGCATTGAGGAGCGTGAAGAAAGGTGGATGAGATGAGCAGCAGAGTTCAGGAGGGATTGGGAAGGTATAAGTCTAGTTTTTGGTAGGCCACAGTGTAGGCTGTTAAAGTAGTCAAGACTGGATATGATTAAAGCATGTACAAGAATTTTATTATCTTTCTTTGAAAGAAAGGGACACATTCTAGAAATGTTTTGAGATGGAAGTAGCAGTAGGTAGTCAGTTTATAAGTGAGAGTGCAGCGTACAGAGTTACTCCTAGAGAGAGAGAGAGCTTTAGGAGTTTACCTTATTGTAGTGTTTTCTACTTTGATGGTTGCTATGGGTGGAATTCAATATCTTGTGGCTACATGGAGATGGTAAAATTGGGCAATCAAAATTGAAGGCGTGTACCAGGCTTTTGTCTTGTTGCGCATGACTGGATTGCTGGAAACGACGTCACCAGGTAACTAATAGGTCGATTTATGAAAAGTAACATGCTCATATAGTGCAAGGTAAATTAAGCACGCGCACGCTATGCTTGGTGCTTTCAGGGTAGTGTGCGCTGTAAAGGTATAAGCGATCCAGGGGCGTAGCAATAGGGGGTGCAGCGGTAGCGACCGCCTCAGGGCCCTTGGGTCAGAGGGGCCCGAAGAGCCCTCCCTCAACTACAGTATTAGCTCTCTATTGGTCCTGTGCTCATAATAATCACTTCTATTGATACTTTGAATAGTGGTAATCACTATCAAATTGTTCCCCATCCCCTTCTTGCACATCTGACACTGTGGAAATCCTTGGCAAGTTTTGGTGTGCCATATCAATTGTTATGTATAGAGTGCTTGGGGGGCCCCATTGTAAAACTTCCATCTGGGCCAACAGCTCCTTAGCTACGCCACTGAAGCGATCGTTGTAAATTATTTGCAATAGTGCAGTAGCGCTACCACGATACTTGAATAGTGTCTGATACTACGGTAATTAACATAGTACTGCACTATCGCTAGTAGTTTGCAACGATCGCGCATACCTTACCACTTTAGGACCAGAGCAATTTTCACTGCCCATTCACTTCACTTATTGCTCCAAAGGATAGATATTAGCCTACGGAAGTCAATGAGGTTTTAAGAGCGCACACTGAATTTACATTGTGCTATGTGAGCACGTTACTTTTCATGAATTAACCTATAGCTCTGGTTTTCCATATTTTTAAGCCGTGTCCTTGACAGGTACTAATGTACTTAGAGGAACTTCAATGAATAAAATTGGAGTATTCTACGTAGCTAATCAGCCTAGGCAAAGCTTCACTGGGAGGGCAGGGCTACATTCAATTTACAGCAATATACAGTGGGATGCAAAAGTTTGGGCAACCTTGTTAATCATCATGATTTTCCTGTATAAATCGTTGGTTGTTACGATAAAAAAAAATCAGTTAAATATATCATATAGGACAGGGGTCCCCAACCCCCGGTCCGCGACCCAATACCGGGCCGCGGGGCGTTTCGCACCGGGCCGCGGCAAATCCCCTGCCTCACAATGATTTTTTTGCTGGTGACTACCGTCCCGCCCCCTCCTTCATTAGCCGCGAGTGCATGCGGCTACATCTCCGCCTGCACGCATTAGAGCGCAGCCGCGGAAGCCGGAAGTCACGCCCAGCCCATCCCATCTTTCTCGGCGTCAGCGTGTGTAGCCTATGCAGCTGCGCTTTTCCCGGGCAGTGTGAGGCAGCGAGACGGGGATAGCGTGCCGTGATAGCGTGGCCGTGGTGGACCGTATTCAAAATACATTCTCTTCTCGGTAAGGCGGCTGTCTATATACCAGCGTTTTTCCACCTTTGAATCTAGCCTCACTACCTGTTCCGATACTTCTGTGCTGCATAGGTCAGGCCTTAGGCCTGGGATTGTTACACATGCAATTTAACAAGTATGCAGTGATCATAGTTATGTGCAGTTTTTGATCCACCTCTTGCTGGCTTGTTTGCGGGCTAACTATACTTGCTATACTGGGCTAACTATACTTGCTATACTGGGCTAACTATACTTGCTATACTGGGCTAACTATACTTGCTATACTGGGCTAACTATACTTGCTATACTGGGCTAACTATACTTGCTATTCTGGGCTAACTATACTTGCTATTCTGGGCTAACTATACTTGCTATACTGGAATAACTACTGGCTATACTGGGCTAACTATACTTGCTATACTGGGCTAACTATACTTGCTATACTGGGTTAACTATACTTGCTATACTAGGCTAACTGTACTTGCTATACTGGGCTGACTGTACTTGCTATACTGTGGTAACTGCACTAGCTATAGTGTGGTAACTGTACTTGCTATAGTGTGGTAACTGTACTTGCTATACTGGGGTAACTATACTTGCTATACTAGGCTAACTGTACTTGCTATACTGGGGTAGCTATACTTGCTATACTAGGCTAACTGTACTTGCTATACTGGGGTAGCTATACTTGCTATACTAGGCTAACTGTACTTGCTATACTGTGGTAACTGTACTTGCTATACTGTGGTAACTGTACTTGCTATACTGTGGTAACTGTACTTGCTATACTAGGCTAACTGTACTGGCTATACTGTGGTAACTGTACTTGCTATACTGGGGTAACTATACTTGCTATACTAGGCTAACTGTACTTGCTATACTGGGGTAGCTATACTTGCTATACTGGGCTAACTGTACTTGCTATACTGTGGTAACTGTACTTGCTATACTGGGGTAACTATACTTGCTATACTAGGCTAACTGTACTGGCTATACTGTGGTAACTGTACTTGCTATACTGGGGTAACTATACTTGCTATACTAGGCTAACTGTACTTGCTATACTGTGGAAACTGTACTTGCTATACTGTGGAATCTAAGAAAAAAGGGGGGGCTGCTGCCGCTAACACTAGCCACGCCCACTCACCCCTCCCACCCACCCCGCCCCCAGGGGGGCCCCGGAGAAAATTTTGGTCGGGATAGTGGGCCCCGGGCTCAAAAAGGTTGGGGACCCCTGATATAGGAGACACACAGTGACATTTGAGAAGTGAAATGAAGTTTATTGGGTTTACAGAAAGTGCACAGTAATTATTTCAATAAAATTAGGCAGGTGCATAAATTTGGGCACTGTTGTCATTTTATTGATTCCAAAACCTTTACAACTAATTATTGGAACTCAAATTGGCTTATTAAGCTCAGTGACCTCTGACCTACATACACAAGTGAATCCAAGTAGGAGAAAGAGTATTTAAGGGGGTCAAGTGTAAGTTTCCCTCCTCTTTTAATTTTCTCTGAAGAGTAGCAACATGGAGGTCTCAAAACAACTCTCAAATGACCTGAAGACAAAGATTATTCACCATTATGTTTTAAGGCAGGGGTCAGGAACCTTTTTGGCTGAGAGAGCCATAAACGCCACATATTTTAAAATGTATTTCTGTGAGAGTCATAAAATATGTTTCAAACTGGCACAGTGTACATGCGCAGCAGAGGGCTCACGTCTCTGTTGCCATGGTGAAGTGTATACAGTTGATCCTCCAGGCAGCGTAAGTGTCAGACACGTCTTCAGCTTATCTTGGGTTTCAGCAACACCAGCAATTTCCCTGCGAGCCAGACAGCAGAAACACCGACTAACAGCTTAAACAATTATTTAGCTGACTTGGGAGTTGATTTACTTTGTAGGACTAGATCCCTGCACTTTGGCCCAATAGGCTGCCTGTCAAGTGACAGGCAGCCTATTGGGCCAATCAAAGTGCGGGGATCTCGACCTACAAAGTCACTGGACCTGACAGAGTCCAGAGTGGAACAATTGGAGCAGTTTTTCGTTTTGGGGTAGCACGAGTAAATTAGTAGTGCACGCTACAGCAGTAGCGTACCTACTTTGGGAAATTGTTTTTCCACTGCCACACTAAGCTGTGCTGCTTGAGCAGTGTAGCTTAGTGAATCGACTGCTACTGATTTGTATGTGAGCCAGATGTAGCCATCAAAAGAGCCACATCTCGCTCCCGAGCCATAGGTTCTACCCCTGGTTTAAGGGAAGGATACAGAAGGCTATCTCAGGCCCAGTTCATCAAAACCGCTAGCGGATCGTAGAAACGCTAGCGGTTTTTGGAGCGTATTTCAGATCGATTCTAGGCATGTTTAGAGAAGTTTTCGAAACATGCCTAGCGTTTTTGTGTAGCAGATTACAAATACTTTTACAGTAAAAGCTGTTATTGAACAGCTTCTGTAACAAAAACGCCTGGAAAACCGCTCTGATGTAGTGTTTTCCACAGCGGTTTGCGTTTTTCCTATACTTTACATTGACGAAGCGCTTCTGAAAACCGCAAACGTGCAGCAGGAGGACGTTTGCGGTTTGGAAAAAACCTCAAACCGCTGGTGTGCACCATCCCATTGAAATACATTAGCCAAGCATTCTCACTGGTGGATCGCTGCTAAAACTGCGCAGTGTGCACTGGGCCTCAGAGATTTCAGCTGTCTGTTTCCACAGTTAAGAACATATTGAGGAAATGGAAGACCACAGGCTCAGTTCAAGTTAAGGCTCGAATTGGCAGACCAAGAAAAATCTTGGATAAACGGAAGCAATGACAGTCAGTCAATCCACAGTCCAGCACCAAAGACCTACAACATCATCTTGCTGCAGATGGAGTCACTGGACACCTTTCAACCATTCAACGCACTTTACACAAAGAGATGCTGTATGCGAGAGTTAGATGGCCAGTAGGTGCAGTTTGCCCGTGCGCACCCCCGTCTTGCTTCCGCAGCTGAGAGTGTTCTGCGCCTGCGCAGTAAGTACAGAGTGCGACCGGCCACGGGAGCATGGCGGGACACATGCACACGCAGTATGCCCCGACTGGCAAAGCTATCAGGGCTTCTACCGGCAAAACGAGGCGGAGGAAGACGCCGGGAGATTGATCGGCGCGGAGGGAACTGGAGGAAGCCCCAGGTATGTATGAAACTTTTATATTTTATCTCTGGTACAATTTAGCGACTTACATTATCAAGTTCTGCAAAAGATTAAGCTGGCGGTTTCTTGGTGGCACGAGCTGCAAATTGCTTTGAAATTGCCATGCATGATGATTGAAAAGAATCAGTATCACTAGCAAAGTGGGGCAGGCAGAGTGGCTGCAATTTGGCCAAACTGCAGGCACTCCAGTGGAGTATGAGAGGAATCGCTGCCGGGAGACTTGGGCGCATGATAAAGCCGGTATGGCTTATCCTGCTCCTGCACAAGTTCCCGGCGACGTTAAATACTATTCCCCCTCCAGGCCGCCATGGATAGTGGGGAATGAAATAATTTTGGCTTCCAGCAATTGCTGGAGGCCAAATTATAGTGTTTTATAAGTAGCTTTAGCTCAGTCTTCTGATGGCGCTGAAGTTACTCCCTGTGCGCAGCTATAGCCGCAAATTCCTGTTACGGCCTTTGGTGGCGCCGGCTGCGCCCAAATCTCATGCGCTGGACTGGAAGTGTTATATTCCAGTGGGGTCACCTTCATCCACTTTTTTTTTTATTGGCTTAGTGATTTTTGAATTGTTAGCGTTGCTAAAAGCGTACTAGTGGGCCCTACACCGAAGTGTACAGTTCGCATAATGGGAAAGAAAGTATGTTAAAATTATACACAGGGAGTGGTCACTAATAGTGACCAACATCCGAGAAAGTTGTCTGTTTCACACTTGTGTTGACCTTGGTTTGGATCTGGGGAGGTAGCACTCTACAATAATTGTGTCTGGTAATGCAAATGATTACGCATAAATGGATAATTAATCATGCAGAAAGTCTGGAGTTTATGCAGTCCGTATACTGTACAAACAGAGAACTGTTGCCATGGTTGCAAAGAAATAAAATTTTAGCTTACATTTAGTTGTGTAAATTCTTAACTGGCTGCTAATCGAAATGGAAAGAACATTTTTATTAACATTAAATTACAAAAAAAGTCTTGTGCTGCACTGATGTATGTTTATAGCAATATTCTAGAGAAAGTGGGATTTCCCTTTAAACTTAAGCGAGGCTGCATGATGAAGGACTTGCCGTGTGCTCTGAAGATTATGGACTCCATGCATGCCTCGTCCGCAACAGATTAAAAACTTAAAATACCTGTATCTTGGCAGCAGGCAGTTTCCTGTGTCAATATTAACACAGGAGAGGTAGTAGAGACTCACTCAGCAGTGACAGGTGTAATAAACAGGGTTCCCTCCATCGCTCAGCCCTGCTGCAGCTAAGTGTACAGGACAGGCTGCAGTGTTGTACAACCAACCTCACTACATAGAAAAGATACAAACTGGAGACAACCACCTATAAAATACACAACAGCTTACATGTATGATGGACATTAATCCTATCCACAATCTTGTACTAGCAAGGCCTTTTACACAAGTGACTTTTCAGTCTAAAGGTGGCCATACCCGCGTTAGATTAGCGACAGATAGATCAGAAATCTATCTGATGATCAGTGGCGTAGCTAAGGAGCTGTGGGCCCCGATGCAAGTTTTACAATGGGGCCCCCCAAGCACTCTATACATAACAATCGATACGGCGCACCAAAACCTGCCAATGGCAACTACAGTGTCAGAGGTGCAAGAAGGGGATGGGAACAGTTTGTTAATGATTACCACTATTCAAAGTATCTATAGAAGTGATTATTATGAGCACAGGACCAATAGAGAGCTAATACTGTAGTTGAGGGAGGGCCCTTTGGGGCCCCTCTGGCCCAAGGGCCCTGATGTGGTCGCTACCTCTGCACCCCCTATTGCTACGCCCCTGCTGATGATCTATCTGATGTGTTTAGGAGCATGTTTTACTAGGAACAGATTTCCAATAGATTTCAGTTTGAAATCTATTGAAAATCGATCTGATGGCATTTTTTTTCCATCAGATTTCCATTAGGGCCAATACAAAATGATAAGCAATCTCAACAGATCGACCTAGATTTTCCAGCCTGCCAGATCTATTGAAATCGATTGACCAATCGATCGATTTGCGGCCGATTTCGATCTATTTGCAATCGGCCAAAAATCGGCTGAATGTATGGGCCCCTTAAGATAAACATTGTATGTATCCCGTTGCAGAGATGTCCTGAGGCAAGTTCTACACTGAGTGGACAAAAAATTAGATACATCCCTTATTTGAAAGTGAACCAATCCAAAGTGACGCAGAATGACGTAACAATGCAAAGTTGCTTATATAAGGCATGCTCGGTTTTGGATGATGTAGTTATCATGGAAGTTAATGTCAAAATGGGTGAGACAAAAGATTAGAATGACTTTGAACGAGGAATGATTGTCTGTGCAAGAAGAGTTGGTGCTAGTATCTCCGAAACAACGACTTTAGGATTTTCTCACCCAACAGTATCTTGAGTGTTTAGAGAGTGGCAGGGGTGTTGCTAGCCCCAAAGATCAGTGGCACGTGCCCTGATCTATTCTGGGGTGCCCTGAATGCCCACAGGCAGAGTCACCTGTGGTGCTTCAGTGGTGGGCATGCTGGGAGCGGTAGTGCATACATTGGGGGTATGCTGGGTGCTGCAGTGCCTCTATGTAGGCATACTGGGTTCTGTGGTGCCATGCTGGGAGCTGTGATGCCTTTATGGGGGCATGCAGGGAGCTGTGGTTCTTCTATGGGGCATGCTGGGAGTTGTGGTGCCTCAATGGAAGGCCCATGGGAGGGGGTTCACTAGAAGGTCAGTGAATGCTATGGGGGAACTGCCAGATAACCTGGCCTAGCCCACCCAGCAGAAAGCCAGACCAGCCAGCACAGAAGCCAGGTAACTCTGCCCATGTTTAAATGACACCGCCTATTTATGTGATATGCTGCGTATTTTTATTTCTTTTGGGGGGTGTTGTGGTAATGGAGAGGGGGCTTCATCCAACAATTTGCTGGGCAGGCCTACTTAGACCGCTGTTAAGTTCATGTAAATTTGGCTCCATCCATGACCACACCTACATTATGGTGCATGGCCACACCCATTTTCTGACTGGAGTGCCCAAACCAAACCAAACTCTTAGGTTCCTAGCAACGTTCCTGGAGAGTGGCAACAGAGAGAAAAAAACTTCAAGCAGTAAGGACTATTCTGGTCAAAAAAGGCTGGTGAACAAGAGAGGTAAAAGGCCAGTAGCATGCATAGTCTGCGGCAACAACACAACAAACTACAGCTGAATTCAATGCAATGCATCACAAAGCATTTCCCATTGTACAAGACAGTCTTCGCGAAGGATGGGCTTTAGCAGCAGCAGAATAGGGATGATTAATGACTTACAAATTGTCCTGAAATTATGCAAATTTTTATGCAAATATATGCACTTTGAAAATGAACCAATCAATTTAAACCCAGGTTTAAATTGATTGGTCCATTTTCAAGTTGCATATATTTGCATAAAATTTGCATAAACTCGGAAAAGATGCCTGTTGTGGGCCCTTGCCATCAGGTTTGTTTAACCCATTCGCGTTCCGTCGTTTTCACTTGAGAAATGTTCACCTCCCATTCATTAGCCTATAACTTTATCACTACTTATCACAATGAACTGATCTATATCTTGTTTTTTCCGCAACCAATTAGGCTTTCTTTGGGGGGTACATTTTGCTAAGAGCCACTTTACTGTAAATGCATTTTAACAGGAAGAATAAGAAAAAAACGGAAAAAACATTATTTCTCATTTTTCAGCCATTATAGTTTTAAAATAATACAGACCTCCATAATTAAAACTCACGTATTGTATTTGCCCATATGTCCCGGTTATTACACCGTTAAAATTATGTCCCTATTACAATGTATGGCGACAATATTTTAATGGGAAATAAAGGTGCATTTTTTCCGTTTTGCATCTATCACTATTTACAAGTTTAAAATAAAAAAAATATAGAAATATTTCATCTTTACATTGATATTTAAAAAGTTTAGACCCTTAGGTAAATATTTACATGTTTTTGTTTTTTTATTGTAATGGTTTTTTTTTTTATATTAAACATTTTATTTGGATATTTTTGGGAGGATGGGAGGTAAACTATAGTTTTATAATGTAATTGTGTGTTGGCTTTAATTTTTTTTACTTTTAGTTGTAGTTTTACTTTTTGGCCACAAGATGGCGGCCATGAGTTTGTTTACATGACGTCACTCTAAGCGTAACACACGCTTAGAGTGACGCAGAGGGGAGGCAACGGCCAGAAAAAGCACAGCTTTCGAGAGAAGCTGGCGCTTTTTCAGCGAGGGAGAGGAATCAGTGATCGGGCCCCATAGCCCGATGCATTGATTCCGTGGCTACCGAATCAGTGGCCGGGAGTGCGCGTGCACGCGCGCGATCGGCCGCGGGAGCGTGCATGGTTCCTGGACGTAGTTTCTACGTCCAGGAACCAAAACAGGTTAATCTCATTTTGGTTTAAGGAACATCAATCACAGTTTAACCTGGTTCCATGGCTAGCTCAGTCCCCTGATCTCAATCCTACTGAGCAATGAGCATTTGTGAGACAAAGTCAAAAGATCACCTCGAAGCTTGGAAATGCCACCATTCAATATGTCCTAACTTAGAGCTGCCATCAGCAACAGTATTGACATCTTGTTGAGTCAATGCTACGAAGAATACGACTGTGATCAGAACTTGAGGGCTGGTTCACACATAATCGCAGCTGTGAGGTGGACGTTCCGTCTGTTTTGCATCCACTTGTAACAATTAAACCCGTCCGTTATGCGTCCGCACCCCATCCATTCCATTTCCATCCGTTCACTCCTGCGTCCATCACGTCCACCTGCACGCATTACCACTGACCTGACTTACCACCGCCGCTTGGCAGGGCAGTTTCTAGGCTAAACTGCACCCAGGGTGAGGGCCCTTTCACCCCCCCCCCCCCCCGTGGAGCCAGGTGTAGTTGCACCCAGTATAGGTAGCCAGCTATATGTCCCCCCAGTCCAGGTAGCCAGTATAATTGCCCCCAGTATACAGTAGGTTAGCCAGGTAGATGCCTCCAGTATAGGTGGCCAGTATACAGGATCTTCTCAAAATATTAGCATATTGTGATAAAGTTCATTATTTTCTGTAATGTACTGATAAACATTAGACTTTCATATATTTTAGATTCAAATACACACAACTGAAGTAGTTCAAGCCTTTTATTGTTTTAATATTGATGATTTTGGCATACAGCTCATGAAAACCCAAAATTCCTATCTCAAAAAATTAGCATATTTCAGCCGACCAATAACAGAAAAGTGTTTTTAAAACAAAAAAAGTCAACCTTTAAATTATTATGTTCAGTTATGCACTCTATACTTGGTCGGGAATCCTTTTGCAGAAATGACTGCTTCAATGCGGCGTGGCATGGAGGCAATCAGCCTGTGGCACTGCTCAGGTGTTATGGAGGCCCAGGATGCTTTGATAGCGGCCTTAAGCTCATCCAGAGTGTTGGGTCTTGCGTCTCTCAACTTTCTCTTCACAATATCCCACAGATTCTCTATGGGGTTCAGGTCAGGAGAGTTGGCAGGCCAATTGAGCACAATAATACCATGGTCAGTAAACCATTTACCAGTGGTTTTGGCACTGTGAGCAGGTGCCAGGTCGTGCTGAGAAATGAAATCTTCATCTCCATAAAGCTTTTCAGAAGATGGAAGCATGAATCCACTTTTGAACCAGAAACAGAGGCAGAAGTGCCTGACCTGGGCTACAGAGAAGCAGCACTGGACTGTTGCTCAGTGGTCCAAAGTACTTTTTTCGGATGAAAGCAACTTTTACATGTCATTCGGAAATCAAGGTGCCAGAGTCTGGAGGAAGACTGGGGAGAGGGAAATGCCAAAATGCTTGAAGTCCAGTGTCAAGTACCCACAGTCAGTGATGGTCTGGGGTGCCATGTCAGCTGCTGGTGTTGGTCCACTGTGTTTTATCAAGGGCAGGGTTGCCTATCAGGAGATTTTGGAGCACTTCATGCTTCCATCTGCTGAAAAGCTTTATGGAGATGAAGATTTCATTTTTCAGCACGACCTGGCACCTGCTCACAGTGAGTAGTGACAAAACCACTGGTAAATGGTTTACTGACCATGGTATTACTGTGCTCATTTGGCCTGTCAACTCTCCTGACCTGAACCCCATAGAGAATCTGTGGGATATTGTGAAGAGAAAGTTGAGACGCAAGACCCAACTCTCTGGATGAGCTTAAGGCCGCTATCAAAGCATCCTGGGCCTCCATAACACCTGAGCAGTGCCACAGGCTGATTGCCTCCATGCCACGCCGCATTGAAGCAGTCATTTCTGCAAAAAGATTCCCGACCAAGTATTGAGTGCATAACTGAAAATAATTATTTGAAGGTTGACTTTTTTTTGTTTTAAAAACACTTTTCTTTTATTGGTCGGCTGAAATATGCAAATTTTTTGAGATAGGCATTTTGGGTTTTCATGAGCTGTATGCCAAAATCATCAATATTAAAACAATAAAAGGCTTGAACTACTTCAGTTGTGTGTATTTAAATCTAAAATATATGAAAGTCTAATGTTTATCAGTACATTACAGAAAATAATGAACTTTATCACAATATGCAAATTTTTTGAGAAGATCCTGTAGTTGCCCCCACTATAGGTTAGATAGGCAAGTGCCCCCAGTATAGATTTAGGTGGGTGCCTCCAATATAGGTAGCCAGTATAGTTGCCCTCAGTATAGGTTAGATAAGTAGGTGCCTCCAATATAGGTAGCCCACAGTATAAGTTAGATAGGTAGAAGCCCCCAGTTTAGGTTACATAACGGCAGGGAGGTGAGTTTCTCTATACAAGGCTTCCCTGCGCTAACTCTGCAGTGGAGGCGGGAGCACAGAGGGCAGCCCCGCAGAGAGAAAGCGAGGGAGAAGTCGGGCCTGCACGTCCCTAGAAAGGGGGCTGCCGCTTGGTCCCTTCTAAACAGCCTAGAGGCCAGCAGAAGCATGGGGCTCTCCATAGGCTGCAGCAAGCCAATTCTCAGAGAGAATTCTCAGGGAGAATTTCCATTGGTCCAAAATCAGGGGCGTCGCTAGGCCATTTGATCCGGGGCACCAGCCTGGAACCTGTTGCCATGGTGCCCCGTTCTATCATGGCCCCCTGTGCCCCGTCCTCTCTGGCTCCCCTCATCAGACCTCAGATTGCGGCGACTCTGCCCGCCTTCACTCCCTCTCACTCCCCAACCCTCCTCTCCCTTCCCCCGCTGGTCCCCCGCACGTCCCCCGGTCATCTTCAAACAGCGGCAGCTTACCTCTGCCTGGAATCCAGCGTGGAGTGGAGACCAAAGCCGCAGACCTCTCTCTTCCTCCTGTGTTCCACTAGTGACCGGCTTCTGCTAATGACGCTGATCGCATCATTAGGAGAAACTGAGCATGGGGAAACAGCCGGAGGAAGAGAGAGGTCTGCGGCTGTGCTCTCCACTCCACGCTGGATTCCAGGCAAAGGTAAGCTGCCGCTGTTTGTAGATGTGTGGGGGGAGGAGGAGGATGAGGGGGCCGAGCGGAGGGGGGGGGGGGGGGGGGAGTGCAGCCAGGCAGCCCCTCTGAAAGCCCCATACCTACCTGCCTACCCATACTGAAAGCCCCCTACCTACCTACCTATACTGAAAGCCCCCTACCTACCTACCTATACTGAAAGCCCCATTACCTACCTACCTATACTGAAAGCCCCATTACCTACCTACCTACCTATACTGAGGACCCCACACCTACCTACCTACCGTACCTACCTATACTGAGGACAAATACCTACCTATACTGAAACCCCCCTACCTATCTACCTATACTGAAAGCCCCATACCTACCTACCTATACTAAGGACCCCATACCTACCTACCTATATTGAGGACCCCATACCTACCTACCTATACTGAAAGCCCCATACCTATCTACTTATACTGAAAGCCCTATACCTACCTATACTGAGGAACCTTATACCTACCTATACTGAAAGCCCCATACCTACCTACCTATATTGAGGACCCCATACCTACCTACCTATACTGAAGACCCCTATACCTAGCTATCTATACTGAAGGCATCTATACCTAGCTACATATGCTGAAACAAAGCCCCCCGGCCCAGCAAAGTAAAGCCCCTGGGCCCCAGACAAGCAAAGCAAAGCCCCCAGCCCAGCCTAGCAAAGCCTCAGCAATGCAAAGTCCCCGGTCCCAGCAAAGTAAAGCCCCTGGGCCTCAGCCCAGCAAAGCAAAGCCCCAGGGCACTAGCCCAGCAAACCAAAGCCTGCAGCAAAGCAAAGCCTCCAGGCCCCAGCCCAGCAAAGCGTACAGCCAAGCAAAGCTCCCAGCTCAGCAAAGCCTAGTAAAGCCCGCAGCCCAGCAAAGCGTCCAAAAATGCCCTCACCACAGTTAAGCCCACAGCAAATTGCCCAGCAAAGCCCCAGGCCCAGCACCCAGCAATGCCAGGCTGGCACAGCATCACCACTAGCCAGGCAGCCCAGCATCACCGCAAGATGAGTACAGCACACAGGCCAGCCAGCCGAAAACAAGACAGAAGCCAGGTGAGGGGCTTATTTATGTGAAATACTGCCTATCGAATATATTTAAGTTACACCACTGCTATGTTCATGTACATTTGGCCCCACCTATGACTACGCCCACTTTCCATGACATGGCCATGCCCTTTTTTTGCCGCGATGCACAATCTTTTCCTCCTGGTGCCCAGGGGTGCCCTGGATCTCCCAGGAACCTAGAAACGCCCCTGACCAACATGAACCAATGAGAATTCTCCCTGTTGCTCAGATTCCCATTGGTCTTTTGCAGCCCAATGGAGATCCCCATGCCAGTGCCGGCCACTGGGCTGTTTAAAAGGGACCGAGCAGCGGCGATGGGTGGCAGGACATGTGAGGGCCAATCAATCAAAAGAACCGCACACCTGAAGCAGAGCGAGGCTGGTGCAAGGAACCATAGCAGCAGTAATCCAACATATCGAAAGAGGGGTCCACACACAGACTTTTCAGATACAATGTGACTTTTATTGTCCCAATGCACACATACACGACATCTAATGGCTTGGATGATTTGCTCCTGAAAAGCCTGTGTGCGGACCCCTCTTTCGATTTGAAGGAGATGTGAGGCAGCAATCGAAATGAGCAACACGGATGCAGCAACCAGCCTAGTGAGAACGGACAGTGTCTGTTCTCATAAGCTTCTATTGGACACATTTTCCCATCCGGTCTGGGGAAAATGTGCCAAGTTGGGACTCTGCGTTCCCTAGCGAATGGATCCGTGTTTTTTAAGTGGAAGCGGATCTTATTTTTAACATAGGATCAGTTTCCTGCGTTTAAGCGGAGTTTAAGAAAATGTCCTGAACAGGTATGGTTTTAAAGCATGTGTGAACCTGCCCTAAAGGTGGACCAACTCATTATTACTAAAGCTTCAGAAGGGTACCCTACTTTTGCTAAACATTGCACTAACACACAGGCTACTTTTGCCAGAGGTACTGCCTCTGTCTGTGAAGCATGAGATTGTGAGTATGACTTTGGGGTCAGTTCAGTATGTGGGTAGGCAGGCCCATAACGTGGGCAGCCACGTTCTATGTCACAATATGTCATGCAATGTCCGAACAATTCCAGGTGTGTGTGTTTTTAATGTCTGCATAATGTAATGTAGTCCTTTGTTCTCCCACTCACCTTGCCTGCCGCAACCCGTTCCGTCGCAACCCTACTACCCCTTTCACTGTAATGGATATGTCGCAAGCCTGTAGGCTGGTGACACGTCAGTACTGCCTTGATCTTGAGCTGTTGCTGGAGAAATCCAGTCCCGGTCCATGCCAGATGACATTAACTTGATGTGTGTATGGGTAGTTTTAGAGCCTGGTACACACATTCAAATTTGATTGTTCAATGACTGGCAATTTTTGCCTATTCCATGTAGTATGAGAGCTTACCTACACAATCTGTTCATAGTAATCAAAATCTGTTGGCCCTCATGCTACATGGAGGTTGTAAAATCAGTCAGTGATTGGGCCTTCCTTAAAGAGAATCTGTATTGTTAAAATCGCACAAAAGTAAACATATCAGTGCGTTAGGGGACATCTCCTATTACCCTCTGTCACAATTTCGCCGCTCCCCGCCTCATTAAAAGTGGTTAAAAACAGTTTTAAAAAAGTTTGTTTATAAACAAACAAAATGGCCACCAAAACAGGAAGTAGGTTGATGTACAGTATGTCCACACATAGAAAATACATTCATACACAAGCAGGCTGTATACACCCTTCCTTTTGAATCTCAAGAGATCATTTGTGTGTTTCTTTCCCCCTGCAGCTATCTTCCACTGAAGTGTCAGGCTGTTTCTTCCTGCAGAGTGCAGACAGCTCTGCCTGTATGTAATTCCTCAGTATGTGAAAGCCCAGCCAGCTTAGAGGAGGATTTATCCAGCTTGTAAAAGATAAGAGAGAAGAGAGAAGCTGCCCTAATCTAAATAGTGCAGAGAGGGGACTGGAGGGGGGAGATGCATCACAGAACCACAACACTGAAGAACTTGGCAGCCTTCCAGACACAGGCTGACAAGTCTGACAAATGAGAGATAAGTTGATTTATTACAGAGATGGTGATAGTAGAACGTGCTGCAGTAAGCCAGAACACATTAGAATAGCTTTTGGAACTTGTAGGATGATAAAAAACAGGATGCAATTTTTGTTACGGAGTCTCTTTAAAGGCTCATACACACGTCCAACATGATGCACAACCAACCATACATGACCAAACTCACAACAAGTTGTTTACCTGACAAGTACGTACACACGTGCCAAGTGCCAACCAACTAAACAACCAACTCACTTAAATACCATGCGTGCAAGCTAAATGAACAAATTCACAACATGTCCTCATTCAAAAACAACAAAGTTGTTCAAAAGACTTGACACTACAAAATGCAAATCGCTATCGCAATCGCTAGCTTTAATGAGCGTTTTGTAAGCAATTTCATGATCGTTTCTGGCGATTTTGGTAGCGATTTTAAAAAGTGTATGCTTTTTTGCCATCGATTGTGTAGCGATTTGAGATTAGCATTTTTAATTCTGTTTGGTCCTTTCAATTAATTTTATTTTTTCTACAGTGTGCAGTAATTTAAAAACGGTAGCAAATCGCTCTGTATGGTGATTCATGAGCGATTACACCAGCGTTTATATATTTTACATTGCAGAAATGCTAACACAAATGCTAATGCCACCAAAATGCTACATGTTCTGCGTTTGAGATTTTGGTAATCGCAATCGCTACAATGGAATTTGGCCCATCCATTAACATTAGCTGAGCATTTAGGGAAATCGCTATCGCTCAAAAAAATCGCTCTAGTGTGTTCCAGCCCTGATGGTTGGTCAGATTGATCCACCGGTTGAATCTGACAACCTGTTATCAGTTGGTCATCTGGTTGTTTGTCAACTGTACACACACCCAAGTTATCTTCCCAACAGACAAGTTTGAAAGATAGTTGGACAGATTGTTGGTACGTGTGTATGAGCCTTAAGGTCTTAAAACCTGAACTGAAAATAAAAAGTCAGAATAACCATACACAGGTCATACTTACCTCCTGTGTAGTCTACTCCTCAATCCCTTTCTCCTCTCCTGTGTCCCATTTGTCCACTGTGATCAATGGAATTCTCCGTCCTCCATTTTAAAAATGTCCATTACCCCATAACAGCTTCCTGGTCAGCACACTGTGTTAAACTGTAATATCACCCACTTGAGCCATAGGGAAACATGGACATTACCTTGCACATGGACATTATGATGATTGCTGTTGTAACTGACAGCTGCTGATATATAACTGACAGCAACTGGTATATTTCACTTCTGACAAAATATTGTCAGAACTGGAAGGGATCACTGTAAGAAGAAAGTGGTGAATTCTGAGAGGAACTGAAGGTGAGGTAAGTATGTAATATTCATTTGCAACTACATCCTGTGTTTATTTTAAATAATGTTACTCGCTTCAGGTTCCCTTTAAGCCTGGTACACACATCCAATATTGATTGGCCAATAATCATGTTGCTCTTGAATTTTTTGGATCACAAATGATCTGCAAATGGTTGTACAGCAGAAGGCAAGCCATAAAGTGTACCCGAGCCGAAGCTCATTACAAAATTGGATACTTACCTAAAGAGAGAGAAGCCTCAGCATCCTATTGAGGCTTCCCTAGCTGGTCTGATGTCCCTCGTTGCTGAGTACGCCCCCCCCCCCATTGAAGATTAGCGACAATATATTGTCTTGTCGCTAATCATATTGGGGTCACGCTGCTGGTCTTCCTGTATTGTGGCCATGTGAGCCCGCCCATGCAGTAAGCAGCAGCTGCGGGTTCCGTGGTACTGTGCATGCGGGGGTGGGCTCGCACGGCTACTGCGTGGCATGATACAGGAAGACGAGGTGCACCTTACAGGACAACTGTAGTGAAAAGAATATGGAGGCTGCCATATGTATCCAGTTGCCTGACCCCCCTTTGCCTTGGCGCCCTGTTGGTCTATTTGACTGCAGTAGTGTTTGAATCACACCAGCAACAAGCAAACAAACACCTGATATGCTGCATGCTGGTTCAGGGTCTATGTCTAAAAGTGTTAGAGGCAGAGTATCAGCAAGATAGCCAGGTAATCGCTAATGTTTAAAAGGAAATAAATATGGCAGCCTCCATATTCCTCTCATTACAGTTGTCCTTTAAAGCCCATACACATGTTACATAAAACTCAGCCGTGGTGGCCGATAACCAGGGCCGGATTTCTGGGAAGGCCCCAAAGGCCATGGCCTAGGGCGTAAAATCAGATAAGATAAGAAGGGCGGCATGACTTGGGGACAGAAGAGGTCATATGTAAAAGTTAATCACCTCTTCTTGTCCCGCAGAGCAGCCACCCAGTTCCCCAATCCCTGCATCTCTCTCTCACAATTCCTGGTGTGTTATAACAATCAACATCTGCTGTCACCTCCTGAAAATCTTTTGCTGTCGGTAGGTGACAGCAGGCCTAGGGCACTGGAAAGTACAAATCCGGCCCTGCCGATAACATCCGCCTCTGCTGTGAATCCAGCTTGTTTACAGCCGCCCCAACTCACCTCAACTGCTCGGCCAGAGATCCGCTTGCCTGGCGGATTGCTTCGGGCCAAGAGCTTTGTTCCCCCCACTCATCTGTCTCCTGCATGACATGACAGCGGCGCTCCTCTGTTGGTACTCCGCCCCCCCCCATACCGATCTGCAGCAGGCGATGTGCATCAAGTGTGTGTATGGGGCTTTAGATAATGGGAATAAAGTTCACAGTCACATAAACACTTTCAGTGGAGGAATACATACAGTATAATCAAACATATGTGTACATCAGTCCTGGAATACTGACAAGCTAGGAAGAAAGAATGACATGGGCTTTGGTTCCAATAATGGAAAGATAAGGGCCCGTTTTTATTGCGTCGATGCGATCGCATCGCGCCTGAAATAGCCACGGAAGTCCGGATGCAGCCGCCTGTTACTGCCTGGGGGAATGGGATGCATGCTGCGGATATCTGCAGCATTTATCCGATTCTGTTCCAAGGTCGCATTGTATCACAAAATTCACAAGCAACGGAAACTACTCCATTGACATGATTTGGCTTCAGGTTCAGTGCGATGCAAATTTGTGGCTAGTGGAAATGGGCCCTAAGAGTCGCATGATCCTCTGCCATAGTACATATAATATATACCTATTACTCCTATCATAGTACTCTGCTTGAATCTGATAGATAACCTGATAGATAACACTGCGTATTTAACGCTGCTCAGTGGCATAGCAGTGAGGGATGCAGAGGTTGCAACTGCATTGGGGCCCATGGACCAGAGGGGCCCACTTGGGGCTCCTTCCTCTACCACAGTATTAGCTCTTCAATGATGCTATGCTGGTAATGTTACTTTGATATATGTTTTGAATAGAGGTAATCATTGACAAACTGTTCCCCTCCTCTGCTTATACTTTTCATACTGTCTGGATGTCCTTAGCAGGTTTTATTGTGCCATATGAAGAATGTTTGGGGGGAACAATATAAAACTTGCACGGGGGCCCATAGCTCCTTAGTTAAACCATTGACACTACTGCTACTGTACAATCCTATACTACATATATTTCTGTAGTAAATAACGCTCTCTGTATCGCGTAACATCAGGGCCGGTTCTTGACAGGCACATATGAGGGGGCAGACAGAAATTTGCAGGGGGCATTAAAAAAAAATGGCGTGGTCATGCAGCAGACCATGGGTGTGGTCATGGGTGGGGCCAAATACAGTGCTGTGCACTGCAGATTATTGAAAATGTTTTCTCAGGTGTAAGGCCCAGTGCACTCTGAGCGCAGGGACGGATCCTGGGGGGGGGGGGGGGGGGGGGTTGTAGGCGGGTCTCTTGCCCCAGGCGCAGTTTGTTGAATTCTTAAAAAGGTGGCAAAAATGCACTCCGCACCCAAAACCGCTAGCGTTTTGTGGATCTGCTAGCGGCTTTGGTGTGCACTGGGCCTAACACAGAAATATTTTTCTTCAAATACTAATATGCTGCTATTACGTGTTTTTTTAGCACAAATACAGGGCAGATTATTGAAAATTTTTTCTCAGGTGTAACACAAATATTTTTCTTAAAATGCTAATATGCTGCTATTGCGTGTTTTTATTTATTTATTTTTTTAGCACAAATACAGTGCAGATTATTGCATTTTTTTTCTCAGGTGTAACACAGAAATATTTTTCTTCAAATGCTAATATGCTGATATTGCATGTTTTTTTTTTAGCACAAATACAGTTCTGCGCACTGAGGGCCCGAGGTGGCGGCAGATGGCGACGAACACACACAAAATAAATGAGGCAATCTGAATAATTGATTTGCCAGCCAGGCTGCAGTGCACTCTGGCAGTGACACTGATTGACTGACAGGACTGCCAGGGCCGGTGCTTCCATAGAGGTAAAGGGGGCAATTGCCCCAGGGCCCCAGACCCTGTGGGGGCCCCCAAGGTGCCCCTCCAGCTATGGTAATCCATGACAGTGGCTGGAAGGGAGGGCCGACAGGGCCCCCAAGTTACTTTTGCCCCAGGGCCCCATTGTTGCTAGAATCGGTCCTGAGGACTGCTTCAGAGAAGGATTCCTCCTTCTCTGAGAGAGTCGACTCCTCCTCTACGCGAGGCGGCTGCTTGTTGTCCCGCTCCCACCACTGACTGTGTCAGAGAGAGTCGTCTCGGAGAGGAAATAGCGCTCATGTGACTGAGTGAGCACATGACCGCTCACTACACTGACTGTCAGAGCAGGGACAAGGTCCTCCAGCACCCAAGGCTGAGACACCAAAGTGCGCCCCTCTATCCCTCCCACCCCAGCCGTCACACACTGATTGCTCTTAGACTAAGAGGGCCACAGGGCCCACAACCTCCCCAACACCTTAATATCTAGTTATCTGGCTTGCAGTCACTGCTATGTATCCTCTTTTCTTATTTCTTTCTGCTTCATACACAATTAGGAATGACAGCTGAATGAATTATGCGCCCCCTCCTACACTGCGCCCTGAGGCTGGATCCTCTCCAGACTCTGCCCGGCCCTGCTGACTGTGTTCCACAGACCAGGAAGCAGCGGCTCAGAGACAGCGGCTGTGATTTGAGGGGGCAAGAAGTCTATTTGAGGGGGCTCTGCCCCCTCTTGCCACCCCCTAAAGCCGACCCTGCATAACATGCTGATACAGGACACAGAATGCCCTCCTCTAGTACCTAGGTTCTCAAGCAGTGGTACATGTACCCCAGTGGCTACTTCTGATGGGTGGGTACTTGGGCTTGATACAGTTGATTAAGTAAACACATTTAGAAAATGATAATCCAATATAAACAACACCGAATTAGTATTTTAGCTCATGAAAAGTAATAAGAAATGTTTGGAAACTTATCTATAAACTGTAAGGAAAAAGCATGTGCACCATCTGCCCTGCAAATGTGGTTTATTCAGTGTCAGCATACATGTACTGTACTTATCCAGATCGCTGTGTTATTTAAAGGACAACCGAAGTGAGTAGAATATGGAGGGAGCCATATTTATTTGCTTTTAAACAATACCAGTTGCCTGGCAGCAGTAGTGTCTGAATAGCACCAGAAACAAGCATGCAGCTAAACTTGTCAGATCTGACAATAACTTCAGTAACACCTGATCTGCTGCATGCTTGTTCATGGTCTATAGCTAAAGGTATTGAAGGCAGAGGATCAGCATGATAGCCAGGCAACTGATTGTTTAAATATGGCAGCCTCCATATCCCTCTCCTTACAGTTGTCCTTGCAAGGTAAATACAGCAGTTTCAGTCTTCTTCACTCTGATTACACCTCTCTGACACTGCAACTATCCATGCTACGTTTTAAGGCTACACATCAATAACGTTCTTGGGGTCCCCTGTAAAACTCGCACTGGGGTCCCAAGCTCCTTAGTTACGCCACTGCTTCCTATAACATAACCCGATTGCAGAATCTGCGCTGCGGAGTGCGGACAAGTTACGCGTCCACACAAAAGCAAGCCGCAGCTTCTAGTGAATGACTGAATGAGCAGTTCCGCCCCTTTCCTCAGCCTCCACTCCGCCCCACCTCCTTCCTGCAGGCGCCCCTCCTATTGGCCGCCGGCCTCCCCCTGGCTCCGCCCGATGGCACAGCGCACACCGGGGAAGTTGCAGCATCAGGAGCGGAGCGGAGATATCTGCGCGGAGAGATCAGAGGGGAGACACCGGGCAGAGGAAGAGCGACCCGCCCCCTCCACCCCGGCATGTGGTGCTGACATGCCCCGTCTTTAGGGGGCGCCAGTGAGTGAAGAATGTCGGATAAGATGTCAAGCTTCCTGTACATCGGGGACATCGTGTCCCTCTATGCGGAGGGCACCGTGAATGGCTTCATCAGCACTCTGGGGTAAGCGGGGAGCTGTGTCAGGCACCGTGTCTGCAGCTTGTCACATTGCGGTCACAGGAGCGCAAGGAGGAAGTTTGCAAAACTTTTGCAAAAGGCCTCAAACTTTCTGTGCCGCTCCGTGACAATCTCTGTGCAACATATATTGATTGCATATGTTGTGAGTATAGTGTACCCACTGATCTGACTGCAAGCGCGTTATATGCGCTGATCTACCTGTTACTGTGAATGACCTGACGGCAATGTGAATGCACTGACTTGACAGCCCTGATCTATTGCACTGTGTAGGCACTGTTCTGTCTGCATGTGCATTAGACCTTCATGTACACACTGATCTGTCTGCACGTACTGCATATCTTTCTGCATGCACATTGTCATATACACTGAAATGTCTACATGTGCTTCATATACACTGATCTGTTTGCACTATTCTGTTTGCATGCACTTCATATACACTGATCTGTCTTCATGTACTGCATATCTTTCTGTATGCTCATTATTATATACATTGATCTGTCTGCATGCACTTCATATACACTGATCTGTCTGCACTGTTCTGTCTGCATGCACTTCATATACACTGATCTGTCTGCATGTACTGCATATCTTTCTGTATGCTCATTATCATATACACTGATCTGTCTGCATGTACTGCATATCTTTCTGTATGCTCATTATCATATACACTGATCTGTCTGCACGCACTTCATATACACTGATCTGAATGCACTGTTCTGTCTGCATGCACTTCATATACACTGATCTGTCTGCACTGTTCTGTCTGCATGCACTTCACATACACCGATCTGTCTGCATGTACTGCATATCTTTCTATATGCTCATTATCATATACACTGATCTGTCTGCATGCAGTTCATATACACTGATCTGTCTGCACTGTTCTGTATGCATGCACTTCATGTTCACTAATCTGTCTCTACTGTGTATGCACTGACCTGACTGCATGCATGTATGACCTGACAGTCCTGATCTGCTGGCACTGTGTTTGCACTGTTCTGTCTGCATCAGCAGACATAACAAGACAGTTTTTAACTGTACAAGGTTTTGTGGCAGGCTTTCAAAACTAAGTTTTTCTTCAGGCATGATGCAGAACTGATCAGAACACCAGTGTTGGCGCTTTATAAATACAATAAATAAAATAATAAAAATAAACAGTATTACCTGTCCTAAACAACTTTTGTTAATATGTCTTCTTTCTCTCCATGACTAAGGGCTCGTTCACATTGCGTTCCGCTCACGTTAGCGTTCGCGTTGTGGTTTTATTGTAGTGTTGTTTTTTTTTTCATTTACGGCGCTTGGGTTGGCGTTCCGTTTTTGTGAAAAGCGCTTTTCTAAGAGCTTTTCTTGAGCATTTTTTTTAATTCACGCCCTGACGCAAGTCAGGAAGTGAACTCTTTGACCCGGAAAAGAATAAATACAGTGTATTTATTCTTAAAAACGCGAACACAATCGTTGCACAAATCGATTTTGTGAGCGATTGTGTTTATCCTATCGCTTCCATTATAGCAAAGTCACCCCAAAAATGGTCCAGGCACCGATTTTCTGAACACATAGCGCACGAAGCACACTGATAGGAATCTTCTCATAGAGATTAATTGCACCAGCGTCTTGTGGGCGATTTTAAAAATTACCTGCGCTTGAAAAAAGGCTCAAAACGCCTCTATTGTGAATGAGCCCTAAAGGCTGATGCACTTCTAAGCGCTTTTCAGATCGCCAGCGATTGGCTACTGAAACCCTATGAGGATGTTCCCACAGCAGCGTTGTGATTTTTGTAAAATCGCAAACGCTGCATGTAGCATTTTTTGAAGCGATTCAGCTTGAATGAATGAGCAAAAACACTCATTCATTCAAAAATCCCTCTGAAAATCTCTAAGTACTAGTGATTGCAATAGCAATTTTGGTGTGCGCTAGCCCTAACAGCGGACCACATACAACTGGCTTCTGCCTGCATGTACTTCATATACACTGATCTATTCTGCACTGTTTATGACCTGTCTTAGCTTTGTGTGCTCTGACCTGTCTGTACTGACTGGACAGCCCTGACTTGACTGCAGTCCTGTTCTGCTTGCACTGTATATGCACTGTTCTGTCTGCATGTGCTTCATATACACTGACCTGCCTGCACTGTGTATGACCTGTCTGCACCATGTCTGTGCCTGCGCCCTGAATTATCTGATATCACGGTGTATGCCCTGATCTGAGTGCACTCATTTGTCTGTTTGGTATATGCTGTTATAAGATTGTGGATGCGTACAAACTGTACATTATATTTCGTTATGTATAAAAGTACCTATAGACATCAACGGTTTATCTACAGATGGTGCATTATCGAATGTGTTCAACCACTCTACTATTTGCAGAGAATGAAAACCATTTGTTGGAACAGACTCTTAATACCTCCAACTGAGATGAAGACTGTGTAGTTTAAGGGGTGTATAATACCAGTGTGATAGGATTTTGTAATTGATCTCTTGGATTTTGGTGGATAAGGAGGTCTTATGGGCGTATATACATATTTTCTCCTGTTGTACTGGAGTGAATGTTTTGACAATTTCTCTTTCCTATTTATCAAAGAAAGGCACTCTTTGGTCTGTTTGCGACATTAGCAAAAGATAGACCCCAAAAAGGTTTTTTTCCACTGGCTCTGTACCAGAGCATAATTCTTCAAACTCAGTCAACTTTCTCAACTGCGAGGGTAGCACATCTAGGTGTCTTAACATGTATCTAATTTGGAAATAACCCCACTAATCCAGGTCTGGTCTCCCATACGTTCGTGTAAGTTCGGGCGATCGCTGGAAGTCTCGCTCCCTCCGCCATATACATCGCATGACCTCGCACTTAACCCGCCAACAGGAAGAGGCGCCGCTGACAACCGTTGTCAAGGGGACGTCGCAGGAGCCGTTGAGTGGTGAGTACGCATCTTTAGAGGAGATCTAATTAACATGTATAAATATATAGGCAATAAAAAAGCTTGGCAGAGGAGCGTTTGGCCTTAGGCTTTTGCAAAGGACTAGTGGACATTATCTGCGCATGGAGTAAAAAGTTTTAGCCATTTATTTAGGAAAGGGTTCTTTACAGTAAGGCCTCATTCACATTGCGTTCTATTCGCGTTGGACAGTTTTTGAAGCAATTTTTTTTTTCCCTGTTCTGTTCGTTGTACATTTTTTGTTAGCGTTTTTGCATAGTGATTCCGTTTTTTCACTTCCTGACGTTAGTCAGGAAGCGAACTCTTTGATCCGGAAAAGATTAAATGCAATGTATTTATTCTTAAAAACGCGAACACAATTGCTGCACAAAGCGATTTTTGAGTGTTTTTTTGCGTTTTTCCTACACCTTCCATTGTAGTGAAATCGCCCCAACAATGGTCCATGCAGCGCTTCTCTGAGCGGAAAGCGGACGGATCGCCCTTAGGCCCCGTTCACACTGCACGCGTTTCCAGCCGCGTTTTGGAAACGCTTGCAGGTGGCCGACACGCACGACATCAGACATTGCATAGAGTGCAATGTCTGATGTTCACACTGCATGCGTTCCGGACCTGTGCGGTCCGGGAACGCATGCTGCACGCATTTTTTGTAAAAACACATGGCTGTCCCATTCACTTTTCAGTGATGGGATCAGCCACGCAACGCACACAAACGCGGATGGCGTGCGTTCGTACGTGTTGCGGTCCGCACGCGTTCCGCACGCATGGCCATCCGCGTTTGTGATGTGAACTGGGCCTAATAGTGTAATGGTTAAGGGCTCTCCCTCTGACACAGGAGACCTGGGTTCAAATCTCGGCTCTGCCTGTTCAGTAAGACAGCACCTATTCAGTAAGGAGTTTCTTGGGCAAGTCTCCCTAACACTGCTACTGCCTACTGAGTGTGCTCTAGTTGCTGCCTCGCAAGCGCTTTAAGTCTGACAGGAGAAAGGCGCTATACAAATACTGCCATTATTAATCTGAACTAGCGCGTAGGATAGCATGGTGTAAGAGCTTTCAGGGCGATTTTGAAAAATCGCAGGCGCTTAAAAAAACTCAAAAACGCCTCCAGTGTGAATGAGCTCTTATTAAAATGTGGAATGTATTGTCACAGGAAGTAGTTATGGCAAATTCTATATCTGCGTTTAAGGGGACTTAGATGCTTTCCTTGCGTTGAAAGACATTCATGGCTATAAATACTAGGTAATTCCCGGTGGTGTTGATTCAGAGATTTGACATCTGGAGTTGGGAAGGATTTTTTTTCCCTTTTGGGGCTAATTGGACCATGCCTTGTAAGGGTTTCTCGCCTTCCTCTGGGCCAACAAGGATATATGAGGGTGCAGGCTAGAATTGTACTTTATTTTCTGGTTGAACTCGATGGTTGTATGTCTTTTTTTCAAACCCATATAACTATGTAACCTCCATAAGCTTCCTCCATCCCTCTCCACTCTGCTGTTTCAGAGGTGGGAACCCCCCTTGAAGGTTAGGGCCACACTACAAGAGTGAACGCGGCCTCCCTGTGCAGGTGCAGGACGGCTTGTGCAGTAGCCCGGAGCCGCTGCTTGGCAGAAAAAGCCAACCTCATTCAGCTCCGTGCTAGTGCACAGTGCAGGCAAGCTTCAGGCAGCTCCCAGGGCTGCAACAGCAAGGGTGGAGCTTATCCAGAAGCGTCCCTCTACTGAGGTAATTACCCAAATTGACCCATGATCTCAAAGTCTTTTGGGATGAATTTGACAGCTTGGGGGATAAACTTCTTTCATTTTTATCTTTCTAGTTCGTTTAGTTCATTTTTTACAAAGATTATCTGCCGATCGGTCATTTGTTTAAATATCAATTTTATCATACGTGTCTTTCACCTCATCTGCCTGGCCAGCAATCTGCCTGAAGGATTGCCTCAGTTGAGAGCTTTTTTCTCCCCGCTTACCTTTCTCCTGCATGACATTAACAATCGTTTTCCGATCGTCGTGGTAGTTGATCGGAAGCTATCAGTTATGCCCATTAACTGCTGTATTCCCGTTAACCAATCCAATCAGATTGATGGGATTGATACGAGAATCCTTATTTCCATTAGTTTGAAAGAATTGGTTAGCGGCAATTCTGCCATAAATGGGCATGACCGCTTGTTTCTGATCGATTGCGATGGCGATTTGGAAATGATCGATTGGCCGCGGGATTGTATTGTTAATAAAGACCAGAGGGATTGATAACTCCAGTTCCTATGGTAGCAGGTTGCTAGCTTTCAGTAAATAGTGAGTTCACACATACACCTGTGCTTGATGCCTGTGCACTTGCCAGCCTTGCCAGACTAATTACTGATCATTATGCCGACACTATCTTTGATGATTGTCTTTATTCTTATGTATGCAACAAGGGAGGAATTAAAGTCATTAGGAATCTTACATTTAAAAAACAAACAAACAGATACTTACCTAAGGAGAGGGAAGGCTCTGGGTTCTATAGAGCCTTTCCTCCAGGGTTGTGGAGTCGATACAAAAATCTTCCGACTCCTCAGTTTCTGAAACCACGACTCCAACTCCAACTCCGACTCCGGGTACCCAAAATTGCTCAGACTCCGACTCCTCGACTCCGACTCCTTAATCTAATACTTAACAGGGCTGTGGATTTTGTACAAAAATCATGCGACTCCGACTTCTGACTCCGACTCCTCAGTTTCTGAAACCACGACTCCGACTCCAACTCCGGGTGCCCAAAATTGCCTTGACTCCGACTCCTCGACTCCACAGCCCTGCTTTCCTCTCCTCTCCCGGTTCCCTTGTTGCAGCGGCAGCTCCTCCATTTGAATCCCCCACCGCAGGGTACTTAAGAAGTCTTCAGGAGCCGAGTTCTCCCGAAGACAGGTGGCTCCATACTTCGAGTGCACGAGAGAGGATGCTCGCACGTGTGCAGTATGGAGCGGCCCGTCTTCAGGAGTACTTGGGCCTCCGAACCCTCCCTTTGGCGGCGGAGAGAGCAGTATTTGATCATATTGGACGACTACTGGTATGGGGGAGTCAGCGCTGGAACGGGCACCGGGAGAGGAGAGGGAAGGCTTATTAGGATCCAGAGCCTTTCCTCTCCTTAGGTAAGTATCTGTTTTTTTTTTTGTTTTTTTTTCACTCGATTCCCATTCACTTTAAGTGGGATGTATCACACCAGATTTGTCCCTTGTTGCATTCCTGGCTTTACATATCAGTATACACCAGTGTACGGAGCCATCTCGTGTGCAATCTTTGGCTGACTCTGGTGGCGTTCTAGCTGGTGGGTTTGAGGTTAGGTGACCTGCGTGTGCCTCATTCTCTTCCCCATTCATATGTTTTGTCAGATTAGTGGAATTAAAATGACAGAGGATCTGCCGTTCCCGTCTCTCCAGTAAGGTGTGCGCGCTGTTTGTTGGAGCTGAGTGCACGTTCCAGATAGATTAAGGGGAATTAAGTGGAAACATTCCAAAGGAGTACTTGCAAATTGCAGCTTAGCTTTGTTACACCTGTGTTAGCATTTATCTGCTTTGTGTTCTAGCAGCTAGATGTGTGTAACAGTATGCAGGGCCCAGACTGAACCTGTACTGATATGGATTGCATTGTATGAAGCGGTGGTGAACTTTAACCCCCCCAACACTTAAGTTTTTACAGGGTGTGTGGGGGACTTGGGTGATTACAGGAGTGCTGTGTGGCGAGGGGCCGGTTGGACTCTACCTCCTCACGCAAGAGCAAGAAGGTGACCCGAAATGAGGGTGCGGGGCTAGGGCCACCTCATGCGCTGTAGCTCCGCACCCATTGCATGCACGCCAGCCTAATTACCTGACACAGCGTGGAACCGGAGGGACACTTTGATCCACATAGCCCAAAGATGCCCACATAATATTTATATTACGTGGGTGGAGCCAGTGGCAATGTTAGACTAAATGTGGCCACACACCATACAATAAAAAGATCCAATGTTACACCAATTCGATAATGATCCATTTTCTCGAAAAATCAAAAGATTTTTATTTTCGTTTCTGTGAGAAATCTAATTGAATTTCCTGTTTTTATTCGATAAAAAGAGTGTTGGATTTTTCTGGTCCATTTAAAAAAAAAAATTGTATGGTGTGTGGTAGATTGTCAATTACTTGATGTACAGACCTAAGCAATTTTTTTATAATTTCCAAAAATTAGAATATCGTGCAAAAGTCCATTTATTTCAGTAACTCCGCTTAAAAGGTGAAACTAATATATGATATAGACTCATTACAGGCAATGCAAGATATTTGTAGCCTTTATTAGTTATAATTTTGATGATTATGGGGTACGACTTATGAGAACCTCAAATTTAAAATCTAAGACCATTAGAATATTGTGAAAAGGTTCAATATTCTAGACTGACTCTGATCAGCTAATTAACCCTAAACACCCGCAAAGAGTTACTATTTCACATATAGCATAGTCCCCAGTATCCGGCACCAGCAGGGATCTCCTAATGCTGGATACATGTGCTTGACAGTTATTTGAGCAACCGGCTAAGGGCACAGACCTCCCCTCCAAACATGGCCGGATTTCAGGCAAGGCCACAAAGGCCATGGCCTAGGGCACCAGGAAAGCCAGGGGAGCGGGCTGTGGGCTGCAGGGTGGTAGTAGCAGTTAGCCTGACGAACATTTATTCTGCTGCACAGAGTTTGCACATAGCGGTGAGTGGCTACCAACATCCGGATATGGCACTCGGGGGATGAAGGCAGGGCTGTGGAGTCGGTACAAAAATCTTCCGACTCCAACTCCGACTCCTCAGTTTATGAAACCTCCGACTCCGGGTACTCAAAATGGCCCCGACTCCGACTCCTTAGTCTATAATACGGTACTTACCAGGGCTGTGGATTTTGTACACAAATCATCCGACTCCTCAGTTTATGAAATCACTGACTCTAACTCCGACTCCGAGTACCCAAAATTGCTTCGACTCCAACTCTGACTCCACAGTCCTGGATGAAGGGGCAGCGAACGGGCACTTACAGTTATCTCTGACCTGCCTGTCATTCACCAAATGTGCCACTCGCTAAGGAGCTTACAATCTAATCCCTGCCATCATAGAAGATGATGTGGAGCAACCAGTCTCTACATTCAGTAGGTTTGAAGCATTTGAAGCATACAGTTGATTACTGCTCTGCAGTTTCTTTCTCCCGCCACTCCTGTGACCAGGTCCACTTGGCTGCATGTGCATCATCTGAGTGGCAGGAGATTAATGCTGTGTGCCCTGAGAATTTCATGACTGGAAGGGCTATTTATATTGGGGAAACATCTTTCTTTTGATGTCTTTCTGTAGAAAAAGTGCACTTCAGGCTAAGTTCTCTGAAGTCTGAAGAAGAATTTAGTTGGAAAGTTTTCACAATCTTCACATCTACTTAGTTGGCTAATACTGTAAATTGACAGCTTTGCAGTTTATTTTTCAGGCACATTTTTTTTTCTATAATTATGCATGTACTGTACTAGACCATTGCTCCATATGAATTATGCGTTCTGTAAAAGCTATTCAGTCTTGCAAAGCAAAAGTACCTGCTGTCTCTGCTCACAGATCTCATATCTTCCTCAGGCGTCACCAGGTATCTGCTCTCTCCTGCCCACCCCCCACCTCCACATTAAGACTGCGAGCAAACCTCTGCATTTGTCGCTGCGCTGCGTTTTTGGAATTGTATTTTGTATATGGTTGTGTTTAGTTTGGAGCTCTGTGCCACCTCTGACCTCCCACTTTGTAATCTATTCTCCCCTGTGCCGTCAGTGTACCACAGCAAAATGTAAAAAAATAAATAATTTCATATTTTCGGGCCATTTTTATTGCCGGGTCGTTCATAAGATGGGGACTACTTGCATTCAAGTTGCCATTTTGTGATTGCTCTGCGTCTGGCTTCCATGTAGTTGTTCTTTGGCCTGAAATGGTCTGAAATGTATTAAGTGTATGGAATGAGACCTTTGCTTCAGTTGTAAATTGAGCCCTGCCCCTTCCACCCTTACTAACTGCACCGATTGGCCAGCTGTCATCATGTCTAGCCATGTGATGCAAGGTTAGTAGCCAATGGTATTCAGTTATCATAGAACAGAATTTCCTGTCAGAGTTAAAACCTCAGCCCAGGGCCTAGTGTGTGTGGAATGCATTTGTGCTTGTTGCCCATAGCAACACTGAGGAAGGCAAATGCAGAGCAAGAAGCCAAAGACCTCTCTGTTCTCCATCGCGTTGTGATACTGAAAACATGGTTTAGAATATATAAAGACTAAAAAGAGAACAGGCAAGTTCTAATCATCACCTATTTTATTTGTACATTAAGGCCCTTTTTACAGTTGCATTGCAAGGCAGGAGATCCCTCTGAGGTAGCAGCTGCCGTGAGATGCAGATAGCTGTGAATCCATGAGTGGGGCACTGGCTGACTGGGGGGTTCAATTCTCATAGAGGCAAACATACTTGTGGATGATTACATTAACCACTACTCACTGAATAAGTTTCTGCCTGATTGCAAATCTTGCTTCTGCTATTAACCTGCTGCATCTGCCTGAGGCCCGGGACCCACTACAAAGCTCAAAGCGCTATCGTAATCACTAGGGATTTGTGGTATTGCTTTGTGGCCTCTTGTACACTACATGCGATTCCGTTTTTCAAATGCGATTGCGATTTCTAATCGGTACTGCATGCTGTTTTTTCTGCGTTTTTCTTTTGATAGCATCTGGGGGAAATTGGAACCACAAATCGGATTTGCAGTGTGCAGGGAGCCTGTAAACGATTTTAGAAGCTATTTCCATGCTCCTATACAAAACATTAGAGTAGAAACGCTCCCAAAATGCTGCATGCATGCCTAATCGCAATCCCTCCAGTGGAATTAGTTCCATCCGCTTATATTGGCAGAGCGTTTGAAGAAAGAAAACAATCCTAAAATGCTGCCAAAAACACTCTAGTGGGTACCACTGAAAGGGAATAGACTGTGCTTTTCTTCAGAGGAGGTTGAAAGCCGTTGGCAAAAAATATAGTCGTTCTATGACCATGGTGACACCGCAAAAAGTGTGTAGAGCTCTTACAAATTTAGAAAGTAGATACTGTTGAAATTCGAAAATGACAAACGATTGCATGGGGATCCCGTGTGTGGGTAAGGTTGTAGTAGTCATGAATGTATTTAAACACAGCCGGCTATGTATAATTTATCTGTCCTTGTATGGATAGCATTGTTTTTATTTAGGGGACCTTTTTGATACTGTTTCTTTTATAGGCAAAGAATCAATTAAGTAAGATGGTTGTTAATTTGAAATGAGCAAAGGTGATTCTTTTACTTTTTACGATCTGTTGATGGCTTATAGACTCGCCTACTCCCCTCACTTCTGTGTGAGGGTATTAAATATACAGGTGAAACTCGAAAAATTAGAATTGTGCAAAAGTCCATTTATTTCAGTAATTCAAAGGTGAAACTAATATATGAAATAGAATTCCTTTGCTGGTGTTTTTGATTAATTAGATGATTAGAGTCTGATACTTTGAGCCCAGAATATTGAACCTTTTTACAATATTCTAATGGGCTGAGATTTTGATTTTGGGGGTTTCATAAGCTGTAAGCCATAATCATCAAGATTGTAACAAATAAAGGCTGGAAATATCTCACTTTGCATGTAATGAGTCTGTTTCATATATTAATTTCACCTTTTATGTTAAATTACTGAAATAAATGGACGATTTTCACATTTTTCGAGTACCTCCAATATTCCGAGTTCACTGGTAACTGTTTTGAATGGACTGCATTGCAAGTGTGCGTTGTGTTCAGGGCTGTGGAGTCGATCCAAAAATCCATCGACTCCGACTCCTCAGTTTAGGATTCCACCGACTCCGACTCCTCGACTCCGACTCTAATTTGCATATTACAATTTTGTTGATTAAAAGTATGTAACATGAAATTCGTCTCTTAACTGCCAACGCTTAGGAATTTTACAAGACAACTGAAGTGAGAAGGATATGTAGACTACTATATTTATTCCCTTTAGACTAAAACTATTCCTTGGTAAGAGTACTTGTAAAAGGTACAAACCGGAACAAAGAACATCTATCAGGCCCTAGGCAATGTAAGTGTGGGTACATGTAAGAATGATGTGCAGGTACTCTGCAGGGGAATAAGGAGATTGTAAACAGACAACACCACTGTGTTCAATGTGCACAGCATTCTCAGTGGATTCCCTGCAGTTCTGTGGGGAGTGCATATGTAGAGTATAGTACTACTGTGTAACAAAGTAAACCTGAGACAGATGAAATTAAAGTTTTATACATACCTGGGGCTTCCTCCAGCTGCCTTCAGGATAATCCGTCCCTCGTTGTCCTCCTCCACCACCTGGATCTTCTGCTATGAGTCCAGGTACTTGAGCCAGTCGGGTGTAGTGCGCATGCACACACTCCACCCCCAGGAGCATACTACACCTGTGCAGCACTATTGCGCAGGTGCAGAATGTTCCTGGCTGTGGGAGCGGCATGCAGCCGGACAGCGCTGACTGGCTGAATTACCAGGACTCATAGCACAAGATCCGGGTGGTGGAGGACAGCGAGGGACTGATTAGCCTGAAGGAGGCTGGAGGAAGCCCCAGGTATGTATAAAACTTTACTTTTCATCCGTCTCAGGTACCCTTTAATTTGCAGTCACTAAACCTAATTTAACAACATATCAAATTATTTGATTTCATCAGCAAAGGGTCTCATTGACCATCTCTATTAGTGACACAGCTACACATCAGGCTTTATACTTACAGCATAGATGTTATTTAGTATATATAAGAGATTCCTGTGTACACAGCATATATACAGTCACAATCAGATATGTATATCTGACCTTAAAAATACGGGGACTGCTTTATTGAAGCAGCACAAGTAACTAATTTTGATTGGTTTATTTCATTTTTGTGGACTAAGCACAGCTATTACTGTATATATACTGTATATATACATTATTTTTAATGACTTTTATCTGAAAAATAGAACATTTTATCATATTTTCTAATTTAATTACAGTTACAAATTCATTAGGAGTCGGAGTCGGTGCATTTTTTCCCGACTCCGACTCCAGGCACCCAAAATTGCCCGACTCCACGACTCCGACTCCACGACTCCGACTCCACAGCCCTGGTTGTGTTACCCTGTTTTACCGCAGAGTAACGCAATGGCAAAGTCAATGGGATCTTTTACACTTACTGCATAACTTTGCGCCGGAAGTGTTCATCCCGCCGCAATCCCACCGTACAGCCTGCAGCCCTTTACCGCAAGCACCGATTATTAATGCACAGTGCTTTGGGTAATGGAAGTCAATGGGCGTCGCAGTAAGTGTGAGTGTGCATGCAGGACCAAAGGGAATCCTGGTGACGTACTTCCTGTTTAGCAGGGAGTATGTCACTGAGCTGAAGGCGTTGCTATGCATATGACCCTGTCACGCACTCTGCTGCAGTGTCATATGTTTGTCATTTTTTTGCATTGCGGTGGGATGCGGTAGGAGTATCGCATCACACCGCAACACAAAAATCAGTTGTAAAACCGGCTCAACCAACCTGAGCACCAGAATTGTTTTCTTTTCCAATTAACCTCGTTGTGTTCTGTGAAGCGGGGGTGGTGGGATGGGTTAGAAGGAGTCAGTGGTGTAGCAATAAGGGGGTGCAAGGGCTCCCTCAACCACAGTGTTAGGTCTTTATTGGTCCTGTGCGGGCAACAATCACTTCTATAGATGCTTTTAACAATATTAAGCATAAACAAAATGTCCCCCATCTCTTTCTCTGATACTACCTCTGATACTATGGATGTCTTTGGCAAGTTTTGTATCGATTCTTATGTATAAAGTGCTTAGGGGTGGGTATGGGGCGGCAATGTAAAACTTGCACTGGGGCTCAAAGCTCCTTAGCTATGCCATTGGGTTGAGTCTCGCTACTTACCTACAGGGTGCTGCTCCTCTGGCCCCGGCCTGTAGGGGATGCACCATCTACTCCACCAACTAGCCACATCATAGCAATTGATACGTTTTTGTCGTTTCCAACAGTGTCTCACATGCAACTGTGCTGCAGTGCATGACGGGAGATGTAGTCCGTGGATTTGAGTACAGCTTTTTGTCACAGGTTTGCTTTAACCACTTGCCGACCAGGGGATTTTTCACTGATCGGTGCTGCGTGGGCTCTGCAGCCCGCAGCACCGATCAGGAGTGCAGCAGGGCGATCAGACTACCCCCCTTTTTTCCCCACTAGGGGAATGTCCTGCTGGGGGGGTCTGATCGCCGCCGGCTGCATTTGCTTAGCGGGGGGGCTCTTCAAACCCCCCTCCGCAGCGTTCTCCGCCGTTTCTCCCGCTCCCTCCCTCTCCCTCCCCCTGTGAGCTGCGCAGGACGGATTTCCGTCCTGCGCATTGAAGGATAGGCTTCAGCCTATCATATGCCGGCGATCCCCGGCCAATCAGAGGCCGGGGATCGCCGATCTGCCTTACGCCGCTGCTGCGCAGCAGCGCCGTATGATGTAAACAGCGGGGATTTCTTCCCCGCCTGTTTACATTTTGCCGGCGAGCCGCGATTAGCGGCTCTCCGGCTGTTCACGGAAACACCCTCCGTGAACTGACATGGTTTCCATGGTAACCCGCAGACGACCAGTTTACGCCAATCGGCGTTAGCTGGTCGTCAAGAGGTTAAAGGACACCTGCAGGAACAGCTACTTGCATACCTGATGTTTAACTCTTTCAGGCAGAGAAAGAAAAAAAGGAACACAGCAAAGTTATTTGTGTGCTAAGCACTGTACATACACATGTCTATCTCATCATGTCACATGTCTCCTCGGGTATCCTTTAGGCCTCTTGCACACTACAAGGGATTCAGATTCAGATTCCGCTTTAATCTGTTTTTACATCCGATTCCGATTCAGATTTTTAATCTTAACTGCATGCTGCGTTTTTTTGATCCGTTTTTCTGTTGAATGTATTCAAGGAAAATCGGAAACGGAATCGGAATCGGAAACGGAATCGGAATCGGAAAACGGATTTGCAGTGTGCAGGGAGCCTAAAGGTGGTCATGCATAAGCCTGTAGTGGCCTAATCCAAGCAGTCATTGCTTCCTAGTGATGTTGATGATGAGTAATCATTGGTGTATCACACAAATTCTTACAGATTTCAGTGAATTGAAAATTGTCTGCACTAGTGGCTAGATACTGGTGAACTCTGCCTTTGACATGGGAGATCAGGGTTTGAATCCTGGCTAGGGTCAGTGCCTATTCAGTTAGGAGTGAGCGCCTCCTTAGTGGCTGCAGCTCTTGAGCGCTTTCAGTCCAACAGGAGAAAAGCGCTATACACATGTTCAGATTATTATTATTCTTTCTCTGCTAGATTTGTTTCTTGATGCACTACAGAGATAGGCTCCAACCCTCCATCCTACCCACTGTTTACTGCCACTCCTTTCAGCTGATAAACTTTATATGATCGTTTAGAAGTTTATTATAACATAGCAGGTCTGATCACTTTTCCTGAATATTTAGCTGTGTGCAGAGGTTGTAGTCTGGTTATCAGCAGACCTGTTGCAGTGTGGGATTGCGGCCTTAGTACAGTGTGAGGAATTGTCTGCACTTAGGCCTGGGCTAGGAGAACGCCTCTCACTATCTTACAGGAACGGTGCCTGGCAGTTATCCCACCTAGACAAACACAGGCAGGCAAGTCTTTTGCACCACCCGATCTGCAGCTGCAAGGCCTCCTCCCAGAGACTTACCTGCTGTGCCTGCCCTGGGGTCCTGACTGCAATACATTGCCCCTTATCACAATATGAACCTGAACTCTGTCCTCTGCTCTGGTAGGCCCAGGGATCAGAAATAATAACAAAAAGAAAAAAAAACTGGTCCGGGATTGTAAAGTAGAGATGGCAATGCTTAGGAGAACTCATGGAGAAGCATGTGATCAGTTTGATCAGCTGATAGATTTGTGAGGTTCTGATTTGCTGTGATGACTTCCCTGTATAACCTTTTGAGGACCGCCTCTATGAGAGCCTTCTCCGCACTTGTGGCTGTTCTAGCCTGATGCAGCGTTTCCGCTCCCGACGCCAGGGCTCTATTTACCATAACGCACTCTAGGCACGTGCCTACAGGTGCTTGCTGATGGAAAAGGCAGCCCATTCCTTTCCCTGCTATGCAGAGGCCTAAGCAGAGTGTAATGAGAACTTACTCACACATCTCTTGGCATTCCACTGCTGAGATTTCCCTTCAGTTTGGGTCACCTCTAGCTACCTAATACTTAGAGGCACTTCTAGCTACATAATACTAAGGGTACCACTCGTTACCTAATGCTAAGGGGCATCTTTAACTACCTATGATGGGCAAGGGAAGTAAGGGAGGAGCGACAGCTGGGCCAGCCAGCGCACTTGTGGTGCAGTTCGGCGGGGTTTGTAGGTCCATGGAAGGCAATGTCTAACGTACCAGGACATCTGTGCCTATAGGCTCCTGTGATGTAAATCCGGGCCTGCCCGACGTGATCATGCGCACCCGAGAGGGGAGATTAAGCTGTCATATGACATCTCCCCTCAGTGATCAGAAGCCATCGCTTATGGCTTCTGATCACGTGATCACTATGATCGCCGGCGGATCATAGTGATCACTGTGACAGCTGCGGCGGTAGGAAGGGGAAGAAGAGGATCCACTCACCTCCCTGACGTTCCCACGACGATCGGCGCTCCCCTCCGCTCTGGCCAGCATCCTCCCTCGCTCTGATGCCACTGCCGGGTCCCAGCTTGATGACATCATCAAGCCGCGACCTGGAACTGAGAGTTAATACGAGTGGGGATGTTGGCCGGCAGCGGATGGGTCTAAGGCTGCCAGCTACAGGGGGGACACCTGGCCACACGGGGACACACAGCCCAGCAAGCCCTAAGAGGGATCCGGCTGCCTGCCCCCCCATGCAAGAACGTCTGGTCCTTAAGGGGGGGATAGGCGGCTGGACCCCAAAGGGATAATTCATGATCAGCAAATTAGAGCCTTACAAATCTATCAGCTGATCAAACTGATTACACACACACACACACACACACACACCTCTCTTCGGTGGATGTCGCCTGAAGGGAGCGGGACATGATCTCTCAGGCGACAGTTCTGGGGGCCGAGTGTTGTACAGACGCTTTACTATGTTATAGCAGAGCTACGCCTATCTTCCTATGGTGGAGGAGAATGGGTGGGACACGACTGAGCGGAGCTGAGAACAATGTGCTCAGGGGTCGCTATAATTTAAAGTGGACCTGAACTCTTGCACAGAACAGAAGGAAAGCATAGATAAAATGCACCCTGTATGGATTTTGAGACTTTAGCCTGTCTAAATCCCCCTCATCTGTGACTAATCACAAGTGCAATTTGATCTCAGCTGTGTCAGTTAGCTGCCTCGGCAAAGCAGCTGATTTGTAAAAACTGGATGTTAACCCTATGTCTGCTTCCATGAAAGCAGAAAGTAGACACCCTGCAGATTTATTGCAGAAGGAAGTTCTAAATTCATGTCCGTTTTAACGTTTTGGCATACCAGATATTTAAACAAGCTCAGGGGGCACCATTACACATGCTCGATTCTCAGAGTGGTAAAGCAACCCTGAAGTGACCTGAAAAATAAGACTTTGATATTCAAAAAGAGGGAAGGATCTGGATCCCATAGAGCAGTGATGGCTAACCTTGGCACTGCAGCTGTGGTGGAACTTCAAGTCCCATGAGGCATTGCAATACTCTGACAGCTCTAAGAATAACTCTGGGAGGCAGAGGCATGATGGGATTTGTAGTTTTGTCACAGCTGGAGTGCCAAGGTTAGCCATCACTGCCATAGAGCGTCTTCTCTGTCTCCTCCTTTCCCCGTTCCCTCCTGTTCAAAATTGGCGCCTTCAGGACTCATTGGAAGGGTTGGGAAACACTCTTGTCCTGGAGTGCTTCTGTAGATGGGTGCATCTGTACTGTGCATGTGCGTACTTGTGCGTGCGCAATACGGGTCTGCTCGTCTTCCGAAGACTTCCTGAGGAAGACCCAAGACTTATTCTACCTGCAGGTTGAATCATGTCACTGGGGTGACAGTGCTGGAATGAGCAAACGGAGGGAGGACTGGGAAGGCTCTGTGGGATGCAGGGCCTTCCATCTTCATAAGGTGAGTATATAATGGTGGCCACTAACAGTCCAATTTCTAACAAAAAATTGTTAGAGCGACCAGAAATTCTGATCGGAAGAAAAACCGTTCACTACACCATCAACAAACCAATCTTTGCTTCCTATCTATCACAACCAACAAGAAAATCCATATTTTGGTTTGACAAAAATCCAGCCGGACGACTGTTTTTTTTAAATAATTGTTCAGAATCGATTGTGCCCATCAACTGAGATTATTTACAAACAATCCGATTAGAATTTCTAATCTCTCAAAGATTTTTCGGTAGAAATTGGATCATTAATGGCCACCTTAAGTCTTTCATTTTTTCTTGCTTCAGGGTGATGGAAATTCTCACAGACGGGGCACAGGACAGCAATCAAAATCATCATGAGGCACTAACAATGTGCAAAACTACATAAAGGAGGATTTCCTTCACTGGTAATAAGTGTGGCCATGCACAGGAAGCATGTGGAAAACCCTCCAATGGGGCCACACACTGCTGCAAAATCCTGGCACTTCCTGTTTTCCACTATAGATAAAGCAAAGGACTGGCTCCATTGTGATTGCAGCTCTGAAACATTGATGTGTTCACCCACCATCAGCTGCTGATCTGCAGCACTCAAGATGTATAGGAGTACAACGGCCTGTAAGGTGGATCACATGATCGCTCCTTACACTGCATGTTGTACAGCGTTAAGGAATATGTTGGCACTCTATAAATAAAAGTAATTATTCTAGTCAAAACTCTTTACATTCTTCATAGTCTGGGGAAATGTTACAACCTGTTTGGGGTTTGTATTATTGAGCGTGTGTTTGGTAACTGGGATAGAAAGTAAGGGGTTCATATCATTTATTCATAATGCAGTTATGAAGAAGAAAGAAGGATGGTACTTCTGGCAATGGAAGCTTTAGTCAATTTTGGACTAGCCTTTTTTGTGATTTTTCTCTAGTCTTTGGGTTGGTGCACACCGAGCGGGTTTTCTTGCGTTTTTCAGCCGCTTGTGGCAGTGGATACGCTAGGGTAATGTATTTCAATGGGGTGGTTCACATCAGAGCGGGAGGCGTTTTGCTGAAACGCATACTCCTGGGCTGAGGCATTTTTTGGATTGCGAAGGCGTTTCTGCCTCCAATCTTAAGTATAGGAAAAACGCGAACCGCTCTGAAAAACGCCAGTTCAGAGCGGTTTTGCAGGCGTTTTTGTTACAGCTTTAATGTAACAATATATGAAATTTACTACACCAAAAACGCTATCCAAAAACGCAAAACCCTAGGTGAAACGCTTCATAAAAATAAGAAAAAGCGTTTCAAAAACCGCTAGCGTCTTGTGGATCTGCTAGCGGTTTTTGGTGTGCACCGGGCCTCAATGAGCATATCTCAGCATTACATGATGTTTGTAGTAACCTTGGAAATATTGGATAAAAAGTAGGTTCAAACAAGGGCACCAAACCAATAATATGTCCAAAGTAACACAAAGTTAAAACCAATTAAAAACAGACCATCAGTGGTATAGGGGGTATCATGAAAAATTACAAAAATGGATTTATAATGCTGGCTCAGTAAGTGCATAAGTTATCCTGCAATCATGTATATTAAGATGACGTAATAACAAACTAGAAATCCTATAATATGTTACACAAACCTAGTATCAATGACTTGCAAAAAAAATAAGCAGTTCAGCCCCCCAAGGTGAAGTGCCTGTGATCTTTGAAGAAAGGTGCTTTGTGCAAAACCGACTGCTTTAGCACAATTCGTGCAATGTACAATACATGTGTTTCAGTGTGATTAGTTGCACATTCAAAATCATGGATTGTTTATCAGAAGTTCTGATGAAGGGGTATTGACCAAGTTCTATCTAGTGTGTGTGTATGTTGCTTTTACATGTAAGATGGAAGTTTTTGGTTGATTTAACAACCTTACATCTGTAGATTGCATGCATTCACTTGTGGCCGAGCGCACTATGGGGGTGGAGAAAGCTGGTCCAGAATTAAACCTTCCCCAATTACTGTTTTCTTTGCCCTCCAAATAATCTGCCACTGGGCGTCTGTTCTCTGTTCCTCCACAACATTTTAATAGGAAGTTTGACATTTACCAAGAAGTCATACTACGGCGCTTCTGTAATTTCACATCCTATCAAAGTGAAAAGAGGCCACAGTGGTGAATTTAATGCCTTGTTCTCTGACGCTGGCAGCTGGAGAAAGTTTTTTATGATGTTTATTTAACAGGTTTTTGGCGATAAGGCTGTTTGATCACTCTGAGATCTATACTTAATTAGTTGTTCTTGCTTTGTTTGATGGCCTCACCTTTGTAGGTGAAAGCATAGAAGTCTATTGATTGTGCCATTGAAGTGGAGTTACATCTGATAAAAGAGAAACATTATGAATTTCATAGTGGAAATTGTAACTCTTGTGTGTCTTCATTGCCCAGATGGATTATTGGGCTCAGACAGTTGTTAGCATTGTGGATCTAGAGATGAAAATGTCATTATGTAATTGCTCTGGGATCCCCGAGTGTCAGCGTATCATTGCTGTGGGATCCCCGAGTGTCAGCGTATCGTTGCTCTGGGATCAACGAGTGTCAGCGTGTCGTTGCTCTGGGATCCCCAAGTGTCATTATGTCGTTGCTCTGAGATCCCTGAGTGTCAGCATGTTGTTGCTGGATTCCAATTGTAAAGAGGATGGGGAAAGCCTCATTAGAATTGAGAGGCTTCCCCTTGCTGAGGTAAGTACCCCCCAGGGCACTTTTGTTGTTTTGTTTTTTTTTACTTAATTGGGGAAGGTTTTCTTTAAAAATGCAAATGCAACCTCAAACGATTTTTCTGTGTTTTCTGTGGAGAAATTCTCCCAGTAGCACTTGCTATGGAACCAGGAGCACTGTGGCGGTAGAGAGATGAGGGGGCAGGCCAGGTTAATTACATAAGAGCAGGGGTGTTAAACTCAAATACAAAGTGGGCCAAACTTGTACACTGGGACCTAGTGGCGAGCCAAAATTGTACACTGGGGCCTAGCTGCGGGCCGAAATTGTACACTGGGACTTGGTTGCGGGCCAACCTCAATGTCTGCTGGCCAACTTCCTCCCTTATAAAGTTCTCTGGTGTCTAGTAGTCCTCCCTCCCCTATACAGTTCCCTGGTGTTTAGAGACCCCCACCCTCCCCTTTACAGTTTCCTAATGTTTAGTGCTTTCCCCCTATCGCCAAATATGGCTTCCCTGGTGTTCTAGGGCTTCACCTCCAATATAGCTTCCCTGTTTGTGTACAGTGGGCCAAACATAATGCAAAGTGGGGAAACCCTTTGAGGGCCAAATTTGGCCCGCGGGCTGGAATTTGATATGTATGCATTAGAGGGTAATAAAAGAGGGGGAAAAAACATTTTAGGGGGACAAATTGACTGTTTTATATGTGTGAGAAGGCCATTAGTAATGAACCTGCATTTTATCTCGGATCTACTTGAAGAAAGCTCTCAAGCCTTATTATATGCGAGTATTCAGTCTATCCTTTCCACCACAGTGGATGTAACTTTCATGAGGGTCTCAACAAAGCACATTTGAAGTGTGTGACAATGCCGCCTTGCCTCCTTACTACGTATCCAAACTGGTTTACCTCTGAAGCATGTCCATGCTGGGCTGCTTGACCTGGTGAGTGCATGAGATTCATTCAGCCTGTCATATACCTCATTACAAGTACCTGTGTAAACTCGCTCACTTGGTAGTTCCGTCCGCTGCATTCTTTCTCACTACTGTGATATCTCTGTTCTTGAAAATCAGCGGCCTAAAAGGATTTGGTGATAGTTGTGTTCGTTTTCTGCTCTCCTGCAACTCCTGAATGTTTGATACTTGAACCAAACCTTCCAAGTGTGTTACATTTCAATAACATGCAGTAAACTACTGGTTATCCTTCACTTGCACCCCTCAGCTGTCTTCACAAGGACCCCATAAACCAGGGCTGTGGAGTCGGAGTCGTGGAGTCGGAGTCGTGGAGTCGGGCAATTTTGGGTGCCTGGAGTCGGAGTCGGGAAAAAATGCACCGACTCCGACTCCTAATGAATTTGTAACTGTAATTAAAATAGAAAATATGATAAAATGTTCTATTTCTCAGATAATAGTCATGAAAAATAATGTATATATACAGTATATATACAGTAATAGCTGTGCTTAGTCCACAAAAATGAAATAAACCAATCAAAATTAGTTACTTGTGCTGCTTCAATAAAGCAGTCCCCGTATTTTTAAGGTCAGATATACATATCTGATTGTGACTGTTTATATGATGTGTACACAGGAATCTCTTATATATACTAAATAACATCTATGCTGTAAGAATAAAGCCTGATGTGTAGCTGTGTCACTAATAGAGATGGTCAACAAGATGGAAATAATTCTGCATTGATGCTGATTTATGCAAATGTATGCACTCCCTTTGCTGATGAAATCAAATAATTTGATATGTTGTTAAAATTTGGTTTGGTGACTACAAATTAAAGGGTAAATGAGACGGATGAAAAGTAAAGTTTTATACATACCTGGGGCTTCCTCCAGCCCTCTTCAGGCTAATCAGTCCCTCGCTGTCCTCCACCACCTGGATCTTCTGCTATGAGTCCTGGTAATTCAGCCAGTCAGCGCTGTCCGGCCGCATGCCGCTCCCACAGCAAGGAACATTCTGCACCTGCGCAATAGTGCTGCACAGGTTCTGCCTGTTCAGTAAGCCAGTAATTCAGTAAGGCGTTCATTGGGCAAGACTCCCTAACACTGCTACTGCCTACTGAGTGCGCTCTAGTGGCTGCCTCGCAAGCGCTTTGAGTCCGACAGGAGAAAGGCGCTATACAAATACTGCCATTATTATAGTATGCTCCTGGCGGCGGAGTGTGTGCATGCGCACTACGCCTGACTGGCTCAAGTACCTGGACTCAAAGCAGAGGATCCAGGTGGCGGATGAGGACAACGAGGGACTGATTATCCTGAAGGCGGCTGGAGGAAGCCCCAGGTATGTATAAAACTTTAATTTCATCTGTCTCAGGTTTACTTTGTTACACAGTAGTACTATACTCTACATATGCACTCCCCACAGAGCTGCAGGGAATCCACTGAGAATGCTGTGCACATTGAACACAGAGGTGTTGTCTGTTTACAATCTCCTCATTCCCCTGCAGAGTACCTGCACATCATTCTTACATGTACCCACACTTACATTGCCTAGGGCCTGATAGATGTTCTTTGTTCCGGTTTGTACCTTTTACAAGTACTCTTACCAAGGACTAGTTTTAGTCTAAAGGGAATAAATATAGTAGTCTACATATCCTTCTCACTTCAGTTGTCTTGTAAAATTCCTAAGCGTTGGCAGTTAAGAGACGAATTTCATGTTACATACTTTTAATCAACAAAATTGTAATATGCAAATTAGAGGAGTCGGAGTCGTGGAGTCGGAGTCGGTGGAATCCTAAACTGAGGAGTCGGAGTCGGAGTCGGTGGATTTTTGGACCGACTCCACAGCCCTGCCATAAACATATGCTAGGTCCTCAGAGTTACAGACTACCCAGAAAGCTCAGGGTGAGCCAGGACTCCTAGGAGTATGTAATGGGCTACAGAGGACCAAAAAGCCCTCTTACTAAAAGGCTATGCAAAATAAAAGTTTGCCTCCCTAAAACAGAAGGTATTTTTGATACATCACTGCTGAATATGCAAATCATCCTTTGTTGTCCCTGCAAGCTAGCCACACCTCCAGATCTGCTGGAACGCAATGATGTGTCATCTTGTTAATTGTACAGAGCCACAATAATCCAACATGCATACAGGCTGTTTCGGATTGGTTGATACTCATCAATGCAGGGCATGGATTAATGTGGCTGTATGGAGTAGGACTTGAAACATCCAGTTACCCAGCAAGTTTATGGTGAACCAGAACTTGCAGGTCCTTAGGTGACATTCTGCCCCCCCCTCCCCCTTCCCCACTTGCCCTCTATCAGTGGTTCGAGTTTCCAGCACTGCAGCGGTTTCGTTTGGTTGTTTTTTGTCCCGATGAAGCTTCCTGCCGCCCAGCTGTGACGCTTTCAGGCAGAGAATTAGCGACTCCTGCCTCCCCAACATAAACTTTTCAGCTCTTAATTATAAACTGTTTTGACATTTCGGAATAAGACATACTTAACTTCCTACAGATTAACAGGCCTTGCCTGGGAGCCGCTCAGCATTAAACCTGCCAGAATCGGAGGCTGTATGTATTAATTCAGCTTATGTGAAGGTGGGCGTTCATTCATCATTCCCGGAGGAAAGGGCTGCCACTTAAAGGACCACTATCGCAAAAAAAATTTAAAAAATAGATTAAAATATATGCGCACGCTGTTTCTTTCTAGTAAAGACAGCCAATCACAGGCTTATAGCGGGTCAGTCTGGCAAGCGATGGATCAGTGCATGATTTTAAATTGATTGGAAAGCAGTGATTAATAGCAATGTTCAATGTCGAACAGATTTCAGCACTGCAGCTGTCAATTTCCTCCGTGCTTGACTGAGGGCCCTTTCACAGTGGCGCGGTGCGTTGCAGCAAATTGCCTCACTGCTACCGCAGTCTAATGAAAGCCTATGGGAAGTTCATACTTCCCACGTTGTGGTAGGCTGCACCCGATTTAACGCTAGGGCATACCTACGTTACTGTGCGGCTCCTGCGGCGATCTGTATCGGCCCGGATGTCATGTTAGTCGACACGGGGTTCTTTAAACATGGCGTTGTGATGTCGCTGCGCGGAAGTGTATTTTTACAATACACTTCAGTGCACTTCGGCATATCTGAAGCAGAAAGTGGCCGCAGGCGCGTGGCCCTTCCTGTTTGGCCGAATGCCAGACAGGGAACACCGTGTACTAAAGCGGTGTTCCCAGATGGCCTGTTTTTGGTGGTGTGGCGGGCGTGACACACTGCAGCGCTAACGCCAATATACAGTGTGAAACCAGCCGAAATTTATCTGCCATGCACAATCTCTTTTTGTGTGATAAACTGTCTAAAATTTGTTGGAATGTTATGGTAGCCATATATCTAGCAGTTTTGATTCAGTCGACTTTATCGGGCGATCAACTTCAGTGCGGTAGATTGAAGTCGATTAACTAGCGGTGCACACACCACAAGCAAACTCCTATGCAATTCACCTTCACTGATCGGTCTGAACGATGTTGTGCCTCCATGCTGGGAATGCAAAAATTGATTTAGAGCCGATCAAATGATATGTGAACAGGAACCAATTCCTGTGCGATTGATCTTCCATCTTGCTCGATAGATTAGATTGGTCGATTCAACATAACAGCCAGTTTTTAATGATAGGGCGGGCATATTCGATCAAACTCAATTCTCTCTCGATTTGATAAAATTATTGAATGGTAGATCGTACAGCCAAATCGCTAGCTGTTTGGCTAGTCTTAGGGTCAGGATTGCAGGAGTCAGTAGATCACAGGCAAATTTAATCAAAGTAAATGAATCGACTCATGTAAGCCCCCTTAAGAAATTACTTTAATAATTGTCTTTATTTTTCCTACTCCTTGTTTGCTGAAATGCTGGTAAGAGCTGCACAGGGATGATAAGCAGAGCAAACCAGTGTGAAAAGAACTGAACATCTAGAAGCACACATGACTGGATTCTGATTAGCACACCATGAGCCTGATTGTTGCTATGCACAGGAAGCGCACGGCAATTTTACTGTTATTACTGATGACAACTTAATGTGCATTGCCTATTTAGCGTGACCAGTGTTAGCTAAGTGATGCAAGCAGTACTAGGGTAATGGGGGGGGGTTCACGTTAATTAGGCAATGGATGCTATGCTGTCATCAGTATTGAGGGTAAAAATGGCATGCACTGCCTTCACACCAAAATCTTACCATATGTTCATGAATCAGGACCAATTTGGCTAGTTTATGCCCGTGTCTCCTCCTGATCTAGTCTGGCGTGGTTTCAAGCCCCTCTGACCAAAGTATCGACACTTTGACCCGTATTGGCACCACACTGGCTAGATAATGGTGGGGGAAGGCTACAGTCCATGAGCTTGAGCTCCCCTGACCCCCCCTCCGCTGATGGACTAATGTACCACAAGGTTGCTGCCTTTAGAGACACAATTTTTCCCCAAAAACAAAATGATTGTAAACTGAAAAAATTACTTACATCTCTACATTATGAAATTGTCAATCTACCACACGATCTTGCAAACAATTGATCAGAAATTTCTGCCACTCCCAACTGAGAAAAAAAAAACGGGAGATCCGATTGGAATTTTCATTACAAAAAAATAAGCTTTCAATTTCTGTAAAAACAAAATTTTATTGTATTTAACACTTTTGACTTTAAGATCTTTTACATTTTGTGGCTTTTGTAGTTCTCTGAGCAGAATATCAGTGTAGTGAGTCTGAGCTGTGATGCTGGAGAGGTTAGAGGTTGCTTTGAAGGTCGCTGCAGATGCCGCCCCCCTCTTCCCTTCCCCTCAGCTGGCTTGATTCATTCAGTGAAGGACATTTTACCTGTGGAATTTCCTCTATTATCTGTGGCTGTGAATAATATGTTGTAAATCTGCTGCAGTATCCTAGATCAGGCAGCTGAGAATCTGACACAGGATCCTCTGTTTTTGTCCTAAGTCTAAAGATAATGTGACGAATTGTAATTCTATCAGAATTTCAGGCCTTTTAGCAGACTTGCCTGGGGCTGAGAGACTTGCACTCCCAGTTTCAGGACAGTTACAATGTTTATTATTATTATTTAGCATTTGTCTAGTGCAGGCATCTTCCGTGGCGCAGTACAGAGTATATTCAGTCTTGTTACAAACCGTCCCTCAGGGTCTCACAGTTTAACATTTAAAAAAGTCATATGTCTATATCGTGTAGTGTAGGTATCGCAGTCTAGGGCCAATTTAGGGGGAAGTCAATTAACTTATCTGTATGTTTTGGGGATGTGGGAGGAAACCGGAAAGCCAGGAGGAAACCCACACAGACATGGGGAGAAATACAAACTCCATGCAGATAGTGCCCTGTCTAGGATTCGAACTGGGGGCCCAGCGCTGCGAGGCAAGATTCCAAAGTGTGTCCCTGTCACTCTGGTCTAGAGTTCTCATCGTCCTAAAGTCGTCATAATTTAGTGTTGATGCTGTACTTAAAGAGAACCTGAACTGAACATAAAAAGTCAAAACAAACATACACTGGTCATACTTACCTCCCATGTAGTCTGTTCATCAATCTCTTTCTCCTCTCCTGCACCCTGTTTGTCCACTGTGATTAATGGATTTCTCTGTCCTCCATTTTGAAAAAGGCCATTACCCCCTAACAGCTTCCTGGTCAGCACACTGTTAAACTGTAATATCGCCCACTTGAGCCATAGGGAAACAAGGACATTACCTTGCACATTCAGTTGTAACTGATAGCAGTTGATATAGCAACTGGTATATTTCAGTTCTGACAAAATGTTGTCAGAACTGGAAGGAATCACTGTAAGAAGAAAATGGTGAGCCTCTGAGAGGAACTAATGGCGAGGTAAGTATACATCGGGTGTTTATTTTAAATAATTTTACTCAGTTCAGGTTCCCTTTAAAGAGACACTGTAACATCAAAAAGTTCCCCTGGGGGGTACTCACCTCAGGAGGGGGAAGCCTCAGGGCCCCAATGAGGCTTCCCACGCCGTCCTCCGTCCCTCAGGGGTCTCGCTGCAGCCCTCCGAACAGCGGCCCGACAAATCCGTCAGCTTGTTCAATATTTACCTCTCCAGGCTCCGGGGGGGGGCGCTGTTGCGGCTTTTGGCTCCGAAGTAGACGGAAATACACGATCTCAGTCGGGTCTGCTCTACTGCACAGGCGCCGGAGACTTGCGCCAGCGCAGTAGAGCAGACCCGACGGCGATCGGGTATTCCCGCCTATTTCGGAGCCGAGAGCCGCCACAGCGCCTGTGCAGGAGCCAGGAAGGTAAATATTTACATCGCCGATGTTTGGAGGGCTGCAGCGGGACCCCCGAGGGACGGAGGACGGCGTGGGAAGCCTCATTGGGACCCTGAGGCTTCCCCCTCCCGAGGTGAGTACCCCCCAGGGGAACTTTTTGATGTTACAGGTTTTCTTTAACCTCCCTGGCGGTAAGCCCGTGCTGAGCACGGGCTATGCTGCTGGGAGGCACCGCTCAGGCCCCGCTGGGCCGATTTGCATAATTTTTTTTTTGCTGCACGCATCTAGCACTTTGCTAGCTGCGTGCAGTGCCCGATCGCCGCCGCTACCCGCCAATCCGCCGCTATACGCGTCGCCGCAGCCGCCCCCCCCCCAGACCCCATGCGCTGCCTGGCCAATCAGTGCCAGGCAGCGCTGTGGGGTGGATCGGAGTCCCCTTTGACGTCACGACGTCGATGACGGGGAAGCCCTCCAGGAGATCCCGTTCTTTGAACGGGATCTCCTGATCTCCGATCGCCGCCGGCGATCGGAGGGGCTGGGGGGATGCCGCTGAGCATTTTTAAACGTATTTGCTGCCCCCTGGCGGATTTTGACAAACCGCCAGGAGGGTTAAAGCAAACTTGTAATGTGAGAAAAAAAGTTTGACACTTACCTCAGTAGAGTAAAGTCTCTGGATAGTCCAGAGGTTTCTCATGTCCTCCTTGGCCCCACCACTGTTGGTAGGGACCCTTTACTCATTTTCAGCTGTGCTCCTCTTTGTGTACATAGCGTGTCCTCCTTAACACCTCGATGCAGGGACGAGTGGCTTCATGCTACAGCACAGGTGAAGCCATACTCACAGCATTGGCACCGCAACGTTCCCATAAGCATGGGCAGCACGGTGGTCAAGTGGTGAGCTCTCTCTCCTTGCAGCGCTGGGTCTTCAGGTCAAATCCCAACCAGGGCACAATCTGCACAGAGCTTTTATGTTCTCCTGTGTCTGTGTGTGTTTCCTTCGGGCACTCTTGTTTCCATTCACATCCCAAAATATATAGATAAGTTAATTGGCTGCCCTCTCAATTGGCCCTAGGCTATGAAACATGCACTACATAATACATACTGTACAAAAAGATATGACTATGGTAAGGATTAGGTTGTGAGCCCCTCTAAGGGACAGTTAAGAGATAAATGTTCTCTGTACAGCACCACGGAAGATGTCGGCACGATATAAATACTAAATAATAATATGTTTAAAGTGTCAAAAAGGCCTAAGTGTAAACTAACTGTAGTGCGTTAATCCCTGCTTGTAAAATGTTCCCTCCCTGCTTGTGAAGTGTTCCTCTACCTTCTTAGCCTCACTGAGCAGATCATTATCAGCACAATATAATAATTATTATTGCATATTTATAGAGTGCTGACATCTTCTGCAGCACTGTACGTAGTGTATGAAGTCATGTCACTTCAGCTCACAGTGAGGATGGAGTAGAGCTAGCCAGGTCAGACCTTACTGTTAAAGAGGAACTCCAGTGAAAACAATATAATAAAACAAGTGCTTCATTTTTACAATGATTATGTATAAATGAGTTAGTCAGTGTTTTTCCCATTGTAAAATCTTTCCTCTCCCTGATTTACATTCTGACATTTATCACACGGTGACATTTTTACTGCTGGCAGGTGATTCTGCTTACTTTTTTGGCAGTTGGAAACAGCTGTTATTTCCCACAATGCAACAAGGCTTTCACAGTGGGATGTCAGCACCATGGTCCTGACATCACACTGTGGGAGGGGTTTCACCACAATATCAGCCATACAGAGCCCCCTGATGATCAGTTTGTGAAAAGGAAAATATTTCTCATGGGAAAGGGGGTATCAGCTACTGATTAGGATGAAGTTCAATTCTTGTTTACGGTTTCTCTTTAAAGGATACCCGAAGTGACATGTGACATGGGTATGTATGTACCTAGCACACAAATAACTATGCTGTGTTCCTTTTTTTTCATTCTCTGCCTGAAAGAGTTAATATCACGTATGTAAGTGGCTGACTCAGTTCTGACTCAGACAGGAAGTGACTACAGTGTGACCCTCACTGATAAGAGATTCCAACTATAAAACACTTTCCTAGCAGAAAATGGCTTCTGAGAGCAAGAAAGAGATAAAAAGGGGAATTTCTTATCAGTGAGGGTCACACTGTAGTCACTTCCTGTCTATAGTCAGGACTGAGTCAGCCACTTACATACCTGATATTTAACTCTTTCAGGCAGAGAAAGAAAAAAAGGAACACAGCATAGTTATTTGTGTGCTAGGCACTGTACATACACATGTCTATCTCATCACGTCACATGTCACTTCGGGTATCCTTTAAGGGGACCATACACTGATTTCTGCCATCAGTATATGGCCGATTTGACCGCTCTGATTGAATCGGCTAGAAATCGATGGAGCAGGAAGCATGATCGATCGATTTCCAACCGATTTTTTTTTTTTTAATTGATTTGCTCAATCGATCCAAGTGGAAAATCTAGGTTGATGGACTGCTGGCAGCAGATCCATTGGCCCATAGCATTGCATTTCGATCGATTTTCGATTTGTGATGTGTGGCACACATCAGATAGATTCCTGTCACATTTGACCTGACAGGCATCTGACAGGAATCTATTTGATGGTAATCTGCTGCAAATCTATAAGTGAATTGGTACCTTTATTTCTGTTGACTACCATCCAAGGCATTCATTGTACCTTATTATATGATAACTGTAAAACGCTTTCTATAATGGCCTCAATTCACTAAGCTTTATCAAACACTTTATCAAATGTTTGATAATTTACCTCATGGGTAAAATCTAATTTTGAATTCACTAAGGTGTTATAGATTTATTGAATGCTTTATCGATAAAACATTTAATGAATCTATAACACCTTACTGAATTCAAAATTAGATTTTACCCATGAGGTAAATTATCAAACGCTTGATAAAGTGTTTGATAAAGCTTAGTGAATTGAGGCTATTGTGTGTGTAGACTTTACTGTTAACCATGGCAGGAAATGGTAGTACAGGCGGTCCTCTACTTGCAAACAGGTTCCATTCCGAGAGTTTGTAAGTTGAATTTGTTTGTAAGTTGAGTCCTGTGTTATAGTGAAACACGGATAAATGATTTATTTCAGACAACTCTGGATTTGGTTGTTTTCAAAGTGCTTTTTATTTGTCTTCATTTACTTAGAAAAGTTTATACAATGTCATAACATGTTACAAAAACAGTACAATATATTTGGTTCATGAAGGCCACTTTGGTTGTATTTATGAAACGTTGTAACTCAAGTCGTTTATAAGTAGGAGACTGTATTGTAAAACAAGGCTAAACTCAATTATGAATATACATTGCATTGCTTATCTGCATTTTCTTTAAAAACACACCAACATTTTAAAGTGAGACTCCACCCCAAGTGGAAGCATCACTGTTCAGCCTGTCCCCCTCCAGGGACAGATCGAAATATACCAACTGATAGCTTAGAAAGCAGAGTGTCCAAATATTACTCCCTGAAGGTTCTGAAATTAAAAATCTTCCAATACCTGCGAAATGGGGGTTTAGTGGTAGGCTTGTTGCATTAGCTTGGCTCAGGCATTATCATGCTGTTCAGATTCCAAGTGGGGCGGAGCACAGACTGCTGTCTGTAAAAAGGCCACAACCTGCAGTGCTGGAAGTCTGTAGGTGGGGCTCCTGAACAATCAGATACTTTACCCAAAAAAGGTCCCCCATCAGCTAATCAAGGAGCTTTCACACAAACAACTACTAGTCCTGTCACCCAGTGCCTGTACAGAATTGGGGACATATTGTTGTCCTGCTTTGAGCTAATGTTTTGCTCTGTGTGCGTGACTGCCTGCGAGCTGATGCTGAGAATTCGGATAGCATCTGTTCAGCGGTTAATGGGAGACATTTACAGCTCTAAAACACGAAATAACGGTTTTTCTGCTGACTTGTCAGCGGAAATGTTTAATCTTTACATGTAATCTTCTCGAATGACTTCCTGGGCAGATAATCCCCTCTAACGCAGCAAAAATGGGCTTTATTTCACAAACCCAGGCTAGTGACTGATTGTCTTCTTAAAGTTCAGTGTCTAGTTGCTAGGGACAAAGGGGTGATGTTGGCGTGGAATAACATTGGGTGTAATGGCTAGTTTATGCAGATTGTATGAAATAGGCTGCTTAAAGTGACCCCGAGCCGAACCTTGGGTCAAAAAGCAGATGATTACCGAAGAAGGGCGATGCTTCTGGATCCTGTAGAGGCTCCTGTGGCCTCATTGCCCATGCAGCTGCTTGGTGGGGCTCTCTGGAAGATCTGGACCAAGGTCCTCTTCATGCACAAGCATGGCTGTGCTACAGTCGCTTGTGCATGCCTGCACAGTAGCACAGAGCTGCTCGTGCATGAGTGCTGCATCTTACTTGCACAGATACAGTATGGCTGTAGTAAGAAGAGAGGGGCCCAGATCTTCAATCTGTCAAGCTCCTGTCATATTTCTTTGAAGGGTCCCTGAGCAATGATGGTACAGAGAAATAACTAGGGCTATATACAGTATACACTGTCAACGACTGTCACCCAAGGGGACTGGGACCCGATTCCCAGGGCGACAGTTCCAAACATTAATGCATAGACACATTCCTTGGCTATAGCAGTGCGACTCGTACTGTTATGGGGAGGAGGGGTAATAATGTGCCATATAACAAAGCGACTTATGAGAACAAGGGTAGCAATGGATTTGGACGTTCTCATCACTTAAAGCCCGGCTGAACTGACCCTGTTATTGTAAAAACACACATAAAAATGTGTGTATTATGGAGCCCTAATAGTTACCAGTCCCACTGTTTGGACGGGCTCCCCTCCATTGCCCTGCTCTGCCCCCTGTTTGTGACTCTGATTAGAGGCAGTTAAACTGAAGACAAAGGAGTGGCGCATGCTTTATCCACTATGTATGTCTTGTACGTCTGCACTACTGCCCTGCTGTGTATAGCATCTATGCCCTGAAGCATTCTGGGTATTCACACATTAGAAGTGCTGCATGCCGTTCAAACGGTAATACCTGTGCCCAGAAAGCTTCCTTGTGCACAGCTAGGTGGGAGCGCAGGCAATACAGATCCTGTGGAGTGAACAGAGCATCCTTTCTCTTATATTCCTCTGGTTTCAGTTGTAACTACAAACTGGGGGCAAAGCCGCACAACGGAGGGGGGGCATCCAGACAGGGGGAATGATAAGTATTAGGATCCCATAATTCACACATTGCTATGTTTGTTTTAACAATTATGGGGTCAGTTCAGGCGTCCTGTAAAGAAAGCAGTCTAAAGTGCTTGTGTACAGGAGCCTGTAAAAAGCAGAGAATTCTTCCTTCTCTGGTTATAGTGCTGACATCGCCTGCAAGATGGCAGCAGAAAAAAAGCAGGCAGCAGAAATCCACCATGGGAAAGAAGTACAAAGTGAAGCCAGGCACATTTTACATTTTTTTAATAGATTGTACTTGAAATTTGATAAAAACACGGTCTACACGAAGCGATGTTCCTTATCAATCGAGCCGCTGATCCGTCAGGTCCGATTTTGCCATCGCCGATTCCCTGCTCGTTCCCCAGAAGGGGACAATGTCAGGGAATCGAACGGAAGATAAGCGGCGCAGGGACGAGGGCGGATCGAATACGACGCACGCGTGGGCGAGCGGGGACGCGGCGGGCACGCGCGGGGATGCGGAAGAGGCGATCCGGCGGGTAATCGAGCCGCCGGATCGCCTCGTGTATGTATTAATATATCAATACTAAGTATTGATTATGAATATGTATTTATATAGCGATAATAAGTATTGATTAGGAATGTCTATTCTCTACTGCAGTAATCGGGGGAAGCTGTAGGCAGGAGCGGTATGAGAGGGACAGCTTTATAACTTTGTACCGTATCAGACAGCGAGTGCTATTAAAACAGCGCAGGAGATTTGGTCGCAGCCGGCGCCACCATAGGCTGTAATAAGAATTACGGCTATAGCGGTGATCAGTGAGTAACTTGGGCGCCATCAACAGAAATTGCTTTCAAAACACTGTAATTCGGCTGCCAGCAATAGCTGGAAGCTGAATTACACCTTTCCCCACTATCCATGGTGGCCTGGAGGGGGAATAGTAATTTAAGCCACCGGGACTTGTGCAGGAGCAGGGTAAGCCATATATCTCCTGGCGGGATATTGATAGGTCTACTCAGACAGTGCCAAGCTAGTGGCTGCAGTGGTACGATCAATATCGTGTCTAATGTCTGTGCCAGGTGGTAGACCAGGTAAACGGGTGATGGGAAACTGTTGATCAATCGCCTGATCTTTGTCAAATTGTATATTGTAGGATTTTGGTGTTTGATTGTCTAGTAGATTCAATTCTTTTATTGAATTGATTATAAATCGATACAAGTTTTGCAGGTTTGATCAAAGCATATCGATATCTGCCTAATAGTTGAAAAAAAACAAAACAAGAATCAATCGTTTCTCAGTTGCATTTAGATCGATTCATTGTTTCCGAACCTGAGCATTATCAGATATCGATTCCAGTGAGTGGAGCACTGATCAATCACCTTTCCACTGACAGACAGATTTCTAAGCGAACAAAAGTCGATTGGAATGTTGATTGGGTATAATTGATCAGTGTACGGCCACCCTAATAGTGGAAACCTACTGAAATAGGCACATCTGTTACTGTAAATAGTATTACATTTGTAGAGTTTGTGTGTATTTTTGCTGTGAGCCTTCACAAATTCTCTTGTGACAGACATGAATAGGACAGCGAGGTGCCGTTCTAGTTTCAGGCCGCGGTAGGAAGTTCCTGTTGCCAGTGCGGAAGGAAGCTGATTCAGCCGGCCGGCTTTGCTCTCTCCACAGTATTCCTCAGTTTTTCATAGAAATGTTTATTATTGCTAGAAGAGTTGGACCTTCTTGCAGTCTCTGCCATTAGCCAGTCATACAGCACGGCACACACCTGCATTAGTGCAATAGTCCATTTGAAATTACAAAGCATGCATGCTTCTACCCAGCCAATCCTGTGAGTCGGATTCTTTTATACAGCTCAGCTGGACAACACAGCCTAAAAGTGTGGCCTCAGCACATGTGAGTGCAGGCAGGACAGGAGCTGCAGATTGGATTGTGCAGAGCAGCAGTACACTGAGGTAGTCATCACTCTGCATCCTCTCCCAGGTATGGGCTGGGACCCACTAGCGCTTTTTCAGCAGTGATTTGTGCTTTTTAGGAATTGCCTGCGATTCCAAAGTAGCTAGGCTAATGAAAGCCTATGGCCGTGATTCCACAGGAGTGATTGCAATTTGCAGAAACTGTAACTGCGGTTCTGACGTGCACTGTATTTTAGTGGTAAGCACTTTTGTCCCATGAAACAGGTATTGTGACCATCACTACTTTTTTTTTTTGTAGTGCTTATATTTAGCTACTATTGAAATCACTATTATAATTTGCCTGGATCCATTTTGGGTTTATTGGGGCTTTCCTCCTACCCATCAGATAGGAGGTGTAATCTGTGCCTGTTGCCGTGGAAATCTTCCTTGGCAACAGGACCTGTCATCAGCATCTAGTTATCGATGAGCTCCATAAGCTGCCAGCAGACCTGAGTGCCGACACTGTCACCCCATGAGCACCAGCCAACGCTTGCATAATGCTGCCATTGTCCCGACGACTTTACTGAGACTTCTTAGGGTATTTAATAGTAATCTGTGCGATGACAGCTCCTCTCAGTCTCTCAATTATCGTATATAGAGGCAACTGTTTCTTTTGCGTCCATAACTGGCCAGCTGAGTACAAGACTTGCCAAAACTGTTTAATTACTTTTGGATAGGGTGTGAGAAAGGGTTAAACCTCTGTCAGGCTTTTATACTTGTCTTTGTGTGGAAATAGATTTTAATATCTCTAGGTTTTTCACTGTGGTTTGTCCTTATTTGGGAGATATTTTATGGTCTTGTGATCCTCCTGGGCCTCTATGTCTTTAAGGGCTCGTTCACACCTAGGGTGTTATGCGTTTTTTTTTGAGCGCCGGCGATTAAAAAAAAAACGCCCTAAAGTCGCTGGTGCAATGAATCCTTATGGGATAGTTCATATCAGCGCGTTTCGTCTACTTTCCGCTCAGCAAAGCACTGCCTGTACCATCCTTAGGGTGTTTTTGCTACAATGGAAGGTAGAGGAAAAGCGAAAAAATTGCTCTCAAAATCGCTTTGTGCGGTGATTGCATTCGCGCTTTTAAGAATAAATACATTATATTTATTCTTTTCTGGATCAAACAGTTCACTTCCTGACTTTCGATAGAAAGTGAAAAAATAGAATCGCTCTGCAAAAGCGATTTGAAAAGCGATGTACACAAAATTGTAGCCCGCTGGTAAGCGCCGGAAGGGGGAAAAGGGTCACTCACAAAATCGCAAAACGCTTTGTTTACATCGATTTTAGATGTAAACAAAGCCTAACAGATACCTGAAGTGAGGGATATGGGGGCTGCCATATTTATTTCCTTTTAAACAATACCAGTTGCTTGGCAGCCCTGCTGATCTCTTTGGCTGCAGTACTGTCTGAATCGCACATCTGAAACCAGCATGTGGCCAATGTAGTCAGAGACATCCTGACATCTGAGAAAAGCGGTAAAGGTGCCCATACGCACATTGATTTTTTTTTTTTCCCATTCGATTCGCTGCAGATTTGATCACTCTGATTTAATCTAATGGGAATCTATTCCTTTTAAGGCTATAGACACACTATGAGCACTCACACATGCACACACATTACGCTGCCAACCACGTAGGGTGTGTGTATGTGAGGAAGAGTCCGGAGGCGGAGCCAGCGTTGGACACTGACAGGTAAAGTATGCTGCACGGGCACATTTTGCATTAGGGGGGACAGCGTGCGGTGGGGCCTACGAGGCGGCAGATGCGGCTTCACAAGACCGACTCGTGCAAGATTTCATGCTGAAATCGATCGTGCATTCGCCTGCGGTGTGTGGGCAGGCAACAGATCTCTCTCCGATCAGGGAGAGAACGGTCTCTTGGTTGCTCTGCCCATATGATGTATGGGCACCTTTAAAGAGAGTCTGAAGCCAATTTAAAAACTTGTTTTTATGTGTTATTTAGGTTAAGGAATATGGCCAGTGCTAAAACGCCACATTCCCGCGGCAGAATGAGGTCTTAATCCCCCCCCCCCCCGAAATCCCCGGGGGAAGATTTGGGGCTCCTTCCGGTAGAGGCAGAGCTTTCTGCTGCAGCTCTGCCTCTACTCGCGTCGTCCCAGCTGATCACCACCTCTCCCCCCCCCCCCCTCAGTCTTCTTGCACTGAGAGGGGTGGGGAGAGGTGGCGATCAGCTGAGCATTGACGCTAATGGAGGCAGAGCTACAGCGCTAAGCTCTGCCTCCCCGGGTAGCAAAATCCACAACTTTGAAAGTCATGGATTTTTTGCCCCAGGATTTGGGGGGTATAAAACCATCGGTTCTGCCGTGGGAATGCAGCATTTTAGCACTGGCCATATGCCTTAACCTAAAATAACAGGTAAAAACAAGTTTTTAAATTGGTTTCAGACTCTCTTTAAGCCTCATACACACGGTACAATTTTCCATTAGACCGACTGGTGGTCTGATAAGAAATTGCATCATTTGTAGACGGCCAAATAGTTTCTGATCAATTTTGCAATCGATTTTACGTTGATAAGTACCCATTGGTAAATCGGTCAGAATTTGATCAGACCGGTCGGAAATTATCTGATAGATCTGTCGATCTGATGGAAAATTGTACCGTGTGTATCCGGCTTAAGTTCATCTCCTTCCAGATTAAATGTACACTGTAGAGCTCAATTGCTTCTAGATCAGATTTGTTTCAATTGGGTTATTTATAAAGTAAAACAATCAGGCCTCCCTGATGGGTTGGGGAATAATGGATTGTTTGCAGAATTTAGCAGCGTAGAGGCTGGTGAGTGTAGATTTCTTCTGCTGTAGATAATGTTTGCTGGGAATGTGGCAGACGTGAATTGTGCTCAGCCCCAGCACTGGATACGGCCGGAGTGTGAAGGACGCCGTTGTCCACACAGACTTGGCACGTTCGGCCGGCAGGAAGTTTGGGGAAGAAAGCTCAGTGTCATTAATATTGCCTGAACTAAGCTGAGGCAGGAACACGAGTCCGATTGCCCTGACAACTCCTCTCGCATGTCAAGTATCTGTGAGAGGGGAAGGAGAGGGGATTAAAACATCTGCGGGCTGCAGCACAACAACAACATTATTTACAGGCTGTTCTAGCTACAGATATGGCTGACTGTTTACTTGTACTGGCTGGAGAAATGCTGCTCTCGCCTTCACATTTTTTGTATATTTAGTTTAAAGGGGACCTGAAGTGAGAGTATATGGAGGCCAGTGTCGGACTGGGAGGTGGAAAAGCTGAGGAAATCCACTTGTTGGCCAAGCAGCAGTAATCAGGTGTTGCTGCTCACAGTGAAGACTTGCTACAGGCTTCTATTGGGAGTGACAACATAGGGTTTCTGCTGCTTGGCCAGCAGGTGGATTTCCCCAGCTTTTCCACCTCCCAGTCCGACACTGATGGAGGCTGCCATATTTATTTCCTTTTAAATAATGCGCATTGCCTGCCTGTCCTGCTTATTCTCTGCCTCTAATACTTTTAGCCATAGACCCTGAACAAGCATGTGCATTAGACAAAAATCTGACAAGATAAAGTGCATGCTTATTTCAGGCATGTGATTCAGACATTACTGAAGTCAGAAAGATGAGCAGGACAGCCAGGCAACTGGTATTGTTTACCAGTATAAAAAAATAAATCAGCAGCCTCCATATCCCTCTTACATCTTGTTCCCTTTAAAGCTCAAATGTTGGCACCCTCTCATTCCTCTCCCAGTTTCCTCGGTGCATTGCTGGCTCACGTGTAGTGATGGGCTCACGAATACTGTAGTTACCTACTCGAAATTCGTGATTCAAATGAGGCTGAATTGCCTTAGCTGTGCGCATGGGAGACGGGGGTTACTTACCCAGAATTCTGTCGGCTTCTATGCATCCCAAACGTCTTGCACACAGCCTATGGGATGCGTTGCAAGACTCACTACCGCACACTTCCCGCTTCAGGCTTGATTTTTGTATGTAAGCACTCACATCTCAGTGACAACAGGCCGAGCTATGCAAGGCAGCTTACCCAGAGAAGCTGGTAGTGAGGTTCAGTGTAGAGATTAGAGAAATTCCAGAGAAAGCACAGGTAAGGGTAACGCAGCTTGTTACAATGCTTGAAATACAGATGATTTGATTAGAATTGGAGATGCAGTTTAAAAGGGCCCATTCACACTTGTGCGTTTTCAGAGCAATTTCAGCATTGTTGAAAATCGTTTGCGGTTTGAAAAACGTGTACAATGAAAGTGTATGGAAGTGTTCTCATCTAAGTGATTTGCTGAAACGCAAACGTGTTGACTGCAGTGTTTTCTGAGCGATTCTGCAGGCTAAATTGAACTAGAAATCACAAAACGCTAATCTCTGAAAAAATGCTGGAAAAAACGCTTTCTATACAGTGAAAAATCGCTAGGAAAAAGCGCCAGAAAATCGATCAGCGTTTGCGTTAGCGTCTAGCGATTTTTAGCGTGAATGGACCCTAGGCTACGTGCCCACTGAGGTGCCTCATCCATTGTGAAAATGGAGCAGCACCCGTGCTGATGCAAAATAGCACCCAAATCCATTCCAATGCACGGCTATGGTGGTTCGGTTGGGATGTCTGAGAAAGTGCTGAAGGCATTTTTATTTTTTTTCATGCATGCGAATTGGAAGCAGCCTATTGATTTCAGTAGGTGAATTTGCGTTCTGTGAATCTGATGCAAATCGCAAAAATGGAAGCCTCAAGCACCTGACTGGGAGCTCAGTCTCCTGCAGCACAGGTTTTCCAGAGCTCATACAGCTCCACCCCTTTACTTGTGCCCCACCCTCTTACATTATTCTATTGCTAAACTACAGCTGTGCTCATACTTCAAGCAGAAAAAGATACGCGTGGCGAGTCCTGACGGGCCTGTCGGCAAAAACGAAACTAGCTGGCAGCGGGGGACCAGAGGATTAGAGAGTGGCTGCGAGGGCACAGGACTGCTGCAGGGGGCTGGTAGAAGCCCCAGGTGAGTAAAACTCATTTTTTTTTTCTGGCTTAAGTGTCTCTTTAATACCGTGTATTGCCCTCTTTAAAGGGGAACTGATATAAGAGGTATACGGAGGCTGCCATATTTATTTCCTCAATACCAGTTGCCTGGAAGCCCTGCTGGTCTATTTCTCTGCAGTAGTATCTGAATAACACCAGAAACAAGCATGCAGTTAGTCTTGTCAGATCTGACTTTAAAGTCTGAAACACCTGATCTGCTGCATGCTTGGTCAGGGTCTATGGCTAATAGTATTAGAGGCAGAGGATCAGCAGGGCTGCCAGGCAACTGGTATTGATTAAAAGGAAATAAATATGGCAGCCTCCGTATTCCTCTTACTTCAGTTCCCCTTTAATAGGATATATCTAGCATTCACCTTGGAGAAAGTAGTCCAAAGGCAAGAGGACCATGCATAGACTATATTATACATAGGGCAGGTCAGGTGATAGGGGGCCTGTTAGGCCTGTTTCAGCTGAGAAACTATGAGCAGTGTTGTGCCAAAGCTGAGGTGAATGAACTTTCTCTGGTTACGCAAGACTTGTCTGATGCTTGGCTGAAAAGACTCTGTCCCTGTAGATCGAGTTTCTGCCAATGAAGACCTTTTGTTTTGATGACAATCTTATATTTGCAATAGACAGCTGGTCAAAATAACAAAAATCAGAAACTTCAGCTGACCAAACTATCGGGTCTCCGGTATATGTATCGCTTACAAAAAAGCATTTGCAGAAGGAGATAGTTATAAGCTTGGTACACACATGCAATTTTGATTGGACAATGATTGCTTAATTTTACCATTTCCATGTAGCTTTTAAGCTTACCTACACAATCACTTCATAGTATTCAAAATCTATTGGCCTTCATACTACATGGAAATGGTAGAACTGGTCAGTGATTGGCAAATCACAATTGCATGTGTGTATGCACCTTAACCCCCTTGGCGGTATGAAAAATACCGCCAGGGGGCAGCGCAGCAGTTTTTTTTTAATTTTTTTTTTTAAATCATGTAGCGAGCCTAGCTGCTCAGCGGCATCCCCCCAGCCCCGCCGATCGCCTCCGGCGATAGGCGATCAGGAAATCCCGTTCAAAGAACGGGATTTCCTGGAGGGCTTCCCCCGTCGCCATGGCGACGGGGCGGGATGACGTCACCGACGTCAGCGACGTCGGGACGTCATTGGGAGACCCGATCCACCCCTTGGCGCTGCCTGGCACTGATTGGCCAGGCAGCGCAGGGGTCTGGGGGGGGGGCGCGCGCCGCACTGGATAGCGGCGATCAGGCGCGCCGCGGCGGCGATCGGGGTGCTGGCGCAGCTAGCAAAGTGCTAGCTGCGTCCAGCAAAAAAAAAATTATTTAAATCGGCCCAGCAGGGCCTGAGCGGCACCCTCCGGCGGCTTACCCCGTGTCACACACGGGGTTACCGCTAAGGAGGTTAAGGCCTCTTTTCTACGGACTGTTGAACTGTGTGCTCAGCAAGCAGTTACTAGGCAGCAACAAGCAGTTACCAGGCAGCAGTGAGCAGTTTGAGAGGCACTGCACTGCCTATCAACAGTCTGTGGAAAAGAGGCCTAAGTGATGTAAACAATCATTATCTACGTAATAGTTGTTACTTACCAGCCTACCACCTAGTACCACTCAGTACTGGATCAGATCTCAAAGAAATTGATCTCCTACATTTTGGGGTAGTGCTGCACAGATGTGTCACTATCCATGATATTTCTTTTTCCTACTATGGAGGGGAAGGAGGGGATGGTGGCGCATTGCAGATCGCTTTCTGGCATGGGAGGGGGTGGGGGCTGTAAACTCCTTGCTAAATTTAAATTTGTGTGTGTATGCACCTTGAAGTGTGCCTGTAGGGAAAAGAGGGGAGCCTCTGGATAATGCACAGCCCTCACCTGTCCCCCTCACCTCCACTGATCCAGCGCTTGGACCTCCAAAAGCACCTCAACAAGAGGTTGCTGAAAAAAGTTTGCGTGACCGCGCTCCCATCCATGAACGAGCGTGGCTGGCAGCCTGCACAGTAGCACAAAGCTGCTGGGGCTAGTGTGCAGGTGTGAGGGTCCTGTGCAGTGCTGCTGCGCTCATTCACAGCCAGGAGCTGAGCCTCGAACTTCCAGGCGGTCCCAGCATCCAGCGGTGGTCTCTAGGAGAACATTGCAGGCCTCTGGAAGATCTGACTATTGTGTTTGATAATGTAAAGGTGAACACTCACGTGAAGATGGATCGCTGGATCTGCAGCAATGAAAGATACGAAGATCGAGCATTCCTCGATCCATCTTCAGCAATCTGGTACTGAAGGAACAAATGCAGGGCACGAATGAGACTTTTAATGATAGCAGTAATTAGCGCGGAAGTCTATGGGGAATCGCATGATAGTCCATGGTGGGATCCGTCACGACGGTCGTGATTGCCAGACGTCACTTAACATTGTTTAACTACGTTTACATGTTCTCGTAAAAATGATTGTCTTGAAAAAAAAAGTGCGTCCCGGGAAAAATCGCCTCAAAAATCACATTGTGGGTACAAGCCTTTATAGGTTTGCCAATTCCTGTGGATGACTGAAATATGTTAGTCCCACACAGGGCTGTGGAGTCGGAGTCGAGGAGTCAGAGCAATTTTAGGTACCTGGAGTTTGAGTCAATGGTTTCATAAACTGAGGCGTCGGAGTCGGATGATTTTTGTACCAAATCCACAGGCCTGGTAAGTATTAGAGTCTGAGTCAGAGCTATTTTGGGTACCTGGAGTCGGAGTTGGATTTGGAGTCGGTGGTTTCATAAACTGAAAAGTTGGAGTTGGATGATTTTGTACCGACTCCACAGCCCTGGTCAGTACAAAAATCATCCGACTCCTCAGTTTATGAAACCACCGACTCCAGGTACCCAAAATTGCTCCGACTCCGACCTCACAGCCCTGGTCCCACATGGCTCAGTCCCTCACTGGGTGGGGAAGACCTTCACTCAATTGCTACATAATGTATCCAAATGGTCCTGATGCTAGTTGTTGACATAATATATGTGCAGTTATTACATAGTTAAAAATGTTGCATGTAATGCTTGGCAGGTTAATGCTGCTTGTTGTATGGTCTGCAGTCCTATTTGAGCTCTCAGAAGCCACTAGTTACCTACCAGTTTCACTGCAGCGTCTGACTGACAGTGTGGACAGCATGGTCATTAAGTGGTTAGCGCTTTACAGTGCTGGAATCCCAGGATTGTTGTTCAGCCAGGGCACTGTCTTCATGGAATTATCCATTCTCTTTGTGTCTTCCTAGGTTTTTTCCAGGTATCTCGTTTCCTCCCACATCCCAATAAAATAATGACTATCGTAGGGAATTTAGATTTTGATGTGCCTTCAGATCCTCCATCTGTCCCCATAGTATAATCCAGTCTTACTGGCATCATGTACCTTCACCTGCTGTTAAGGGTACTTTCTGACAGACATTTGGGTTGTGTTATGAGCACTGTTTTTGTGCACGCTGTAACTTTGTTGTATTTCCTTCTCAGGCTTCTCCAAGCTTTTATGAAAAGACCTGACCCAAAAGATGAATTGACCAGTGATAGCATTGATGCTGAGAGGTTGCCATGACAATGGGAACCAAGTAATCGTCAGCGCGGCTTCTAAGTTGCTTTATAGGTTACTGTGGTTGTTTTGTGTTGTACTGTAGTAGTAGTAGTAATTGAAGGGGTGATGTGAGCATGGATCTGTGCAGAGTGAAGTGTGTTTATGTTGTTATATGTTGGCTGCTGTTGTACTGTGTGTTTAGAGACTCACCCAGCAAGGACGGGCTTTGTTTACCCGCTGGGAGCTCTTGTAGCATTACGTAATAGGGAGATGGCATTGTTTGGTGTGATAACTGAACTGTATGCTTTTTGTCTACCAACTTCTTGTCTCCAAAAGTCATAGAATTGTGCTAAATATCTGACTAAAATAAACATGAATTTAGAGATATGGAAGCTGCCATTGCTGATTTACCTTTAAAAGGGGCGACTTACTTTGCTGTTGAGCATGGAGGCTGGTGTTACACTTGCAAATTGCCACATCGCACCATAGAAACCAGCCTACATATGACCCTGGGCCACCGTGTGTCGGCCGGGCCATTTGCATAGTGCCGCCCCCGCTCAGTGATGTATGCCCTGCTGGGCAGAAAGTACGTCACTGTGATTCGTCAGTCCGTGCATGCGTGCCGTGTTGCATCACGCTTCCTGATGGAGTAGAGTGGTCGGTACATGCAGATAGGCACCTAGTATAACAAGTTAAAACTCTTTGCTGAAGAAAAGGTGCAGAGGTAAATCATACACCACCATCCGATAATGCAGCTTACTTAGAACAGAGAGGAACGCAAAATGAATACAGGAAATCACAATACCATAGAGATAATTGCAGCACTTTACAAACACAGTGACATCTTGTGGTTGCTTTACTATGCTGCAATATAAGTAATCCTGTTGATAATTCCAACACTCCCATTGTTTACTGTATCACCCATTGACTTGCATTTCCGCTTAATCAGTGCGTTAGGCACGGATCACACGGCAACCATCTGTGGACTTTGCGTCAGGAATGCAGCATTTTGGATACTTCATAGACTTGCTGTCTTCATAGATTTGCATTGCCCAAATGGCAGGAAGCCTAATGTGAGCAATGCAGCCCACAAGTTGAAAAGGGGGCGAAATCTATTCAAAATGCGTGGAACCACCACCTGCTGGGCCCCCAGTTCTTTCCCATTAAATTTTTCCTCCCAGGTGTTGTCAGCGGAGCTGCTCTCACTGTTCCACCGGCGCGCCTCCTCCCATGTCTGGTGTCTTCTCTCCATACTGCAGCACTCCTCCCTGTGTCTTCTATCCCGGGATGCATATGTTATGCTAGAGGCCTAACACTAGAGGTTTGGCGTGTATGCCACAGTGCCTCTAGTGTAAGGCCTCTAGCATTTGTCACATGACACAGGCGCCCCGGGATAGATAACACAGGGAGGAGCGCCACAGCATAGAGAAGAAGGCACCAGTCTCCACTCTGTGCAGCCGCCTGCCTTTTTTCTGCATGTGGAAATGCAATAGATCTGACGCCACAGGTGAAATAAATTGACCCTTTCTATCTCAGGCCTGGAACCCACTACAAATCGCTAGCGCAATTGCTGTTAGTCCTGCTGTAAGCTAAAGAGCATAAGCTGGAACAATGCAATATCCCCAGTGGCTAGGCTGTCTTATCTAGGTGAATTTTGTTTCTGTTGATGAATGTGATGTGACAGAACAGCGTGCGCAGGAACCGCTGGGCTCACCCAGATAAAGAAAACCCCATAGATTATCTATGTTTGTATTGTAGTCATTTCCAGCCCTGATATGCTCATGACCAAAACACTTCAGCCCTGATCACACTTGAAACCGCAAATTCCAGTCGTCTAGCGAGTGCGATTTTGCATTTTCACGTTTTGCGATTCCGGTGAATGAGAACTGCGACGCAATCGCTGGGAAAATGCTGCATGCAGAATGGCTGCGATCAGCGGAAATCTCAAATGTGCCTTAATCGCTGCTGTGTGAGTAGTCGCAGAGGATTACCTGTGCTGCAGCGCTTTGCTGATCGCCGGTGATCAGCAAAGTGCAAACACACAGGCTAAAAGCGCCCAAGTGTGAATGAGGCCTTCCTCTGCACCAATTTATAGATACTCCTCTCCTGATCTTCTTCTTCCAGCTGAAGCCATGCCTGTCAGGGCTGGCCACTCTGTAGTACAGGGGGCCTAGCTTCAGACTGACTTTTGGGACAGGATGTGTGTAAGCATCTGGAAGTCTCTCAGGAAGAGATGAGAATCTGTAAATTGGGACAATGGGTTTTTATTTTGCAAAATCTGCAGCAATTAATTTTACAATATTTATTTGAAATAGTCTTTTTTAAATTGCATATAAAATAAACTGTGCCAGACTCTGGAGGAAAACTTGTGCTTAACCTTCTCTTTCAGTGGGTAGCTTTGGGGTTTCTTTAGGTCCGATACGACAGGAGAATGCTGGTGGCTTTTGGCTTTGGTTGGCCAAATCTTCCTAGTTATCTCTGGAAATATCTGCAACATGTTCTCTTTAAAGGGGCACTATGGCGAAAAATTGTAAAATTTAAAATATGTGCAGACGAATAAGAAGTAAGTTTTTTCCAGAGTAAAATGAGCCATCAATTACTTTTCTCCTATGTTGCTGTCACTTACAGTAGGTAGTAGAAATCTGACAGAATGACAGGTTTTGGCCAAGTCCATCTCTTCATAGGAGATTCTCAGCAAGGCTTTTATTCTTTATAAAGATATTCCCTAAAAAGGATTTAAACAATGATGCTGGCCAGCTTCCCTGGTCGCTGCACAGTTTTTTGGCAGTTGGACAGAGCAACTGCCATTCACTAAGTGCTTTTGAAAATAAAGAAATTCCTGAGAATCCCCCATGAAGAGATGGACTAGTCCAAAACCTGTTGCTTCTGTCAGATTTCTACTACCTACTGTAAGTGACAGCAACATAGGAGAAAAGTAATTTATTGCTCATTTTACTCTGGAAAAAAAGTATTTCTTATTTGTATATGTTTGCACATATTTTACATTTTAACATTTTTTGTCATAGTGCCCCTTTAAGCTCATGCATATGATTGCTCTTTGGTCTGTGCAGTGAAATAAAGTAAGATAAATATGGAAATGGCAAATATTGTAATGCGGTGGGGACTGGCACTGTGGACAGGTCACACTGCAATGTGAAGGGACTAGTAAAGATGTAAAAAGCAGAAGTGGATGAATTTAGTCTGTGTTCAGCCTTGTAATCCAATCCTCAGTCGGGTTATTGATTAATCAGAGACGTGAGTTTCCAGGTTACTGGGAGTTTACTGCCACCAGATCTTTGTCACTTTATAGTGGGTGTCCCTCTGTCCCCTGACCTTGCTGCTGTATAGACATGGATCCATGCTGTATATATATTAAATACTGGGCTTGTTATGCAGCACAGCTGCCATTTAACCAGAGGATCCTTTTCAGACTCTTAGAGTGTAACTGTCGGGCATAAAATCAAAAATCAATTCTTTATGTTTATCTGGTAAACAAGTAATAAGGATGCTAACCAGGCAATCCAAAAGTTAAAATCACTATTACTTTTCTTGTGGATAAATGATCATTCCCCAGTTTATCTGACTCTTATTTGGCACAAAAAGGAAGCTGCAGGGCATGCTGGATTGTCCTTTTTTGCTTCTGTACTTCCCCAGACTTAAAGTGGTCTAACACCCAGCATTTCAACTTTGCTTTAAAAGATTGCTTACAGCTTATAAACTATTATGCCAGATTTTTTTTTTAGCAGAAATTCACTGAATGGATTAAACATGACATTTTAGTGCTGCATTTAGCTAGAAATCCTCCTCCGTGCTTGCTTGTTTAGTTACAAATGTATCTATCTACAATGTAACAAACAAACACTGCTCTGAGAGAACAAAGAGGGCTTCCCCAGCAGGCTTTTCAAAGGTCTATTTGTATTCCAAATAAAGATACATTTGTAACTAAAGATAAGAACGAATTCCTAGTTAAATCCAACACTAAAATGTCATGTTTAACCCATTCAGTGAATTTCTGCTTAAAAAAAAATCTGGCATAATAGTTTGTAAGCTGTAAGCAATCTTTTAAAGCAAAGTTGTAATGCTGGGTGTTAAACCGCTTTAACTAATGCAGCCTGATTGGCTGAAGCCTCTTTCCTTCCTGGTTTTCCCCTCCCACACCTCTGTTCCTCTTTGATTGCCCAATATTCTCATGCTGAGACAATGCACTTTCTACCGTATAGTGAAGGGCGGGCAAATCAGGCAGAGAATAGTAAGGGAGAAAATTACATCAGAATTGGCTTCAAAATAGCCACAGTTAAGATGGGAAATGCTAAGAAGGAGTTTCAATTTTTTTTTACTGTAGAAAAGTCACTAAAATCAAAATGTGTAAAGTGCAATACATATGTTGTATAAGTAGAGCAAGTATTCATCTACTTATATATGTGTTGTTGTTTTTTCTGAGATACTATGGCTGACAGCTCCTCTTTAACTCTAACCTACAAAGCTCTCCACTATCTCTCTTCCCTGTACATTTCCTCACTAGTTTCCAGATACCAACCCAATCGCAAGCTCAGATCTGCACATGATTTTCTTCTGTCCTCTATAATCACCTCCTCATATTCACATATACAAGACTTTTCACGTGCCTTACTGCTCCTCTAGAATCCTTTTCCAAAATACATCCATCACTCTCTAACCTTTGAAATCTTGAAGTGCTCCCTCCCTCAAAACTCACTTTTTTCCACATGCATGCACTCTAACTTAAAGGGAACCTTAACTGTAGAAAAAAAAAGCATTTTAACTTCCCTGGTGCCTCTACCAGCCCATGGCAGTAGCCCTGTGCCCGTGCTGTCACTAAGTGTCCCTCAAGTCCCCCGCAGTGACCCTCTTCCGGCTGGCCAACTGGCGACGGCCACTGCGCTTGAGCGGCCAAACATGTCCTCGATCACGCTTCTGTCACCGGGAGCGTTCTGTGCATGCCCAGTAGAGTTTTTTTTCGTACTGCACATGCACAGAGCGCTCCCGTCCATGGGAGTGCCATTAGGAGTCACGCGGAAAAGGGCCACGCATCAAAGCGAAAGTAGGTCGCTGTGGGGGAACAGACGATTGGTTTGTCCCGGTGCGGGCTGCAGGGGGATGGTAGAAGCGCCAGGTAAGTTAAACCTGTTTCTTTCCACACAGATAAGGTTCACTTTAAGGTACGTACACGCTTTTGATGGATGTCGCCTTTTAGGGATCGGGACCTTTGCTGGGCTACACAGACACGAGTCAGCTGTGTAGCTGATGACATGTATGGTTGCTCTGCGGAGGGATGATGGAGCAGAGCGTGTGTGATGTCATGTGGCGGGTTAGGCAACGGCGTGCACAAAGGAATCGGCCGTCACTTGGGCTGAGCAGATCCACCAAGCAGATCGCTTGTGCATCATGGGTCGGGTATTGGGTGCCTCTGTACACACTCCTGATTACCGGATGAGGCAGTAGTTATTGGCTGCCTCAGTCAACTTTAGTCAAGCGTGTGTATGAGACTTTAGGGCACTCCTCCTTCAACCTCTGGCCAAGTTGAACTCCTTACTAGATAACCTAAAAACACATTGCCTCTTGGTTTACAAATGGTTTACTACCGCACCTGTTGTTTCCTTCCTATTCCTTTACATTGTAATCTCCCAAGGTCAGGGCTCTCTCACCCTTTTGTGTCGTGAAATTTCTTATACATTTTATTTATCGTGTTACATTTGTCACTGCAATTACTTTGTTTACCAATTCTGTATTTTGTACCAGTGTCTGTATTTCTACTTACCCCATGTTTGTTTCTTACTCTTTACCACACCACGGAATATATAATGACCTATAAGGCCACACGGGGATCTCTGTTTCACCATCTGATGTGAAAGGCAGGTGATGTGAAATCTTGCGCTGCAGGGGCGGCGACAATGGTCAGCAGGTTGATTGAAGTGATCACACTCTAGCAGCTCCTTTAGAGTCCTGTTGTCGGGAGGCTTGTGCTAAAGACAAAATTAGAGAGGAGGAGCGATCCGTAGTGTGATAACGTTTTATTTAAGACAAATGCACAACACGAAATGCACTTACTATGTGATCATAACTACAAGCATGTAGCTGGGCATATAGTCCTTCGGTCTGTCCCGGGTGGGTGGCCTCAGTCTGCTGTGGCCATCGGCAGTGGGTGGATCAGGTGGAAGTGGATCTTGGGTGCCCCACCGTAGGGCTTTCCCGTGCTGGTAGCGTAATGACGCGTTTCGCCGTTCCACGCCTTTGTCAGTTATCATACGCCATACAATTTTTGGTAAAGTTGGTGTGAATTTTTTTAGTTATATGGGAGCTCTGTATTTTGCCTGGTAGCACTGTCACCTGCGGGTAGTGAGGTTCCGGCCTCTGTATTAGTTATAGGGGAGCTTTGTATTTTGCCTGGTAGCACTGTAACCTGTGAGTGGTGATGTTGCTGCCTTATATTAGTTATAGGGGAGCTTTGTATTTTGCCTGGTAGTGCCGTCACCTGTGGGTGGTGAGGTTCCGGCCTCTGTATTAGTTATAGGGGAGCTTTGTATTTTGCCTGGTAGTGCTGTCCCCTGCGGGTGGTGAGGTTGCTGCCTGTATATTAGTTATATGGGAGCTCTGTATTTTGCCTGGTAGCGCTGTGACCAGTGGGTGGTGAGGTTCCGGTCTCTGTATTAGTTATATGGGAGCTCTGTATTTTGCCTGATAGTGCCGTCACCTGTGGGTGGTGAGGTTCCGGCCTCTGTATTAGTTATAGGGGAGCTTTGTATTTTGCCTGGTAGCACTGTAACCTGTGAGTGGTGATGTTGCTGCCTTATATTAGTTATAGGGGAGCTTTGTATTTTGCCTGGTAGTGCCGTCACCTGTGGGTGGTGAGGTTCCGGCCTCTGTATTAGTTATAGGGGAGCTTTGTATTTTGCCTGGTAGTGCTGTCCCCTGCGGGTGGTGAGGTTGCTGCCTGTATATTAGTTATATGGGAGCTCTGTATTTTGCCTGGTAGCGCTGTGACCAGTGGGTGGTGAGGTTCCGGTCTCTGTATTAGTTATATGGGAGCTCTGTATTTTGCCTGATAGTGCCGTCACCTGTGGGTGGTGAGGTTCCGGCCTCTGTATTAGTTATAGGGGAGCTTTGTATTTTGCCTGGTAGCACTGTAACCTGTGAGTGGTGATGTTGCTGCCTTATATTAGTTATAGGGGAGCTTTGTATTTTGGCGGGTAGCGCTGTGACGTATAAGTGGTGAGGTACTGGCCTCTATATTAGTTCTAGGAAGCATTGTATTTTGTCAGGTAGGGCTGTCACCTAAGAGTGGTGAGGTTCTGGCATCTGTTTTAGTTATAGGACTCGAAATATGAATAATCCCTTCCTGGTCCTCGGATCCCGGCTTGCTCAGCAGCATGGACTCTCCTGAGACAGGAAACAGATGCACCAGTGTAGATTTCTTCTGTGTTTCTAATCTGCTGCCTTGAAACGGAAGTAAAACCGTTACTGCGAAACAGAGGGTTGCAACACTGAGTCTCTTTGTTTTGTGTTCTGAGGAATAGTGAGAGCTAAACGGCACATTGAGCTTCACATTCACCTGTTTTTTGGCAGATTTAACATCCGCCAAGAAAAAAAAATGTACATTTCAATTGTTGTGTTGAAAAAAATATTTTTATAGAACCGGCTAATAGATAGGTGGACAAGGAAATAAGCCCATTTTTGGAAAGATTCGTACATGATTTGGCGCGCGCATTCTCTGATTCACGCTGTGCGCAGTGAGTTGTGCTATAACACATTGATACCCGCAATCAGAATCATTTATTTTGCCACGTACAAAGGAGTTGTACCCGGAGTTGGTTTTGGCCCATTCAGTTTCTGGAGGGGTGGGGGTTATGGTGAGAGTAAGGGGGGAAATGTCCAAGAGCCACAAGCCAAGGCTGCCATACTACAGCGCCATCAGTCGCACTTGGCTATCATCTGTGATCCCCAAGGAAACATTAGGGGGGGGAGGGGGGGGGGTTGGGGGGGCTGAGCTCAGAGAGAGGCAAAGGTTCAGCAGTGATGACCCAGTTCTTCATGAAAGAAACCGTCAGTGGTGGCTGCCGCTGCTGAGGATCCCGATTGCTGACATCTGGCAGTGCTGGCCAAGGTGTTCCAGTTCAAAAGTGAATATCTCTAATGTTCATCTGTTCATCAAAAAAAAAAAAAGCCTTTATCAGCTAAAAGGCCTTTTTCGACTTGCAATCGCAAAAGCTTCTTTTTCCACTTGCTGTGATTGTGCTGTGAACCACCAGGAGTGAAACGCAATCGCACTAATGATCGTGCAGCCCGACTATTGCGATTTGCGGAAAATCGAAATGCACTAATGGAAAAGTGCATTGCGATTTGCATGTAAATCACGGTGCACTAGCTATCGGCAAACTCCGGCGATCCACTGTTTCAAGCGGATCGCAGCTAGTGGAAAAGGGCCCTAAGTCCACTTTTGTTGCAGTGTTTTCTTATCTAGATCAAGGTTGTGCAAGCCTAATTGAGTTTGATTGTTCTAACATTTTCCATTCTTTTATGAATTTGCTACACATAGCAGAAACGCTTGTTACTAATTTTACACCCCAGTGTAACATTTAGGGAGACAGTGCCCAGGCGTTCTGTTGTTTTCGTTAATCGCAATATCACGCTGTTATTGCCGTGCATGTTATCGACCACATCGGCCCAAAATTTCCTAGCATGTCCAAGCCATACATTCCACCGATTTTGATCTTGCGATGGGGGTACAAGCACGCGATTACTTGAACAACGTTTGCCGACACGATAAATAATGAAAGTCTCATTGGATCTTTAAGTTCCTCAACAACTCTGCGCAAAATACAGCAATCAATTAACTTCCCATTCGCGCTCATTGTGTGCCATTGCTTGTACCCACTTGCAGGAAGATGGATGGGGAGTGCTTGTCGCCGAGGGACGTCGCTGGGATCTATTTTTTTTGGTCGTAAGGTGAATATTCAGCTTCATAGCATTCATTTACCTCTTCAGGTTTGGGATGTCAGATGTCCCCCAATTTGAGAGCATCTGTTGTCTTGTGACACTCACAATTTGCATACGGTGATCTGAAACCTACGGTACATGTATAAGGTGTGACATTATATCCTATGTGTAACACAAAGCCAGCTGTGGAGAACATTAATGACTTTTCAATTACACAAATGGAAAGTATCTCTGCAGCCTGACAAATATTTGGGGGTATTGCGTCATAGTTTGTTTACTGAACGGTAAAGCTTCTCTGCCATGTCAATATTTGAGTGCGTTCGCTACACAGTAGCAGCTAAAATATCTTTTTGATGTTTGCAGGTTGGTTGACGATAGATGTGTGGTTAACCCAGAAGCTGGAGACCTCGCCAATCCGCCTAAAAAATTCAGAGGTAAGGATTCTGATCATGCTAAGTTTTCTCTTGCTGGATGTGTTGCCATGCCAATTGTGCTGAAAAGTCACATTATGCGTTACACATACAGTGCGATGAAAGGATGTTTCACTGCCACTTTAAGCACACATGAGGTGCACTACTCTGACAGGATATGCTGCTTGCACCTGACGTGAACCTACCATAGAACTATCATTGCATCACGCTGGGGTGTGATGATATTGTCCGTTGCAACAGAAAACAACTAATGCAGTGTGATTTATGAGGGATTGCAGAGTGCAGGGGGACCTTAGTGGGGTTTGGGATAGCAACAGAGGCTGGGCTGTATAGGCAGATCCAGCCTCTGTATGCAGATAACATTCTTTAAACACACCTCGGGTTCTCTTTAAGGGTAAAGAGACAGAAAAGGAGAGAGAGCGCACACTGTGAATGGAGTCTAAGCCCAATAGGAAAGATCTCACCTGATTGTGGAGGCTGGGGGAATCCTTCTGGGTTTCCCAGATGTTTTTGCTTGTGTCCCTCTTAAAGTGGTCTGAAAGCCAGCATTACTTATCTCTAGATTCCTTACAGCTTTAAAGCTACTATCCCAGAAATAAATTCTAGCAGAACATCACTGAAATGATGCAAAGCACTTTGTCCTGCTATTCAGCTTCAAATCCGCATCCAAACTGGAGATAACAGTATCTTTTTTTTATTTAGTAAACACAAATGTATTAACACTAGAATGTAAAAAAAAAAACAAAAAAAAAAAAAACCTCTCTGAGAAACTGTCTCTGCTTTAAGCACACACACAGTTCAGAATAGCTCATTAGATGATTTTAATATATAATAAAAATCAGTTATAATAGAAAAAGAATAAAATGCAATGGCAGCTTTCAAAGCAGATAAACTACACTTTGGAAACTTGTGCACAAAAGCAAATATGATAACTGTATGAGTAATAAAAAGTAGGAACACACATTTTTATTGAATGTTATGTCAGAGTTTCAGGCCACTTTAAAGAGACTCTGAAGCGAGTCTTAAATCATGTTATTACTGTAAAGCATTATAGATAGTGCTAAACCGAGGCATCCCCGCAGCAAAACAAGGGGTTTATACCCCCCAAATCCCCTATGAAAAATCCACGACTTTCTTGGTCGAGGATTTTGCTGCTCATAGAGGCAGAGCTTTGAGCTGCAGCTCTGCCTCCATGCACGTCAAAAGCTGCGGGGATCTCCGCCTCTCCCCCGCTCCTCTCTGTGAAGGCAGATTGAGAGGGGCGGGGGAAAGGCGGCGATCAACGAGGATTGACGCGCTACGAGGCAGAGCTACAGCGCTAAGCTCTGCCTCATCAGGAAGCGCTCCCCCGAGTTTGCAGAGGGGACTTGGGGGGTATAAACCCCTTGTTTTGACGCGGGGATGCGGCGGTTTAGCACTATCTATAGTGCTTTACAGTAACGACATGCTTTAAGACTCACTTCAGAGTCTCTTTAAGCCAGGGACCTGGCGCGCTGTAGATTCCAACGAGGTCCTTTGGGGTGTACCGTGTTGGATCAGGTGGATATCAGAGGAGAACTTCTGTGGGCGTATGCGGGAGTGAGCTCGGACGGGGCGAGCTGGGATCCCCGCCTATGCCTGTAGTTAGAGTAGAAACAGCCTATTCAGTAAAGCAGAGTCGGCCGCAATGATAAACTAGGGCGTTTTGGAAGGTTGAGAAATGTAGGTTAATAAATCTCTGTTTAAAAAGAAACAAAAAACACATTGGACTATGGAGGAGAATTCACTTGCAGTGATCAGCAGAGTGGCACACACAGCAACCATTTTCCAAGTCCCATGGCAAGGCTGTACAAGTCTGGAGATAAAACCAGAAACTGAAATATTTGCCAAATTCTTTGTAAAATATAGATCTGGTCGGAGAACATTGCATTTGTATCAGTAAAACTGGAATATTTCCTATTTATCCAGACCTGTGTCGTCCTCCATTCAGTATAAATCTAAGGCTGCGGGGTGATCAGAGTTTGTGGATATTGTCCACCTCACTGTCCCGGATGGTTTTGTATTGCTTTCACCTGTATGATACAGCAACAGATCAAGATTAGTAATTTTTTTTCCCTGTTGGTGCAGAATGAACTGCATTCTTGTGTATCTGATAAGCACACTGGTTAATATGTGATTGTTGTCTGTTGTCATGCACACAAGGAAGACACTACATACCGCAGGTATATTTTGTTTATTTTTTAGACTCATTTTTCAGTGACGCCTGATTGGACCTAAAAAACTGGGGCAGAGGGCATGAGCTTAGAGCACAGATCCAAGTTTACATACATGTGCACAGTGTCATACACTGCTAGGTTTAGGTCATTGATAATTTCCATTGAGCATTGTATTTTCTATCTTGCCTGAGGTTTTATTTATTCTATTACGTTTGTACTGTATATAGCGCTGACTCATTTTCTATAGTACTTTACAGAGTGCATTAAACAATCCATGTCCATAACTGTCCCTCTGAGGAGCTCACAATCTAATGTCTAAGGCTTCTTGCACACCAAGACGTTGTGTTAGGTGGCACGTTAAGGTCGCATAACGTGCACCTAACACAACGTATGGTGCTGCAAAAGCCGACGGTAGAGTGAGCCGCGTTAGGCTGCTCGATGCCCATAATATCTCCCAGAGTGGCGCTGATTGGCCAGCGGGACCACGTGATGCGGAGCGAGACACTCCGCATCACGTGGTCCCGCCGGCCAATCAGCGCCCGCCAGTGCAGTGAATATTAAGTAGCCATGTGCGCGGCTACTGTAGCTGGCTCTCCCCGCCTCCTCCGCCCCCCACTGCGCATGTGCAAACAGTCTAACGCGGCTATAGCCGCTCCAACGCCGTAGCATGCTGCACTTTGCACAGAACGTGCAGCGTTACATGTAACGCAACGTGGGCTGTGTGAACAGCCCACTTGTGTTACATTGCTGTGCGTTGGGGGAGCGTTACAGGCGCACTAACGTGCGCCTGTAACGTCTTGGTGTGCAAGCAGCCTAAAGGTACCCATTAACGGTACAGTTTTCAGTGAAGAGCTGCGATCAGATAAATGAGATTGGAAATGAATGGTCGTCGTACATCGATTATTCATCATCAAACCAATCTGTACTTCCGGAACCACAACTGATTGAAAGCGATGTAGTCAATAGAATTTTTTTTAAACATTCACCTTTTAGAATCATTCACAGTTGACTTGGGACATCAACAAAATTTATTTTATGCCAATCCGATCACATTTATCTAATCACTTTGGTGAGTCCGCAGTGCAGCCCCACTCCTCTATCATTGCGTAGTGGTAAGGCTGCTGCCTTTGATGTGGGATTTGAGCCTTTGACCAGGTTCGAATCTGGCTCAAGCCAGTAAATAAAAGGAATCTTTAGGCAAGGCTCCCTAATGATCCTGGTTGCCTGTAAAGCAAGTGGCTGCAGCCCTGAAGCACTTTGAGTCTGCCAGGAGAAAAGCGTGATATAAATGTTCTTTGTCTTGTCACTTCTGTCATTTGTCATTGTCTTGTCACTTCTGTCATTGGCCAGTGCAGCACCACTTTTCTGTCATTGGCCCCGTTCTGTCCCACTTCTGTCATTGACCCCGCTCTGCCTCAATTCTCTGTCATTGTCCAAAAACAGACCTATTCTCTGTCACTGTCACAGGTGAGGCACATTCTGTGCCATGTATCACAGTGCAGCCACATGTTTTATTTTTGTGCAGGCCAAGTTCCTGTTAATGCAGTCCCTGTTTCTGGTCAGAGTGCTTGTATGCCTGGAAGAAACCTGTGCAAACATGGTTAGAACATACAAACTTAATGCAGATACTGTTCATGACAAAATAGGATCCTGCGGTCTGTCATTGTAAGGCAAGGGTGCTACCTTGTTTCCAGACAGCCAGAGGAAGGCTCTGCAGATAACCAGTAGTCTGTGTGGAATCACATGTGACAATACGGCCCAGCAAAGGAGCGGAACTGTGATGGTCACGTCAATAACAACTTGCATGACCATTTAAACTCTCAGCCTAAATAATAATCTCCATTAAAAAAAAATTGCTGCTGGCTCTACTTAAACTTTGACCCTCTCCTGTGTTTGATGGACTGTCTCTTGGGAAGCTCCCTTCTGGTTGGATTTGGTAAGTATGGCTGCAGATCGTGTTCCTGCACGCTGCACCTTGCAGGGGGTGTGGGAATTCATGGAATGATCTGAGGCAGCACTCTGGAGATCACGTCATGCTTTCCTGCAGACACACATGTGCTGCGGAGACTTCCAAATATTTATGTGTAATGCGGAGATAGACGAGGCCGCAGAATTTTATTGTTTTTGTTTTGCTGGAGCTGAGGAATTTGAAGCTTCTTCAGTTCAGTGTTAAAGAATTTGTGGACGATTTACAAACGGTCTTCTCTGCATTCCACAGTGGTGCCCTGGGCAATCTTCTATTCATTTACGAAGGACAGAAGATTGCCCTGTGTGATGCGATTGGCAGGGGCGGAGCTGAATTAGTTTACATTCCCAAACTTCTGTTAGAAGTGACAGGGAAGAGAGTGTCGGAAATGGAAGAGCAGCTGAGAGCAGCTCACCCCCTGCAGTGATAGGTTGCCTCCTGTGAGCTCCCATGGATGTCATATAAAGGTGACAATGTGATTCTGGTGGGGAAAGGGAATGCAGAGCTGGTAAAGGCCCCACAGCTTTCTGATACAGGGCCACCCCCACAGATCAATGTTGTTGGGGCCATAATTGTGATGGGTGGTGGCAGGGTCACATTGGCTGAGTTTAGCTGGAGGATCCATGATTTGTAGTTACACTCCAGGCTGGAGAAGCTGTTTTGCACACAGTGAGGTACACCCAGGATCATCAGCAAATATGCTATCACTGTAGTGACATACAGTAAAGGATAATGCAGTTAATTATTCAGGATACCCACTTTTACAATATTTTTCCTAGTTTTAGCATGAGAAACACTTCCTATATCGATATATTGCTGCATATTGGTATGTGGCCCTGCCCTCCCAGTGATGCTTAGCCTACGCTGTTTAGCTATCGGGAATTTTCCTAGAGTATTCTAGGATACCGTGTATTATTTTCACTGGCTTAGGAATGCTCAGATCAAACATTCTAAACATTCTGCAGAGCTGCACCTGACGGGGCAAAAGATGTCACCTGTGAGGAAAGATTTTACAATGGGCAAATACTGACTAAATCATTTTATACATGAATATTGAATAAAAATGATCAATTTTACTTATCACGTTCTTTTTACTACAGTTTCGTTTTTAAAACGGCATTATGAAAATTTTGTGTGTACTTACGTTTCAGTTCATTACGAATGTGCTCCATTGGGGGGGGGGAGGTTGATCATCTAACAGACAGGCTGTTCTTTCTCCTCCATTTTTTTCAAAATACTTCCACGCCTTTGAAATCCAGCGATTCATAAAGGGGCATTCTGATTCCATAATAAGGCAAACACTACTTCCCTCCAGAATTGCCCTAAAGTTCCATCAGAAATGATTTTGCTGAAATGGAGTTCCTGATTGGGAGCCACAGTTACTTCACATAGGAAGAAACGGCGATACATGTCCCATTCTCTTGCATTGCAAGGAAAAAATATGTAAGGGTTAACTTTCATTATTCATATAACAGGAGGATGCTTCTCCTTTAAAACTTGTATATAATTTAGAACAGTGCTTGCATGAAATAGCAACTTTGAATCAAAAGTTCATAACAAGTGCATGGTGGCAAAAAGAGAGAATAAGCCTTAAGGCCAGTGCACACCAAAAAGCTCTAGCGTAAAAGCAAAGCGCTTTTTTAAGCGATTTTTTAAGGCGATTCTAGGCATGTGTCTTGCGATTTTCTGAGCATGCCCAGCGATTTTTGGAGCGTTTTGGTGTAGAATTTTTTTATATTTTGTTATAGTAGAGCTGTAACTGAACAGCTTCTGTAACAAAAACGCTTCGAAAATCGCTCTGATCTTGCACTTTTCAGAGCAATTTTCCACTTTTCTAGAGACTCTGAAGTCTTTTTTCCCCCTTATTTTCTCTCATCAGCTTGTTAACAGTTAATGCCTAAGTGAAATTGCCACGGCAGAGGAGTAATTTATTACACAGAAAGCGACCTGCAAAGTTCTATGACTTTGCAGGTCGCAGATTAAGCTGCCCTGGCTCGCAAGACTTTTCTTCCTGGACAGGCAGAGCTTTCAGCTGTGGCTCTTCCTCTCTGCAATCAATCTCTGCCGATCTCTGCCTCCTCTCTGCCCCTCTCAGTGAAAGAAGACTGAGAGGGGCAGGGAGAGGCGCGATCCGCAGAGATTGACTGCGGAGGAGGCAGAGCTACAGCCTGAAGCAGCTCTGCCTCTTCGAGGAAGTAAAACCCTGCGAGCCCGGGAGCTTTGTAGGGCTTAATCCTCTGTAATAAATCGGTAGTCTGCTGCGAGGATGCAGCGATTTCACTTAGGCATTAACTCTTAACAGGCTGGTAAGAGAAAATCAGGGAAAAAAAGAGACTTCAGAGTCTCTTTAACATTAAGGCTAAATTGCCTCAGAAATCATCAAAAATGCAGCAGAACCTGCGTTTGCATTTGGGAAAAAAGCACATCACTCTGGTGTGCTCCATCCCATTCAAATACATTAGCCAAGTGCTTTTCAAAGTGCTAGCATTTTTAAAAACGCTCAGAAAAGCTCTTGGTGCAGCGTGGCAACAAGGGAGAGCGGATAGAGCAGATTACAAAATGGGTCAAATAACCGGTATAACTATTGATAAAGTTTATCAATACAATAATTTCATCAGAAAATCAATACTATATTCAAGCGAATTGTAGGGTTATACAAATAATACTTACAACAGGCAAATCTCAATGACTTGTAGATCTTTTTGTGTGACAGGTAAATGGAAATGATAAACAAATAATTAAAGAGGAACTTTCACTTTTCCAGTGAAAATGACGTAATGAACAAAAGTGGTTATTTTTACAATAATTATGTATACATTATTTAGTCAGTGTTTGCCCATTGTAAAATCTTTCCTCTCCCTGATTTACATTCTGATATTTTATCATATGGTGGCATTTTTACTGCTGGCAGGTGATGTCAGTGGAAGGAGATGCTGCTTGCTTTTTTGGCAGTTGCAGTATTTCCCACAATGCAACAAGACTCGCACAGTGTGATGTCAGGACCATGGTCCTGGCATCACACTGTGGGAGTGGTTTCACCACAATATCAGCCATACAGAGCCCCCTGATGATCTGTTTGAGAAAAGTAAAAGATTTATCATGGAAAAGTGGGTATCCTCTACTGATTGGGATGAAGTTCAGTCCTTGGTTATGGTTTCTCTTTAAGTATCAAATACCATGGAGTGAAGGTTACTATAAAGAACATAATTGGAGGGTCGTCACAAGTAAAGTGGTTCCAAAAATATCATTAAGTACAGCAGGCACAGTGCCCCTCCCCCCCCAAATAATTTTATTAGGCAGATTTCCCCCATATAACATATTTAGCCAGAGCTAAATATATACTGTATATATGTACCTATTTCCTTTTGAACATATCCCTGCAGCATCCCTGCATTTTAAGGGAAACATAATTCCTATATAAGGAGATAGGACGTCTCCTTATATAGGAATTAGGTTTCTATTAAAATGCAGGGATGCTTAAAAATGACATCTATTTTTCCTGTTTCTTGGGGTGTCACATGATCACAACTGTCCCACCCACCAACTGAATCCAGAGAGAAGATGAAGCAAGCTGTATTGTTGTGATGAACATATTTGGCCCACAAAACAAATATTCTACCCACCTCTTTCACTCATATACTCAGCTATCACCTTGATTGCTGTAAAAAATGCCTTATTCAGTTTTGCATTTAGCTGAAGTTTAAAGGAAGAATCCATTTGCTGTGGGTAACTAGAACCATTCCTTCCCACAAACACTGATAAGTGAGGCCTGTGGTAGGGGAGGTTCCTCAGAAATAACATAATAATATTACACACACACACCACTCTAATCCTTTGTTTGTTGTGTTCATTCTGCTTGTTTTATTGTTAAATCCAGGCAAACAGGAATGCTGCACACAGTTTATTTAAACTCTACTTTTCATGCCAGTTCATGGCACACAATGAGATCTGACAGACGGGACAAATAGGCTTATAATAGCTGTCAGCCTGTCAGCAGAGGTGTGTGTGAGGAAGGGAAGTGTCAGCGCTTTGATGAGGGACATACCAGTCAGGCACCTCTACATAGAGAGCATAGCTATCATATAGTTTACAAAGTCATCTCTGGAGGTGTTCATGGAAAAAAGGGCGTGGGGGATTGCCGCTAGTAGAATATTGGTAAACTTACCGATATTCTAAAACTAATTCCAACAGTAAAATATCGGCAGTCTATACCGATATTCTACTATGTCTTACTCTAACACAGAACCATTCCTCTACTGATGCCTAACCTTAAAACCTCCCTCTACCCATGCCTAACCCTAAGACTTCAAACAAGACTTCATAGCCCAAAATATAAAAAAAATTGTTTTTAGAATTTACATTATTTATCTGAGGTTGTAGTACTCATATGGCCAATCTTCTGAGTAAGGAATGTATGTAGAGTACTTTCATCTGCATCTGAGGACGGAATTAATTTGAGAAATGTGTGTCAGGTCAGCGTATAAAGGACTGCTGGATTTTGACTATTTTAACACCATTTTTTTCTTTTTAAACCGTACCAGTTGCCTGCTAGATGCATGATGCGAAGAACTGCATATGGCTTTTCTCCCCCGCATGCGAATGTGACAGCAGCCAGTAGATTTCAATAAGATGTGTTCCTCTGTCCGAATAACATGTGGGGAAACCCTGCAAATTTCCAGCAGTAGAAACAGCCAGGGCCGGGCCGAGGCATAGGCTGGAGAGGCTCCAGCCTCAGGGCGCAGTGTAGGAGGGGGCGCACAATTCATTCAGCTGTCATTCCTAATTGTGTTTGAAACAGAAAGAAATAAGAAAAAGGGATACATGGCAGTGACTGTAAGCCATATAACTAGATATTAAGGTGTTGGGGAGGTTGTGGGCCCTGTGGCACCTCTTAGTCTAATAGCAATCAGTGTATGTCGGCTGGGGTGTGAGGGATGGAGTGGCGCACTTTGGTGTCTCAGCCTTGGGTGCTGGAGGACCTTGTCCCACCTCTGGAAACAGCCCTTATTATTTACGGTAATACTCTAAAAACAAAACATTTTTGGGGTCTGGTACTGAAGAAGAACCTCAGTCTGACATGGCAGATAATTAAAGACCTGTCTCCCAACTCTTCATTGTCTACATGGTTCTGCAACCTGCCTGCCACCTGAAAGCAGTGGCATCTGTGTGGAAATCTTGGTGAAAGCTGTGTGTAATCTGTACTCAATTCACATGTCTGGAAAAGCATTGAAAGAGACATTTTCTTGCAGAATTGTGTGCCCTGTTACATGAGCACAGCGTGTTTCCCAGGGGAGAGGAAGTGGTTTGAGCTGGAGCCAGGCGCTTCCTGTACCTCTTCCCCATATTATATTATTGGGTATACTGATAACCTCTTGCCAAATGCAGTCAGTGTAACCGTGGGAACCAATCAGATTGGGGCTTTTATTAGCTTAATTAAACTGTGATCCTTGCTCTACACTGGTGTACTCTGCATTTCATTACAGTGCAGTTCAAACTACCTTATAAAGAAGATTTGAGGAATGTATATAGGTTAATGCATAAAAGTTGTGTGTGTGTGTGTGTGTGTGTGTGTGTGTGTGTGTGTGTGTGTGTACTTAAGCCAACATTTTTGTACCGAACGTATGGGCTAAAATGTGGGGTGTGACGTCTGCTTACCCATGAGTTTAGATGAAGTACTGAGTTATGAAATGAGAAGGCCCTACAGGCTCCCGTGCATTGGAAGAGTGGGTCCCCATAGACCCCCATGCTTTGGAAGCCTGATTGTGCTGGACATGTTCCTGCAACCTTTCCTGCTCTGGCAGGAGTGCTTTGAGTTTCCCCTGTGGCTCTGAACCCCCTTAGATGCTGCAGGGGTCACTGTCACGGTGAACGATGACTACGGTGAACCCTCGGATGTTTTGCAAGGTGTCGTGATGACTACTGCCGGAGCTGGGAGAGGTAACTATATGCTTACAGGCATGCTTACAACATGTTTTCTGCTGCCCATTCATGCTTCCAATGCACACTCTGCTCGGGGGATAGGTGAGGGGAGACAGTATTCAGAAGTAGAGATTTGAAAGGAACGACTGACTGCTGAGAATCCAGTGTGCGTACAGCAGCCCTAGATGTCAGCAATTTGCCTGGTGGATCTCTTTGGCCGAGCTACAGTAGATAACACTGTCCTCCCTTACTTACCCTTTCCCCGACATCATCCTGCGCTGCTCTGCTCCCCCACATTGAGCAGAACTTGTTGCTTGCCAGCGTGTCTTCACAGCCACAGTCCTGCAGTGTTGCCCAAGGGATCGACTCCCAATCCCCGTCCGGTGACATTAATTGAGCATGTATACGTGCCTTAAAGGATACCTGAACTGAGCAACCCATACTAAGCTTTTCTTACCTGGGACTTCTCCAGCCACTAGAAGTCCCCCTTGCAGCAGTTACATCTTCCTCCAGGGTCCCGCTGTCACTTCAGGACAGGATCACAATAGCAAGAGGTGCGCATGTGCAGAAGCTACCGGGTCAGCGATCAACTACAGGGCTGACAGTGGGATCCTGGATGAAGACGGAATAGCAGCAAAGCACCATAAAGACTTCTAGGGGCTGGAAGCAGCCCCAGGTAAGCAAAGAGTACCATGTTAATAGCTATTATTCAAAGAAGTGCGCTTCTACCACACCAATAACAATCCACATGCAAAATTATGCAATCAACTAGTAACCTTAGCCCATTTAAAAATGGGCTAGGTCTGTCGGCACTCCTCAGTGCGAGCGCACACGCCCGTCCCTTCTGGCCCCGTGTTCCCTCCGCTCTACACAGTCTCTGCGCCCCTCCCTGCACGGGACACACACACACACAGGAAGTCAGGCACAGGGACGCGGAGACACTTGCATATTATAATAGAGGATAATAGTTAACAAATCAGTCTGCTTGGATTGCCAGTTCCTGGGATGTGTATGTCCCTTTAAATATCAGATAAAAAAGAGGTATGGCGCTCAACAATTAAATCAATTAAGATACATGGGTGACGGTTCCATTATATTGCATATGCCAGACAGTCCTTGATAATATTCTTCAAGCTGTTGCTCCAATAAAATCACACGACCTATAAAATAGAATGCGCTCACCAGAGATCGTGGCCGACCTTGGTTGATCAGCAAACACATTTTTGGCCCAGAACCCATGTATCTATTCACTTGAATGGGAGCGTTTACCGCGGCGTTCCGAACGTTTGTGGTAAACGCTCCGCAAGCGTCCGTCTGAACCAGCCCTTAATTGACTTGCTTATTGAGGACCATACCTCTTTATTATCAAAGATTACTATGGGTTGCTGAGATCATGTATGGGTTTACCTCTGCTCTTGCTGTTTGTCTGCCAAAAGTTAAAGGGTCACAATAAGGTTGGATACTCAGGCAGAGTGCTGTCAGCTCCATAGATATTCAGCACTATAATGCTGGGTACACACGATGCAATCCACGGGTGATTGGACGGGAAGTTCCATTGTGTGTACATGTCCAAAGTGCTCCCGATAGATAAAGCGATCGATTTTCCAATTATATGTGTGCAAAATCAATCACTTTATTGATCAGGAGCTGATCAGATGTGTCGGAAATAATCGATTGATTTCCTCCTGTCGGACGTAAAATTGCATTGTGTGTACCGAGCATTAGGCATGGAATTTTAGAAAACAGAAGTGTTGCTGTGCAGGTTCGGATTCATTTTTGTGACGGGAGCTCAATGATAACCTCTTCAACAGAGTTTGAGTTCAGGTCGGGCTCAGCCACACTATAAGCGCTTTTCTGAGTGCTTGTGATTGTGTAAAAATTGCAGCAGAAAGCGCTAATCAATCACAAGCGCTCAGAAAAGCGCTTACAGTGTGGCTAAGCCCATACAGTTTTTTTTTTAATAAGTACTTATCGGAATATGTTTAAATCATTTTGTAAAAAAAAGTTGTGGCTTTTGCAAAAAAAAAGAAAGATCTGCTGCACCAACACATAAATCCTCGTCTCATCCTCAGCCACATGCATCAGCCTGCTCACTTTAAGGTGGCCACTAATTGTCCAATTTCTAGCAAAAAATAGTTTGAGCAGTCAGAAATTCTGATCGGATTGGTTGTAAATAATCTCCATTGATGGGCACAATCGATTACGTCTGATTGGATTTTCGCCAAACCAAAGTTTGGATTTTCTTGTTGGTTGTGATAGATAGGAAGCAAAGATTAGTTCGTTGATGGTGTATTGAACGATTTTTCTTCCATTCAGGATTATCTGATCACTCGAACGATTTTTCGCTAGAAATTGGATCGTTAGTGGTCACCTTTAGTCAGAGTTAATCACTCCCCTTTATGCTGGGCATACACGTTGCGTTTTTTCCAGTCGATTCTCCGCTCGATCGATTTTGTCGCGCAATTCTCCACTCGATTCCCTTATCATCTTCTGCTTGTTTTTCTTCTCTTTTTCTATTCACTTCTATGAGAAATCGAGCGGCGTAACGATCGAATGGGAGATCGGACATGTCGGAAATTATCTATCAAGCCATCTATCTGCGGCAGACACGAACCGTGTATTCCTAGCATTAGTAATACAGGCATTCTGTGGGCAGATTGTTTTGTCAGATTAATCCACACCTCCATGCTGAGTGATAGCCTATCAGTGCTTTCAGTCTCTAGTAGGGAGGTGTGGCCTCAGACTAGATGTAGGGATGTGGGTAGACAGCTGGAGGTTGCTGGGCATCTAGTAAATAAAAAAATGTATATACTTTAACACTGAAAATAATAACCATAATAAATAAAATGAATTAGAAACCACTAAATCATACTGGAGAAGTCTAAACACAGTGTTCAGGCTGGAGGACACAGCAATGCGCCCTCAATATCTGCTATATAAATAAGCGCTATCAGAAGCCTTTGAAGATAAGACTATTGTTCTATGAGAGTTAATTGTTGATTGAGGGGTTAACATATTAAGCGGCTACAATGTTATCAGCTTGGATGTAAAATATTTTCATCTTACCAGCAGGAGGTACGCAGATCCGCCATCTTCTCCTGCCCGCTTCCTTTTCAAGATTTCACTGCTGTTAAGTGTCGCGTCTTGTGGACTTTTTTTTTTTTTAAAATATACTTTTATATTGTGACCTTTTCTGCCTTGGTCACAGTACATAACAGAACACCAGGTTACTTTTACACAGCCAAGAGAACTTCAATCTACCATATCTCACAAAAGTAAGAACACACCTCACGGTTTCGTGAATATTTTATTCTATCTTTTCATGGGACGACACTGATACATTGTAAAGTAGTCAGAGTACAGCTGGTATAACAATGTAAAATTGCTGTCCCATCAAAATAACTTAACACACAGCCATTAATGTCTAAATCACTGGTAACAAAAGTGAGTATACCTCTAAGAGAAGAATGGCAAAATTCTGCCCAATTAGACATTTTCCCCCCATCATGTTGCTTGTTAGTGTTACAAGTTCCCAGGTGTGATCGAGGAGCAGGTGTGTTAAATTTGTTATCGCTCTCACACTCTCTCATACTAGTCACTGGAAGTTCAGCATGGCATGTCATGGCAGAGAACTAGCTGAGGTTCTTATAAAAAGAAGTGTTGCTCTACATAAAGCTGGCCTAGGCTACTGAGCTGCAGCATGGTGGTCAAGACCATACAGCGGATAAACAGGATAGGTTCCACTCAGAACAGGCCTCACCATGGTCGACCAAACAAGTTGAGTGCATGTGCTCAGCGTCATATCCAGAGGTTGTCCTTCGCAAAAAGATGTATGAGTGCTGGCAGCGTTGTTGCAGAGGTTAAAGGGGTGGAGGGGTCAGCATATCAGTGCTCAGATTGTACTCCACACACTGCATCATTGGTCTGCATGGCTGTCATCCCAGAAAGAAGCCAACTTCTAAAGATAATGCACAAGAAAGCCCACAAACAATTAGCGGAATGCAACCAGAGTAAGGACATAGATTACTGGAACCAAGTCCTGTGGTCTGATAAGACCAAAATAGACTAGTGCTTCAGATGGTGTTAAGTTTGTGTGGCAAGACCACATGAGGAGTACAACGTCAAGCATGGTGGTGGGAGTGCCATGGTTTGGGGCTGCATGAGTGTTGTCAGCACTGGGGAGATACAGCTCATTGAGGGAAGCATGAATGGCAACATGTACTGTGACATACAAGACGAGACAAGACCTATAACATTTATATTGCGTTTTTCTCCTGGCACATTCAGTAGGCAGTGGCAGTGTTAGGGAGTCTAGCCCAAAGACCCCTTACTTTTTATGTGCTAGCTTACGGAATAGGAAGATCCGAGATTCGAACCAGGTCTCCTATGTTACTATCCAGCCACATACGGAAGCTGAGCATGATTCTTCCCCCCCCCCCCCCCCTTTCAAACTGGGCTGCAGGGCAGTATTCCAGCATAACAACTCCAAATACACCTGCAAGATACTGCCTGGGGCGGGGCAGGATCGATGGCCCTGTACAATGCGTAGAGCAGTAGTATACTTGCATTTTGTTTGATGCTCTACAGATTTATGTTGAAATCTATTGAAATTGAGTTTTCCCTGTAGGATAGGAATAGATCATTATCCGATCACTACGCCAGCAGGATAGAATCTATAAGCTTGGCTAATCAGGCCATGTTGTATGGCTAGCTTTACTTTTTCATTTACAGTTTTGTAGACAGTAGATAGAAATGGCGGTGCATCTAAAACCAAGCTGCACCTGATTGACACTAGCAGCATAGAGCTGCAAAGCCTCAACTGTGCTAGTTACAGCTGAAACAGGTACAAACTTACACTAATGGAGGATGTTTGCTTCCAAAATAGTTTGCATGCAAAAGATTTTGTACTAGACCCTTCCACTGCAGTGAGGTCATCCTGTTGGAAGGGACCCATTGGAAGGGACCCTAACCTATGTTTAAAATCTCCCAAATCTCTTTAAAATATGCAAATGTTAGTGTAACCTTGGAGCAAATAGCCATAAAAAATGGAAGGAAGGGGTGCAGCTTGAACTGCACACACACTGCACCCCTTCCTTCCATTTTTATGGCTAGTTGATCCAAGGTTACATTAACATTTGCATGTTTTCAAGGGATTTGGGTGATTTTAAACATGGGTCAGGGTCCCTTCCGATAGAACGACCTTATTGCAGTGGAAGGGTCTACTACGAAATCTTTTGCATGCAAACTGTTTTGGAAACAAACATCCTCCATTAGTGTAATTTTTCAGCGCTGGGTCCCTGGTTCACCAGCCAGGGCACTAGCTGCATGGAGTTTGTATGTTCTCCCCATGTCTGTGTGGGTTTCCTCAAGGTATTCCGGTTTCCTCCCACATTCCAAAAACATACACATAGGTTACTTGGCTCCCCCCTAAATTGGCTCTAGACTACAATATATACACTACACGATACATACATAGACACATGACTATGCTAGATTGTGAGCCCCATCTGAGGGACAGTAAAGTGACCAGACAATATCTACTCTGTAAAGTGCTGCGGAATATGTTGGCGCTATATATAAATAATAATACCTTACAAGTATTCAGCACTCCTTTCCCCAAGTGGCTTCACCATGAGATATAGTTACACAAGCCTGGGCATTTGGTGTTGAAGGGCCAGATAGTACAGTATTAGTATTTGGCATTAGTAGGACAGAATATATTTTTGAAATTAATCTCTAGTTTTTAAAATAATGTTTTATGAAATGCATATTTGAAATATGCCAGAATATTAATGACCGTGGCGTTTTTTTGTGTATTGATTAGGTTTTGTACTAGAAAATAAAAGTGAAACATTGCAAATCCGTTGCGATCTTAGCTCTGCTTTCAAGATTCACTCCCTGAAGCTAATCTAAACTGGGTACACACGATGCAGTTGCTCGACCAATTTTTTTTTTTTTTTTTTTTTTGTGTAAAACAATTTTTATTTTGCATATTACAAGACAATACAAAATTACAACGACAATATCCCATCCCGCACCTCCCCCCTTGCTGGTTCCAGTTGAGATAAGTGCAATGTCCACAATACATAGACCTAAATGGAGAGAAATAGTCGACACCAAAGTGAAAGGCAAGATGACAAATATATATACATATGTAGTTAGAGTTATAAATTTCACATCATACTCGTGCGATATACAGTATCACATATCAATCTTACATTTAGACAGCCATTTGGTCCATAATTTATAAAATTTCTTTTGTGAGCCTCTGTTGACATATACCCCTTTATAGATTGGGAGGTCATTATTAATGGACAGGGTTAATGCTCCCGATGTAGGAGGATCAGGAGATTTCCAACTAATAGCAATCTGCCGTCTGGCATAAAAAAGTAGGATTCTAGCCAATAGCAGTTTTTTTTCCGAGAGGGTTTTAATATCAAAAATACTAAGCAGCATACTTTTAGATGTAAAAGGGATAGAAGGACTCACTATTTCAAAGATTAGGGCATGAACATTTTCCCAGTAGTGTGAGATCTTAGGGCATGACCAGAATATGTGTAGGAAGTGGGCGTTGGAGGCCTTGCATCTCCAGCAACTATCTTGATAGTCAGAGCTAATTTTAGAGAGCTTGTATGGAGTGAGGTATGTTTGATATAAGTATTTAAGTGATGTCAGTTTATGTCGAGCAGCTATTGGAGTGGAAATGAACGTGGATACTGAGTCGTTCCACTCACTGTCAGTAAGATCAGGTAGCTCTCTCTTCCATACCAGAAAGGGTTTGGTTTTACAGGGATTATTAGTGTTGATACGAGTATTATAGATAGTAGAAATGAGACCTGTTTGGTTGGTATGAGATAAAGTATCTTCAATGGGGTGAGATTGCACAATCAATTTGGGCGAGGTGAATTGGGAGTGGAATGCATGCCGAATTTGGAGATAGCGGAAATACATTGAATTGGGAAGGGAGAATTGTTGTTTTAGAGAGTTAAATTGCTTAATTTCATTACCGTCCACTAAATCCCGTAATTTCGTTATACCTTTGTTGGCCCAGATTGATGGGTCTGGGATGGTAAGGAATTCAGTTAGTTTGGCATTATTCCACAGCGGGGTAACTGGTGACCATTGACCTTTAATGGAGGTAATTTGTCCAACCTCATCCCATATTTGGACTGTGGTGATCATGGGGAGAGTAAGATTCGGGCTGGCTTTGGGTCCGCTAAAGGGTAGGCTAGCTAGGGCCAAAGGTGAGCCCACGATTGTAGCCTCCAACGCTGAGGCCGGATTGTAAGAGGACTGCTCGAACCACCAGTAAATGGTAGGAAGTACAGCGGCCCAGTAGTAGTATTTCATTTTGGGCAGAGCAAGCCCCCCCCTGGTCAACCGGGAGTTGTAAGCTGGATAAGGCAATGCGAGGAGAAGAGGTATTCCATATGAATGAGGAGAACATAGAGTCAAGTGTCGTAAATAGTTTAGCTGGTAATTTGATGGGAGTGTGTCTAAAGATATATGTAAATTTTGGAAGGATACACATTTTAATTAAATTAACACGGCCAATAAGTGATAGTGGTAGAGTGGTCCATGCTCTTATTTTATCTCTGACTTGTGTAAGTAGGGGCTCAATGTTAAGGTTGTAAAAATCTCTTATGTTGGTTGTAAGTTTAATTCCGAGGTATTTTATTTGGGATACTACTTGTAATAGTATATTTTGAGCTGAAGTCACAGGGAGAGGATCTAGAGGTAGAAGGAGAGATTTGTGCCAGTTAATAACTAAGCCAGAGTAGGAGCCAAAGGATTCTATAGTTGCTAAAGCTGATGTTAGGGAAGCGTGGGGATCAGACAGATATAATAACAGGTTGTCCGCGTAAAGCGAGACTTTCTCCTCAAGGGGACCCACACATAAGCCCAGGATGTCAGCTTGTAGGCGGAGCATTGGTGCCAGCGGCTCCATGGCTAGGGCGAATAAGGACGGGGATAGGGGGCACCCCTGGCGAGTGCCGCGTTCTAGAGGAAAAAAGGAGGAGACTTGGTTCCCAGTATGGACTCTAGCTCTGGGGGAGTGATATAAGTCTTTGATATATGTGATAAATTTTTGGCCTATGTTGAATTTCCTGAGAACTGCCCATAAGTAGGGCCACTCAACCGTGTCGAAGGCCTTCTCGGCGTCAAGGGAGGCAATTACTCTAGTACCAGGGTTGGTGTGTTGTACAGCCAGATGGATAAGCAGTCTACGGAGATTTATATCACACCCTTTCCCTGGAATGAAGCCGGATTGATCTCTATGCACGATAGATGCAATGACTCTGTTAAGTCGAAGGGCAAGAATCTTTGCTAAGATGTTGCTGTCAACGTTTAATAGCGAAATAGGACGAGCATAGGGTAGGATCACGTCCCGGTTTATGTATTACTGTAATTAACGCTACCGACATAGAGGAAGACACAGCACCTGTATTTAAGATTTCTTTATAAACGGTTAGCAATTGTGCAGTAAATTGTCCTTTGTATGTGGAATATAGTTCTGACGGTAGCCCGTCCAGTCCGGGGGCCTTCCCCTTTTTAAGGGAGAGTATAGCCTGAGTCACTTCAATAAGTGTTATGTCCGCCTCTAATGAGTTAACCTCGTCCACATCTAGAGAGGGAAAAGGGATAGGTTGTAAGTAAGCATCAATTTCGGCCGAGGCCTTCGACATGGCTGAAGTATATAACGTCTGATAATAGGAGCAAAAAGCGTTATTAATGTCTCTCGGATGTGTAAGTCTTGTTCCATCATCTGATTTTAGTGTTGCAATTTGTGTATTGGCGTGGTCGTGTTTGGTTAAGCGGGCCAGTAGCTTCCCTGTACGATCTCCATGTTCAAAGAGTCTCACTTTAGTTATCTGGAGTTCTTGTTTCGTATTGTCAATCTGTTTACTAGAGAGGGATAAAAGTTGCGATTGCCATAATTGGTATGTCTGAGGGTTTGGATTCGTTATGTATTCTTGTTCGGCTTGTGCAGTTTTTTCCTCTATGCTAGTAAGTATGATATTAGATTGCCGCTTTTCCTCTGCTATACTAGCGATGTATCCTCCTCTTATGACTGCCTTATATGCATCCCAGGTGACCAGGGGGGGAACCGGATCATGGTCCAGGGAGTGGTATTCTTTCATCCTATCTTGGACTGAATATTTCACCCTAGGCTCTAGCAACCAATGAGGAGAGAGTCTCCAAATTATGGTGGATATGGAACTACCCAAATCTAAGGTGAGCAGGAGTGGGGTATGGTCCGAGATACCTCTGGGTAATAGAGTAATATCATGAACTAGTTGTTGCGCAGAGGACGAGGCGAAGGCCAGGTCTATTCTAGATAGAGTGTGGTATGAGGTAGAGTGACATGTATAACCGGGATTATCTGGATACTTCCATCTCCATATATCAGTTAATGAATATGCTTGTGCCCAATCCATTAGGGCTGAGGAGCTGGGTGTTTTAGAGTGTAGGCGATCCGCTGATGAAGAGGGAACCATATTGTAGTCTCCCAGAAAGAAACAGTGCGGGGTAGAGTAGCTAAGGGAGAGCTGAGCCAGATCATTAAGTAAATGTACTGTGCCCGGGGGAGGATTATATAAGCCCGTAATTACAATTTTAGTTTCATGAAATTTCCCATGTATTAGAACGTATCTGCCTAAATTATCAATTTTAAGGTCTAAAAGTTGAAAGGGGAGATTTTTCCTGACTAAGATGGTTACACCTCTAGAGTAGGATGAGTGTGTAGAGTTGTAATAGTGTCCCACCCAGGGCTTCTTATGCGTAAGGATTTTGCTGCCATAAATATGAGTTTCTAGAAGAATGACCAAGTGTGGCGAGTATTTTTTAATATAATTAGACTATCGATTTTCTAATTATAAGTCCGCAAAATTGATCACTTTATCGATCAGGAGCCGATTGGACGTGTTGGAAATAATTGGTAAATTGCATTGTGTGTATTGGGCATAATACCTACTCCACCAAACTAGTGTATACATGCCTGGCATTAGCTGGCTGCAATTGGAAAAATTGGGAGACCAAAAACCATATCCTCAATGGTGCGCCACAACACCAATAATATAACCATATAAGCACATGGATATATAGTAAAAAAAGTATTTTTGAAGAGACCAAGAAGTTTCAAGATGATCTTAAATTTTAATGTATCAAAAAGTTATTTTGTAAAAACAGAGTTCACAAATCTTCAAGCGAATTCATCTTTGCAAACAGCATCCCATAATCAAGTACCAAAAACATATGATGAAATATGCAATTGTTTAAAAAGGCGACAACATCTACTTGTTTCGGAGTAACCTTCTTCAGGCCTTCACAAACAATTGTAATCTGTAATATACAGGACAAAAAATGGGACGGGTACCATCTGGACAAAATCAAGTCAGGAAACACCACTTAGACTAACATTGGACACAGCACACAGGCAAGGTGCACCAGGAGAGAGTGGTGCATCTTGCCTGTGTGCTGTTATCAATGGTAGTCTAAGTGGTGTTTCCTGGCTTGATTTTGTCCAGATAGTACCTGTCCCAAATTTTGTCCTGTATAGTACAGATTACAATTGTTTGTGAAGGCCTGAAGAAGGTTACTCCGAAACAAGTCGTCGTTGTCACCTTTTCAAACAATTGCATATTTCAACATATGTTTTTGGTACTTGATAACAGGATGTTGTTTGCAAAGATGAATTCGCTTGAAGAGTTGTGAACTCTGTTTTTACAAAATTAGCTGGCTGCAGCCGTGCTCTCATTGGCTTGCAGATGGCAGGAAGAGAATGTGGCAAATAATAAATCGGAACACCCAAATCCTTTCTCTCCTTCCATTGTGTGCCCTAATTTTGGGAGATTCCCCTAAAAAAGAATCAATATATCACAAAGGCGCTCACAGGTCCCTTGTAGTACCAGCACTGTAGAGTCCGTGGCAGTTTTATACATTGCTGTCCCTGACCTGGCCCCTTTAATGGAGCAGTCTGAGACTGTTGGCTCTTATTACACCATGCTAATTATTTTGCTTATTTATAAGAAGGATGGTTTGTATCACATCTAAGCAGAAGCTGGTAATGGGGAACAGGGATGAGGGAGCCTTTGATGTGACGTGGGAATGGAACAGCTGTACAAGTTGATTAGATACAGTCTATGTGCAGACAAAGCCGCAAATAACATAGTAACATATCAGGAAATAATGTACTCATTGATCTTTATTCAGTTATCTTGCAGAATAGGGCTGCCGGGGGAGGGGGAGTGGAAAAGAGCTGTTGGGGGACAGGATGGGGCCTTAGTTCGTTTATTTTGGGATTTCCAGTTTCTCTGGAAACTTAATTAAGGTTGCCATATACGGTGCAATTATTTATTGAATCTTGATGGAAGGAATTTAATATTCATTGGGAGATTAAAGGGGGGGTGGGGGTGGGGGGTTCGGAAGGTTGGGAGGAGAATCTAGCGAACAGGAGGCAAGTGACAGTTTTGGTCCAGCTCTCAGGAAATCCCTTCACAAGGGGAGTGGAGATCCTTTGGCCTGTAGAGAGGGGGAGACTGGAAGCCCAGTAGTGCAGTATCGTTAAGTGAATAAATCAGTGGGGGATTGTGGGTAGTATGTACTCACAAGCATGGGTGGCACTCCTGCAACCACCATATAGGCACGCGGAAAATAACCGTTCCCGCTCGGTATCCCAGAACCTTCTGGAACTGGGTGGTCGCTCTCCTCCTGTGGACCTTTCTACTGGTGAACTCTGTGCTCCAGTAATGGGGGCTAACGCCTCTTTTGAAGGTGTAAGGTTACAGCTGGGTTGAAAATTTGGGGAGGCACCCAATTGAACTGTGATGGTGGGAGCTATAGTTACTATACAGTAATATAAAAAGAGGTGCCTTACCTCCAAATGAAGACTCACTCGGATGGAAATAAGGAGTCTTTATTATAAAACGGTTATACTGTAGACCACACATGTATACCACTACACCACTACAGTATAACCGTTTTATAATAAAGACTCCTTATTTCCATCTGAGTGAGCCTTCATTTGGAGGTAAGACACCCCTTTTTATATTACTGTATAGTAACTATATAGCTCCCACCATTACAGTTCAATTGGGCGACTCCCCAAATTTTCAACCCTATTGTAAGGACAGGCAGGGACCAGAATAACTGGTAGGTGACTGACTGGACTGACCTTGGACTGGATTGGCAGGGTACTCTTAGGATAGACTGTGAACTGACCTGGCAGTGTACTGACAAGACTTATGCCTGGTACACACCATGAGATTTTCTGGCTTTGTTCCCACTTATGCAGAGAAACAGACATTTTTTGTCCATTTTCCGCTCCAACGTGAATGGCTCCTATTTTATAAATAGGAGCTGTTCCCGCTTGTCACACTGCATCGGATCCGCGGGATCCAATGCAGTTAGCAGACCGCACTTTTGTGCAGTCCGCGATAATCTCGGGCAGGCGGGTGCAATCGTTCTTATAGACTACGCTTTATAAGTACAGTAAATACAATAAATAGACTATTGGGGGGGAGTGCATCTGCCGCGAGCCACAACCAGACCACGGCAGATCATCGGCTCCCGCTGGTCGCACATGGTGGTCCTGAACAAATGGGAACACCGCATTGCAGTACACTGGAGTGGCAAGATACTGAGAGGACTTAATGCAAATAGAACTGGTAAGGTTCTGACTGGACCTACTGCAAACTGGACTGTCAGAACTGATAAAAGACTGGACTGATCCGGTACTGACAGTGCATACTGCAGCCTGGACTAGCAAGGCACTGACAGGACATACTGCAGTTTGGACTAGCAAGGTACTGACAGGACATACTGCAGGTTGGACTAGCAAGGAACTGACAGGACATACTGCAGGTTGGACTAGCAAGAAACTGACAATACATACTGCAGGTTGGACTAGCAAGGAACTGACAGTACATACTGCAGGTTGGATAAGCAAGGCACTGACAGGACATACTGCAGTTTGGACTAGCAATGTACTGACAGGACATACTGCAGGTTGGACTAGCAAGGTACTGACAGGACATACTGCAGATTGGATTAGCAAGGTACTGACAGTACATACTGCAGGTTGGACTAGCAAGTCACTGACGGGACATACCGCAGTTTGGACTAGCAATGTACTGACAGGACATACTGCAGGTTGGACTAGCAAGGTACTGACAGGACATACTGCAGACTGGATTAGCAAGGTACCGACTGGGCATACTGCAGACTGGACTGTTAGGACCTATAGTTGACAAGGTACTAACAGGACATACTGCAGGTTGGACTGGCAAGATACTGACAGGACATACTGCAGAATGGGCTGGCAAGGCACTGACAGGACATACTGCAGGATGGACTGTCAAAATACTAAGAGGATATACTGCAGACTGGACTGGCAGGGCCGATAATAGTAGACTGGGCTGGCAAGATACTGACCGGACATACTGCAGACATGGCAGGACGAGTAATAGACTGGATTGGCAAGGTACTGACAGGACATGCTGCAGACTGTTCTGGCAGGACCAGTAATAGACTGGACTGGCAAAATACTGACAGGACATACTGCAGGTTGGACTGGCAAGATACTGACAGGAAATACTACAGACTGGACTGGCAAGATACTGACAGGACATACTACAGATTGGACTGGCAAGATACTGACAGGACATACTGCAGACTGGACTGGCAAAGCACTTGCATTTGCATGCTGCGGTTGCCGCACGTCTCTGACCAGTCAGTATCTTGCCAGTCTGCAGTATATCTTGTCAGTACCTTGCCAGTCGAGTATGCAGTGTATCCTGTCAGTGCCTTGCCAGTCCATTCTACTGTCAGTCCTGGCAGTCCAGTCCATGTATGTCCTGTCTGTATTTTGCCAGTCCAACCTGCGTTATGTCCTGTCAGTGCCTTGCCAATCTAGTCTGCAGCATGTCCTGTCAGTATCTTGCCAGTCCAGTCTGCAGTATGTCCTGTCAGTATCTGGCCAGTCCAGTCTGCAGTATGTCCTGTCGGTACCTTGCCGGTCCAACCTGCATTATGTCCCGTCAGCGCCTTGCAAGACCAGTCTGCAGTATGTCCTGTCAGTATCTTACTAATCCAGTCTGCAGTATGTACTTTCAGTGCTTTGCCAGTCCAGTCTGCAGTATGTCCTGTCAGTATCTTGCCAGTCCAACCTGCAGTATGTCCTGTCAGTGCCTTGTCAGTCCAGTCTGCAGTATGTCCTGTCAGTATTTTGCCAGTCCAGTCTGTGGTATGTCCTGTCAGTATCTTGTCAGTCCAGTCTGTAGTACAGTCTGTAGTATGTCCTGTCAGTATCTTGCCAGTCCAAGCTGCAGTATGTCCTGTCAGTATTTTGCCAGTCCAGTCTATTACTTGTCCTGCCAGAACAGTCTGCAGTATATCCTGTCAGTACCTTGCCAGTCCAGTCTATTACTCGTCCTGCCATGTCTATGTCCTATACTGCAGACAGGACATACTATGTCCTATACTGCAGACTGGATTGGTAAGATACTAACAGGACATACATGCAGACTGGTCTTGCAAGGCACTGACAGGACATAATGCAGGTTGGACCGGCAAGATACCGACAGGACATATACGGCAGACTGGACTGGCCAGATACTGGCAGGACATACTGCAGACTGGACTGGCAAGATACTGACAGGACATGCTGCAGACTAGATTGGCAAGGCACTGACAGGACATAATGCAGGATGGACTGGCAAAATACTGACAGGATATACTGCAGACTGGACGGGCAGGGCCGATAATAGTAGACTGGGCTGGCAAGATACTAACCGGACATACTGCAGACATGGCAGGACGAGTAATAGACTGGACTGGCAAGGTACTGACAGGATATACTGCAGACTGTTCTGGCAGGACCAGTAATAGACTGGACTGGCAAAATACTGACAGGACATACTGCAGGTTGGACTGGCAAAATACGGACAGGATATACTACAGACTGAACTGACAAGATACTGACAGGACATACCACAGACTGGACTGACAAGATACTGACAGGACATACTGCAGACTGGACTGACAAGGCACTGACAGGACATACTGCAGGTTGGACTGGCAAGATACTGACAGGACATACTGCAGACTGGACTGACAAAGCACTGACAGGACATACTGCAGACTGGATTGGTAAGATACTGACAGGACATACTGCAGACTGGACTGACAAGGCACTGACAGGACATACTGCAGGTTGGACTGGCAAGATACTGACAGGACATACTGCAGACTGGACTGACAAAGCACTGACAGGACATACTGCAGACTGGATTGGCAAGATACCGACCGGACATACTGCAGACTGGACTGGCCAGATACTGACAGGACATACTGCAGACTGGACTGGCAAGATACTGACAGGACATGCTGCAGACTAGATTGGCAAGGCACTGACAGGACATAATGCAGGTTGGACTGGCAAAATACAGACAGGACATACATGCAGACTGGACTGGCAGGACTGACAGTAGAATGGACTGGCAAGGCACTGACAGGATACACTGTATACTCGACTGGCAAGGTACTGACAAGATATACTGCAGACTGGCAAGATACTGACTGGTCAGAGACGTGCGGCAACCGCAGCATGCAAATAATGCTCAGTGTGGTTTAGCAAGAGCTTAAATAACCCTGACTTTCACACGAGTACTGTGGCCCAGGCCAACTTATTGGAGAAAGTGTCGTGTACATTCCTAGGTAGCAGTCCCAGAAGACGCCCAGGACTGGAGCAGGAGATGGAAGCTGAGGGACCTGGAAAGGAACTCAGTGCGGAGTCTGAGTAAGTTTAACTCCCTGGCCCAGTTTTCTCCTGGGGGATAATTTTTAATCTTCTGTTTTTAAAATATCTTTTCAGGACTTTATAATTAAAAAAATGTATATCAAAACTAGGTGGAAAAGTACTGCCAAAATTATTCTGAGTATTTTCCCGGTGGCTTAAAACGCATTTTATTGACCAGGTGTAAAAATATGAACTTGGAGAAAAGTAAGGAGAAAAAGTGAATTGCATATGGGCCCCTGGCCCTTATTCAATTCACGTTTTCTCCTAATTTTTCACCTTGGTGATATTTTCACATCATATTAATACCAGCAAGCGAGAACATTTTGACAGAACTTTTTCACCTACTTTTTAGAAATTTTTTTTTTAAATTACAGAGTGCTGAAAAGATATTTTTAACAGAAGATGAAAAATTATCTCCTAGGACAGCGATGGCGAACCCATGGCACGCGTGCCCAAGGCGACAAGCAGAGCCGTCTCTGTGGCACGCGTGCTGTGTCACGCCATCGCCACCGCTATGTCCTGCCGATACAAGCGCGGACTGGCTGGCAGGGAAGGGGAGCTGATGAATCTGGCCAGCGTGCTTTCCGTACTATTCCGCCACCTGTGGCCGCTCATTTCTGTGCCTCCGCCCGCTGAGCCTTCTGATTGGTGCAGCCGCCAGCACACTTCGGGTTTGAAAGCTGTCATTGCCAGGCGACGTGCTGTGACCTGTGAGAACCTGAGCGAGGCCATAATGGAGAGCGGCTCCCTTGCTTGCTGCCTGCACAGCTGCACCCGACAATAGAAAAAACGAAGACCCACACTGAAGGCAGGTGGAGGCAGAGAAACTTGCACTGAAAGGATGGGGGACTAGAGCGTGAGAAATGCTGGACAGGTTGGCATAATGGCTGCCTGTCACCTGTCAATTCCTGTGTGTGTGGTGGGGCTGCCATAGTGAAGTGAAATAGCGTGTGTGCGTTGGGGAAGGGGGGGTCTGGTGTGCAGACTGCGGGGGGTCATAGTGATGTGAAATAGGGGGGGGGGAGTGGAGCATGGGGGAATGCATGCTGTGGGGGTCATAGTGAAGTGAGTGAGAGTGCAAGGGGGTTGGGGGTGCAAGCTGGGGAACATAGCAAAGTGAAATAGTGTGTGTGTGTGTGTGTGTGTGTGTGTGTGTAGGTTGGGGGCACTGCCAGCGAGGGCACAGCATCACCACTATCCAGTCCAGCCAGCCCAGCATCACCACTAGCCAGCCCAGCATCAACGCCAGCCAACCAGCCCAGAATCACTGTCAACAAGGCCACAGCATCACCATCAGCCAGGCCAGCATTAATCCAGCCAAGCACAGCCCAGCATCACTGCCCGCCAAGTCACAGCATTACTGCCAGCCAGTCCAGCACGTCCCAGCATCAACACTTGCCAGCATCTGTGCCAGCCAGGCCACAGCATCACTGCCAGCCAGGCCACAGCATCACTACCAGGCCATTCGGCCCACACCGCATCCCCAAGCCAGCCAAAAACATTATCACCAGGTCAGCCAAGCACAGCAGCCATGCCAGCTAGTAGAGGACAATACAGAAGCCAGGTGAGAGATGTCTACCATATTAAGGGGGCACTCTGCCTATTTATGTGAAATGTTGTCTATGTATGCGTCTCATGATTGCTGAATTTGTCATGTTGGGGGCCATGATTGCTGAATTTGTCTTGTTGGGGGCCTCATGACTGCTGAATTTGTCATGTTGGGGGCCTCATGATTGCTGAATTTGTCATGTTGGGGGCCTAATGATGAATTTGTCATGCTGGGGGCCTCATTGCTGAATTTGTCATGTTGGGGGCCTCATGATAGCTGAATTTGTCTTGTTGGGGGCCTCATGATTGATGAATTTGTCTTGTTGGGGGCCTCATGATTGCTGAATCTTTCTTGTGGGGGCCTCATGATTGCTGAATTTGTCTTGTGGGGGCCTCATGATTGCTGAATTTGTCTTATTGGGGGCCTCATGATTGCTGAATTTGTCTTGTGGGGGCCTCATGATTGCTGAATTTGTCTTATTGGGGGCCTCATGATTGCTGAATTTGTCTTATTGGGGGCCTCATGATTGCTGAATTTGTCTTGTGGGGTCCTCATGATTGCTGAATTTGTCTTATTGGGGGCCTCATGATTGCTGAATTTGTCTTATTGGGGGCCTCATGATTGCTGAATTTGTCTTGTGGGGGCCTCATGATTGCTGAATTTGTCTTATTGGGGGCCTCATGATTGCTGAATTTGTCTTGTGGGGTCCTCATGATTGCTGAATTTGTCTTATTGGGGGCCTCATGATTGCTGAATTTGTCTTGTGGGGGCCTCATGATTGCTGAATTTGTCTTGTGGGGGCCTCATGATTGCTGAATTTGTCTTATTGGGGGCCTCATGATTGCTGAATTTGTCTTGTTGGGGGGCCTTATGATTGCTGAATTTGTCTTGTTGGGGACCTCATGAATGCTGAATATGTTTTGTTGGGGGCCTCATGAATGCTGAATATGTCTTGTGGGGGCCTCATTCATAATTGCTGAATTTTTTCATGTTGGGGATCTCATGATTGCTAACTACAAGACTATATGAAAAGCTGTATTATTTATATGAGACAATAGCATTAAACCTACTAGCTTTTAGCTTTTTGAAACAGAAAATAAAACTGGGAGGTTCTAAAAAAATGAATACATTTTTCAGGAGTAGGATGGATGAAATGGTTTCTCTTTATTTTTAACTTGAATTTTCTATAATGTTCATGTATCAGTTAAAACGTTTGTATTTAGTTTAAATTGCCGTGTTGGCACTTTGCGATAGATAAGCGACTTTTGGGTTGCAGTTTGGGCACTTGGCCTCCAAAGGTTCGCCACCACTGTCCTAGGAGAACACTTAGGAGAAGAAGTGAATTGAATAAGCTCTCCCCCCCCCAATGTTCTCCCAGCCTTTCATGCCTGTCAGTCTCCAGTAGCATGGCATGGCTTCAGACTTACAGAGGTTGGGAAATGAGTGTGAACAGACAGCTGGAGGCCATTGTGGAGATGAGGATCTGTGGATTGCTGAAGCCCGTTTTGTAATTATTTTTTTTTTTTTTTTGACTGTACAAAAATGTTTACAGTGTTTTTCAGGCATCAATTTAAAATGTTTTGTTGAATGCATACTGTATATGCCCAAGTTACTTTAAAGCAACAAAGTGGTTAATCAGGGCAGTTAACAGTGAGATGTTAAATATTTCACAGTGTTTTCATTCTACAACCTAAATTACAGAGCAGTGTGTATCTAATGCTTACCCCCAGGCCATTCTTGCTAATTTTCACTCTTAATTTATGGCTAGTGTTTCTTTGTTTTGGAATGCTGACATTAATTTTGTAATCTTTTTTTCTTTAGACTGTCTGTTCAAGGTGTGTCCTATGAACAGGTACTCCGCCCAGAAGCAGTTCTGGAAAGCCAAACAGGCCAAACAAGGGAATAACACAGAGGCGGCCCTTCTGAAGAAACTTCAGGTGAGTCTTCTGACTTCCAAGAAGAGACAAGGGTTAATGGGAGCAACCAATCCATTCAGAGGTCTCATTTTCTTCATGAAGCCTTTTTAGCTGAGAGCACCATAAACGCCACATATTTTAAAATGTAATTCTGTGAGAGCCATACAATATGTTTCAAACTGGCACAGTGTGCATGGGCAGCAGAGGGCTCATCTCCCTGTTGCCATAGTGATGTGTATACAGTTCCTTCGCCAGGCAGCAGAAGTGTCAGACACGTCTTCAGCTTATCTTGGGTTTCAGCAACATCAGCAATTTCCCCGAGAGCCAGGCAGAAGAAATACTAACAGATTTTACAATTAGCTAGCTGACTTGGTGGTTTATTCACTTTGTAGGATGAGATTCCCGCACTTTGGCCCAATAGGCTGCCTGTCAAGTGACAGCCAGCCTATTTGGGCCAATCAAAGTGTGGGGATCTCGTCCTATAAAGTCACTGGACCTGACAGGGTCCAGAGTGTGAAAATTGGAGAAGCTGTTCGTTTTGGGGTAGCGCGAGTAAGTTAGTAGTGCATGCTTAGTTGTGCTGCCACACTAAGCTGCGCTGCTTGAGAAGTGTAGCTTAGTGACTCAACCCCTACTGATTTGTATGTGAACCAGATGTAGCCATCAAAAGAGCCACATCTAGCTCCGGAGCCATAGGTTCCCTACCCCTGCACTAGCTGGTTGTTTTGACATGCAAAGTACTTTTCTTTGCTTTTCTTAAAGTGTACGTGTAGGGAAAAAAAGCAAGCAGGTCATCTGGGTGCACTCTTAAAGGTGCGTAGCGCCAGTGTAACGATTGGTGTCAGCACGCAGAGAGAATCTGACTATTGGTGATCTGCAGTATCACTGATAATCAGATATATTGCTAACCTCTGGACACCTAGAGGTATATGAGTGTTTGGTGTAACCGTAATACCTTGAGTAATGCACCTGCTGAGCAGGTAATAAGAAGCAGCCTAGAATACTGCTTATGCTGGCACAGGAACCTTCCAACAGCCTGAGATTCTCCAAGGGGTGGTGTCAGGCTGAAGGTAGGAGGAACCTGCACAGGAGTGACACCTGAAGAGTGGATGTCACTAGTAGGTCAGGAGACTATCTCTTAAGGGAGAGAGATAGTTCCCAAGGTAGTAACAGATATCAAACAATGCCTAGTCTTGGTGTGAGGTCCGTGGTCTCTACACCCTGGAACTAGTCTGATGTATAACATAAATGATAATACAATTCCCTAGTCTTGGGTGTGAGTTCCGTGATCATCAACACCCTGGAACTAGTCTGGAGTATAACATAAATGATAATGCAATTCCCTAGTCTTGGGTGTGAGTTCCGTGATCATCAACACCCTGGAACTAGTCTGGAATATAACACAAAGACAATACAGTTCCCTAGTCTTGGATGTGAGGGCCTTGATCTCAACACCCTGGAACTATGCTAGAGAATACACAGAAGATACACAGTATTCCTAGTCTGGGGTGTGAGGGCCTTGATCTCAACACCCTGAAACTGGTCTAACAAATAAACAATACAAGGTAATCTAGCTCAGTGTGAATTCCCAAGTCCTCCCGGTTCAAACACACTGTAAGGATCTGACTATGGTCTGAATGCTTCCACAAAGTGTTTGCAATGGCAGACAACCAGCAACTGACAAGCAAGCAGAATATATCGTAGCTGAACTCTGCTGCCCCGCCTGAGCCACTCAGCCAATCGTGAGTCCAGCAGGAATCAGCTGATCGTCCTGATCAGCTGACACTTCCCCTGCTGGTATAAAGGTCCTGACTTCTAGCCCGTGCGCGCGTAGCTCTTCATCCATCTATGTGGACTAACAGACCCAGCCACTCCAAAGGCACGCTGCTGCGTACAAACTGCCACCTTGGACGCGGAAACAGCCGCTTTGCTATTAGAACATGCGGCGGCTTTTCCGCGTTCTGCCACACTACCAGACGCGTGCCTACGCGTGCAAACCGCCGCGTTGGACGCGGAATCAGCCGCCTTGCTTTCAGCAGACGCGGCGGCTTTTCCGCGTTTTCTCACAGCCAGACAATGGCGCGGCTATAGCTGAAATGCTATAGTCTGTGCCCCGCGTAAGAGTAATTTTGGGTTTTGGCAATTGCTGGACCCTGAATTACTGCTCACTCCGAGTTGCAACGACTCAGAGGGGGGTAGTGTTTAAAACCGCCAGGTGATTCAGTGACAGCACGGTGAAGCGTCCCTCGGCTCGCCCTGCACCCAACTGAACAATAGCTAAAATAGAATAATAGCACTGGGCACCAAAAGGACACAAATTTGCACACAAGGTTACAGGCATAAGAGAGATGGATGGCCTAATGGCGGTTTCACAGGAATTCCAGCTTCCACAGAGACTGTCGTTCTTTGGTCTCTGAGGAAGCAGGAATTCCTGTGAAACGGCTGTTAGGCCATCTATCTCTCTTATGCCTGTAACCTTGTGTGCAACTTTGTGAATAAAGCCTGTAGGCATTCATTTTGGTGCCGTGCTATTCTTCTACTTTAGCTATTGGAATCTACATTGTTGGAGCACATTACGGTTCAGTTACAGGTTGCAGTGCAGTTAGCCAACATCAAGTGCCAGCTACTCTCTAGTCTCCTTTGATTGGTTACCCAACTGACCAGGCAACTAACTAACACGTACACAAAAAAGTGCCCCAAATGGGTACTGGACTTGGGAGAGGCAAGCCTCTGGATCCTTCAGAGGCTTCTCCCGTCCTCCACCGGGGCCATTCCAGTGCTGTTCCCTTTACAAAACTGTTGACAAGGGCTTGGTGATGGATCAAGCATGCCAAGTAGCATGGACCTCCTCGGGCTTTGGCAGAAAAAGCCGGGCCTGATTGGGTCCAGGCTACTGCACAGGCACAGATAGATCTCACATGTGCAGTAGCACTGACTCTGTTAGACTCGGCTATTTCAGGTGAAGCCCAAGCAGATCTGTGCTACTGTGCAGGCGCAGTGTGACCGGGCTTCGGGGATCCTTGCTCTGGAGCGGCTTAGTGGAGGAGGACAGGGTAAGTATCTCATTTTTCTTTCCCTAAACCTCACAGCTTTGCTTTAAAGTGTGGATATTTTAGTTAAAAAAAAGTGTGCTTTCTAAATGGTCTTATTCACATATATCGATATAGAAATTATTTGTATAAATGCTGCTCCCCTGCTAGTAGTTTTCTTATACTGAGGGGGGGGGGGGGGGGGATTTACAACATGATCAGCCAGGCATTGCTGTCTACTTTACAGAGACTCACAGAAAAATAAAGAAATATCCAGTGTTAGGAGAGAAAGCTATGTCTTTAGCTATGTTTATGAAGGAGGGGGTGTTACTTGTACCGTTTAGCTGAAGGGAAGTACTGAGTTCAGTTACAGTTTAGTGAAAATGAGATCTAAAAAAATCCTAGCCTGTTAGCTTTCAGCCTGACCATATAGGAAGTACCGCTGTTCTGTTTTGCTGATAGGGAGGTACACTTTGAAAGTGAAGTCTCACTTTAAACTTTCAAGCCACATAGAAATAAGCAGGACGAAATGATCATTTGTGACTTATTTCAGTTAACCGTTCATGGCCAGCCAATGAAAGTCCTGCCCGCTGGGCTTGCTGAGTGGCTTTGTTGTCCTTCAGAGAGGGTAGAAAGGAGAGGCGGGAAATGCTCGGAGACAGACCAATATCCGAAAAATATCCAGCCAAGCCAGTTTTCACCATAATCACATGGTGCGTCTACAAGCATCAAACTAATAGCCAAAATCCATCACACGCGATTGTTTCAGCTCTCTGAAGTTTGATGGCTGTACGGATCTTACACCTAAAGTGAGAGGGATCTGTTGGCTGACATATTTATTTCCTTGTAAACAATACCAGTTGCTGATCCTCTGACTCTAATACTTTTAGTCATAGACCCTGAACAAGCATACAGATCAGATGTCTCTGACTGAAGTCTGACCAGATTAGCCATATTATTATGCTTGTTTCAGGAGTGTGATTTGTACACTACTGCAGCCAAAGAGATCAGCAGCACTGCCAGACAACTGGTATTGTTTATATGAAATAAATAAGGCAACCACCACATGAACTCTTTAGGTTCCCTTTAAGCGTGCTTAAAGTGTACCTGAGATGATGAATTGAAAGTAAAAATGTATGCATACCTGGGGCTTCCTCCAGCCTCCTTTGGCCCAATCATTCCCTCGCTGTCCTCCGCCACCTGGATCCAATTCCCATAGCTCACACAGTAAGTTGCCATCAGCTGATTGTGGGTAATGCCTGCACTAAAAGTGCGAAACAAATGAAAAATTGGCAGTGGAAAACTGCAGTCATTTCCCATGGACTTAGTATGAACCCTACCTTACTGGCTCAGGAACGCATTAGTCTGTGGCTCCCTAGTTCTGATGTAACGTACATTCAAGTTTTCTGTGGGACAAGCCGATTCCTGCTTCCTGCTATGGGTAAGGAGCCAGTTTCATTGGCTTCTTACCAGGTGATCACTGTGAGCCAATCACAGTGATCATGAATGGTAAAACAAAAAAAGGCTCTGGTTCTCCTTAAAGGGACCAGAGCCTGCCGTCCCTAATGTAATAAAGCACTGTAGTAGCTTATAGTAGAATACAGTAAATTATTCAGAACACTGACTTTTACAGTAATTATCCTGGTTTCAGAATCGGAAACATTTCCTATACCTATATATTTCTATATTATTTGTATGTAGCCCTGCCGTCCCAGTGATGTTTAGCCTAGACTGTTTAGCTATGTGCAATTCTCCCAGAGCGTTCTAGGAGACCAGGCATTATTTTCACTGGCTTCGGAGTTCTAAAAAACAAACATTCAGCAGAGCTGCACCGGCCAGGACTAAAGATATTGCCACCTGTGATAAATTTCATAATGTAAATAAGGGCGAGGAAAGATTTTACAATAGGCAAACACTGACTAAATAATTTATAAATGGTTGTTGGAAAAAAAAATAAGCAATTGTATTAATTATGTTATTTTCACTGCAGTTCCTTTTTAAGTAAAAAAAAAATTAATATTAATAAAAACTAGACTCAAGTCTTTATTTAGCAGTGGCACCACTTGGTTCTCTCTGTTTTTGCAGTTTCCTCTCACATTTTTGAATGACTGTATTATTCAGTGCTAGGAAATGGCATAGTGCTATATTACATGACAGACTGATGATAATAATGTAGCCCCGCCTCTCAGGCTTGGTAACTAGGGAAAGTGTTAGCTTTAGTGACCTATGAGGAAGATGTGTCCTCGCTCTGTGACAGAGCTGAGGAAGGCCTGGAAGGAAGCTGGCGTGAGGTGTGACTCACTCTACACACTCATTGTGGCGGCTGGGCTGGGGTGCACGACCTTCTCGTGTGGGTGTGGTGACATTTACCATGACTACTGTCACATTCTCTCATGCCTCTGTGACATTTTTTACCAGTGAATGCAATGAAAAATGTGCACTAAATTCCTGTCCCTCACAGAAATTGCCCTCTTTTTCCTCTGTTTGAAAGCGCTACAGAGTGCAAATAAAAAACAAGGAAGTATTTGCTTCAGATAAGAGAGACATTAATGTAAATGTCAAGGAAGTTAAAGGGGAACGCCAGTGAAAATAATGCAATGAAAAAGTGCTTCATTTTTTACAATAATTATGTATGATTGATTTTGTCAGTGTTTGCCCATTGTAAAATCTTTTAAATCCCTGATTTACATTCTGACATTTATCACATGGTGACATTTTTACTGCTGGCAGGTGATGTAGCTGCTGCTTGCTTTTTTGGCAGTTGAAAACCACTGTAAACAGCTATTTCCCACAATGCAACAAGGTTCACAGACAGGAAACTGCCAGGACCATGGTCCTCAGAGTTTCTTGTGGGAGGGGTTTCACCACAATATCATCCATACAGCGCCCCCTGATGATCAGTTTGTGAAAAGGAATAGATTTCTCATGTAAAAGGGGGTATCAGATACTATCAGCTACTGATTAAGATGAAGTTCAATTCTTGGTCACGGTTTCTCTTTAACGATTTTGCCTACCTGAAAATTATTATTTATTTTTTTTTTAAGCTATATTCATTTATTTCAAACTGTCCTATCTACATCTGTGAGAGAGAACAGGTGCTAAACTGGAAGTAGGAAAGCACTTGGAGCTGATTTGTCGAAACTGTTGGCAGGGGAAATGTACGCAAAAGTGGGCCAGATCATGGATTGTGATTGAAGTTAGAATTCTGATTAACTGCTCCACTTTTGCGCCAGTTTTGCTTCAGTTCTCTTTGCGCTGCTTTTGATTTGCCTGCCCTAGTTGGTCTCATTTAAAGAGGAACTCTAAATAAACGAATACACATTTCCTCACTTAAAAATATTTACAAATGTTTAAATAAATAAAGCTTGCAGATGGAAGCATGAAATCAGGGCGCTGAAGATGCTGCAGAAGTTTGGGTGCTGCCATAGGTGGCCATACTAATTTTGGCTACAAGGGGAAATTTGGGCACCGGAGGAGCCCGGTACAATAGTGGGCACTGTGTCCGCCTGCTGTGCACAATGAGGCTAGTGCTTATGTGTTGGTGGGGTGTTAAGGTTTGAAGTCTGTGTGTTTCTTGTTTTTTTTTTACGGTTAGGCATGGAGGGAGAGTCTGTTAGGGGAGGGGGGGGGGGTGGAGGGTGGTGACTATGTCTTGCTTCTCTATGCAGGCATGTTCCAAGATTTGAGCCTACTTCTACTAATTTGGTAGCAGTGTGGTGAAACCTCTCCAGGGGTATTTGAATCTCCCATAAAAATTCACCACAGCAGTTAAGGTTAGCCATTGGGGGGAGGGGTGGCGTTAAGGTCAGGCATCAGAAGAATGATGGATCTGTAAGGGAGTAGGGTTACGTTTAGCTATAGTAACATAATATAATTTACTGAGATTTTACTATTGGAATTGACACGGCAAAATAGTAGAATATCGGCAAATTTACCAGTATTCTACTAGCGACTACTTCAGGGAGCCCAAATTTCCAGGCACCCTTTTTTGCATTTACACCTTGCAGATAACTCTACTAGACTACTAGAAGATCCAGGGCTAAGGGAAAGGGCAAATGTGGACTTGAGTAATTAGCTGCAGAGCTTGAGCCATTGTTGCCCCTTTACAACACCCTGCCAGTTTCTGGCAGAGGCACTGCGGCATGACTGTGTATTAGCAGTCTGAAATTAATTTTTTTCAGTTAAGCTGCAGTATTTAGTGCTGAATTTTTTCAACAAAAGTGGAATTACATTAAAAGAGGATTTTACTAATCACCTGGCGGGATTCTTGGAAGGGAAACTATTAAATGACAGATCAAGGAGTTGTAAAGTTTACATAATAATTCTGTGTTTTGTGTTTCTGATCATAAATACAAATTATCTACATGAATGCACAAGAGATCGTGCTCTCAACATACCCCAGTGGTGGGATGGAAGTTTCCTTTTAAACAATACCAGTTGCCTGGCAGACCTGCTGGTCAATTTGGCTGCAGTAGTGTTTGAATTACCCCAGAAACAAGCATGCAGCTATTCCTGTCAGAAACACCTGATCTGCTACATGCTTGTTCAGGGGCTATGACTAGAAGTGTTAGGGGCAGAGGATCAGCAGGGCTGCCAGGCAACTGGTATTGCTTACAAGGTAATAAATATGGCCGGCTCCATATCCCTCTTGTTAAAGTTGTCCTTTATGCTAGGTATACATCATACAATTTTCTGGCAGATTTACCTGCCAGATCGATTATTTACAATCAATTATGTCCGATCTGAATTTCGATCTTTGTTTAATCATTTTTTTATATATTTTTTATCGATTTTCATAGAGCTGAATGAGGTAAATCTGCTAGAAAATGTTATGGTGTGTACCTAGCATTAAAGGGAACCTAAACTGAGAAGGATCTGGATTTTTCCTTTTAAAATAATACCAGTTGCCCGACTCTCCTGCTGATCCTGTGTCTCTAATACTTTTAGCCACAGCCCCTGAACAAGCATGCAGATCAGGTGCTCTGACTGAAGTCAGACTGGATTAGCTGCATGCTTGTTTCAGGTGTGTGATTCAGCCACTACTGGAGCCAAGGCGATCAGCAGGACTGCCAGGCAACTGGTATTGGTTTAAAAGAAAACATCCATATCCCTCTCCGTTAAAGTTTCCTTTAAGGTGGCCATACACTTATAGATGGCCATAAGATTTGACCAGCTGATATATCCCTGTAAGATCAAATCTGATCTGAGAGGGATCTATCCATCACTGTCACACACTTGGCATAGATTTGTAACAGAGTTCAGAACTAAATCTATTAAAATTATACCGGTGTATAAAGGTTGCCATACACTTATGGATTGTTCCCACTGATAACCAGCCGATTCGATCACTCTCATCAAATCTGCAAGAAATTGAGGCGCAGGCCAATCAATCCTCCGATTTATACTGGAGTCAGTGGTTCGCTCCGGATGGAAGATAATGGTTGATCAGCGGCAGGCTGGGAGTGGCTGAAATCTATAAAAAACCTGTATGCTTAGTGTGTGGCAGTGATGGATCCCTCTCAGATCAGACTTGATCTACAGGGATCTACAGTATCTAATGGTTGAATCTGGTGGCCATCTATAAGTGTATGGTAACCTTAACCAGGGCTGTGGAGTCGGCCCAAAAATCCACCGATTTAGACTCCGACTCCTCAGTTTAGGATTCCACCGACTCCTCGACTCCGACTCCTCTAATTTGCATATTACAATTTTGTTGATTAACCACTTCACAACTGAGGGGTTTTACCCCTTCAGCATCCGAGCAATTTTCTCCTTTCAGCGCTCCTTACATTCATTCGCCTATAACTTTATCATTACTTATCACAATAAAATGAACTATATCTTGTTTTTTTCACCACCAATTAGGCTTTCTTTAGGTGGGACACTATGCCAAGAATTATTTTATTCTAAATGTGTTTTAATGGGAAAATAGGAAAACATTTGGAAAAAAAAACATTATTTTTCAGTTTTCCGCCATTATATTTTTTAAATAATGCATGCTACTGTAATTAAAATCCATGTAACTTATATGCCCATTTGTCCCAGTTATTACACCATTTGAATTATGTCCCTATCACAATGTTTGGCGCCAATATTTTATTTGCAAATAAAGGTGCATTTTTTTCAGTTTTGTGTCTATCCCTAATTACAAGCCCATAATTTATAAAGTAACAGTGTTATACCCTCTTGATATAAATATTTAAAGATTTCAGTCCCTAAGGCAACTATTTAAGTTTTTTTTTTTTTTATTGTAATTTTTTTTCACATTTATTTTAATATTTAAAAAAAAAATATATTGGTAACAATTGGGGAGTGTGGGAGTTAATTAGTTAAAATGAATATTGAAAATAATGTATTTGTATATGAAAAAAATGTTTGGGTGTAGTATTACTTGTAGTAAATATTTTTTTTAGGCGTCCTGCAAGCGTCGGAAGGACGCTTGCAGGAAGGGAGGCTGGGAAACTGAGTTTTCTCACAATGATCGCGCTGCTTCTCGTAGAAGCATGCCGATCATTGCAGTGGCAGAGATCAACGAACGGGAATGGATTTTCCCGTTCATTGATCTCCGGGCGAGTGGGCAGCGGCGTGCACGATCGCGGGAGAGAGCGCACGTGCGAGCGGGAGCGCGGACAGCGGCGGCGGGGGGTGCGTATATCTACGCTCCGGACGGGGAACTGAAGTCCAAAGGAGTGTAGATATACTGTACCCGGGCGGCGAAGTGGTTTAAAGTATGTAACATGAAATTCGTCTCTTAACTGCCAACGCTTAGGAATTTTACAAGACAACTGAAGTGAGAAGGATATGTAGACTACTATATTTATTCCCTTTAGACTAAAACTAGTCCTTGGTAAGAGTACTTGTAAAAGGTACAAACCGGAACAAAGAACATCTATCAGGCCCTAGGCAATGTAAGTGTGGGTACATGTAAGAATGATGTGCAGGTACTCTGCAGGGAAATGAGGAGATTGTAAACAGACAACACCTCTGTGCTCAATGTGCACAGCATTCTCAGTGGATTCCCTGCAGCTCTGTGGGGAGTGCATATGCAGAGTATAGTACTACTATGTAACAAAGTAAACCTGAGACAGATGAAATTAAAGTTTTATACATACCTGGGGCTTCCTCCAGCCGCCTTCAGGATAATCAGTCCCTCGTTGTCCTCCTCCACCACCTGGATCTTCTGCTATGAGTCCAGGTACTTGAGCCAGTCGGGCGTAGTGCGCATGCACACACTCCGCCGCCAGGAGCATACTACACCTGTGCAGCACTATTGCGCAGGTGCAGAATGTTCCTGGCTGTGGGAGCGGCATGCGGCCGGACAGCGCTGACTGGCTGAATTACCAGGACTCATAGCAGAAGATCCGGGTGTTGGAGGACAGCGAGGGACTGATTAGCCTGAAGGGGGCTGGAGGAAGCCCCAGGTATGTATAAAACTTTACTTTTCATCCGTCTCAGTTACCCTTTAATTTGTAGTCACCAAACCAAATTTTAACAACATATCAAATTATTTGATTTCATCAGCAAAGGGAGTGCATACATTTGCATAAATCAGCATCAATGCAGAATTATTTCCATCTCGTTGACCATCTCTATTAGTGACACGGCTACACATCAGGCTTTATTCTTACAGCATAGATGTTATTTAGTATATATAAGAGATTCCTGTGTACACATCATATATACAGTCACAATCAGATATGTATATCTGACCTTAAAAATACGTGGACTGCTTTATTGAAGCAGCACAAGTAACTAATTTTGATTGGTTTATTTCATTTTTGTGGACTGAACACAGCTATTACTGTATATATACATTATTTTTAATGACTATTATGTGAGAAATAGAACATTTTATCATATTTTCTATTTTAATTACAGTTACAAATTCATTAGGAGTCGGAGTCGGTGCATTTTTTCCCGACTCCGACTCCAGGCACCCAACATTGCCCGACTCCACGACTCCGACTCCACGACTCCGACTCCACAGCCCTGACCTTAACTGCAGCTTTGGAGTGTTCAGTGCAGTGCAACGCTATGGGCAGTCGATCTGTAGATGCTTCTGACCCACCGCCAATCGATATTTTCCATCCGGATCAATCAATCAATTTGATCAATTTCGGCCAATAATCGATCTGATGATCAATCTAGCCAGCCGTGGTAATGATTTCTAGCAGATTTGATCAGAGAGATTGAATTGGCCAAATATCAATGGAAGAAATCAATAAGTGTATGGTCACCTTTACATCTGTCTGCTAGCCTTTCTTTCTTTCTTTTTTTTTTCTTTCTCTCTTTCTTTCTTTCTTTCTTTCTTTCTTTCTTTCTTTCTTTCTTTCTTTCTTTCTTTCTTTCTTTCTTTCTTTCTTTTTCCTTCTTTCTCCCTCCCTCCTTCCCTCCCCCTCCCCCTCTCTCTCCCTCCCCCCTCTCTTTTTCTCTCTCTCCCCCCCCCCCCCCCCTCTCCCATTCTCTCTCTCACTCTCCCCCTCCCTCTCTCTCTCTTTGCCTGAGATTGTTATCTCATGTTAGATTATAGTAATTGCTAATTTTATGTTTTGTGCCTCTTTAGCATGCTGCAGAGCTGGAACAGAAACAGAACGAGTCAGAGAACAAGAAGCTTCTAGGAGAGATTGTGAAATACAGCAATGTCATCCAGGTAGGTGTAACGTGTGGTTATATTACTGTACAGCCCACTCATCACCTGAAACACTTTGTGCTGCTATGGCAACCTTCTCTGTTTACTATCATTTAGTCTGCTGGGCTTGGTCAGCAAAAGGGTGTAAAATGCAAAAACTCCTTATGGCCAATGGGAGTTTTCGTTACTGAAAATAGAGAAATGTTCTGTTTAGTTGCATTGGCCAAATACTTAGCAGTGTTGCCAACCTTTCACGTTATTTTTTCTGACAAATACCTAAAAATTTACTGACAAAAGATTTTTTTTTACTGACATGGGCGTGGTCACGCAACAGAATGTGGGCGTGGTCATGGGTGGGGCCAAATATACATGATTTTAGTATTGCTGTAAAAGGTCTGCCAGGGAAGTTTGAGCTCTTCCATAGTGTTTCCCCCCCCCCCTTCCCCCAAAATATATGTAATCTTACAGCATTTCACCAAAAATCCACGTAATCTGGCAGAGGTTCTTCCAAAATACAGATAATATGGCAGTGGTTCCCAAAAATAGATGTAATCTGGCAGCAGCGATTCCCCCAACATACACATAATCTGGCAGCAGTTCCCCAAAATACATTTAATCTGACAGCAGTGGTTCCCGGAAAAATAGGTAGCCCCAGGTCTATAGGTGTCCCCAGAATAGGTGTCCAGGGGTATGGATGTCCCCAGAACTGGTAGCCAGGGGGAGAGATGTCCCCAGAACAGGTAGCCAGGGGTATATGTAGGCAGGGGTACAGGGCCGGTTCTAGACTGGCACATATGAGGGGGTAGTCAAATGGGTAGGGGGCAACATGTTCGAGGAAATTAGGCATGGCAAGTAAATGCACATAATGAGAGACAGCGTTTCCCCACTAAATGCACATAAGAGACAGCGTTTCACCAGTAAATGCACATAAGAGGCAGCCTTTCACCAGTAAATGCACGTAATGACAGACCGCCTTTCACCAGTAAATGCACGTAATGAGAGACAGCTTTTCACCAGTAAATGCACATAATAAGAGACAGCTTTTCATCAGTAAATGCACATAATAAGAAACAGCTTTTCACCAGTAAATGCACATAATAAGAGACAGCTTTTCACCAGTAAATGCACATAAGAGACAGCTTTTCACCAGTAAATGCACATAATAAGAGACAGCTTTTCACCAATAAATGCACATAATAAGAGACAGCTTTTCCCCAGTAAATGCACATAAGAGACAGCTTTTCACCAGTAAATGCACATAATAAGAGACAGCTTTTCACCAGTAAATGCACATAATGGCAAACAGCCAGTGTCCTCAGTATATGTAGGCAGAGGTATATGTTCCCAGTATATGTAGACGGGTATATGTGCCCAGTATATGTAGCCAGAGGTATATATCCCCAGTATATGTAGCCAGGGGTATATGTGCCCAGTATATGTAGGCAGGGGTAGATGTCCCCAGTATATGTAGCCAGAGGTATATGTCCCCAGTATATGTAGGCAGGGATATATGTGCCCAGTATATGTAGCCAGAGGTATATGTGCCCAGTATATGTAGCCAGGGGTATATGTGCCCAGTATATGTAGGCAGGGGTATATGTGCCCAGTATATGTAGCCAGGGGTATATGTGCCCAGTATATGTAGTCAGGGGTATATGTGCCCAGTATATGTAGCCAGAGGTATATGTCCCCAGTATATGTAGGCAGGTATATGTCACCAGTATATGTAGGCAGGTATATGTCCCCAGTATATGTAGCCAGAGGTATATGTGCCCAGTATATGTAGCCAGAGGTATATGTGCCCAGTATATGTAGCCAGAGGTATATGTGCCCAGTATATGTAGCCAGAGGTATATGTACCCAGTATATGTAGGCAGGTGTATATGTCCCCAGTATATGTAGGCAGGTATATGTCACCAGTATATGTAGCCAGAGGTATATGTGCCCAGTATATGTAGCCAGGGGTATATGTGCCCAGTATATGTAGTCAGGGGTATATGTGCCCAGTATATGTAGGCAAGTGTATATGTCCCCAGTATATGTAGCCAGAGGTATATGTCCCCAGTATATGTAGCCAGAGATATATGTGCCCAGTATATGTAGCCAGGGCTATATGTGCCCAGTATATATAGTTGGGTATATGTGCCCAGTATATGTAGCCAGAGGTATATGTGCCCAGTCCATGTAGGCAGGTGTATATGTCCCCAGTATATGTAGGCAGGTATATGTCCCCAGTATATGAAGCCAGAGGTATATGTGCCCAGTATATGTAGGCAGGTGTATATGTCCCCAGTATATGTAGGCAGGTATATGTCCCCATTTTATGTAGCCAGAGGTATATGTCCCCAGTATATGTAGCCAGAGATATATGTGCCCAGTATATGTAGCCAGGGCTATATGTGCCCAGTATATATAGTCGGGTATATGTGCCCAGTATATGTAGCCAGAGGTATATGTGCCCAGTCCATGTAGGCAGGTGTATATGTCCCCAGTATATGTAGGCAGGTATATGTCCCCAGTATATGTAGTCAGGGTTATATGTGCCCAGTATATGTGCCCACAATTGGTAGCCAGGTGACCCCCCCCCCCCCGCCCCCAGCAGGAAGACAGCAGCACAGTGGAGGGAGAGAGAGCTGTGGCATCAGCGGTGGAAAAGGTGCTCTCCCTCCCTCGCTAATCGCTATCCCCTCCTGAAGTAGTGCTGACTGAGTGGCTGTCAGCGAGCAGAACTTACCTGCTGCGTCTCGTCGCAGGCGCCGGATGATTTGCCGCTACTCTGGTCTGGTCCAGACCAGAGCAACAGATCTTCCGGCGCTTGGAGCGAGACGGAAGGTAAGTCCCGCCCGCTGCCAGCTACTCAGTCAGCACTAGTTCAGGAGGGGATAGCGATTAGCGAGGGAGGGAAAGCACTAAAGTGAGGGAAGGGGGGGGGGGGGGGGGGAGATTGCTCCCCTTCTCCACCGCTGCTCACAGCTCTTCCTCCACTGCGCTGCTGTCCTCCTGCAACAAAGCGGGCGGCCGATTGGCCGCCCTTACGGACGCTGCTGAATTCCTTACGAAATTTACGGGCGGTTGGCAACACTGATACTTAGCTTCATACATAAGCTATGGTTGAACATTTTGGGACCACTTAGAAATCTCCTTGTTTTTCATGGAATGCGTTTGAATGGAAAATCTATTCATGGAACAAGCCAGAAATGATGTTTAATGGAATTAATAATTGTTTCTTTCATACTTTATATCAGTTAAAGAATCCTCGTACCTGAAATAAAGGCGCCAGGAAATTAGAGCACTGGAATATAGCCAATAGTAAAATATCGGTAACACTTACCAATATTCAACTAGTATTAATTTTCATTAGTAATATATCAGTAAATATTACCGCTATTTTACTACAGCTAAACCTAGCCCTCCTGTCACACAGAACCCTCCCCCCTCCAGTGCCTAACCCTAAACTTAACCCCACCTCCCCTTCCTGAAGCCAAACCTTAACCATCAACAGGGCTGTGCTAGCCACTCCACTATTAGGCCAGCATTCCGGAATTGCTTCTTTAGCAAATGTTGTTTAATTAAGCGGTCAGTTGAGAAATTGTGACGAGTCAGTTTCTAAAATGAGACACTTCATGTATTTCTCTCTTTACTTGGTGGTCCATAAGGCCTTCCACTCCTCCTTTTCTTGTGGTCGGAGCCACTTTATGCTGCCCTGAAGCGAGTTGTACCCAACAAGGTAGGAAGGAGACCTGGGGACATGGCAGGCAGTGCACAAAGATGTTCAATAGATTTCAGTGTGTGGAGGGATTCGATCAGATAATACTCTGAGGAGAGGGATCTGATGGCTACATTTATCAGTGTATAGCCAGCTTAAAGCAGGCCATACACTGGCCCGATTTGCGCCCGTTTCGACAGCAGATTCGATCACTGGGATCGAATCTGCTGCCAATCGTTCACGCTACACGCCGAATTTCGATCCATTTCGTCCGATCCCGTCGATCGTGCCGTGCGGAAAATAACCGTCGATCGCCCGCGGGTAAAGAGCGCATCGCTAGCGGCGTTCGAGTGCCCGACGACCGACGCAATAGAGCCCGCATACATTACCTGCTCCGCCGGCGCGACTGCAGTCTCCCGGTCACCGCTGCTCCGTCTGCGCTCTGGTCTCCAGGTCCGGCATGCCTCACTTCTTCTAGCCCGGCAGGAAGTTTAAACAGTAGAGCGCCCTCTACTGTTTAAACTTCCTGCCGGGCTAGAAGAAGTGAGGCATGCCGGACCTGGAGACCAGAGCGCAGACAGAGCAGCGGTGACCGGGGGACTGGAGTCGCGCCGGCGGAGCAGGTAATGTATCCGGGCGGGCGGGGGCAGCAGCAGCAGCACCACCACAACAGATTGTGAACGGTTTCAGGCTGAAATCGGTTCACAATCTGTTTGCTGTAAAGGTGGCCATACGATCCCTCTCTGATCAGATTCGATCAGAGAGGGATCTATCTGTTGGTCGAATCTGATGGCAAATCGACCAGTGTATGGCCACCTTAATTGTTTTACCTTGAGGTATACCCGGGAGTGGCTGTTGGGGGTGACTTAGTTTGAGTATTTAAAGATTTACTGTATGGTTGACTTGATAACATAAGGTGTATGTGTGGGGTAGAAACACTGGTGCTGAGACTTGTGTGGTTGTATGTCTCAATCTCAGGTTGTGATTTACCAGAAAGACTCTGATCTGTCGCCTTTATTTGACTCCATTTTGTGTCTCCTTTTCCTGCAGCTCCTGCATATTAAGAGCAACAAATATCTCACGGTTAACAAGAGGCTGCCAGCACTGTTGGAGAAGAATGCCATGCGAGTGTCGCTGGACGCGGCCGGGAACGAGGGATCCTGGTTCTACATTCAGCCATTTTGGAAACTGAGGAGTGAAGGGGACAATGTAAGAGTCTCGGGATCCAAATTGATGTTTCAAGAACAGAGTTTGCAAATGTTGCAGTTAACAAAGTCTATAAACTTTCCTTTTAGTAGTTGGTGTTTTTTCCTTCTGAGAAAGATGAGATTTTTGTTGCGGTTTGTGTTTTTGCCCCTCCCAGAAATATGCAATTTCCCTGTGGTAGTCTGTGACTCCGCCTCTCTCACAAAGGTGAAATTTCCCTGCAGTCATTAGTATTTCTGCCCCTGTCACAAAGGTGAGATTTCCCTATTGTAGTTTGTGTTTTTGCCCCTCCCAAAAAGGCATACATGTAATTAAGGCACCGGGAAATTTGGGCAAAGGGTAAAGCCGAAAAACTGCTCACCCTGCTCCTGCAAATTTCCCGGCAGCGTTAATTACTATTCCCCTTCCAGGCCACCATGGACTCTGGAGTAACACCTAATTTGGCTTACAGCTATTGCTGGCGGCAAAATTACACTGTTTATATTGATATCGGTGCCAGGAACTCCTACGTTTCCAGCGCTGTTTTTTGCCTGATTCGCCAAAAAGATGTGATTTTCCTGTAGAAGATTGTGCCTCCACCCCTCTAACAAAGGTAAAATTTCACTGCAGTAGTTTGTGTCTCTTACCCTCCCATAATGAGAATCAGAATCAAATTTATTTCGCCAAGTACAACGTGAGTTGTACCCGGAATTGGTTTTGGCACAACAGGGTCGGTGGTGGTACATACAGTGTTAGGTACATACAGCATATACAGGTACATACAGTAGATACATATAGTAAGAACAGTGCAATCAGGCATAGAAAATAAAGCATGGACAGAAGCATACATTAAAGATGAACCCAGAATAAGGACCAGGGGGTAATCCTCTGCTGTCGGAGGCACTCAAAACGCTTCTGCAGCGATACTTTGAATCAGATACCCCCTGGTCTAACCCTAGGAGAGGGACAGAGATAGGAGAGGAAAGAAGAGGAAGAAAGAGAGAGAAGTTGAAAGGACAGTGATAAAAGAGAGTCCCCTTAGGATTGCTGCATAACCTGATCGATTAGTGAGCAGTTAGTGTCTCTCTAGCTGGCTTTGCCTGGATTACGCCTGCTGCTGAGATTGGTGCCCAAAGTTAGGGATTGTGCTGTCCGAGAAGTGGCTGAGGTCGGTGCATGGCTCCTGCGGTGCACCTCCATGCGGGGCTGGGCCTGTGTTAGACCTGCAGCTAGGACCAGTCCTGTGCTGGATCAGCTTGATGAAGTGTAGATGGTGGCAGCCGGGTCCTCGACATGGGTAGCCTAGCCCCAGGCAGAAGGGTCCAGGGTGGTTAGCTGGGGAGGTGTGTAGGCAGCCGCAGCAGCATCTGATGGCCTGGGAGTGTGCAGGCAGCTGCGTCAGCGTCAGACCTTCTGTGGCAGTGGAGGGGCCTCTGTTCCTTTAAATGCGGCGTCCTCCAGTTCCCTTGGCAGCGGCGATGTGTCTGCCCACGTGGTTCATCCATGTGGATGCAGGAGCCGGCAAGATCTGGAGTCCTTACTCCTGTACTGCAGCCAACAGCGGAGCGAGTCGGCTTCGTCCCCCGGCAGCAGCAGTGACTACCTGGCCGGTGGTGTCCTGTCCTGAGTCCTCCACAGAGCGGCAGCATTAGCGTCAGACCCGCTGCATCTATGGAGCGGTCCGGCCCATGTGTGTGGTCCCTGGGCCAGCCGCGTGGGAGATGGCTGCAGCTCAGCGTCAGGCACCATGAACCGTAGCCCAGTGTGCTCAGGCTCCCCAGGACAAGAAGAGCAAGGGGAGTCCTTCCGATCTCCTAACATAGGTAAGCCATGAGGGTAAGGGGTGAGAGAGGAAAAAGGGCCGGAGCCCTGCGTGCCGTGGCGACCTACACCGGCGCCATCTTGATAATGGTGAGATTAATAATATGCTTATATGTGCGAATTCTAAATCTCTCTATTTTGGTTTACAGGTTGTAGTGGGTGATAAAGTGGTCTTGATGCCAGTGAATGCAGGGCAGCCCCTTCATGCTAGTAATATAGAACTGCTAGATAATCCTGGATGTAAAGAGGTAATTCAACCCGATATTGTATAAGATTGGTAAAATTACAATGGTTTTACAGAGTACCAGTCACAAATATGAGTTTATAATTTCCTCTCTGAAACTGAGCTACTGTGTATTTTTTTTTTACCAACCTGTAACCGATTTTTAAGCTGTTATGCTGTTATATCATTGCATTTTTGTGTGATTTCTTTAGCTCTAGAAATGTTGGAAGGGCGTCTGTAAACGGGAAATACACTATAGAACATTTTTGAATATTTTAAATGTTAGATTTGATACAGACATCGAATACAATGGAAGCATGAGGCAACCTCAATCGATGTTTGATTGTTCTGTGAATCAGACATTTATTGGGGAAAATGGGTAAATAAGCTTTGGACTGTGGTAAGCATTACAAAACATGCTGCTGCAGCAGGGAGAGGAATACTGGATCAGGTCTCTGGTGATAACTGATTCAATGTCTAATAGGACATTGGGTTAAGGTGTTAATGAGTGGTATCAAGTATGTATCATTCACCGCATTTCAAAGGTGTATGCCCAGCCTACAGTTAGGTAAACACGCTAGATTTCACTCGAGTGAGGCAGCAGTTCAGGACCACCTTGGCTGAGAATCTAGTGTGTTAGGTACACACCATACCATTTTCTGTTAGATTCTTCTGTTAGATTTACCTACAACATGGAAAAAAGCTATCTGGCAGGTAAATCTAAGAGAAAATCTAACAGAAAATTGTGTGGTGTGTACCTAGCTTTAGTGTCCCCTCATGTCACTTAAAGATCCTGTATGCTGGATCTTTGGCAACCACAATGTTAGAGCAAAGCCTGACAGCGCTGTTCTCCTCCCCTGCCGGGTGGAAGCTGCTTCATTATACCCTGCTCTGTTGACCCTCCTCCACTCTCTATAGTAATGGAATGCATCACTAGCCTATAGGGTTGCAATGGGTCTTTATAAGACTTGGTCCTTGTCATTTGAGAGATCAAGTCCCAGTCCCAGCAGGTGACAGTAACTCTACGCATGTATGCACCTTGAAGGGTACCTCAACTGACTTGTGACATGAGATATGAAAGGGGTTAAGAATTCAGATATGCATATTATGGGTTTTAGACCTAGAGAACTAGAATATATGTCCACTTGAACAAATACATCATGGATCTGGACCTAGTCAGAGTATAGCAACTCTCACTGATAATGTATTACAGCTATAAAACTCTTTCCTGGAAGGCAACAGATTCTACATGCTGGGGATGGATAAAAAGGGATAATAGTTCATAGATTATCGCAATGGAACATCAAAAGACTCATTCAGTTGAGACAATAAAACTGTTAACCTCCTATTTTAAAAAATGTATTTATTGGTTCAAAGCATGTCAAGAATAAATGGTTACATAAATGTGGCAGGAAATATACCACCATGAATTCAACAACTGTCGACCTGATGCCATTTTAGCAACCTGAGCGCCATTTTTTTTCTTTACATGAACCTACCCATATGGGAAGTTCATAAAGGTCTGTGCAGATTGGGGGTAGCATCATTACTTACCTACGGGATGCTGCTCCTTTTGGCGCCCGGCCTGTACTCTATGGTACTAGATGGTACTACAGCATGATACTCGCATCCACAGACTACATCACCCAGCATGCATTGTGTCGGGCATGCAAAAGAGACACCACCAGGAGCTTTAAAATCCTCCAGATGTTGCTGATCGGGTGGAGAAGATGGCAAATCCAATATGGGTCGGGGGCCAGAGAAGCAGAACCCTGTAGGTAATTCATGATTCTCCCATACATCCGCCCCTCGCGGCTCTTACCATTACAAACCTTCTGTATGGGGAGGTGTCGAGCTAAACGAGGGTGGAAGGGTGGAGTTCAGAACTTTCTGTAATTTCAACAAATGGGGAAGTACACAACACTTCTATCCACCAATAGGAGCAAAAAAAACAAAAAAGGAAAAAAATGGGGGAGGTGGAATCCATCTCTATAAAAACGACGGACCTAATGGGGTGCTAAGTGCAAACAGTACCACCAATCAGAAGTGAGTGAGGACGAGACGAATGAGAATCACTCCAACATGAAATCGCAGCACACAAGCACGGATAACACACTGAGGGCAGTGAAACACGGAAGAACCCAAAAGCATGGAAGTGCGGCATGCTAACCCAGTGTGTGAGGGCAAAGACACACTGCAGAGTGCTTTTCCATCTGTTTTATAAAACATGCTCCCAATGACTTGCATTAAAATTGTGGTAAAATCACGGAACAGTTGCTGTGATCGTGATTATTAAAAATCGCAGTCATTGCAATTTTGCCACAATTTTACTGCAATTTAATGCAAGTCATTGGAAGCGTGTTTTTTTTTTTATTTTTTTTTATGGAAACTGATTGAAGAGCTCTAGCAAAACTCGGACTCGGTAAAAAGCACTACTTATAATAAAAGAGGAGTGGAGGACACCCCTCTCCAATCTCATTGGTCACGCAATCTACAATTCCCTGCAGAAATAAACAAAAAGAATTATCAGACACGTAAAGGGAAATCCTGTAGTATCACTGAACACATGTATACTGTAGTTGGTAGCACAGCGCTGCAAACAATACACTATATACAAATCTCTTCATATTAAACACATGGACCTAAATCCTACTCCCAATTAAGATCCCCAGGGAATAATATATATTTAACTTTTTTTTTTTTTATCCAGAACGCTTCTCTTGTCAACAACATTTTATCTTCTTTTCAACAATGGAACAGAGTCTATTTCTTGAATCCTCAGTTGGCTTACAGTGAGGTGATGTTCCAAAAAATGACTAGCCACTGCTTGGTCAGATTGACTTCTGTGGATGGCAGATTTATATGATGAAATTCTATCTTTTAACTTTTGCGTAATTTCTCCAACACAGCTCATACTGCATGGTCAGTGCATGAGATATAGATGCATCTAGGGTCCACATAAAAAAAAACATGAATCTTGAATTTTTTACCAGTTAATGTATGATAGTATTCATTTCTATGGGTTTCAACGGTAAAAAATTCTCAATGATTTTCATTGGTCTCCTCCACATTTCCTCTCTTGCTCCTTATTGGTGGTAGTGTTTGTACTTAGTTTGTGTTCTTAGCCATTTACTGTATTGTACTGTTGTTAAAGTGAACTAAGCAGCTCCTGGCTTCAAATAGCTGCAAGGGCTGCTGTTCAGAAGCTCAACCCCTGCTGTTTTACAACTAGCATTGTCCAGGCTAGGTGTGAAATTCTTCAACTGTAATTGATGTTTTCTGTTTGAAGTACAATGGGGGTTTGTTTGTGGTCAGTTAAGTCTAATGAGGTGATTTCTTATCTGTGTTCCACAATCTCCTGCTCAGCGACCTGCAGGTCCTTTGTGGACCGACAAAGTGGCTATTTTAACCCTTAGATGTAAAAAAATGAGGTAAATTGAAAGTTTTTTTAATAATAAACCACATTTTTAGAATGCATTTTTAATTTGCTATAGAGCTGCCCTGGGTGTTAAAAATGATGCTCGGTTCTGAATAAGGGCTGGTTCAGACGGACGCTTGCAGAGCGTTTACAGCCAGCGTTCAGGGCTTGGTGTTAAACGCTCCCATTCAAGTGAATGGGAGCGTTTGTACCAAGCTTTCAAGCGCGTTTACACAAACGCGGCGTTTGGGTCCCGATTTTCTCTGGCGTTCAAGGAGCCCCTGGAAGCTACATGTAGCTTCCAGGGGAGGTTAACCGCGACGGCTAATGTCCCCCTAGGGGAAGAAAAAACGCGACCGCATCCAAACGCACACGAACGCTGCTGAACGCGACGCCAGCAAACGCAACGCCTCCAAACGTCCGTCTGAACCAGCCCTAAAAGAGCCTGTAGATTTGAAACTGACAGTGCTGGGTCGTTTCTAAGCAGTTCTAGGTTGCATTTATGGCATCAGATGGACAGTTGTAGCAGTCATGGTGTTATATACAACACATTGTTATCAGGGATATTTAGTTTGCTAACGACAGCGGTCTAGCATATGTATATGTTGCTTAACAGACACCTTTGGCTTGTGAATATATACGTATTAATGTAATAAAGTCAGGTAATTCCATACAGCATCTCTCATCATGATGCTCACTGGCTCAGAGGCAAGGGGAAAAAAATAAAGCGTTGCAAAAAGCTGTGCCTCATTCATGAACTTTCTTTTATTAAAAGTCATAAACAGGTAAGCACACCATGTTTTAATTTGTTTCTTGTTTATTAGTCAATTGACTGCAGGCTGACCATTGCTTTGAGGTCACAAGGGGTCCCCTTTATCAAAGCATAATGTATGGTAAAGGGGACCCTTGGTGGCCCTGACACAATTGTCATTTGAACATGGTGTGCTAACCTGTTTTAGACTTTGGATATTGCGGATGGTGATACGCTCTGCCACCCTGATTATGTGCCCAGGAATATACGATCGTGTGCCACATTAGACTTTGCCTTTACTACATTTTTATCATTTGCCATTCATGGCAGGGTATCCTTAATATTAGTATTAATATCCCTGTGTCTCTGTTTCAGGTGAACGCTGTTAACTGTAATACAAGTTGGAAAGTCACTTTGTTTATGAAGTTCAGCGACTATCGAGATGACGTCCTGAAAGGGGTGAGTGTCTTTTATCTAAAAAAAAATAGAAAAAATAAGGTGCCTTGTGACATCATTTTGTGACATAAAGACATCATCAAGTTGTGCCCCTTTAAGTTAGATGTTCACATGACATTCAGAGGTTCTGTGTTGTTTGTATTTGATTGGAATTATGATTCCTGCTTTAGACAGTACAGGGTTATCTGTACCTCTAAGCTCCTCTGAGAACAATACATCTACACAAGAGGGGCACAGCAAGCTCAAGAAGCCAGTCAGACCTGTCTACTTTTGCATTTTTGGCTTTTTGAGAATCCACTACACTTTAATGCAATGCAATACCATTTGTAAAGCACTTTTCTCCCATAGGTCCCAAAGCGCATAGATATGTCTCAGATCAATACAGGGTTGCAGGCTGGACTGTGTTAGAGGAAGTAGTCAGGTGTTCATAAATGCCGGCAATAAAACCTCTCAGCTCAGCTGCTTCAGGAGATCAAATGTCTAAGACAGTGGTCCTCAAAGTAAGGCCCCTCAGGCCGAATGCGGCCCCCTGAGGCTTTTTCACTGGCCCCCAAACACCAAATGTATAACTTATAGATGTGGCCCACTGCAACTTTAAATATTGGCGGCCCGCATATAGAATAACAGTGCTGGCATCGCCCATCCACATACTGTAGAAGCCAGCAAGCAGTAATTCGCTGGCTTCCAATCAGGTTCATCAGGTGACACTGCTGTCCAACTGGCCACTAGGCAGTTTGTCACCTGGGTATGCTTCACTGTCTGGTGCACAAAGATGTTCTTCAGGCAACGCATGACTGAATGGCTGCTGCTGAGAGTTCTCCTCCGGGCATGATTGGGGGAAATAAATACGTAGATTAAATGTAATGTTTTTCAACATTATTTTATGTATGTTCCTGCCCCCAGCAGTCTGAAGTATGTTGACCTCGGCCCTTGACCGAAAAAGTTTGGGGACCCCTGGTCTAATGCTGGGCATACACGGTGCAATTCTGCGCTGGAATCGAGCCGCTGGCTTAATGCCAGCGTGTCTCCACTCGTCCGCGCGGGCGCGTGGGTTGATTCCCGCTCGCCCCCACGGGAAGTTCCTTATCAGCCACACTTTTCTTCCATTGTCCGCCCGCGGGGATCGAGCGCGAAATCGGTCCGCCGCGGTGATCGGACAGGTTGAATATTATCAATCGAGCCATCAGCGGCTCGATTGATAACAAGTATCGCGCCGTGTATGCCCAGCATTAGACAGGATTTTTAGCTGTAGAGTTACCATTTCAAACCAAACAGGTAACATTTGAGTAATTCGATTTTTAAGCTATTAAATTATATACTGTATATAGATCTAGGCTGTATGATTGGCAGGCTGCCATGTCTCTCTGCTCACCCAGTGGGTGTGTCATAGATCGTTCACACAGACTTCATTTCAAACTAATTCTGCATTTAAGAAGAAAATGCAGATCTGGTTTCCTGGAAAAGAGAGACGGATATCTCGGGGTGATCTCTGCTATCTCAGCACCCTGGGGGTGACATTTCCTCATCTTCACACTGTGCTGTGATTACGAAAGCCTCTACCTGCAGCTTGTGACATGACAGGAATGCGCAGGGCGTCACCTTGTGTAATGCCGTTTCCTGGGCAACCATGTCACCAAAGTATAAACGTTAGCAGAGTCCCAGAAACTGAGCCGGGCACTGTGCTCATTGTCCAGAGTCTTGTGTGCCGGGTGCAGAGATCAGCGTGTGAGAATGTCCTGTAACAAGATAAACTGCAAATCACACCCAAACTCTCATTACCCTGCTTTATATGTGACATGCTAGTATAATTGTATTCACAGTCAGAGAACTAGGACAACATTGATTTCAATATAACCAGCCAATATCCTAATAGAATAGAGTCTAAAATAGAGTCTCTGTTATCCGGCACCGAAATGAATCAGTTGTATAAGTGTGCTGGATCAGGGTTGCTTGAGACTCAGTAACCCAGCTAATACAGTACATTACTCCACTCTATATACAGTACATAACATGCGCTATGTAGTAAATGTTAAATAGGGCAGGATTTACCATAAGGCACTGTAGGCACGTGCCTACAGGCGCCTGATGATGGGAAGGCTGCTCACTTGTTGCCATGATTGGGTAACTGGTGAGCAGGTGGAACAGGAGCCCAAGAGACGACCTAAATGACGCCTGCAATTTGACATGATCCGCAGGGACATCAGAAGTGCATAGACTGCAGTCTGATGTCCCCATTCATCTGTTGCGATCACCACAATGCATGGTTGCTGACATATTCCCGCAAACGCATTGTGATTTCCATTCATTATAATGTATGGAAATCACAACTGCATTGGTGAAAATCACATTGCAATGCAAGTGCCATGCGTTGCAACGGCACTTGAACCTTCAGTGCGATTTTGGGGAAGGGGCCTAATGTTTGGACTATGAGAAACCAATGTCTTTTTATTTTTTACATTTTGTTTGTGCCCAAAGAAGCAATAGAACGTTATGTGCCTTTTTAATTGGCTGAGAAACCTTTCTTGCAGCCCTGTATAAGCAAAGACCTGTCTGCTTCCGGAGTGCTTACCAGTGCACGCTCCAGGCATTGAGTAGCTGATGTGGGATCACTCTTTCAGGCAATCCATTTTTCTGATTGATATTCTTCTTCTTTAGTAATTATATAGCGACAGCATCTTCTGCAGCGCTTTAAGGTGGCCATACACTGGCCTGATTCGCGGCCGTTTCGACAGCAGATTCGATCCTGGGATCGGATCTGCTGCCAATCGTTCGCGCTAAACGCACCCGCCGATCCGATTACCTCCCGAAATCGGATCGGTCCGTCGATCGCGCCGTGCGGGAAATTACCCTCGATCGCCCGCGGGTAGGGTGCACGTCGCTAACGGCGGCCGATCCGATCAGGTATACATTACCTGACGCTGGCTCCCGGGCCTCTTCTCCGCGCTGCACCACTCTGTTCCGGCTCCATCCCGGCGCTTCCTGTGTCACTGCAGTGACCAGGAAGTTCAAATAGAGGGCGCTCTATTTGAACTTCCTGGTCACGGAGTAACACAGGAAGCGCCGGGATGGAGCAAGAACAGAGCGGTGCAGTGCAGCGCGGAGAAGACGCCCGGGACCCAGCGTCAGGTAATGTATTGGGGGGGGGGGGGCACAGGCGGCAGGAGCAGCTCAACAGATTGTGATTGGTTTCAGGCTGAAATCGATTCACAATCTGTTTGCAGTAAAGGCAGCCATACGATCCCTCTCTGATCAGATTCGATCAGATAGGGATCTGTCAGCTGGTCGATCTAATGGCAAATCGACCAGTGTATGGCTACCTTTAGAGTATGTATAGTGAGGTCACTTTACTGTCTCTCAGAGGAGCTCACAATTTACTTTTTTTCAAACTCAGATGCATAGCTGGTATGGGAAGCGTGTCAGCTAATGGCGTTTCAGCCTGCAGCGGCTGTCCGCCAGTGCTGGGTAATGCCATCATCATGGTTTGATAGTTGCGTGAATAAACTTTATTATGGCATCCTATATTGACTAAATCTGCTCATTTATCAATTCCCTTCCCATACCCCTTCCTCCCCTCCTCGATCTGACCACTCTCTGACCACTCATAAACACACATGTAAATTTCAGACATCTTTCATCCCATTGTCTAGTCTCAACCACCACTCCTAAAGCCCCATCTACACGATATGATTCTTTGTGCGATTCAATTACGATTCTATTTACAATCCGATTAAATCCGACATGTCCGATGGGGATTCGATTGGATTCAGTTTGATTTGCCATTGCAAAACAATGGCAAATCGTATTGAATCAAATCCTGATTGGACATGTCGGATTTAATCGGATCGTAAATAGAATCGTAATTGAATCGCACAAAGAATCGTATTGTGTAGATGGGGCTTTAAGTACATACAATCAGAGTCTAAACCGAGCCTGTACCCAGTCCTGTAGTTATCATCCCTCCAACCGTTCAATTGCCTGTCTTACCCCCTCAATACCGTATGCAAAGAAATGTATGTTTTGTCCAGATTTTTTTTGTAAGTATTTGCCATGTATTATTATACGATCTTAACCATTGAGAACAAGTCAGGAAGAGCTCACAATCTAATCTCAACCATAGTCCTATGCCTATTGTAGTCTAGGGCCAGTTTATGGGGAAGCCAATTAACTTATCTGCATGGTTTTGGGATGTGGGAGGAAACCGTACTGCCCAGAGGAAACCCACACAGAAACGGAGAGAACATACAAACTTTGTGCATCTAGTGCCCTGGCTGGGATTCAAACTGGGGACCCAGCACTGCAAGACAAGCTTGCTCTCCCCAACGCTGCCATGGAAATGGCTCGGTAGACCATACCAACATATGCATGTGTACAGTGGCTCTGGGAGTGATTGTTTAATGCTAGGTACACACCATACAATTTTCTGGCAGATCTACCTGCCATATTGATTATTTCCAACATGTCCAATCTGAATTTCGATTTTCTGATAGTTTTTCTAATCGTTTTTTTTTTCGATCGTTTTTCGTACAGTTTTGTGGAAATCAATCAAAAAAAGATCCAAAAAACTATTGGAAAATCGAAAAATCGATCGAAATTCAGATCGGACATGTTGGAAATAATCGATCTGGCAGGTAAATCTGCCAGAAAATTGTATGGTGTGTACCTAGCATAACAATAAATTCTCATCAGTAGTCTGAAGAGCTCACTCTTGATCAACTACTTATCCAGTCATTTTGACCAGAACACTAATAAAGTGTAAATACTGTATTGTCTCATACACACTTTCTGTCACCTGCGGGGATCAAGACTCGATTCCTAGGGCAACTATTCAAGGTTGAGTTCTGTATAATCTCATTGCTGGTACACAAGATGGTGCCTTCTGGCTGAGAAGGAGAACAATGCGATTGGGGGATGAAAAGTGACAGATCTTTTATCGGGTGGGGGGGAGGGGGCGTAGAGCGAAGTCAAGCTTGAAGACATGACTTTTGTATGCTAGATCAGTGTTCTCCCCAGAATTTTATTTCCCACTGGGTGACATGAAAAAGTAGCTGGGTGGGGTACGATGGGGCAATGCAGGGCTGGAGCAACTCTGCTTACAGCATAGGAGGAGGATGGGGAGGTGATCTGATGACAGCTGGGTGCTCACCAAAATTAAACGGGCGGGGCACCTGGCTAAAAGAGCCTGGGGAGAACACTGTAGATTCTCGACCTGAGACGGTTCTTAACATCTGCAGCCACATCTAGCGAGTGCACCTTTCTTTAGACTGGACTACAAATGTTGTACGAAGAGGAAATTACATTTGTGTATGGTGTCTGGAAATTGATAGAGTGGACAAAGCTACTGCTAATTTTGTTTCAGAACCCTAAATTCACATTCTGCCTTTTATTTCCTTTTCTTCATCAATGGTGGAGTCACAGGAGGTAGAAATATTAAAGCAATGTTTTTTTTTTAAACACCACCAAAAGAGATTTTGTGTTCTGTTAATCTGTACATGTTCTGTGCTGATATAAGTGAAGTATAATTTCTGATTTTAGGTCTGCATTAGATGAATGCCCCATAAAGCCAGTGCTGTCTTTTATTCCTTGCCAGGGTGATGTGGTGAGACTGTTCCATGCAGAACAAGAGAAGTTCCTGACTTGTGATGAATATCAGAAGAAGCAGCACATCTTCCTCCGCACCACCTTACGTCAGTCTGCCACATCCGCCACCAGCTCCAAGGCATTATGGGAAATAGAGGTGATTGTGTTGTTTTATAGTCTAAATAAACCCCAAAATAAACAATGCAGAATCTCTGAGCAATCTAGTGTAGATTATAAATGTTACCCTTGGAACTGACCTTTTTATAAGTTTAAAAATACATTATGTAGCTCTGTTTGCCTGCAGCTGTGCACCTATACATACAGACTTTAGACCCTTGTTGTGTTGCTACCTATTTAGACAAGACAATTTTTCTTTCTCTACACAATGAGTATGAAGGTTCCTGGGCTGAACAGGATCTTTGCACAGGGTTAGTTGTGTTGGAAGGATAATGATTGATTCCTTGGCTTGATTGAATGATCAGCTTATGTAATATCTAAATTACGTGGTGCAGCGACTGGTGATGATGGGGCTGGGCGCCATCAAAGGTGCTGTCCCTGTGACGGATTTATCTGGCAACAGTGCCCTCTAGCGGCAGCCATTTATCCTATATCGGACTATGTCCGTTGTTGGACCAAGGCTGGTAAAGGCCAATGACATAAGATTAGAAAGGGTTAAAGGTATACCATGCCAATTGACTAGTTCTTTTGAAAAAAAAAAAACGCTTCTGGACCTTAGTGATTGAAATCTATGCCCTGTTAGCTGTTATCCCTGCCAGGGTGTAGATTTCAGTCATTCCCGCCGCACGCACTGCTTGTTGTCGCCGTTCCCGCCACTGTCCGTGTCACTGTACTCATTTGTTTTGCTGTCTCGCTAATAACAGAGCTTCTGTATATCGGACAGGGGCCAATGTAATTGGCTTCTCACCCTGTGATTGCTGTGAGCCAATCACAGCACTTAAAAGGGCACAGACGGCTCTGGTAACTTTAAGGTCTGGAAAGGGTTAAGGAATTAATTGATAACATGAATGGTTAGGAATGATTAGGCCCATCAGATTTTTGGTTTTCAAACAATGGGATTTGGATAATCGTATTAAATAAACAACCATTCAGTAACAATTGTACCGTTATTGGGCACCCCTAGAGTGGAAATTACAGTTCTTAATAGTTTGTTTCCTCATCGTTTGCTGGTCACATGACCTCAAGGTCTTACACTTATATTGCAGGTGGTCCATCATGATCCTTGTCGGGGAGGGGCTGGACAATGGAACAGTTTGTTCCGGTTTAAACACTTGGCGACTGGAAACTACCTGGCTGCAGAGGTGAGCAACATTTATTCTGCAACAGAACAATACTGACAGTAATTTACCGCTGGACAACAAGCACAGTGTATTTATATATTTCTCTGTTATTACTATTGAGTGATTTGCACATATGTCTCTCCTATGTGAGTCAGCCTGCAGTGTTCATAATTTAATATTTCCCATGTTTCAAGATGGAAGATTGTAATATATAAAAATTGATCCTTTTTGGTTTGAGCCATATTAAGGAAGGAAATATTAATGGCAATCTATTTTTGTTCTTATGCACTCCTCCCTGCCCGCCCCTTTTAACTGCTGAAGAAGGGGCGGTGCTACATTCTGATAACAGCCTACAAGACATTTTTGGGATGCTTGGTTGTCAAACCATCACAATGTGGCTCTTGTCAAAGTCACTCATCTTAGATCTTCATGCTTTTAACATATTACCTTGAGGAACTAGGCATTCACTTGTTAAAACTGTATATATAATCTCCTGACAGGGGAAACTAGATAATCCATGTTGTTCAGTTAACCTGTCAATGTTTTTAGCATTGTGACTGACAGCTGTAGATTAAAGTGTAGCTAAAATAGCTGATCATGAGCCTCAGACATGTAATACTAAGACATGTGTGCAGATTTACGGTAACTTTTTTTTTTTTTTTTTAATACGAGCTTGTTACTTCTATTGTGTGAATTGTTAACATGGGTCATTGCCAGGCCATATTCCTGAAGAGTGTAAATTGACATCTAGGTTGGAGGTAGAGTACTTAAAGAGGAACTCCAGTGAAAATAATGTAATAAAAAAGTGCTTCATTTTTACAATAATTATGTATAAATGATTTAGTCAGTGTTTGCCCATTGTAAAATATTTTAAACCCCTGATTTATATTGTGACATTTATCACATGGTGACATTTTTACTGCTGGCAAGTGATGTAGCTGCTGCTTGCTGTTTTGGCAGTTGGAAACAGCTGTAAACAGCTATTTCCCACAATGCAACAGAGTTCACAGACAGGAAACTACCAAGAGTACTCAGAATTTCTTTGTGGGAGGGGTTTCACCACAATATCAGCCATAAAGCGCCCCCTCATGGTCTGTTTGTGAAAAGGAATAGATTTCTCATGTAAAAGGGGGTATCAGCTACTGATTGGGATAAAGTTCAATTCTTGGTCGGAGTTTCTCTTTAAAGCCGGTATAAAAAAAAGCCCCTGGGGGTACTTACCTCAGGAGGTGGAAGCCTCAGGATCCTAATGAAGCTTCCCCCCATCCTCCTCCGTCCCTCTGTTGCAGTGGTGGGACCCCACCGAACAGCGGCGAGGTTAAATATTTACCTACTGCGTTTTTGCGCAGGCGCACTAGAGGCTCTTCGTTCAGGTCTAAGGCGGAAATAGCCGACTCGATCGATCTGCACAGGCGAGAGTTCTTTGCGCCTGCGCAGTAGATCGGATCCAAGTGGGTTTGGCTATTTCCGCCTTAACCCAAATGAAGAGCACCTACGCAGGATCATGGTAGGTAAATATTTTAAATCCGCTTTAGTATGCGCTCATCAAAGCAGGACAATATGCGTATTATGGGACAAAATTCATAAAACTTCATATAAGTTCCCGTTTGCACAATAAATAAAAGTGCCCCTCTGAAAAAAGTCTCTCAGTATACTTCCACGAAACAGTCTCTTAGTATATTCCAACACCCTAGGCAGAATTCAAATCTTCACAGCATCAGCATCACATAACAGAATATGCGCTCACCAGAAAGCTTGACTGACCAAAATCACAGATCAGCATTAGCGCTTGTTTGGGGTCCTCCCTGAATCCCCCTATGCACTGGCAGTCTGCAGCCTTCACTCATATAAAGAGAAAGCAAAGATCTCCACATAGCGTAATACTGTTATGCATTCAGGTCACCTCCTGTGCACATGCATGCAGATAGGTGATAATGATCCTCCACCTTATAGAATATAAGCCGCTCACCAGATCTAATGGCTGACCCTCTGTGGAACCAGCATATAGTGTTTGACCCGTCTAGGCAGAATCTGCAGTCACCAGCACAGGTAGCCCCAGGTTAATGATTTTGGTCAGCCAAGCTTTCTGGTGAGCGCATATTGTTTTGTGATGCTGATGCCGTGAAGATTTGAATTCTGCATAGGGTGTTGGAATATACTAAGAGACTGTTTCGTGGAAGTATACTGAGAGACTTTTTTCAGAGGGGCATTTTTATTCATTGTGGAAACTGGAACTTAAATTAAGTGTTTTATGATTTTTTTATGAAGGTGATATGCTATACAGTTACAGCCCTAGTTACATTCTTATATCCTATAAAGGAGATGTACTCAATGCAGGCCAGTTTTAAACTCTTTTAAAGTTCAGCTAAACTATATATTGAATAAAGCCAATTTCAATAACAATCAGGGCTCATTCACACTACAAGAGCTTTTCTAAGCGCTTTGTGATTTGAAAAGCTTTTGCTTATATTATCCTATGTGTCTGTTCTCACTGGAGCAATGTGATTTTAGCATTTAAAAAGCTCTTGAAGTGTAAATCAACCCTCAGGGTGCTAATTTAAGAACCGTGTAGAAGCAATATTTTGGGCATAAAAGTAATCTGATTGGCAAACTCCACTGCAGCTCTCATCCTGTGAATGCAGCTGGAGGGTGGGTGGGTCAGCTGAGTGAGATCATGTGGGAAGAGCAGTGAGATAATTAAATGTATGTGTAGTAATAATAGTAAATAGAACATACAGTAAGTTACGTAGAATAGGCTCATATTTTTATTTAAAGTTTTAATTCAGCTTCAAAACAAACAGACAAAATGGCCTCAATTCACTAAGCTTTATCAAACACTTTATGGAACGTTTGATAATTTACCTCATGAGTAAAATCTAATTTTGAATTCACTAAGGTGTTATAGATTTATCGAATGTTTTATTAATAAAACATTGAATAAATCTGTAACACTTTGGTGAATTCAAAGTTAGATTTTACCCATGAGGTAAATTATCAAACGTTCGGTAAAGTGTTTGATAAAGCTTAGTGAATTGAGGCCAATGACTCTTAACTTTTCAGCACTGAAATATTAGCAGCAGTGGTTTCTCAGCCTAATAGAAGTGTTCTATTTACTTTTTTGACAGATTCGCTTGCAAACATAACAGCACTAGTTTTTTAACACTTGAAGTGCAGGAAAAAAGCAAGGTGCCTCGCACGATTTCTTTATAGGACCAGTACTATATATACAATACATTTGTGTACCTTATGATGTCACACATTAATTCAGGTGCGCTTATTAACTAGTTTGGAAATGGACCAGTCAGATTCACTTACTGTTGATTTTGATTGGCCCATTTCCAAGCTTTTATGAAATTTGCATGGAGGCCAGAACTGGGAAAGTACTTGTGTCTGGAATAAGGCTTAGAGACATTCCTGGACATAAGATGTGGAAAGACAGAACTGGGTGAAGCTAGTATAGTTTCCCTTCCATAATACGAGTCCTGTAGTTTTCTGGGAGTTTATTGCTGTGTGGCAACTGAAATGCAGACGTGTATGTTATTAGTAATAAGTGACTTTGTGGACACTGTGATGTTTATTACAGAAGTTCGGCGTATGACCCGTATGCTGCAGGGGTTGTACTTGCGATCTCCAGAGTCCTGAGGAACGTGGAAGGGTTTTCAATGTTGCCCTCTCTGTACTATATTGTCTCAGCATGTTGGCTGACTATGCTGGCCCCCCGCCAGAGTTACATCATGCAACTTGCTATGCTTGCTTCATTCACATGCAGACTTCTATCTACTTCCTTGTGTAGCATCTTCATTCCGTGAGCATAATTAGAAGTAGTCTGCTTGTCCTGTCTGAGATTGTACCGTACCTAATATTTGATTTCTTTTTTTCCTTGGTTCAAATTAACTTTGCAATATTGATCTGAAATCACTCTAGCCCTAATTTATTAAACTTTGCTCTTGTGGTTTCTAACAGATATTTGTACACTTTATGAATAAAGAATCAACAAGCAAACGTTCATTTGCAGGATTTTATTTTGTTTTAGTTATGTCTTACTCCCTCCCTAGTGACATAACTGTGTACCCTCCTCCACCCACTCCATACTCACAAAAAGGGGTAGATTCCATTACTCTGATCAAATTGGCTAGCAAGAATTTTGCCGCTAATGGGCACAATCGATCGTTTCCGAACGCTTATCATGGCCATCTGAAACGATTGATCGGCCCTGGAATTGTACCCTTAATGGGCACATTTAGAGTAAGGATCGATTCCTAGGAGGAGTCCAGGTCGCCTGCCTTAAATGGAACCTAAAGTGAGTGAAATACAAAGCCATCTTCATTCTCTAATAATTCTAATTCCCTGACATCTGTGCTGACGCTCTGCCTCTAATACTACAGTCACTAGCCTAGAATGAGCATGCAGATCAGAGGCTTTGACTCTTGTGTGACTCCACTGGCTGCATGCTTGTTGCAGGTGTGTGGCTGAAAAACAACTAAAGCCAAAACATCAGCATCTGGTAATGTTTATAAAGGAATGAAAATGGCAGCCTCTGTATTCCTCTCACTTCAGGTTCCCTTAAATGGAACACACTGCAGTGCTTTGATAACCAATATCCTCCATTTCTAGAGGCTTTTAGATTTGTTTATGGTACTGGCTACAGCATGTAGTTTGGGAGTACAAGGGCTTTAATACTCATATATACTGATATTTATACCCCCAAAATTGTTTTTAGAACATAATTACACTTTTTTTTTTATCGGTATACTTTAATAGTGAAGTGCTCCGATTGTGTCAGCTTTACCTGCTTGACCTTTCTGTCCCCTTTAGTACAAATCTGTACTCTCAAGAGAGCTTATAGGGAATGGTTACCATTTAGAACATTTAGAATGGCCTCAATTCACTAAGATCATGCTGGAGATAATAAGGCAAGAGAAAACTTACCTCCACACAGTGAGAGAGTTATCTTATCTCTTGATTCCTTAAATTACCTCCTCTGTAGTTAATTGACCTCCTCTGCAGTTAATTTACCTCCTCTGTAGCTATTTTCACATGCAGTTAATTAACAACCTGTCTTTAACGCTGGAGTTATTTAAAGGATTAGAGAGTTAACTTAAAGACAGAAGAGTTAACTTTAGGTTTGCCTGAGGTAAAATGTTGCCTGAATACTACATACCTTATCACCATGGTAACAACTCTAGAAGAGTTATTAAAGACAGGAGATAAGCTTAGTGAATTGAGGCCAATGTCTGTGGTGCTCTCTGTAAAATGGGACAGCTCAGTGTTTGGACAAAAATGCATGCAGCAGCGTGTTGTAATGAGTTACTTCTCCACAGTGTATAAGTGGGGATGTCAGTGTATGCTGTGAATTTTTTTATGACCTTTTGTACCGCACACTATATGCATTACTGAAATGTGGTTCTTTAATAGGGTTTAATAAGGTGTCCTATTAAGAGTCCTTCGAATCCAACATCAGAAGACACCTGCACAAAAGATATTCACCCAAACCTATTACACATGCGTGCTTAGCCATTTGCAATGCACACATTTAGATACTTACCCTGGGAGGAGGAAGTCTCTGGGTCCTCCAGAAACTTCCCCTGTCCTCCTCCACCAGACTGTTCCAGCCAAGCCCGATCGGGTCCCTGCTACTGTGCAGACGGCTCATGCGTGGACCCGATTGGGCTGAGCTTTTTACGGCAAATCCTGATTGTGTCTGTACTACTGCGTATGCCTGAACCATCGACAATCTGTTGTCAATTTTTGTGTGTGCTGGAACAAGCTGGTGGAGGAGGAGGGGGAATCCTCTGGCGTATACAGAGGCTTCCCTATCCCGAGGTAAGTACCCGAATTGAGCACTTTTTACCCTACAGATTTCTGCTGGTATTCCCTGCCCAGGCTCGAGGAGAAAAAAGCTTGCTGTTATCGGTAATCCCAAGCCTGGGTCGGGGGTGACCACTAGGCAGGATCTGCAGTGCGGCATGCAGTGCTCGGCTCCCCTGGATACAGACAGTCACAGCATGTCTACTTCAGGTTCTCTGAGGCTCCCATCTCTCGGTTGAAATCGCCATCTGTCACATAACGACACAGGGTGATTTCACCGTAGACATAGAACGCCCCCTGGAGGACTGGAGGAAGAAATGGTACACTGGTCTGGATCCTGGAGAGGTGAGTTCTGTAGGGCTGCTTGAATTGGGGGATCCTTCTGGTGTGTGACTTTTTTTTTTAAATTGTGTTTTAGGATCTAAAAGCAGAAAAAATGCTACTGCTTTTACACCCTAAAATGAAAGAAAGAATCATACCACCAAGGAGGTTAGAGAACAGCAGGACACTCCCAGTTTAGCTGAGTTTATTTTTTAAATCTTACATATGTTCTAAATATGTGGTTTACCTTACCCAGTGAAAGTGGGTGGGGGTATGATCTATAGGATTAGGAAAACTGGGAAACTCTCCATTGACTTTACGTACTTATGGCTTAGCCTTGAGGTTTTCAGCATTCCAGTCCGTTACCTTATAGCTCACATCAGCGCACAGCCGGCTGTCATTACTTTTCCATAAGGGATTAGCGTTGCGGCCCCATCGCAGTTATTGAATGAAAATGTTGCGTAAATAAGCAAGGCGTGCGCGATATCCAGCCCCCACTGACAGCTCTATTAATATCTGGATTAAGTGCTGTTTACCTGGCAGTAGTATTGACCCTATTGAAGCTTCAAGGTCACAGGAACAAAGAGGTAGTTTCTGTGTGTACGTTCTGCGTTCCGCCTTCACCTGGACGGCTGCGCTCGCTCTCCATGGGAATAATGTGCGTCTGTGTGTTTGTTTATGCTGCCTGAGAGGCCAGAGCTTGTGGGAAAATCGTAAGTCACCAAATGTCATTAACCACTTGCCACCCAGGACCTGTACAGGTTGGGAGCTGCAGCAGAGCTCTGGTACAGCCAACTTGTGTGCATAACTGTTGCACCGAACGAGCAGAGCTAGGAACCAATCAAATGGTTTCTAGGCACATTTTTGACATTTAGGATTGTCGCCAATTGTTACTGTGCTACATTGGTGCTGTACCACCAGGGAAGTGCGCAGATTCTTTTTGTTAAAGTGGACCTGAACTCTTGCACTGGACAAAAGGGAAAACCTAGAGAAATGCTGCTTGCATGTATTTAGAGAGTTTAGCCTGTCTAATTCCCCCTCATTTGTGTCTAATCACTAGTTGTAATTTGACCCCTCCCCTGTGTCACATGACTGTCTATGGAAGATAAGCAGATAAGCCCATTTGAAAGCACAGGCTGTAAACAATATGTCTGTTTTCCATTTAATCATGAAGTAGAAATAGTGCCGATTTATTTCAGGATTTGTATCAGCTGTATCAAATAAATGTTCTTTGATTAAATGTTATTATGCTGTTGTGTATCTTTTAGGGCCTGTTTCCACTGAACGCAATTTTTCTGATGCAGATTTCCCATAGGCATTCATTGGAGTCAGTTTTCTGCATGCAGAATCTGCGTGTAGTGGAAACAGGCCCTTAGAGCAGAGAGGATATTCTGAGTTCAGGTACACTTTAAGAATAGGTGCCATTGATCTAGGCCAGGGGTGTCAGTATAGGTCGATCTGCTGCTGACAGCAGATCGATGGCCCATAGAGTTGCAGTGGATCTAATGGTGCAATAATGCATTTAGATCGATTTTCAGTAGCTTTTCAATAGATTTCATTCTGAAATCTATCTGATGGTCAGATCTGCTGCAAATCTACAAGTGTATGGCCACATTAAGGCAGCCACTTCAAGTCAATAGATTTTATTAATGCTGGCTGCTGAAATAAAGAGATTGTTTTTTGGGAATTAATTCAGTTAGGAATATGTTGCTTTTCTTTACCTGTTGTTGTTCTTGCTCTAAGTTGATCTCACACTGCAGACTTACCGTATATTCTCGCATATAAGCCGAGGTACCCACTTTTTCCTTGGAAACCTGGAAAAAGTGATTGACTCACGTATAAGCCCCCTATCCAGTATAGCTCCATCCAGCCTGATGTGCCCCCAGTGCAAGTCAGCCCCCCCCCCATAGCCAGATGTGCCCTGAGGATGATACAGCTGTGTCTTAAGACACCATAGATATGAGAGACAGCAATTGCCACACAGGAATAATCCTGATCATTGCACCACTGATGCATTGTTTGCACATTCAGATTCACAAGCCAGGGGACACTGGTAGTCTTGAGCAGCGCACTCTGCACACCATAGTGCAGGATATGGGGGGTACAGACACAGCAGGGAGCCAGCTGGTAAGAGCAGGATCACTGGTGCACAATCCTTAACCTCCTGAGCGGTATGGACGAGCTCAGCTCGTCCATCACCGCCGGAGGCTGCCGCTCAGGCCCTGCTGGGCCGATTTTCTTCAAATAAAGTGCAGCACACGCAGCCGGCACTTTGCCAGCCGCGTGTGCTGCCTGATCGCCGCCGCTCTGCGGCGATCCGCCGCGAGCAGCGGCGAAAGAGGGTCCCCCCAGCCGCCTGAGCCCAGCGTAGCCGGAACAAAAAGTTCCGGCCAGCGCTAAGGGCTGGATCGGAGGCGGCTGACGTCGGGACGTCGGCTGACGTCCATGACGTCACTCCGCTCGTCGCTATGGCGACGATCTAAGCAAAACAAGGAAGGCCGCTCATTGCGGCCTTCCTTGTTTATTCTGGGCGCCGGAGGCGATCGGAAGAACGCCTCCGGAGCGCCCTCTAGTGGGCTTTCATGCAGCCAACTTTCAGTTGGCTGCATGAAATATTTTTTTTTTTATTAAAAAAAAACCCTCCCGCAGCCTCCCTGGCGATCTCAATAGAACGCCGGGGAGGTTAAGCTCCCCTGCCAATAATAAAACCTGCTCCACCATTTGTTCTGCTCCACTAACCTGCATATAAGCAGAGGGGGTAACTTTTCAGCACATTTTTTTGTGCTGAAAAATTAGGCTTATACACCAGTATATACAGTACTTCCACAGGAGAGACCTTCCAGAACCCCATTAAAGAAATCCAGAATTTTGACCGGTTTACGCAGCATTAATCAACTAAAGTAAAGGGAAACCCCCTCTAAACTGAATATGCTGCAGTGTGCAATATAGCCTTCTCACCTAGCCAAAATGAATGGTTAACATAGCTCCACCCACCGTTTCAGAGTGATCCTTTATAATTGTTGCATTTCAGGCGAAGGAAAACAGTCCTATGCGATTACCCAGCAGTGTTGTACTTTGTAGTTTAAAGATACTCTCTTTTCCTTAGTCCTTTCTCTCCCTCTATTGGTGGAAATGCAGAATACATGTAGTAATATTTTCTTGATGAAAGCAAATACATCTATTACTGGTTTAGTTATGTCTTTATGTAGAGCTAAAAGGGAACCTGAAGCAAAATAAGCGCCCCTAGGGGGTTAGGGGGTACTTACCTCGGTAGTGGGAAGCCTCTGGATCCTACAGAGTCAGTAGCATGGACCTGATGGCGCTTTTTTGGGGTCCAAGCACTGAAACGGGCTGACATATGAGGATAGGGGAAATCTCTGTATGATCCAGATGCTTCCCCCTCCCAAGGTTAGTATCTACATTTGCCAAACCTCACACGTTTGCTTTGTTAGATCTCTGCCAGATGCTTGAATAACTAAGATATCATATGAGTGATCCAGCAAACCTGGGATGGATTTATTACGGTACAATTGTCTGCTATTATGGGGTTAGGGCTTTCTACCCGCAGCTGGGTCATATAAGATCATAGTAAAGGTTCCTGAGAGGTGTGTGAATTAGAGGTCATGTGATTTCAGTTGCATGCAGCATCCATAGCAAGAATTGTGTATTTGTAAGATGCATCCCAGAACTGCTTAGTTTATAAAATTAGAAAAAGCCTATCACTGCTGCCTGCATTAGACTGAAATCACAAACCTCCTAGTTCTATAACCTGTGAGCAACCCCCACTATTTTACATTATGACCCAGTCACGGCCTTTAGGCGTTTACCATTTAATAGGAGACCATTCACAAAAAGAGCCAGCCAGAGGTGTAATTAGTTTAAAAAACCCTGCCCCTCCCCACCACTTTATGTATGGCCTGCCTCTGTGACCCCCGCACCTTCCCTCCCTTTAATGAGAGCAACGCACCGTGCACATACTTGTGTCACCATGGCTCCACTTCCTGTTTTTCATTCTGCAGCCTTTCACTGCGCTGCTCTGCAGATGGCCTTGTGAACTAGTGGTTCCACCTCATTTCCCACTTATTTATATCTTTCACAGAGCCTAGGGGAGTTTTCCCTGGGGTCTAGTGGTCCCCTCCCCTTCATATATTTTTCCCTTGTAGTCTAGCGGGTCCCTCTTTCCACAAGGTAGGCCCTTGTGGTCTAGTGATCCCCCTCCCCCTTTATGGCATTACCGTACTTGGTAGTCTAGAGGGCCCCCTTTTTTCTCTCCCTTGTAGTCTAATGTCCCCTCACCCTCAATAGCTTTCTCTGATAGTCTAATGGTCCTTCCTCCTTCCCCTTTGAGGGATTCCCTGGTAGTGTAGTGGTGCCTCTCCTTCCCCTTTAAGGATTCCCTGGTAGTGTTGTGGTACCCACCTCCCCTTAAAGGGATACTGTAGGGGGTCGGGGGAAAATGAGTTGAACTTACCCGGGGCTTCTAATGGTCCCCCGCAGACATCCTGTGTTGGCGCAGCCACTCACCGATGCTCCGGCCCCGCCTCCAGTTCACTTCTGGAATCTCTGACTTTAAAGTTCCGAAATCCACTGCGCCTGCGTTGCCGTGTCCTCGATCCCGCTGATGTCACCAAGAGCGCACAGCGCAGGCCCAGTATGGTCTGTGTACACTCCTGGTGACATCAGCGGGAGTGAGGACATGGCAACGCAGGCTCAGTGGTTTTCTGACTTTAAAGTCAGAAATTCTAGAAGTGAACTGGAGGCGGGGCCGGAGCATCGGTGAGTGGCTGCGCCAACACAGGATGCCTGCGGGGGACCCTTTAAAGCATTCCCTCATAGTCTAGTGGTACTCACTTTACCTTTTATAATTCCCTGGTAGTCTAAGGGTATCACCCTTCCCCTTTAATAATTCCCTGGGAGTCTAGTGGTACCCCCTATCCCTTTAAAGGAAACCCAAAAAAAAATGAGTTTCACTTACCTGGGGCTTCTACCAGCTCCATGCAGCCATCCTGTGCCCTCGTAGTCACTCACTGCTGCTCCGATCCCCCGCCACCAGCTAGTACATTTGCACGCATTCCCGCTGGTGCATGAAGTCATCGTGGACATTAACACAATCATTTTTACACGTTGGAGGTACAACCCGTAAGAATGTACGTGTTGCACCTCCAATACGTAAAAATGTTTGTGCTCATGTCAGCGATAGCTTTCTGCACCAGCAGGAATCCGTGCAAACGTACGTGTGGCGGCCCACCGACCCCGAGGTCGGCAAAAACGAAACTAGCTGGCGGCGGGAGATCGGAGCAGTAGTGAGTGACTACGAGGGCACAGGATGGCTGCAGGGGGCTGGTAGAAGCGCCAGGTAAGTGAAACTCATTTTTTTTTTTTTTTTTTTTTTGGTTTAGGTTTCCTTTAATGATTCTCTGGTAGTTTAATGGCGATGTCCATTCCCCTTTAAATATTCTCAGGTAGTCTTGTGTAACACCCCACTCCCCTCCCAATTCCCCTCTTAAACTGGTAGTCTAGTGGTACCCCCTTCCTTTAGCCCCTGATTGTATAGTGGTATCCCTTTTTCCCTTTAATAATTCCCTGGTGGTCTAGTGGTATCCCCCTTATCACTGGAAGTCCAGTGGTTACTCCCAACAACCCCCTTGCAGAGATCAGCAGCTGCTGAATTTTGTGGTCCCCTCACCCATGGCAATCATCTCTCTCCTCCTCTCACCGCCCGCCTCTAGTGACAGTGGCCTGTTCAGTAAGCCAGCACCTACTCAGTAGGAGACGTTGGGCAAGACTCCCTAACACTGCTACTGCCTATAGAACGTGCCCTAGTGGCTGCAGCTCGGAGGCTTCGAGTCCGCCAGGAGAAAAGCGCAATATGTTCTGTGTCTTGTCTGTGTCTAGTGTTGGAATGTACTGCTGCAGGAACCAGAGTTCTGCTTCGCCATGTTCTCACCAAACTGCCCTAACCGTGCTTGGGGGGGGGGGGGGGGGGGGGGGGTGTCGATCAGGCACCAGGGTGTCACACCATGGTTAGTGCCCCTGGGTGATGGGAACAGGCTTGTGATAGCACACACGCTGTACTTATCACATGCTGCAGACTAACATTCACTTCAGATGAGATTGATCTGAGCTTATGTAGATCTCTGTAATTCCCTTTCATGGAATGGAAAGAAAGAGAGCAGTGCATTAAGGAATGTCTCTCCCCAATAAACAAACGTACTCATGTTCAAGCAAAGGCAATACAGATGATACACAGATAAGTAATGCCCATATAGATGGGACAACAAAGTGGATACAGAGTGACGAAGATTGAGAGGTACCACCATAAAATAGTGGAGGCAGCCCTTTTTGCAGAGCACATTGCCCCTTTATAATCTCCATGTTTACTAAGCATACAATTTACTTCATAAGTAAATATGTGCCAATACAATATCCATAAACATTCCATATATGGAGTTGATTTGGTTAAATCTGCTAGGGATCTGTTGACCTCCATCTTGGTGATCGATAAGCCTCTAATTGTTTAGTTTTCTGATTAAGAGACATCAGATGTGACCCAGCAAGAACGGTGTAGGGTCAAAAACCACAACATTTTGTAGTGTGTTAAGTGGCATAAAGCTAGCAGGAACATCGGTCTGGTCAATTTTTGGTTAGATTTTTATCTGAAATCTGGTTATGCTTGAGTGGTGCAAATTGTTTCCTCAGTCTCTACTGCTCAATCTATGGCCACAATTCACTAAGCTTATCTCCTCATTTTAAAGCACCACTATAGCCAAAAAAGTAAGCAGTTAAAATCTGACAGAACCAACAGGTTTTGGACTAGTCTTTCTTCTCATGGGGGATTCTCAGTTTTTCTTTGTTTTTAAGTGTTTAAGGGCCGTTTCCATTACATGCGGTGTGATTCACATCCGCATCGGAAGATGTAGAAGTGACGCGAAGGCAAGTGGAAGTGGTGCGATGCGGCGAGGTAGCCGCATTCACATCATTTTTATATTGGAAACGGGCCCTAAGTGTTTCCCAACTGCCAAAATAGTAAGATACCAGCCTCCCTACCACTTTGCACACTAATTTTGCAGTTGGACTTGGCAACTGCATTTAGGAAATGCTTTTGAAACAAAGAAAACCCTGAGGGCCCTTTCACACTGTGGCGGTGCCGTATTTTTACTGCACTAGACCGCAGGGCAATGAAAGTCTATGGGGTAGTTCATACTACCCGCGGTGTCCCGGAAGTGCCCTATCTAACACGAGCGCATGCCTACCTTTCCATGCGGCTCCTGGGGCGACCTGCGGCGGACCGGAAGTCATGCAAGTCTATGTCGACTGGTGTGCTTTACATCGACCCGCCGCAGTTTTTCGTGACGCAGATGTGCAAAAGTATGTCTTTTAGCAATACGCTTACGCTGTCATCGATTGGACAACAGGAAGTGAGTGTCACCTCCTGCTTGCCCGGCTGCCAGACGGGGATTACTGCGTTCTAACACTAATTCCCGAAGGCCTGTCTTTGGTGGTGCGGTATGGGTCTCAGCGCAGTCTGGGATGAAAATCCTTTTATGAGGAGATGCACTAGTCCAAAACCTGTCATATCTATCAGATGGTAACTCCTTACTTTTTTCACTGTAGTTGTCCTTTAATAATGATTCACTTAGCAATTTACTTTATGAAATCCATAAATTAAGGATTGATTCCTAAAATTCGGATTCAGTTCAGATCGAATCCTTAATTTAAAGTACAGTATACCATAAGTGGGAGAAAGAAAATGAGTTGTTTTTTTTTACCTGGGGCTTCTTCCTGCCCCACAAAATATTGCTGGTACCTCTCCATTTTGCCCCTCTGAAAGCTTGCTGACGCAACCAGCCACGAGATACTGTGCATGTACGGTACTGTTTGTGCGCCTACTTGGTCCTGCTGCTACACAACTGGCATGTGACAGGATCTATAAGGCCAAGTTGAAAGTGTGAGATGCATTGTGTTCCCTGTAACATCAGGAACGCAACGGAGCTGGAAAGTGGCACCACATACAACCCCGGTTCAGATCCGGGTCATGGCAGGCTCTTTACTTTCTTTAGCGTGGCTGAATGGAGTAATGGTTAAGGGCTCTGCCTCTGACACAGGAGACCAGGGTTCGAATCTCGGCTCTGCCTGTTGACTAAGCCAGCACCTATTCAGTAGGACACCTTTGGCAAGTCTCCCTAACACTGCTACTGCCTATAGAGCGCGTCCTAGTGGCTGCAGCTCTGGCGCTTTGAGTCCGCCAGGAGAAAAGCGCGATATAAGTGGTCTGTGTTTGTTTGTTTATTGTTGTTTGTTTGTAAACATAGTCGATGAAAAGTATGTTTCACTGTTACTGTGAATGTGCGTGTTTTGTGGTAACGCACTGCATGCAATGTGTTAGGAAGCCACACGCCATCCTCTATAATAAAACCCCTTTGTCTCTGCGTCCCATCCCTGCACTTCCTGTGTGTGTGTGTCCCCTATTTTGCACTACTGCGCATGTGCAAGGTGGGACGCAGAGACTGAGGAGAGCTGAGGAAGGACGGGGCCAGAAGGGGCGCACGCGCGGCGGGCACGCAAGCGCATGCATGGTGACTGTGCGGCGGTCATGGTAGGATGAGAGGGAAGTAAGGGGAGGGGAGGGAGGCGGGCTTTAAACACAGACCTAGAGCTCGTTTTTAATTGCAGCACACCATTTTGAGCCTAGCCTAAAGATCATTTTTGGCAACAGGTTAGGAAAATGTATGTAGCTTTATGTAAACTGTTCCAGATAAGGGCATGTGATAAGTCCTCTGCGCCAGAGTGGGATCAGACTGGATTTATTTAAAGAAGGGGGGAAAAAAGTTCTTACAACACATGAATGCAGTCACACGGGTGCTAATTCATAGTCTTTCGACAACCCTGACTATGGTCTTAGGAAACGGTGGCAGCGCATTGCCACAGCATCAGGCTACTATAAAGATATCCTGTCCAGATTTGCTTTATCAACAATGTTTTCTAGTGTTCTGTAATGATCTCTCTAGCCCTTAGTAAACATGGCCCAGCGCGTGCATATCTGTCTGTAAATGTAATTAATGACACTTCCTTGAAAAGCCATTTTGTACATATTGTGCAGAAGGGTTGAGTATGTTGCCCACTAGATGGCAGTGCTTGCCAGACAATAACCTGCCTCCTGCCAAAATCGCTCGACCTGCGCTAAATCTTCCACTTGTTAGATGGCAACATTATTTATAGAGACCTGTGCTTGTAAATAAGAAGTGTCCAGCTGACAGTTCCCAGTAGGCTTCTTATAACACCACGTTAAATATAATACTGATTCTGGCTTGACCCCAGGATGCCAACAACCCTTAAAAAAACCTGCTAGGATGTTTTTTTCCAGCTGTACTTTCCCCACATCAGTAGGGAAGATGGCTCCTTGATAAGTTTTAGGAGCCATTTGTGGCCCTTCAGAAAAAGCCTCAATACCCTCAGAATGGTTCTGTGCCCTATGATACAGTAATAAGTACACCTGTCTGGCAGGTGGAGAGGGTGAGGTTAAGTAGTAACCTCGTCACCCTGTGCCTTGCAGCAAGAGACATGTCTGAGATTGGAGGCTATGTAGTAACATCACCCCCCATGCTCAACAGCAAGCGCCATGACTGTGACAGGCAGGCATGTGATGACATCATCACCTTGTGACCAACAGCAAAGAGGCATGTCTGAGATTGGAGGTTATATGGTGACATCATCACTCGTGTCCAGCAGTAAGGGCCATGCCAGATTATTATGTGGCGACATAATCACCTTGTGTCCAGCAGCAAGGGGCATGTCTGAGACTGGGGGTTATGGAGTGACATCATCACCCTGTGGCCAGCAGCAAGAGGCATTTCTAAGACTGGCAGTTATGTGGTGAAATCATCACTCTGTGACCAGCAGCAAGGGGCATGTTAGTTTTGTGGTGACATCATCACCCTGTGCCCAGCAGCAAGGGACATGTCTGAGATTGGAGGTTATGTGGTGACATCACCACTCGTGCCCAATAGCAAGCGCCATGACTGAGACTGTTGGGTATGTGATGACATCATCACTCTGTGGCCAGCAGCAAGAGGCATTTCTAAGACTGGCAGTTATGTGGTGACATCATCACCCTGTGGCCAGCAGCAAGGGGCATGTCTGAGAATGGAGGATGTGTGGTGACATCATCACCCTTTGGCCAGCAGCAAAGGGCAGGTCAGATTGGTAGTTATATCGTGACATCATCACCCTTTACCCAGCAGCAAGGGTCATGTCTGAGACTGGCAGTTGTGACCAGCAGCAAGAGGGCATGTTTGAGACTGGCAGTTATGTGGTGACATCATCACCCTGTGACCAGCAGCAAGGGGCATGTCAGATAGTTACTGTATGTGGTGGCATTATCACCCTGTGGTCATCAACAAAGGGTATGTCACAGATTGGAGGTTATGTGGTAACATCCTCACCGGTGCCCAGCAGCAAGCACTTTCATTAAAATCGCGGTAAAAATCGCTGCGATTGCAAGATTGCCTATGCGAAAAATCGCCGCTATTTTTACTGCGATTTTAGTGAAAGTGAATAGGAGTGATTTATAAAATGCACTCAGAATGCGCTAATCAATCACTAGCGCTCAGAAAAGTGCTTATAGTATGGCTGAGCCCTTAAGTAGAATTTAGGAATATTCTTATTATCATGCAGAACTGTTCCACCTGCTGGTTAGAACAATTTAAGAAAAAACTGTCGGTAATGCTTTGATAAATCTGGCCCTGAGACTAGCGGTTATGTGATAAACATCATCACCATGTGGCCACCAACAAAGGGCATGTCTGAGACTGGCATAGAAAGTTATAACTGACTAGTCAACCTAAGCCCGTTTAAAAATGGGCTCTAGGTCTGTCACCGCCGAATGTCAGCATGCATGCCAGCCACACGAGCTTACGCCCGGCCCCCTGGGCCGTCTTCATCCTGTCGCAATGGCTGTCAGTGCGGCGCAGTAGCGCAAAAGCACTGACACAGGGACATGGTACGCAGAGACACAGGCAAATTATTATATAGGATGTCTACAGGCTGTCACACCCAAACTACTCGTTTATCTTCATGCAGTGTGCTCAATTACCCTGGAAATCAGGAAACCCTGGAAATCAGGAAACTCTGGGCGCTCAAACCAGGCACGCAGTTGCCGAAATCAGCTGTCTCAGGAAATCATGTAGTTGGTTTTGTAATACAGGCGGCATCCACCTCTGAACAGGAAAATTAAACAATTCAATTCAGAGAAAAACCACTTAATGAAAATGTTCAGGCTGTCTAGGTTCAGTTTGGAAAGTATCTTTTGTGTCTTACTTTGTCAAGGCTTCTGCCTTCTCTGTGCAGCGCTAGTGAATCATCCAGTGTGCAGAGTGATGATAATGCTATAACTTTTAATGCAAGCTATGTTTAAAACCTTTCTGAAATTGTTCTTGGTATGCTAACTTTTAAAATGGAACTCTTGCCAAAATAGTTAAATGTATGTATCTATATATACATCTGCGGGATCTCTATGTACACATCTGCGGGATCTCTATGTACACATCTGCAGGATCTCTATGTACACATCTGCAGGATCTCTATGTACACATCTGCAGGATCTCTATGTACACATCTACAGTACCTCTATGTACACATCTGCAGGATCTCTACACATCTGCATGATCTTTATGTTCACATCTGCAGGATCTCTATGTACACATCTGCAGGATCTCTATGTACACATTTGAAGGATCTCTATGTACACATCTGCAGGATCTCTATGTACACATTTGAAGGATCTCTATGTACACATCTGCAGGATCTCTATCTACACATCTGCAGGATCTATATGTACACATCTGCAGGATCTCTATGTACACATTTGAAGGATATCTATGTACACATCTGCAGGATCTCTACACATCTGCAGGATCTTTATGTACACATCTGCAGGATCTTTATGTACACATCTGCAGGATCTCTATGTACACATCTTCAGGATCTCTATATACACAACTGCAGGGTCTCTATGTACACATCTGCAGAATCTCTATGTACACATCTGCAGGATCTCTATGTACACATTTGAAGTATCTCTATGTACACATTTGAAGTATCTCTATGTACACATTTGCAGGATCTCTATGTACACATCTGCAGGATCTCTATGTACACATCGTCAGGATCTCTATGTACACATCTGCAGGATCTCTATGTACACATCTGCAGGATCTCTGCACATCTGCAGGTTCTTTATGTACACATCTGCAGGATCTCTATATACACAACTGCAGGGTCTCTGTACACATCTGCAGAATCTCTATGTGTACATCTGCAGGATCTCTGTGTACACATCTGCAGGATCTCTGTGTACACATCTGCAGGATCTCTATGTACACATATGCAGGATCTCTATGTACACATTTGCTGGATCTCTATGTACACATCTGCAGGTTCTCTATGTACACATCTGCAGGATCTCTGTGTACACATCTGCAGGATCTCTGTGTACACATCTGCAGGATCTCTGTGTACACATCTGCAGGATCTCTATGTACACATCTGCAGGATCTCTATGTACACATCTGCAGGATCTCTATGTACACATTTGCTGGATCTCTATGTACACATCTGCAGGTTCTCTATGTACACATCTGCAGGATCTCTATATACACATTTGAAGGATCTCTATATACACATCTGCAGGATCTCTATGTACATATCTGCAGGATCTCTACACATCTGCAGGATCTTTATGTACACATCTGCAGGATCTCTATATACACAACTGCAGGGTCTCTATGTTAACAGCGTGAGGGCTTGCGGGTGAGCAAATTTGCGGTAAGTCACAGCACTGACTTTGTCAATAACGTGTCCCTACTACTGGCTTGTACATTTCCGGTCAGAGCATTGCAACTGCAACTGTATACTCAGGTGGTGCATATCCATGCAAGCCTAGACTGCTATCCACGCTCTGCGTGCATGCTTGCTTATCTGGCTGATGCTGTGTTTGTTACATTGCTGCTTTGAATAGGAGTATGCTGGGACTTTGAGGAAGGACTACATTACTGCTTTGCACCTCTTTATATGGCTTACGCAACTTCCCTGTGATCTCTCTGGACAACATGGAACTATACTAACACGGGCCCATTGCTTGGATGTGCAATCATACAGGCTCTTGGACTACTCTGCTGCATTAGACAGTTTCTATAAGTTAGGAGGGTGATACTAACAAGGCCTTGTCTTATCAATATGCGCATATGTTTGGTGTGCCTGATTGGATGGATGAGTGGTCTATTGATCTAAGGGGATAGTTGAGGCTGTGACTGCAGGTTTAGTGATTAGGGTTATTTGCTTGAGCAGTTTTAATGAATATATAATTATCATTTTTCTACTAATAAAATTTATACAGTATTTCATAAATATTGTTTTTTGTGGTCCATACCATCCACTATTTACTTTTCCTTCCTAATTGGTATTGTCTCTATGTACACATCTGCAGGATCTCTATGTACACATTTGAGGTATCTCTATGTACACATTTGAGGTATCTCTATGTACACATTTGAAGGATCTCTATGTACACATGTGAAGGATCTCTATGTACACATCTGCAGGATCTCTATGTACACATCTGCAGGATCTCTATGTACACATCTGCAGGATCTCTATGTACACATCGTCAGGATCTCTATGTACACATCTGCAGGATCTCTGCACATCTGCAGGTTCTTTATGTACACATCTGCAGGATCTCTATATACACATCTGCAGGATCTCTATGTACGTAATACCCAGAATGTAGTATATATGATCACCTGTCCATGTGGTCTTATGTACATAGGGATGACAGAGAGGGCCTTGAAGTCACGGATCCTTGAGCACATGTGTAACATCGTAAATGGGAATCTAGATACGACACTTGGAAAACACTATGCAGAAAAGCATGGATCGAGATTACAGGGTACGGTCTATAAGGGAATTTACAAGTTGGGGATTTCTGTGAGACGTGGGGACTGGAGGAATGAACTCCTTTGTAGGGAAAGTATGTGGATCTTTAAATTGCAGACTTTATCTCCCTATGGCCTTAATAATGAGTTCAACCTAAAACCCTTTCTAAATAAGGTGGCATACACCTGAAAGGTGATTATGCGAAGTAATAGTCATTGTAAATGATGGAGTGACTAGTGCAGGAATGCATGGAGGCTGTATGTATGGATATCTACTATAACATATCCCCTTGGTGTTAACCATTCCTCTGTTGATATCCCCCCTGCCTTTCCCTAACAGTAATAGCTTACAGATAGAATGCTATTAATTCCGTATAGCGTAGTATAGTCAAGAGAACTATCACAATATGTGTGTGACCTATCTGATTGAACGACATTGGATGGGTGGTCCATTCACTATGAGGGCTAAAAGAATGGATATCCCTTTAAATGAGTTGCTGAACTGTGTTGCGCGCTGTGGATGTACGCTGTGAAATACGTAACTAAAGAGGGAGGAGTATGAACAGTATAAAGATGGACTTACTGAGGCCCAATGTACATCCTGACGAATCGCCCAACTTAGGGGCGGGAAACGCGTCGATGGGCGGAGACTGTGCGTCACTGTACCTCCTCCTGCAGACCACACACCGGGCTAACTCACGGAAGCGCTCTCTGGTCCGTATCCGTCCTGGACGAACTGGGGAGTTAGCGTGGCCCCTCCATGCTGGATGGGAGCTTGATATACCGGCAATGATATATGGAACTTATACCCCAAGGTTGTTGGACGAGTGAGCGGAACAGACACTTGCGGAAGCGTGGGTACCCACTAGACTGGATCACACGACAGAAGTAGTGAGATTAAAAGTGCATGCTGATCTTCCCTGTTAGTGTACAATACATACAGCAGTGGCTATCAAGGTCCGGAAGCCTTCATCTTTATATTTGATCTCCCACAGTTATTGCTGCTACGCAGGTGGAACTCGCTTGCCCCCTATGGGGTGCTTTATTGCAGGTTAAGCCCTATCATCCTGGACTGTGGCCACTATAGTATGTGTGGGCGCCCTGGTTGTATGTGAATGTGCGGGAATGTGCTTGACATGCCGGCCTAGATTAGGTTTTTACTGGTCTTGCACATGCAATACATAGAAAAAGTGACTCTATGATCCTCCAGCATAATTTTAAATTGGTTTTTAAGTAGCTAATTTTTGCATGCAATTAAGCGAATTGTATAGTTATTGAAGTATAATAAATTGATCTATCTGGCTAACACATCATGAGCCCCAGCCGTGTATATAATTTTTTCATCTATATACACATCTGCAGGATCTCTATGTACACATCTGCGGGATCTCTACAGTGTTCTCCCCAGGCTCTTTTAGCCGGGTGCTCCACCCGGCTAGTTTTGGCGAGCACCCGGCTGTCATTGGCTCACCTCCTCCTATGTTGTAAGCAAAATTGCTTACAGAAGCATCGGCCCTGCATTCTCATATCGCCCCACCCGGCTACTTTTTCATGCCACCCGGCTACTATCTCATGCCACCCGGCTGGAAAAAAAATCTGGGGAGAACACTGCTCTATGTACACATCTGCGGGATCTCTATGTACCCATCTGCAGGATCTCTATGTACACATCTGCAGGATCTCTATGTACACATCTGCAGGATCTCTATGTACACATCTGCAGGATCTCTATGTACACATCTGCAGGATCTCTATGTACACATCTACAGTACCTCTATGTACACATCTGCAGGATCTCTACACATCTGCAGGATCTTTATGTTCACATCTGCAGGATCTCTATGTACACATCTGCAGGATCTCTATGTACACATCTGCAGAATCTCTGTGTACATCTGCAGGATCTCTATGTACACATCTGCAGGATCTCTATGTACACATTTGAAGTATCTCTATGTACACATTTGAAGTATCTCTATGTACACATTTGAAGGATCTCTATGTACACATTTGAAGGATCTCTATGTACACATCTGCAGGATCTCTATATACACATCTGCAGGATCTCTATGTACACATCTGCAGGATCTCTATGTACACATCGTCAGGATCTCTACATCTGCAGGATCTCTGCACATCTGCAGGTTTTTTATGTACACATCTGCAGGATCTCTATATACACAACTGCAGGGTCTCTGTACACATCTGCAGAATCTCTATGTGTACATCTGCAGGATCTCTGTGTACACATCTGCAGGATCTCTGTGTACACATCTGCAGGATCTCTATGTACACATCTGCAGGATCTCTATGTACACATCTGCAGGATCTCTATGTACACATTTGCTGGATCTCTATGTACACATCTGCAGGATCTCTATGTACACATCTGCAGGATCTCTATGTACACATCTGCAGGATCTCTATGTACACATCTGCAGGATCTCTATGTACACATCTACAGTACCTCTATGTACACATCTGCAGGATCTCTACACATCTGCGGGATCTTTATGTTCACATCTGCAGGATCTCTATGTACACATCTGCAGGATCTCTATGTACACATCTGCAGAATCTCTGTGTAAATCTGCAGGATCTCTATGTACACATCTGCAGGATCTCTATGTACACATTTGAAGTATCTCTATGTACACATTTGAAGTATCTCTATGTACACATTTGAAGGATCTCTATGTACACATTTGAAGGATCTCTATGTACACATCTGCAGGATCTCTATATACACATCTGCAGGATCTCTATGTACACATCTGCAGGATCTCTATGTACACATCGTCAGGATCTCTACATCTGCAGGATCTCTGCACATCTGCAGGTTTTTTATGTACACATCTGCAGGATCTCTATATACACAACTGCAGGGTCTCTGTACACATCTGCAGAATCTCTATGTGTACATCTGCAGGATCTCTGTGTACACATCTGCAGGATCTCTGTGTACACATCTGCAGGATCTCTATGTACACATCTGCAGGATCTCTATGTACACATCTGCAGGATCTCTATGTACACATTTGCTGGATCTCTATGTACACATCTGCAGGATCTCTATGTACACATCTGCAGGATCTCTATGTACACATCTGCAGGATCTCTGTGTACACATCTGCAGGATCTCTGTGTACACATCTGCAGGATCTCTATGTACACATCTGCAGGATCTCTATGTACACATTTGCTGGATCTCTATGTACACATCTGCAGGATCTTTATGTACACATCTGCAGGATCTCTATATACACAACTGCAGGGTCTCTATGTACACATCTGCAGGATCTCTGCACATCTGCAGGTTCTTTATGTACACATCTGCAGGATCTCTATATACACAACTGCAGGGTCTCTGTACACATCTGCAGAATCTCTGTGTACATCTGCAGGATCTCTGTGTACACATCTGCAGGATCTCTGTGTACACATCTGCAGGATCTCTGTGTGCACATCTGCAGGATCTCTATGTACACATCTGCAGGATCTCTATGTACACATCTGCAGGTTCTCTATGTACACATCTGCAGGATCTCTATGTACACATTTGAAGGATCTCTATGTACACATCTGCAGGATCTCTATGTACACATCTGCAGGATCTCTACACATCTGCAGGATCTTTATGTACACATCTGCAGGATCTTTATGTACACATCTGCAGGATCTCTATATACACAACTGCAGGGTCTCTATGTACACATCTGCAGGATCTCTATGTACACATTTGAAGTATCTCTATGTACACATTTGAAGTATCTCTATGTACACATTTGAAGGATCTCTATATACACATTTGAAGGATCTCTATGTACACATCTGCAGGATCTCTATATACACATCTGCAGGATCTCTATGTACACATCTGCAGGATCTCTATGTACACATCGTCAGGATCTCTATGTACACATCTGCAGGATCTCTATGTACACATCGTCAGGATCTCTATGTACACATCTGCAGGATCTCTGCACATCTGCAGGTTCTTTATGTACACATCTGCAGGATCTCTATATACACAACTGCAGGGTCTCTGTACACATCTGCAGAATCTCTATGTGTACATCTGCAGGATCTCTGTGTACACATCTGCAGGATCTCTGTGTACACATCTGCAGAATCTCTATGTACACATCTGCAGGATCTATATGTACACGCCTGCAGGATCTCTATGTACACATTTGCTGGATCTCCATGTACACATCTGCGGGGTCTCTATTTACACATCTGCAGGATCTCTATGTACACATCTGCAGGATCTCTATGTACACATCTGTAGGGTCTCTATGTACACATCTGCAGGATCTCTATGTACACATCTGCACAGATCTCTATGTACACATCTGCAGGATCTTTATGTACACATCTGCAGGATCTCTATGTACACATCTGCAGGATCTCTATGTACACGCCTGCAGGATCTCTGTGTACACATCTGCTGGATCTCTATGTACACATCTGCAGGATCTCTATGTACACGCCTGCAGGATCTCTGTGTACACATCTGCAGGATCTTTCAGTGTCTTGTTAAGCCATATCAGAAAATAAGTAATACTGTTTTAACGCTGGGTACATATGATGCGTTTTTTCGGTCGATTTTCCATCTTATCGATTTCCGATTCGATTCTGTTATCTTATCTATTTCCATTCACTTCTATGAGAAATCGATCAGAAAAATGTAGGATCTCTATGTACACAATGCAGGATCTCTATGTACACATCTGCAGGATCTCTATGTACACATCTGCAGAATCGCTATGTACACATCTGCTGGATCTCCATGTACACATCTGCGGGGTCTCTATTTACACATCTGCAGGATCTCTATGTACACATCTGCAGAATCGCTATGTACACATCTGCAGGGTCTCCATGTACACATCTGCGGGGTCTCTATTTACACATCTGCAGGATCTCTATGTACACATCTGCAGGATCTCTATGTACACATCTGCAGGATCTCTATGTACACATCTGCAGGATCTCTATGTACACATCTGCAGGGTCTCTATGTACACATCTGCAGGAGCTCTATGTACACATCTGCAGGATCTCTATGTACACATTTGAAGGATCTCTATGTACACATCTGCTGGATCTCTGTGTACACATCTGCTGGATCTCTATGTACACATCTGCAGGATCTCTATGCACACATCTGCAGGATCTCTATGTACAAGTCTGCAGGATCTCTATGTACACATTTGCTGGATCTCCATGTACACATCTGCGGGGTCTCTATTTACACATCTGCAGGATCTCTATGTACACATCTGCAGGATCTCTATGTACACATCTGTAGGGTCTCTATGTACACATCTGCAGGATCTCTATGTACACATCTGCACAGATCTCTATGCACACATCTGCAGGATCTCTACACATCTGCAGGATCTTTATGTACACATCTGCAGGATCTCTATGTACACATCTGCAGGATCTCTATGTACACATCTGCAGGATCTCTATATACACATCTGCACAGCTCTCTATGCACACATCTGCAGGATCTCTACACATCTGCAGGATCTTTATGTACACATCTGCAGGATCTCTATGTACACATCTGCAGGATCTCTATGTACACATCTGCAGGATCTCTATGTACACGCCTGCAGGATCTCTGTGTACACATATGCTGGATCTCTGTGTACACATCTGCTGGATCTCTATGTACACATCTGCAGGATCTCTATGCACACATCTGCAGGATCTCTATGTACAAGTCTGCAGGATCTCTATGTACACATCTGCTGGATCTCCATGTACACATCTGCGGGGTCTCTATTTACACATCTGCAGGATCTCTATGTACACATCTGCAGGATCTCTATGTACACATCTGTAGGGTCTCTATGTACACATCTGCAGGATCTCTATGTACACATCTGCACAGATCTCTATGCACACATCTGCAGGATCTCTACACATCTGCAGGATCTTTATGTACACATCTGCAGGATCTCTATGTACACATCTGCAGGATCTCTATGTACACATCTGCAGGATCTCTATATACACATCTGCACAGCTCTCTATGCACACATCTGCAGGATCTCTACACATCTGCAGGATCTTTATGTACACATCTGCAGGATCTCTATGTACACATCTGCAGGATCTCTATGTACACATCTGCAGGATCTCTATGTACACGCCTGCAGGATCTCTGTGTACACATATGCTGGATCTCTATGTACACATCTGCAGGATCTCTATGTACACGCCTGCAGGATCTCTGTGTACACATCTGCAGGATCTTTCAGTGTCTTGTTAAGCCATATCAGAAAATAAGTAATACCGTTTTAACGCTGGGTACATATGATGCGTTTTTTCGGTCGATTTTCCATCTTATCGATTTCCGATTCGATTCTGTTATCTTATCTATTTCCATTCACTTCTATGAGAAATCGATCAGAAAAATGATTGAAAATAAGATCCGACATGTCAGAAATGATCTATCGAACCATCTATCTAACACAAAATTATATGGTCTGTAGATAGCATAAGAGCAAGGGGACTCCCTCTTCAATATTAAGCTGGTCATACACTTTTCCATTTGTATGTATGATTAACCCTTCAATTCCATTTCTGGTAACAAATCAAGAGATTTTGGCTGAGTGATCGATAAAATATAATTGATATCTGGCAGATAATACACTTTGTTTGGTCATGTCAGAAAATATGAGTGGATTGTACAGGAATCGGCAAGTGTTCTATCAAGTTTCTATCGATGTAAGATCGATTCTTTTGTTTATGAAGAGATGCTTTGGCATCAGTCTAACAAGTTTGAAGTGATCGAAATGTATATAGATCAATATTAGATTGATTTTCTGCTAAAAATCTGCCAGACTTTGCTTCTTGTATGGCGCACGTTTCACCAAACAACAGATCGATGACCCGTTTCCTGATCAAATGGACATCAATCGTATTGCTGATTGTACATAACTCGATAAATGTATGGCCAGCCTAATATATAAATGTACATTGTATTTATCGATTAACGTGCCAGCATACAGAGTACACACAGTAAATCACTGTATGATACTGTTTGGTGAGAAGGCTTGTCAAAGCATTCTGTGAAAAATGTGTCATGGCTACGGATGGCCAATAGGATGCTGATCTTCCTCACTTGCACAGAGATTTCATGCAGTTTTTTGCAGTTTGGAATTGGGCCAATCAAAATCAGAAGAAAGTTCATTTGATTGGCCTAGTTACTAAATGCATATAATTTGCATCAATTTTGCATGCAAGCCAGAAATATTTGCATCTTATTGGGCATCTCTGCTGTATATAAACTCATAGTAATGCCAGCATAATCGTTTATATAAATCACACACCTGCTGTGTATCTGTATATGTGCGATTATGACTAAAGGGATATCTTTTGTCTCTGTCCAGATCAATCCAGATTATCGAGATGTCAGTGATGGCAGAGTTACAGTAAGTACCCATTTTTAAGCAAATGCTGACACAAAGGGTACCTGTGAGTGTGGAGGAAAGGGTACATTGTAAAGAAGGCCTCTGTATGTTTTTTTATTTTCCATCATTGTAGAGGCTATGAGGTGTTTGGGAAGTTTGGCTTAAAGCGGACTTCTGGTGGAATAATAAAAAACACAGGTACTTATCCGTTAGCCGGGCGCATCCTCTAGGTGGCGACAAAACTCCACCAGAGTTACATCTTTCCCTACTATCCATGTCGACCTGGAGGGGGAATAGTAATTAGCGCCACCTGCCGGATGCGCCCGGCTAACGGATAAGTACCAAAACACAATTATCAGCACAGGCAGCAGAAGTTATAACAGAGTAGCATGAAAAAAACATAAAAACGGACCACTTGTGCCATAAAAAAATAAAGTCCAGGTTTTGTTGGTTGGCCACACCCCCTTTTAAAAAACTGCTTTTGCAAAGACTGTTCAGAGATTGTCATCTGTGAGTGTGATGTGCCTCATAATGTGGCCTGAGAGGTACTTTGCTTCTACCTGTGCCACCAGCCTGTCTCCGAGAAGAGAGGGGAAGAGAGAAGTAGTACAGGGCCAGCCACAGTATTTGCATTCCAGGCCTGCCACACTACTTCCCTGTTGCTTAACTTCTTGCCCACCGCTCCACGCCAATTGGTGTGAATGCGGCGGCAGCCCCAGGCCTGCTCCACACCGATTGGTGTGAACGGCCTTCTATGGGGCTAGAGGGAGAGCGCCGTCTAATATACCTGTACAGCGCTGCGATCTAAGGCAGTGCTGTACTTGGGACAGCCGGATTACACGGCTGTCCCCCTGGGGGAAACAGAAGAGATCGGCGGTGATAGGCTGACTGGGGGATGGAGGGAAAATTATTAAACAAATAGGAATTTTTATTAAAAAATAAACAAGAAAAATATTTGTAAAATAAAAAAACAAAAATTGGGGGAGCGATCAAACCCCACCAACAGAGAGCTCTGTTGGTAAGGAGGAAAGTTGGGATCACTTGTGTGCTGAGTTGTGCGGCCCTGCAGTGAACCCTTAAAGCTGCAGTGGCCCAGTTTATAGAAAATGGCCTGGTCTTTAGGGAGGTTTAACACCGTGGTCCTCAAGTGGTTAATGAAGAAAGTCAGCCATTGCTGTACTGGGAAAAAATGAGGGGTAACTGTCATAGTGTCATTCTGGCTCTTTTTCCACTTTGGAATATACAGCGGGGGTCCACTTTAAGTTAAATCTCTGGTGCAGTTAAGCGCTCTTTATGAATAATAAAGTTTGTTTGATTCTATGTATGGACTGGAAAGCGGGTAGGAAATAGATGGATGGGTTGCAGATTGCAGCAATCTCCTGTAGGCCAAATCATGCTGATCTTTTTCAGTTTCACCTATTGTGGTCCATTTAGGGCTCATTCACACTTCACAACGCATGCACAAACATGACTTTGTGCATGTTTCTCAATGCACGGCATGCGCTGCAGGCTGTTATAAAATGGATGTCGACTGCAAGAACATGTTACGACCTGATGGGAAATCATGTGCACCGTGCGTTAAAATATTCCTGAACGCGTTCCACTGCAACCTACTGGAACACTTTCTGTTCTGTGATTACATAGTTACATGGTTACATAGTTAGTTTGGTTAAAAAAAGACATCCATCCATCAAGTCCAACCAGAAAATAAATAAATAAAATAATAATAATAAAAAAAAAACACCAAAAAACACCAACCTGAACCTGCACATATCCCAGTCGATTGGTAACATGAAAGCCTGTGAACTTCCATGTTGCCATGAGGATCGCACAAAATGTGTGGCGCCTCATAACTGTCAGCGTCACATATACTGTAAATGAGACATTCTTGGAAAGTCCTGCTGCATGCTTTTTCCAGGCAGCGGATGTGGGTTTTGTCAGCTGTCAGGAGATCAGTTTGTAGTTAAGGGTACATACACACATCCGATTTTGATTGGCTAATGACTGTCCAATTTTACGTCTTTCATGTAGTATGAGAGCTTACCTAAACAATTTGCTCATAGTATTCAAGATCTGTTGGCCCACATACTGCATGGGAGTGGTAAAATTGACCAGTGATTGGCCAATCAATATTGAATGTGTATACCAGGCTTTAGTTTGAGGTCACGTCTAGCGTATCGTAGTGGTTAGTAATACACCAAGTAGGCATATGCTGATGGATTCTTGTTTCATATGATAATCCATATCGATGATTGGTCAGTGAGCTGCAAATAATTCCAAGTTGATGCATAATTCTGCAAATTTTGTATGCAAATTTATAAGGCCTCATTCACTTTAGGCAGCGCAGATAGCCATGCGATCGGAATGTAACGCCCGCGATCATGCGCCATCTGCGCTGTTGTGCTTTGCACTGCTGATCACCTTCATTACAGTGAATGGCATCAGGGATGCGCCAAAAAATGCATGCACATTGCAGCATAGTCTGAACATCAGACAGTGCAGTCTATGCACTTCTTCCGCTCATGCGTGTTGCAAACTATACACATTGCCGAAATGTGCACAGCAATGCGTATAGTGTGACCAAGGCCTAAAACTTAAAACTGGACCAAATTCCACCTTGGCTGGATCCACTAGGTCCATTTTCAAGCTACATAAATTTGCTTACCAATTTGATTTGCATGAATCCATATCTATATTGTGTGTAGGGCTGGCCAATGAGGTGCACATCTGAGTTCATGCACGATGACGCACATATTGTATGCAAATGTAAGCAGCTTGAGGCCTGGAACCACTAGAAAGTGCAAAATGCTATCAGTATGTCCCAGTTCTGAGACTGCTTCTCATTGCTTGCATCCATCGATTTCAATAGATTTTCTTTTTGGTCAGACAGTTGCAGGATGAGAGTAAATCTTTTGCGTATAATAGCGTGCTGATGGATTTCGGCTGAAGGCTGGACAGTCTCATTTGTGCGGCTGGAAATGCACTTTCAGTGAAGTTGTGATTTGCAGCCGAGTAATTTGCTGGCATGTGCAGATTTGGCAATAGTGAGCTATTTGCTGGGTTATATGATGACTGTCTTCTGATACAGAAATATGTGCAGGTTGGATGGCTCCTGGCTATTTTTACTTGCTGTGGCGACACGTTTTCAGGCCGGCTCCCAGTATGACCAGGGGGGTGTTGGCTGCTATGTGCTCTCACCTCGTATAGAGCCTCTTTGTCCCTCTATGGCCTGTCCCCATCTGGCTGCAGGACAGCGAGCTCCGTTCATAGCTCTCCGGAGGGCTTGGCCATCGCAGCAACTCCACACTTGCACAGGATTCCATCCATTTCTGGCATGCAACAATTATACAGCAAAGCAAAATCAATTAAAGGGTTTGTTATTTTTGTTTTTCCCTCTTTCTTAAAGATTTTCTTTTCAACATTCTGTAGAAAAAAAGATCCCATGCTTAAAGCGGACCCGAACTCATAACTTCCTCTCCGCTCTAAAAAATATGCAACCGCACAATAACCTTTAAAGAAAAACATTTCTATGCAGTGGTACATACACACGGGTTACAACTGTCGCTGCAACTACGTGGCACGCGCACGTTGCAGCAACAGATCCCCCGTGTGTATGCCGCGCACGCCATGAACCATCTCTAGTCTGAGCTGTCGCCGGGCGATTGACATGGTCAATCGCCGGCAACAGCTGTCGCCGCAGCTTCAACGCAACTGTCGCTAGTCCGCCGTGTGTATGCGGACTAGCGACAGCAACTCCATACACAATGTATGGAGCTTCCGGGGGGGGGGGGGGGGGGAGGAAGAACCTTCGGCGACAGCTTCCGCCGAATCTCCGTCCCTCTTCTGCCCACACACATTGGGACTGGGCATGTGCGAACAAGATCTCATAGTGCTCAGTAGAACAGAGCTGCTATTGCATGAATCTCCGTCCCTCTGTGCGCCGTGTGTACGGCTGTAGCACAGAGGGACCTGGCGATGAACTGTTGCTAGTCTCTTGTCTCTAGAGAGACAAAAGTCTCCCGTGTGTACCCAGCATTACAGCTCATACAAATCCTGCAATAAATCTGAAGTATGTTTACTTACTACTTTCATGGAAGAAGGCATATTGTTAACATCCTGTGTTTACAGATTAGCTACTCTCCCATGGCAGAGGGGATTCCTGAGCTGACACAGCTGAGAGATCAAATTACGGTGGTGATTAGGCACAGATGAAGGCGAATTAGACAGGCTAAACTCTCTAAACACACACAGGGTGTGTTTCTCTATGTTTTCCTTCTGTCCTATGCAAGAGTGCAGGTCCACTTTAAAAGTGGGATTATACTCTCAAAACTAACATTTTTTTTTTGTTGCATAAAAGAACATTTGAAAGCATTCCCACATGTTCCCTGTGTGTAATTTCATTTATTTTCATTGCAGAGAGCAGTAGAATCTTGCTTATCTCTGGTCATTCTGAAGCTCTCTGCATGTGTCTTCACTCTGCCCCCTCCCCCTGCTGAATAGACACATCGCACTGCAAACAGCTGAGTCACTTCAGAAGAAAAAGAGGGGGGCGGAGTGAAGGCACAGGAAGATTCTTGCCTTTGCCAATGACTAGAGATAAGCAAGCTTCTATAAATTATCTATTGTATAACTAAGAGTAGTAACTGAAATTTAAGTTTTGCGAGTATAATACCACTTTAATGACAGCTGCCCAGGTCACTATCTGTCCCTAAAATTTGCAGCACTTCTAGTGATTCCTGTGGATTCCTGTTTGGAGTCCGATACAGCAAACCAAAAAGGGGGAGGGGGGGCGTGGAAGGTAGATACTTACCTCTGTAGTTGGAAGCCTCTTGGTGGTCCAGAGGCTTCCCGAATCCTCATAGAGCCCGTCCGTTCAGCGATGGGTCCCTCCTTCTTATTCTGCCCACACACATTGGGACTGGGCATGTGTGAATAAGATCTGATCCTGCTCAGTAGAACAGAGCTGCTCTTGCATGGATGTTTGTTTTGTGCACCAGCTCTTTGGTCATGCACAGACTTTACTCACGCATGCCCAGTCTAGAGGCGCTCATCTGCCAGACGATTTTGCCAAATGGGTATAAGGGCACCCTGCATTGTAAAGGGGAGTTGTAACAGAGTCCCTCCCACTACTGAGGTAAGTATCTAACTTTTTTTAATGGGTCACTTCAGGTTTCCTTTAAAGAGAATCTGTATTGTTAAAATCGCACAAAAGTAAACATACCAGTGTGTTAGGGGACATCTCCTATTACTCTCTGTCACAATTTCGCCGCTCCTCGCCGCATTAAAAGTGGTTAAAAACAGTTTTAAAAAGTTTGTTTACAAATAAACAAAATGGCCACCAAAACAGGAAGTAGGTTGATGTACAGTATGTCCACACATAGAAAATACATTCATACACAAACAGGCTGTATACACCCTTCCTTTTGAATCTCAAGAGATCATTTGTGTGTTTCTTTCCCCCTGTTCTCATGCACTGAAGTTTCAGGCTGCTCGTTTCTTCCTGCAAACAGCTTTGCCCTTGTCTATTTCCTCAGTATGTGAAAGCCCAGCCAGCTCAGAGAACGATTTATCCAGCTTGTAAAAGATAAGAGAGAAGAGAGAAGCTTACCTAATCTAAATAATACACAGGCAGTGTGCAGAGAGGGGCCTGGAGGGGGGAGATGCATCACAGAACCACAACACTGAAGAACTTGGCAGCCTTCCAGACACAGGCTGACAAGTCTGACAAGAGAGAGATAAGTTGATTTATTACAGAGATGGTGATAGTAGAACGTGCTGCAGTAAGCCAGAACACATTAGAATAGCTTTTGGAACTTGTAGGATGATAAAAAACAGGATGCAATTTTTGTTACGGAGTCTCTTTAAGTCAGTGATAGACCAACTTGCATTTGCCTTTATAAATCATGACTGTGGCTGTCAGACTCCTGCAATGCATTGGGGGACTTGTAGTTCCTTAACAGCTGGAGAGCCAAGTTTGCCTATCACTGCTTTATGTGATCCAGCAAAGATAGACTGGAAGCTTCATAGAATTTCAATTATTAGATGAGGAAAGATTGCAGCCCTCATATGGGTGATTTTGTTACATAGAGCAGCTGATCAACAAAAAAAGAGGGCGGTCAATCCCACTTCAGTACCAAAGCACTAAGAGTCTGCATATCATGCTAGTAGCAGATGTCCTACAGCCGTGTCACATTATAATTACAATTCTGAGTTGAAGATTGCAGTTACATAATCCTCCAGCAGGCTGAATTGTGGTCACAGAGGTCAGTCCTATTGGGATAACAGGCCAGTCCCATTGTTACATGAAGGAGCTATATAACAAGCAGGATAAAGAGTTGTGACAGTTATACTGGTGCTTTTGCTACTTCAGAGTGTTCAGTATAACTGAATGTGTCAGTCCCATTTACTGGTGTAACTGTTTAATGGCATCAGCTCCAGGGCAAGGTTCCTTGATCACATATGATATGCCCAGTAGAGATACATGGGCAGCTCAGGTCCATTGTCTCTGTGGCTTTTTTCAAAGCTGGTGTCTGGCTACTGGGAAAATGTATCCCAATTAGTGTACTAGTTAAGAGCTCCGCCTTTGACATGGGAGACCAGGGTTCAAATCCTGGCTAGCGTCAGTACCTTTTCAGTAAGAAGTCCTTGGGAAAGACTGCCTAACACTGCAGGGTGGCCCCTTGAGCGCTTTCTTAGTGGCCAACAGGAAGAAAAGTGCTGTATAAATGTTTAGATTATTATTATTATTATTATTATTATTATTATACTATTAGTTTTAAGATTATTATCTGGGCATTACCACCATTATTGTGGCGTACTCTGTTTCCCCAAGTGCATTTCTGTCATTGCTCAGTCACCCCATGTGTCATTGTTCCTTGACCCCAAGTGTCCATTTGTCATTGTTCCTTGACCCCAAGTGTCCACGTGTGAGTGTTTCCTGGCCCCAAGTGTCCTTTTTCCTTGGCCCCAAGTGTCCATTTGTCATTGTTCCTTGACCCCAAGTGTTTCCGGCCCCAAGTGTCCATGTATCCTTGGACCCAAGTGTCAATGCATCCTTGGCCCCAAGTGTCCTTTTTACTTGGCCCCAAGTGTCCATTTGTGATTGTTTCTTGACCCCACGTGTCTGTGTGCCACTGTTTCTTTCTTGACCCCTAGTTTCTAGGTGTTATTGCTTAGCCAGTGTTCTGGGTTCCTTGCATGTTGTCAGCATGTCAAGTGTCCATGTGTCATTGCTCTGGGATCCCTACGAATCAGCGTGTCATTGTTCTGGGAGTTTATTATTCTGTGTCAGGTTTTATGGGTCCCTAATGCCCGGTACACACCATTCAATGTCCCGTGAGATAGACGGGTCCAAACAATTATTTCCGACATGTCCAATCTGATTTCCAAATGTTTTTCTGAATGATTTTGTATAGAAGTGATAAGAAATCAGATGGGACCTGTCGGAAATAGATTCAACCCGTCTATATGAAATGAAATTGTATGGTTGGTACCAGGCATTAAGGCTTATACACATGTGCAAATTTACTGCACAACCAATCTGACGACGTGACTGAACAACCAAGTGATTGCACAACTTGTACTTTTTGCATCCCAACCAACTGAACGAACAACCCATTTACATACTGCTCACGCAAGTGTAACAACGGTCTGCACAATATGGGCCCATTAAAACCCATACAAGACATTCAAACGACTTGTGCACATGCGGCCAACTGCATGATATCAGCACAACAGTCATCTGAGTCGAGCCGCCTGTGGGATCAGGCAAACCGCTGGTTATCAGTCGCTCTTCTAGTCATTTGTCGCACGTGCACACGCCCACCTATCGACCAACAGACCAAGTTTGGACAGTAGTTGGGCAGAAAAGTTGCATGTGTGTACGAGCTTTTAGAGGTCAGTGTGTCATTGTTCTGGGGCCCCTCAGTGTCAGTCTGTCATTGTTCTGGGATCCCCGAGTGTCAGTTTGTCATTGTTCTGTGGCTCATCAGTGTGTTATTGTTCTGGGCCCCTCAGTGTCAGTTTGTCAAAGTTCTGGTGCCCATCAGTGTCAGTGTGTTATAGTTATGGGATCCCTCAGTGTCGGTGTGTTATAGTTCTGGGGCCCATCAGTGTCAGTGTGTTATAGTTCTGGGGCCTCCCAGTGTCAGTGTGTTATAGTTCTGGGGCCCCCCAGTGTCAGTGTGTTATAGTTCTGGGACCCCTTAGTGTCAGTGTGTTACAGTTCTGGGGCCCCTCAGTGTCAGTGTGTTATAGTTCTGGGGCCCCCCAGTGTCAGTGTGTTATAGTTCTGGGACCCCTTAGTGTCAGTGTGTTACAGTTCTGGGGCCCCTCAGTGTCAGTGTGTTATAGTTCTGGGGCCCCCCAGTGTCGGTGTGTTATAGTTCTGGGACCCCTTAGTGTCGGTGTGTTATAGTTCTGGGGCCCCTCAGTGTCGGTGTGTTATAGTTCTGGGGCCCCTCAGTGTCAGTGTGTTATAGTTCTGGGGCCCCTCAGTGTCAGTGTGTTATAGTTCTGGGGCCCCCCAGTGTCGATGTGTTATAGTTCTGGGGCCCGTCAGTGTGTTATAGTTCTGGGGGCCCTCAGTGTCTGTGTGTTATAGTTCTGGGGCCCGTCAGTGTGTTATAGTTCTGGGGCCCCTCAGTGTCGGTGTGTTATAGTTCTGGGGCCCGTCAGTGTGTTATAGTTCTGTGGCCCCTTAGTGCCGGTGTGTTATAGTTCTGGGGCCCCTTAGTGTTAGTGTGTTATAGTTCTGGGGCCCCTCAGTGTCAGTGTGTTATAGTTCTGGGGCCCCTCAGTGTCGGTGTGTTATAGTTCTGGGGCCCGTCAGTGTGTTATAGTTCTGTGGCCCCTTAGTGCCGGTGTGTTATAGTTCTGGAGCCCCTCAGTGTTAGTGTTTTATAGTTCTGGGGCCCCTCAGTGTCAGTGTGTTATAGTTCTGTGGCCCCTTAGTGCTGGGGTTTTATAGTTCTGGGGCCCCTCAGTGTCAGTGTTATAGTTCTGGGGCCCCTCAGTGTCAGTGTGTTATAGTTCTGGGGCCCCTCAGTGTCAGTGTGTTATAGTTCTGTGGCCCCTTAGTGCTGGTGTTTTATAGTTCTGGGGCCCCTCAGTGTCAGTGTTATAGTTCTGGGGCCCCTCAGTGTCAGTGTGCTATAGTTCTGGGGCCCCTCAGTGTCAGTGTGTTATAGTTCTGTGGCCCCTTAGTGCCGGTGTTTTATAGTTCTTGGGCCCCTCAGTGTCAGTGTTATAGTTCTGGGGGCCCTCAGTGTCAGTGTGTTATAGTTCTGGGGCCCCTCAGTGTCGATGTGTTATAGTTCTGGGGCCCCTCAGTGTCGATGTGTTATAGTTCTGGAGCCCCTCAGTGTCGATGTGTTATAGTTCTGGGGCCCCTCAATGTCAATGTGTTATAGTTCTGGGGCCCCTCAGTGTCAGTGTATTATAGTTCTGGGGCCCCTCAGTGTCAGTGTGTTATAGTTCTGGGACCCCTTAGTGTCAGTATGTCATTGTTCTGGGATCCCTGAGTGTCAGTTATTCATTAAAGCACAGATTGAGACGGCTTTCTTCCTAGTTACAGACTTGATCATTTAATTTCCACATAGTCCTATACCAATATTAATCTGATTTTTTTTTCTACTTTCTACTAACGTCATTATGTGAACAATCAGGAGACGGTATTATATTTACACACTGATAACAACAAGAGGGTAATATCGGAGCGCTGTGGGTGTGTGCGGGGGTGGCCTGTCGTCTCATACGTAGATTATCACGTCTTATCATACAGGGGTTATAATTAGCACAGGAGGAAAGAGACGAGCCTGGGAAATATGAAAGCACACAAAGCAGGAAATCTAATTTCTCCAACTCTGTTCCAGCCCCTCGTATGCGGGCCTTTGCCGGACATCAAGATAGCAGAGTGGGACCATGTTGGTGGTACAAGGTGTATTTTGTGTTCATGTGAACATTATGTTCATATTTCTGATAGCGGTGCTGTAGCTGAATGTCTTTGGTTCTTGCTGGAGTACAAGTTACACTGGGAGTCAGCAAGTTCCTTCAATAGCCTGTAAATACCTGGACTCTGAGAGACTCACACAACGGGGGCCATTCATAAGGTGGCCATATATTAGGCGAGGGCCACCAGATTGACCATCAGATAGATCCAACTCTGATGGAATCTGGAAGTCTATTGGAAATTTGTCCTGGCATTGCACTTCCGCTTGCCATGGCCCAAGTCCTGATCCTTGTGGGCCGTACGGTCCTCGTGTGTATGAGGCCTCACACATTGTAGATAAGTCTTTAAAGTTAACCCGAGGTGAGAGGGATATGGAGGCTGCCATATTTATTTTCTTTTAAACAAAACCAGTTACTTGGCAGTCCTCCTGATCCTGTGACTTTAATACTTTTAGCCATAGACCCTGAACAAGCATGCAGTAGAGCAGGTACTCTGACTCCAGGTTTTACTGGATTAGCCATATGCTTGTTCCAGGCTTTTGACTCTACCACACTACCTATGCCAGAAGATCAACAAGGCTGCCAGGTAATTGGCATTGTTTGCAAGGAAATAACTATGGCAGCCTCCATACCCCTCTCACCTCGGGTATCCTCTAACTACTTTGACGCTGATCTTTGCTATACCTTCCTACTGTCCACAAACCATTTGCTGTATTTTTTTGGACTATAAGACTTGCCTTTTCTCCTCCAAAAGTGTGTGTGTGTGTGTGTGTGTGTGCGTGCGTGCGTGCGTGCGTGCGTGCGTGCGTGTGTGTGTGTGTGTGTGTGTGGGGGGGGGGGGGGGGTTCACTGCGTCTTATAGTCCAAATGCTTTGAGTTCCAGACTTGTGAACGCCTGCCGATATGAACCTCCAAACCACCGCAGTGTTGGGCACTCCCTGTACTGTGCCCATGCAGAGGAGGACGCGGGGACAATCGGAGGACATGGGGAACACAAAGGAACATAGAGGGGGACAAAAAGGGACATAGAAGAGTACACAAGGGAACACAAAGGGACATAGAGGGGAACACATGGAGGACAGAGGCAAACACAGGAGGACATAAGGGGGACAGAGGAGGACACAGGGAGACACAAGAGGTGCATGGGGGCATGATGTACAAAGGGGGCACAATCCACAAGATGCCCCTTCACCATGGATGCACCGGGTTTAGTTTATATTTGTTTCCCCTGGGTTTTCTCCTCTAAACCTAAGTGTGTCTTATGGCCAGGAGCGTCTTATAGTCCAAAAAATACGGGAATCACTGCTTTGGAATTAAAACCACATTTCACCTTACCAGATGGTTCAATGATAGTAAAGGTGTGTTTTTATTTGCACAATTTGCATATATAATGCCGCTGTTCCAGGGATATTCCTTTCGGAAAAGTCAGGCACGTGACCTAGGTACCACTCACAAGCTGCTGTTAGTTACATGGAGTGTTTCTTAGCTATGGAGCTACTCTCTCACCCCCTGTGCTGCTTAGAGATTAGAGATCTTTGTGACCAGCATTGTAGCCACAGCAGATTTTTATTATTAGACTCTGTACTGGCCACAAAGAGTGAGAAGGTGGGAAGGATAAGGGTCTGGTGGCAGCGAAACAACACCTTGTGCCCTCTCTCTGACTACCTTATGTGAGTGATGAAGGAATAGGAAGATGAGTCTGGACAACATTTTATCCAGTAAAATAGCATTCCCAATACTCTTGTGTTGTAGCTATGCAACAGTGCTATCTCATTATAGTTAATCTCCTTTCTGAGCCTTCACCTTAACCGTCCTCAATGGTATCCCCTTCCTGACCAGTAACCCTAACCTTAACTCCTTCCTGATGTCACCCCCAACATTACCCCTTCATGAGCTAACCTGACCTTTCGGATCCTGACCCATAAAACTAACCTTTCTCTGTCATTGCTCCTAACTTTCTCAATTGTCCACTGACTGTTACAACTGATAACCAATGTAACCAGTATATTTTCTGAGCCCTAGTCTAGACTGTATTGGATTTGAAGCCAAGCTTCACCCACTAATAAAGCTGCAAAACACCACAATTTGCTACATTAGTGGCCAAAGCAAGCCTCTTCCTTCAATAAACTTGAGGGGGCCGCCTTTGTCAGTGTTGCTGGAGTCCAGACCAAGCAGCCTCCACTGATACAATCTCCCTCCTCCTATTGAAAGGTGCAAGCATCATCTTTTATACTGTAGTAAAGTCTGCACCCAAACCATGCAGGTCATGACCATCTCCTCCAAGCTGCTTAAATGAGGATCTGATCAGTAATGCATTCTCAGGAGCCTTGGGAGCAATAAACAATGAGGCTGGTGAGTGGAACACGTCTTTACCTGAAAGGGTATGCTGAGTGTGAAAAAAAAAACAAAAAAAAAAAGTAATGCATTCTATTTACTTTATTAATTTGAGCTCTTTTGCCACCCAATGTGGCAAAATGAACGATCAGAAAGGGTCCAATTTCTACCACTCTCAGCACATACATTTTTCTGAGGTATTTCAGAGGTATTGAAAATGTATTGAACCATAGCGTTGCACTGTTTGATGCAATTGCAATGTAATGCTATATTTCGTCGACCACTTCTGCCCTGCCCTGATCAATGGAAATTTTCTATCATGTCTGATAGATAGTTCTAAAGGACTTTAGATCAAAATAGATTGATTGGACATGTATGAGCAATAGATTTCTAGCAGATTCGATGAGGGCGACTTGAACCAGAACTCAAAATAAATGTAGTTTTACTTACCTGTGGCTTCTTCCAGCCCCTAGAAGTAATTTATGTCCATCGCCGAATCATCGGTCCTCTCCGGGGTTGCCGCTGGTAGCCTCTTAGGATTGTTGATCTACAACAGGTCGACATCTTCTGCTTGTGCATGCGCCCGTCCCACACAAGAATGCGTCCACGTCACTGGGAGTGCACTGCCTGCACAGTATGCTCCAGATGACGTGGACGTGCAGAAGACCCCGATGATGATCCTTAGAGGCTGTCAGCAGGACCCCAGAGAGGACCAGAGCTGCTCCGAGGGACACAAATGACTTCTGGGGGCTGGAAGAATCCCCAAGTGTGAAGAAACGCGGAAAAGCCGCCGCATGGACGCAGGATGAGGCGGCTGTTTCCGCGGCTGGCATAGCGGAACGCGAAGAAACCGCCGCGTCTGACGCGGCGATTTGCGTGCACAGGCCTGCTACTGACAGTCTGACTGGGCGCGGGGAGGCCACCGCATGTGCTGATAGCGGTGCGTCTCACCCCGCATGCAGGCCAGCAGAGACATTGCAAAGCGTGACTGATGTGGCTGGGACTGATAGTCCACACAGGTTCAGAATGACACGCGCGCGCGCTGAGAGGCAGAGTTTTTATGACAGCCAGAAGAAGGTCAGCTGACCAAGCTGGTCAGCTGACATTTCCTCCACTTCTTATTGGTCTAGCACTTAGGGGAGGCGCTGGAAGCGCTGATGTATATATACTGGGTGCTGGTCATTTCTCTGGTGTCTGGCGTTGCGATCACTACGTGGTAGCACTCAGACCTTGTCAGTATCTGTGTTCTAGCATAGTTTCCAAAGGTGTTGATGATCACGGAGCTCACACCTTAGCGTTATGAATATTGAACTGTATTATTTGTTATGACCTTCTGCTTGCCTGACTAATCCTCCTGAACTCTGATTCTGTACCTTGCTATTTCTGATATCCTGTTGCCAAACTCTGCTCGTTCCTGGACTCTGCATTTGCCTCCTGATTCTGTACCTTGCTATTCTGATACTCCGTTGCCAAACCCTGCCTGTTCATTGGATTCCGTATCTGTCTCCTGAATCTGTACCTTATCTGTCTGTGTGTTAACGACCTGGCTTGCCCGACCTCGAGAACTGGCCTTACTGTTAGAGGCAGTTCCCAGACCTGTTAGTGACACCCTCTCTCTGGTGTTACTCACCCTCTGTCCTTCCTACTCTCAGCCTAGCTCCTCCCCAGGGAGAGTCTAGGCCAACGGAAGGAACATACTACTGTGCAGTACTCAAAATATTGCTGTTGCACTCTACACTCACTTGTTATCTCAGGTGTCCAGAGGTTAGTAGATATATCTGATTATCGGTGATACTGCAGATCATCAATAATCGGGTATATTCTGTATTCTCGGTGATACTGCAGTTCACCGGTAATCAGACCCTCTCTGTGTTACACCGATCGTTACACCAAGTAAGTAAAAATACATTTATTTAGTGGCCTCGGAAGTCCTTTAAGAAAGGATTCATTACAAGAGGCTACTAAAATATGCCCTGATCCTATGCCTTCTTGGCTTCTTCTTCATCTTGCGCTGTAGATAACCAAAAAAGAAAAAGCTCCTATCCCTATCATACAAAGCTCTCTGCAAGTTGTCTTTCCCATACATTTCCTCACTAATATCATGATACCTTCACACACAGAGTATGGGACTAATGTAAGTTTCATTTCAGCATTTTAAAACAGAACTAAGATCAGTATTACAAGTGTACTACAGACCAGAGTATCACTTTAAAACATTCTTAACAACACTTAAGTAAAAGTACATTAACTCTTTAAATATTTATATGCAGTAGTTCAAAAATATATTGTTTTGTACTCCAGCTAATAATAGTTCATGTCAACTACATTATACATTCCCTCACCCCAGGACAAGCCAGCCAGCCATAAAACCCCCAGCATGCGCTGTACACGCAGGGGAAGGTTAATTAGCCTGCGGACTGCAGGCACAGCAACATCGGGGGTTAAGCATCGGGGAACTCCGCGTGCGGTAACAGAGCCCCCTGTGCCAGCTCGGCTGCCTGGCAGGCTGAATCAGCTAGGGAATCACAGGCTGCGTCTTCCAGGGCGTCTCGAGTGCCGAAGCGTGATATCGCTGCTAAAAATGGCGATGACTCACGCCTGAGTCAACAGCGAAGGTGTTTGTGTAAGCGCAAGGCTTCATAGGGGTCCACAGTGCCAACGGAGGCATTCATTTTGCTTGTGTGCCGCGACACCCGCTGCCTACAGAAAACACCCCCGCTGACAGCTATATTACCAGAAGTTGTCCCTCTGCATCATACCTGATCCTGACAACCAGAAGCTTGTTAGTGGAATTTTATTCATTTAAAGCTGAACTGCAGACAAACAGCTAAAATTCTGTACAAGGTGGAAATAAAGTATTCAGCAAATGTCCTGCTTGACAAAAGATTGCGTCCCGTTAGCGTTGCAGTCCGGATGGCGCTAGATGGGCCAGCCAGTCAGCAGAGCCAGCAGCCTGATGTAACTGTTTTTCTGCTTGAAGTGGCTGTTTTACCTACAAGAATAACAAGTCACAGGTCATTGTGATGCTTGCCCCCCTCCTTTAGAAATGAATAGAGCTCCTAGTGTTGTTTTGCTCCAGAGGTGTTATACCAGGATTTGGATGTCGGGATAGATTTTAGCATCAGAGGAGGTCATGCTAAGTTTAATGGAGCATAGTATTCAGAAATGGGGATGGACAAGTTGTGCTGAAATTATACAGGGCCACAACCCATATTAACCAGGAGCAATTTGTATGCCTGCTCTCTGGGCTAATCTAGACAGGGCAGGACCATGCTAATCATATAGTAAACGGCAGCTGCGTACTACTGACTGATTACTGTGCTGATTAGATCCCAGCCTGGTACACACCATACAATTTCCCTTCAGATAGATGGGTTGAATAGATAATTTTCAACAGGTCCGATCTGATTTCTGATCGTTTTACTGATCAATTTTTGAATAGAAGTGATCGGAAAATCGATCAGAAAAACGATCGGAAATCAGATCGGACCTGTTGGAAATTATCTATTCGACCTATCAATCTGAGGGGAAATTGTATGGTGTGTACCAGGCATAATGCGTGAATTGAGAGTGTCAGAACTTCTGTCAATCACTCAAAGAGCGCAGGTGTACAATAAGAGTTAAGAGTTGCATCTGGCTGTGTACAGCTTATTACTGGTGCTGGAATTTCATAGGCAGTATAATGCTTGTGGAAACAAAAAACACACAGCCCCTGGGAGCCCGATCTAGTGAAGTATTGCCAGGTATATGGCAAAGGTGTATCAGAAAAATAAAATACAAGTGCGGGTTGCTCCAGGAGGCAACCACTCATATGGACATGTGGGGAAGTACCGTCCACACTCAGCCTTTTGATAGGTTGTGGTGGTCCCAGCTCCAAAAAAGTTTTTACTCCACAAGGCATCCAAAAGGATTAATAGACTAAAGGCATCCAAAAGGTATAAAATGACTATATAGCAGTGCTTCTGTATGAAATTTGCTCAAAAGATCCTAAAAGTAGGTAAATGTATTCAGCAGGGATACTGTAGGGGGGTCAGGGGAAAATGAGTTGAACTTACCCAGGGCTTCTAACAGTCCCCCGCAGACATCCTGTGTTGGCGCAGCCACTCACCGATGCTCCGGCCCCGCCTCTGTTTCACTTCTGGAATTTCAGACTTTAAAGTCTGAAAACCACTGCGCCTGCGTTGCCGTGTCCTCGATCCCGCTGATGTCATCAAGAGCGCACAGCGCAGGCCCAGTATGGTCTGCGCAGTACACTCCTGGTGACATCAGCGGGAGCGAGGACACGGGCGTGCAGGCACAGTGGTTTTCTGACTTTAAAGTCAGAAATTCCAGAAGTGAACCAGGGGCGGGGCCTGAGCATTGGTGAGTGGCTGCGCCAACACAGGATGTCTGCGGGGGACCGTTAGAAGCCCCGGGTAAGTTCAGCTCATTTTCCCCCGACCCCCCTACAGTATCCCTTTAAGACAATGTGTTTCGCAGTGTAATCTGCTTCATCAGGTTAGTAGACGTTCGTGGAATGGCAGAGAGCCCAGGTGCCCAGACTCTCTGCCATTCCACAAATAGGCACGTACACTGACCTGATAAAGCAGTTTACTCTGTGAAATGCATTGTCTTAAGTGCTGAATAAAGTACCTACCTTTTTATACTCACCTTGTGAACCTCTTTCTTCAAGATAGTACACCTTTCGAGTGTATTACATACAGAAGTACTGTTATACAGTTATTTTATACCTTTTGTAGGCAGCTTGTTCTCCACAGTGACTTCAGATGGCAAAATTAATTTGAGCTTAGTCAGTTCCTGGATATTCATACTGTAGCTGGCTGTTAATTGAAATGGGAGGATCTTTAATAACATTAAATCACAAAAGCCTTCCTCTGCTCTGATACCATATATCTTCATAGCAAGTGGTATTGTACTAAAGAGTAAGTCAAATTACATAAATCTATTAATGGACATCTGTCACAAAAAATAAAATGATTTTTTTAATAGTATGAAAATCTTACAGTGAACTGTGCTATTTCATAAAAAAGAGCAAACTGGGCATTAAGAGTAGCATTGACGTTTTAGAAATAATTCTCCAGATACTAATTACCGTATTTTTCAGACTATAAGACGCACCCAGGTTTAGAGGACAAACACCAGGAAAAAAAATATACAAAACCTGGTGCATCCATTGTGCAGGGGCATCTTATGGTCCCCCTTGTGTCCCTTTGTGTCCTCCTCAGCATGGGCACAGTACAGGGAGTCCCCAACATTGAGGCGGATTGGAGGTTCGTATTGGCAGGCGTTCACAAGTCAGGAACAGTGGCGTAGCAATAGGGGGTGTAGAGGTAGCGACCACATTGGGGCCCTTGGGCTAGAGGGGCCCCATGGGGCCCACCCTCAACCACAGAATTGGCTCTCTATTGGTCCTATGCTGGTAATAATCACTTTGATAGGTGCTTTTATTAGTAGTAATCATTAACAAACTGTTCCCCATCCCCTCCTTGCACTAACACTGGTTGTCCTTGGCAGGTTTTGGTGTGCCATATCAGTTGTTATGTATAGAGTGCTTGGGGGGCCCCATTGTAAACCTTACACCGGGGCCCATAGCTCCTTAGCTACGCCACTGGTCAGGAACCATCTGCATTTGGATTTTAAGCCACAGTTATTTTTCCCCCACTTTTTTGGGGGGAAAAAAGTGAGTCTTCTAGTTCAAAAAATACAGTAAGTTATTAGCTGCAGCACAGTAAGTGGTAGATATAGATCAAGACCCCTTAATCGCAATCGCAGGGAATCCCATTTATTACTGGGTTATTCAAGTCCAATACATGCAGGATCATGTGAGAAGAGGCTCCTGGGTATTGGCAGTGATTTCCTAGTTACTTCTTATTGAATCGTTATTTAATCTCTATCTTGAATTTTCAGAGGGAAGGGGAGCTGCCTGTGTCTAAGAGGAAGTGGCAGGCAGGAGAGAAGATCATGTTCACGCTGGTCTCTGTGCCACACGGGAATGACATCGCTTCGCTGTTTGAATTGGATGCCACGACCCTCCAACGGGCAGACTGCTTGGTGCCAAGGTAAGGCAGAGGACATATGACCTATGCCATGGGGTCAGGAACAACCGTGAACATTAGTTGATAGTCAGATTCCTGCCCAGAGCCAGAAACCATGTAATCTAATGCATATTCTGCTAGTACTGCAAGGGTTAGACTTCCAAGGCTGTCTAATCAAGACAGGTCCAAATAAAAGTAGCATAAAAAAAAAGAGTAGTTGCAATGAACCCATCAAGTTGTAATGTTCAAAGTATCATCTTATTTACTCAGTCTCAAGCAATTTTAAAGTAATACCAAGGCGAAAATAAACCGATGAGATAAACAATTGTATCTATCTTATGCTGGGAATACACGGTTCGTTTTTGCCTTCGTTTAAACCTTCGTTTCGATTGTGCCTTTTGTCCTTTTCGATCCCGAAATAATCGATCATACGGTTAATATCACCACCCACGGTTTCGTTTTTTTTTCCGATTCTGATGGTTTCGTTTTTTCAATGATCGAAGGCTGCAAAGAAACGAAACGAAAATCCCTTTTTACAGGGACGGACTAGCATAAACGAATATATAATCGATCTGAAGAGCCATCAAGCCTACCAATGGCTCGATTAGATGGATAAAGAGAGATAATATCAAACATGTTCGATCACTAATCGTTCGTTTTTGGGGTCTATTAATCGAAACTATAATGAGATTATGACTATTTTCACATACGTTTTCAACACTCGATTCGTTTACCGAACGAATCGAAGGTTTAAACGAAGGCAAAAACGAACCGTGTATTCCCAGCATAACTCTTAAAACATACTTTTTTTTTAGATATCCCACAGTTTCATTTTATGTTTAAATCTTATTTTAAAGTTTTTAATGTCTCATTGTCTGCTCAATGACACAGTCTTTGAAGTATGCCAGAGCTAAAATCTATAAACTATTGACCCTTTTTACATCTTCCCTGCGCTCAGAAGCTGTTCTCCGCCCCGGAAAGAGGTTTCTGGCTTTAATCCTTTATCAGTGAGGGTGACGTTCTAGTCCAACTAGCTCAGAACTGGAGAGAAACCGTCACTTGCATAGCTGAATGTTAACTCTTTCAGACAGAGAAAGGAAAAAAGGAACACAACCTAGTTATTTGTATGCTTGGCACTGTACATACACACCTTTATCTCATCAGTTTATTTTCATCTCAGTATTCATTTAAAAAGAAATTGTGAATTGATTGAACCACTTCCCTGCTAAAGATGTATTATTTGGTTCAGTTCAAAGCTATATGGCTGTTGATTTCCCGCCACTCCTCCCTCACCCAATCAACAAGAATTTACAGCCATGCTCCATCATGGTTTTGATTAATAAACCATCCAAAATGAATCCTAGATATTGTGGTGAGCAGATTAGTGATGAGCGCAATCAAAATGATAACATCTTCCTGAAAAATTACCCATGTGTAACCATGTTAATGTGCTAGACAACTCCTCTAGTTTTCTTTTCACCTGAACTAATTAAGCAACCCACTTTTTTCCTTTGCATTTTAGAACTATGATTTATTTGTGCTTTCTGGGTTTCTTCTGTTAAAGCGGTATTGTCACCATAAAAATCAAATTTCTATAGCAACTGGTCTGAGTGTATTAAGTGATAAAGATGATAATCCTGCATTCAAAACTTGCAAAACTTTTCCTGCTGTTATGGTTTGTACACATACTTTAGGAGCACTGGCCCTAGTGCCAAACAGTGCCAAAGAGTTGAATGCTGGGAGTTCTCTTTATCTATAATATATTCCTACTCTTCCATTTATTTCTCTATCTTGCTGCTTATCAGAAACACCCTCTGATTACTTGTGTTTACAAGCAAGGCTGAGGTGACTCAGTGATTAGATGTGTAAATAAAAAAATAGACAGTGCAGTTGTTAGTATACACCTCAGTGGGAGTGTCTGAAGACTCTGGGAGGAGGGCGCCTAATGAATACATAATGAGCAAGAGAAGGGAGGGGGGAAGAGTCAGGGAGAATATGATGTCAGCATTAGCTTGGCAAGATGGCCACTGCCACAGGAGTCATTACCGGGATAGCACAATACATCTGTTATGTAAGTAGAAGTAGTATTTATCTACTTATATATGTGTTTTTTATTTCTAGGTTAGCATGGGTGTCACTTGTTCTTTAAAGAGACTCCGTAACAAAAATTGCATCCTGTTTTTTATCATCCTACAAGTTCCAAAAGCTATTCTAATGTGTTCTGGCTTACTGCAGCACTTTCTGCTATCACAGTCTCTGTAATAAATCAACTTATTTCTCTCTTGTCAGACTTGTCAGCCTGTGTCTGGAACGCTGCCAAGTTCTTCAGTGTTGTGGTTCTGTGATGCATCTCCCCCCTTCAGACCCCTCTCTGCACACTGCCTGTGTGTTATTTAGATTATGGCAGGTTCTCTCTGCTCTATTATCTTTTACAAGCTGGATAAATCCTCCTCTGAGCTGGCTGGGCTTTCACATACTGAGGAATTACATACAGGAAGAGCTTTCTGCACTCTGCAGGAAGAAAAAGCCTGACACTTCAGTGGAAGATAGATGCAGGGGGAAAGAAACACACAAATGATCTCTTGAGATTAAAAAGGAAGGCTGTATACAGCCTGCTTGTGTATGGATGTATTTTCTATGTGTGGACATACTGTACATCAACCTACTTCCTGTTTTGGTGGCCATTTTGTTTGTTTATAAACAAACTTTTTCAAACTGTTTTTAACCACTTTTAATGCGGCGGGGAGTGGCGAAATTGTGACAGAGGGTAATAGGAGATGTGCCCTAATGCACTGGTATGTTTACTTTTGTGCGATTTTAACAATACAGATTCTCTTTAAAGCAGCAGGGTCGCCATACTATGCCAGGAAAAAAACACATATATAAGTAGATAAATACTTGATCTACTTACATAACAGATGTATTGTACTGTCCACTATTTGATTTCAGTGAATTTTATATAGTTATTAAACATAATTCTGTTCCTAGCAGTCTCCATGTCTTTTTCCCACAGTCTAGAGCTAAATCCTGATGTAATTTCTTTCCTTAGTTCTCCTCCAATCTGCTGTGTCATTCTTGCTTGCTTTTCAACCACGTGTGAGCACAGCATCAGATTTCAGCCAGTCACTCGGCCCAATCAGAGAGGAGCAGGAGTGTGGGAGGCGAGATGACAAGCTTCTCTCTCTCACTGTCTTCAGCGAGAGAATAGAGTTTGGTATACTGAGATAAGATAATTACAGCAGAGACATTTCTAAATAGATTGGAGATCTTGCACTGCTGGGTGAGATTCCTGGCAGCATTATAAACACAATGCAGCGTTTAAATGGAATTTGATTTTGTGGATTACAATCCCGCTTGAAGGAAACCTTTTTTTACTTCTCATCCTTTCTGAAACTTAAGTGATTAACAGGAAGTTTCTTTATTGTTGCCTGTTTTCTCCTGTAGAGAGTTACATTAATTTCCTTTTCTCAGCCACACCCATGACACCAACAGGAAGCAAGTGGTATTCACCACAGTGTGGACCTTAATGTCAATAAATACTGGACACAGGCCCTAATCATTCTTGCCATGCCCATAACCCACAGAGAGGACACCACTGTCTTGATAGCTTTTCCTCTTTCAGCTGCAAAAAACAAACATGCAGCCAGTAGTCCTGATTGAAGGAAAGTGTTCTTTCCTGTCAGTAGGTTAAAAATTGATCTGCAGCTTATCTGTGTGCAAGGTGATGACTTCTTCCCCTATTGCAACTTCACAGGACATACTGTACCTGTTAGTCCCTATAGCTTTGTACCCAATCACTCTCTCCTCTTTATTGATAGATGCCTGGCCCACCTCACCCCCACACTAACACTTCAGTATTCTTCAATGCGAGCTGCCATCTTGTTGGTTATATCAGCACTATGTACAAAACAGGGAGAAGTCACATAATTTTTAGCTTGTCATGCTTATGCATCGCAGTCTGTCAATTCACGTAACAGTCACACTAGTGAATTCTATGAAAGATTACAACTGGTCTCTGCTGGAAAGATTTAGTATAGTAACCAGAACTTTCTTCATTGATGTTAAGTTGGTCTTCTGTGTATTCTCCTTTCTGTCTTGTTTTATTTTTTTCTCCTGTTTTTACAAGGTTTACCTTCCAGGCACTACTTATACAAGTGATATGTGCATTATGGGTTTCAGTTGTCCAGTTGAAACATTTTTCTTTGAATGAGGTGTAACGTTTTTAGTGCACACATATGTATAGGTTTCTTTTATTACTGTATTCTTGAAAGTGTATGAGTGAGTCTTCATTAGTACCTTGGTTTACCTTTTACTTCCCCTTGTAGGAACTCTTACGTCAGACTGCGCCATCTTTGTACCAACACCTGGGTGACCAGCACCAGTATTCCCATTGACACTGATGAAGAAAGGCCAGTCATGCTGAAGGTAAGTTATTATGGTGGGTTATAATTAAAGGGTCCCTCCACCCAGATACAGTAGTTCACATACTAAAGGTGCCCATACACTCGTCAGATTGGCAGCAGATAGATAAGAAATGCATCTGATGATCTATCTGATGCGTTTTTAGAACATTTTTTACTAGGATAGAATTCCAATAGATTTCAGTTTGAAATCTATTGAAATTCGATCTGATGGCATTTTTTTGCCATCAGATTTCCATTAAGGCCAATGCAAACTGATAAGCAATCTCATCAGATCAACCTACATTTTTCACCCTGCCAGTTCGATGGAAATCCATCGAAATCGATCGAAATCGGCCATCGATCGGTCGATTGGCCAACCGATTTGCTATCGATCGATCGGGATTGATCGGTCGGCCAGAAAATCGGCTGAGTGTATGGGCCCCTTTAGTTCTGGTGAACCGAGCCACCTAGTGGCTGCTTGTACTCTTTATGGATTGCAGTGGGGAGATCTTCCTTTTGTACTTCCTTGCTGCTCTCCACTTTGCTGTCAGAGAAAGTCAAGATCGCGCCATGATGTTTGCGGATCAGGAGTGGAGCTGGAGACTCAGGGATATCACAGTAAAGGTGAAACTCTAGTCTGCAGATGTTAGGCTCCTCCCTACTGTTTTTTTTCACACGCTATGGCTTATCACCCTGATTTGATTTAGATAAAGTTGAAAGTGAAGTTCATTCTACCTTCCACTTGAAGGTAGAGACAGAGCTGGAACCGGGTAACTCAATCCCCAGACAGTAGACTTTTGAAGAAGTGAAGTTCCGCTCAATGGTCCACAAGAATATAAGCCTTTATTTAAACAGTGAAAAAACGGCACAACATGTTCGCTGACATGTTGTTAATGGCTAGGATTAAGGACCAGTGTGTGTCCGAAACATGTCAGTGAAGATGTTGTGCTGTTTTTTCACAGTTTAAATAAAGGCTTATATACTCAGCTAAGCATTCCCAGCTAACAGTAAACCACTGGAGCGGTGTTGAACGCCGAGTGACCAGATAGAACCCACGTACATAGAAGGACTTATTGAATCAGCAGACGACATCTAAGCTGAGGACTCTGGTGGTATGTCTGAGCGAGACCGCTGGGAGTGGTGAGACCCATAAAAGTAACTTTTTATGCATTGGTCTCTTTTGCAATTTTGAGAACCGGGGTCTGTTTATCTGAAAAGGACACGGGTCATAACTTATAGATCTAATAATTCAACACGATCACTGGTAATATTGCACAGTGCTCCCAGGATCACACAAGTCCCAAATGCCTTAGGAGTAATTTTTCTCCATTCTTAATATTTTAATTTTACAATATTTATCCATTTTTGTAGCTCTTTTTGCTACTGGTCTTAAGCAATTTTTCGGTGGATTTGTACATTTTAAGGGGAACCAGCATGCTCTATGTATGAATGTATGTGCGTATGAGAGAGTATATATGTTCTGAGATACAAGGGCTGCTAGATGAATTATCGTTTATAATAAAACGTTTTCTTACCACAAACATAAAATCTCTGTACTAATTTATGTCCAACGCACCTCCTACTATTATATACTTTATATTCTTGTGCACCATTGAGCGGAACTTCACTTCTTCAAAAGTCTCCTGATTTGACTTAGAAGAAAACTAGTTTATTAGGCGGTTAAAGTAGATGCTTATGTCAAACTGGAACAAACATTCCTCAGGGCTGGTGCACACCGAGCGGCTTTTTCTGCATTTCTGCAGCCGCTTGCGGCTGCGGATACGTTTGGTCAATGTATCTCAATGGGGTGGTTCACACCAGAGCGGGAGGCGTTTTGCAGAAATGAATCCTCCCGGGGTGTTCAGAGCGGCCTGTTCAGAGCGGTTGTGCCGGCGTTTTTGTTACAGAAGCTGTTCAGTAACAGCTTTACTGTAACAATATATGAAATCTACTACACCAAAACCGCTACACAAAACCGCAAAACGCTAGCTGAAACGCTGCAGAAAAAAAGGGAAAAGCGTTTCAAAATCTGCTAGCATTTGCGGATCTGCTAGCGTGTTTTGGTGTGCACCAGGCCTTAGGGAGGGTTCCACTATTTATCATAAACCTACAATGCTGTTTTATTACCGTAGTTTCACCTAGACATTTTAGACACAGTACACATTATTAGCTAGGCATAACATCTGCATAACAGGATTGTTTAGCTCAGGGGTGTCAAACTCAAATACAAAGTGGGCCGAAAGTGAGCTCTGGGACAAAGTCGAGGGCCGACCTTAATGTCTAGCAGCCATCTCTCTCTTTTATAAAGTTCTCTGGTGTCTAATAGCCTCCTCCTTCATCTATACAATCCCCTGATGTTTAGTGGCCCCCTCCTTCCCCTATACAGTTACACAGTGTCTTGTGGCCCCCTTCCCTCTACTTTACAGTTTCCTGGTGTCTAGTGCCCCCCTTCCCTCTCCTATACAGTTGTATCTAGTGCTGTCCCCCTCCCCATATGGCTTACCTGGTGATCCAGGGCTTCACCTCCAATATAGCTTCTCTGGTGGTCTAGAGTGGGCCAAACATAATGCAAAGTGGGGAAACCACCTGAGGGCCAAATCTGATGGCTCTGATGGCCAGATTTGGCCCATGGGCCGGAGTTTGACATGCATGGTTTAGCTACACTGCTGCCTGAAGTTAGTCAATCTCGTTCAGTGTAATTGAATGGAACTCAAAAGTAGCACATGAAAAAACATATACATCTTACCTGTGCAATTTGTGATTTCTAGTGGAAACCCATCCTAACAGTCACAAAGTCAGGAGATTTAGCTTTAGTTAGATATAGGTTTGATGCATCAGAAAATCAAGACTTTTTTTCTTTACAAAAACGTGCCAGCCAAACAGTGGTTAGCGCTCAAAATCATGAAATATTTTTTAATTGTTCCCCGTAAGAAATAGTTCATTTTTCAAAAACTGTATGTATCCTCTTTCGTTTTTGAAATGTTGGTATTTTTCGTTTATTTCATATACTGTTCAATGGCTTTACCTGTATAAATGCCTCATAGATTGGAACTTGCCAGACAAAGGAAGACAAAGAAGCGTTTGCCATCATTTCAGTTCCGCTGTCTGAAGTGCGAGATCTGGATTTTGCCAACGATGCCAATAAAGTTTTAGCCTCCACGGTCAAGAAGCTGGAGTATGGGACCATCACTCAGAACGAGCGAAGGTGCGCCCATTTTGTTATTTTCCTGGTGAGGTTGGGAGAATTCAGTTCTATTTCTTAATGGTGTCATGTTGTACTCGGGCAATATTCCATAGAGATGCAGGTATTTGTGGTGCAAGCATCTATGTTTTGGTGTGGTCTTAGTGTTGGAGAAGACTCATCTAGTAGGTGCTAATGAGAAGGCATTAGGTAGGTGCTGATAGGAGGGGACTTGTTTGGGGATAAGGTAGAAGAAGGTTAGGGTGCCCATACATTACTTGATTTTTTGCATTGCTATCCAGTTGATTCAATCATAACGATGGTGCAACGTGGCCACCTGATTGATTGCTTCGATTGATTTTCAAAAGTGTTGATCGGGTATGCTGGAAAATCTCGGTCTCAAGGGCTAAATAGGATTCTCAGCAGTAACAGAGTTTGGTTCCCGATGACTGACAGACCCCCGGCCGGTGTCTCCCCCCAAGTTTGTTCCCCCCATGGGCCCATGGGGTGTGTTGCATGCTCACCTGTCATACTGGCAAGACTCCCAAGGCCCATATGCAGTTCACTTTTTCTCCTATGTGATATTTTTATACCTTGTCATAAAATGCCTTTTAAGCCATCAACAAGCGAAAAAATACTCAAAATAATTTTGATAGTACTTTTACACAAACTTTCAAGTACTTTCTCTATTGTACAATGCTGAAATTTAATTTAACCACTTCTAAACCACAGGAAGTAGAATCTATGCCCCTTCTAAGGCGCTATAACTCTGATGTGGCGCAGATTCTATGCCATGGATTACCACGGTCCCGAGCCGATCGCTGTTCCTTGAAAAAGTAAACTCGGCTGTTATGTGACAGCCGAGCTTCTTCCTATTGGTCAAAAGCTGTTTTCATTGGCTCCTGACCTCCTGATCACTGTGAGCCAATCACAGTGATCAGAAAGGGAAAAAAAGCCTTTGGTTCTTAAAAGGACCAGAGGTGTCTGTCCCAAATGAGTTAAAGAGATGGTGAAAATTATATCCCATGAGAACTCAGGAGAAAAAGTGAATTGCCTATGGAGCTCTTTCTATGTCTGGCTTCTTTTTAAATTGTTACCACGGGCGACTGTAAACGTGACAACGGCGCATATACTCATGACGCTACATGTGCCGTTGTCACGGGGTACAGGCACTCAGGGTAACAATTTAAAAAATCATCAGACACCGAAGGATGCGAGGATGCGTGACAGGTGAGCCTTTAACACTTACCACAGGAAGGGGGGGGGCAACACATACACTTGGGAGCAGGCCTGCAGGTGTCAGTGTGCTATGGCTATTTCCAATAGATTTCATGCTGAAATCTATTTCAAATCTGTATGCAGTGTGTAAGCAGGCAATAGCTCCCACTCTGATCAGATTTGATTAGAGAGGGGTCTACCTGATGGTCGATCTAGCAGCAGATCGGCTGGTGTATTGCCACCTTTAGACTTGTGCAGTTATTAGAAGGTTAGGGTTAGGATTAGTAGTTTTGGTGCGGGAAGTTAGGGAAGCAGATGAGTAATGCATTTCCTATTAGGGTTAGGTATTGTCTTCAGGGGTGGGTGATGTATGAGGAATACAGTACTATGTAGCCAAAAGCTAGCTACCTTTTACCAAAACAATATGTATGTTTTATAGCCTTTACAGTATATGCCTTTTTTATTATTATTTTTCTTACCTGTGGAGTGTAATGTGCTGCCTTCCTAGTAATGTGTACTCTCCTGTTTAGGTTTGTAACCAAACTTTTGGAAGACCTGATCTTTTTTGTTGCTGGCGTGCCAAACAATGGGCAGGAGGTGCTGGATGTGGTTGTCACCAGACCCAACCGGGAGAGACAAAAGTTAATGAGGGAGCAAAATATTTTAGCACAGGTGAGTATGTCACTTTTATGAAATAGCCAGAGTCATAAGATAACTGCTGTATTAGATTGTAAAGGTTATATAATAAATACTGTGCCCAAGATGGTCATTCCTTATAGTAGTAGATTCATACGCTTGGATCCACAACAGGGTTTACTGTAAACTTTCTGTTCATTATCCAGTTATTGGTAGCTGTAAAAGGTACCCGAAGTCACCTATGAAATGAGATATATGTGCATGTAAACTCCCAGCCCTACTTAGATCTAGACTCTGGTCCTTTTTTCTTTTTTTTTTGTCGCTGTTAGGGTGCCCACTAACGATACCATTTTCAGTGAAGAAACACTGAAGCGATCTCATGAATGTGATCTTATTGACAGAAAATAAAACCTGTTGATGTCCCAAATCGACTGTGAGGGCAGGAATGGAGGAGGATTCATGGCTCAAATTGTTATATTGCAACAAGCAGTTGTCATTCACCTGTGACAGTGAAAACTTTAAGCCTACATTTTTAGAAACAAAATAAGGGCTATAGAATTCCAGGAAAGGTCATACTTAGAATTAGCACTATTGATACAATTGTTCATCTCATGAGGTTTTTTCACTTCAGGTTTGCATTTTTTATATTACGGTACGCCAGTAAGATGTGGTGGCACTTGGCCATGGCAAAAGTCACTTTGGAGTTGATTCACAAAAGGCCGATGACAATCTATACTACTTCCGTACATCGTATACACTGTGTATGCAGGTTGCTTTGGTAACACTCGTCGCTCTATCGGTGCAATGGGAGTTATTATGTTCAGTACAGGCCTGTAACATTGCCCTGCAGTGGGGCAATGATACTGGTCTTTTTAATCAACCTCATTTGTGAGTTTTCATATAACAGTTTGGCAAAGATGGTTCTCTACTTGGAATGCAAGTGAATAAGGCTTCTTCTTGCTGCTCTAGCATGTATGCTGTACTTCTGTTTATCACTTTTCAATGTCTAATTGCCAGTTAACAAAACCTGATCACACTTTAATACATGGAGTATTATCAAAGTGGGGATCTGGACTTGAAAAGTGGAGATATGTTACAGTTTTCCACTATTAATAAATAAGCCATTGAGTAAATAACCCTCATAGTTGTGTTTTATTTGCCAGAGTCTTGTATTGTTTTTGTCTTGTATCGCCCTAGATTTTTGGCATTTTGAAAGCACCATTTAAAGACAAGGCAGGGGAAGGTTCTATGCTGCGGCTGGAGGATCTGGGCGATCAGCGGTACGCACCCTACAAGTACATTCTGCGCCTGTGTTACAGGGTGCTCCGACACTCGCAGCAAGATTACCGCAAGAACCAGGTAAGCCTGTGTGTACTTCTGGAGTGTGGGACAGAGAAAAAATAATCCTAAAGTTCATATTTATAGACTTATCCATTTACCCCCATTCTGAATTCCATTGTGTTCAGCAACTAGTTTATATCTACCAAACTGGGAAACAGGATTAGGTAGCACAGTGGCGTCGTGGTTAGCGCTCTCACCTTGCAGCGAGTTTGAATCCCAGCCAGGTCAACATCTGCATGGAGTTTGTATGTTCTCCCCAGTTTCCTCCAGGCACTTCGGTTTCCTCCCACATCCCAAAAACATACAGATAAGTTAATGGGCTTCCCCCTAAATTGGCCCTAGACTATGATACATGCACTACACGATACATACATAGACGTATGACTATGGTAGGGACTAGATTGTGAGCCCTCTGTGAGGGACAGTTGGTGATAAGACAATATACTCTGTACAGCGCTGTGTAATATGTTGCCATTATATAAATACATAAATAAATACATTAGGTAATTGGTTTCGGGGTTTTTTCCATAGGCTCGGAACTTTCTGAGGCAATGTGCTGAATTAACATATAATTTATAATTTACATTACATTAACATAAAATTTGAGGCATTTGCAACTGTAAAGGTGGCCATACATCTATATATTTGGTGGCCGATCGACCAACCGATTTGATGATTATCAAATCGGATGAAATTCGGTGCAGCCAAAAGCATGCGAGATCGAAGATTCTACCAATTTCAGCCTGAAATTGGTCAAATGTACATGCTACAAGATGACGACCCGACGCGCTCGATCAGGTGCTCAGCGGTAACGATGTGCGATAATCAAACGCAATGGAAGCCCCTGACTGCTGTCGCTCTTAGTTTAGATGTAACCCCCCCCCCTTACTGGTGCCCCTGCATTAATACTTTACCTCTTCGCCGCCCCCCGCTTTGTCCAGAATTCCCTTCCGGGTTTGCACCCCATGTCTTAGTGTAATGGGGGAGGGACATGTACACCAGGGGGACAGTGGCCAGGGGTGATGAGGCGTAGTCACAAAAGATTTCATGCTGAAATTGGTCAGGAATCGGCTTGCGGTTTATGGCGGCCAACACATCTCTCTCCAATCAGATTCAATAAGAGAAAGAACTGTCTATTGCTCCTCAAAATCGGTAGATGTATGGGCACCTTAACCTTATTTCTGCCTGTACACCATAACAGAAGTTGTTTTTTTTTTTTTTTTATTGAAAACTAAATTGACCCAAACCTTGTAAGGTTTTTCGCTTTCTCTTGAATCAACCGGGATATGTGCAGGTTCATTTCTGTGCTTTTTGTTTGTTTTTGAGTTTATTTGGTTTTGCTTTATTTTGTTTTGTTTTTTCTTTCTAGTTGAACTTGGTGGATAGATGTCTTTTTTCAACCAATGTGACTATAAAAAGTTGAAAAGGCTAATTCACTAACCTTTTAGCAACTTTACTATGTTCAGACTTGACCTAGGCAAATGTTTCAAGCTTGTTGCCTAACCACAGATCATTTTTTAAAATTTCAGCCAAGGTTTGCAGGATCTCTCCAACTTTAGTTGACCTTCTTCTGTTTTTGTCCAAATATCGCTTCCTGGTTACTGGAGTACACGCTCATAGTACACACAGATTGTATTTGCACTCTGTAGCCTCTGGACCCTGCCATGTGGGTGGCTTTTTTGCTAGATGTTGCAACTTGTAGCTGGAAATACAACCATCTTGCTAGTGATGTAAACATGCTAGCACTATGCACAGAAAAGGGAAAATACATATAATTTTGTGTGCAGGGGGGCAGCAGGTGTCTAATAGACGCCTGTGTTAATTATCAGTAATCAGGCGCTCAAGGGGTGAGTTGTGCTCCTGATTTGGATAGTAACTAAATGGCTACTACAACTAGTGCTGGGGTTTGGAGGGGAAATTAGTTGTAGGCATTTAAAGGAGGAATTAGTGTTAGGCATTAGGTGTGTGGACTGTTAGTTTTAGGTACTAAGAAGGGAGGGTTCAAGTGAGAGTGGTATTGGTAAAAAACTCTGTACATGGCAGTTTTGATGAGAAAAGCACTAGTATAGCCACTCTTTCTAGGAATTGCTGCATTCTGGTGCCAGAATCAGAACTTGGTTCTGTTCCGATTCCCGCAAGCTCATCCCTTACTGCATGCAATCACATTATCATTTCAGGGAATACCTTTTTTCTTTTGCTGTGTTTCAGTACTTCTGCTCCACCCCCTGTACCAGAACTGGGCAAAAGCTGTGGGTGGGGGGTATTTTCAATCCAAGTGGACAAGCAAGTCTGCAGCAGAACAGGAAGGGGGGAGTGTGGAAGAAAACAAACAGTATCTGGCAAGGCAAGAATACATTGATAAAGTAAATGTGCCGAGACACGGATGGTTGTGGATAAGCTTGGCTCAGCCTGAGTCCTAGCACTGGTTTGTGACCTTTTGGTTGGGGATGCCTCTTCCAGAACACCCAAACAGTGTCCAGTGGAAGCTACCTTATTTTATATTTAGATATGCCTTTATCTGGGAGACTGAGAACCTTGACAGAAATGAAGAGAAAATATTATTTCTGTTGCTTTCTCTCTTGACAAGATTTTTCCACTTCCTGTCTTCGAACAGGAAGTGTAGAAAAATCTTATGAAAGGTGACACTGACAGCAGTAAAAATCTGAAAGGAGGTTCTAATCCCAATCCCACGTTATCAAAACGAAATAAAAGTTCTGACCTTAGTTGGGCTGATCTTATTCATGTGTATATTGGAAAACTCAGAACTTACAGATTTACTACAATTACCCTCAAACATTTGTGCTGTGTAAGAGATGCTGTTTATATCTGGGTCATGTGAGTCTCTAAACTTTGTGTCCCAGCCCCATACAAACAGCTTGTATCACATCAGAGCTGATGTGCCCCCAGGGCCTGAAGCATGGTTTCTAAGCTGTGATAAGGTCATAAGAGTGGGAAGCGGCTTGTTGAGCAGCAGGCAGAGAACTGTATGAGTTTTGGGGCTGCTGCTTTCAGATTTCCTTCTCTTGAATAAGACGTCTGACCTTCCTCTCTGTACAGGAATACATCGCCAAGCATTTCTGCATCATGCAGTCGCAGATCGGCTACGACATCCTGGCAGAGGACACCATCACCGCGCTGCTGCACAACAACCGCAAACTGCTGGAGAAGCACATCACCGCCAAGGAGATCGAAACCTTCGTAAATTTACTAAGACGTAACCGAGAGCCGAGGTCAGTGAGAGAGTGTGTGTCACCGCAGTGCTGTAGTATGGAAGATTTGCCACTCTCTTTGCTGATAGCTGTCACTGATTTCTGGAGTCAGTTTGGGTTAGAGGAGTGTCAGTGTGAGAATTCTGTTCGTGTAAGGGATAGGTTTAACGTTTAAGTTATTCTAAAGGTGGCCATACACAATTCAATGTTTTAGTTTTTTCCTTGGTCAAAATAAAAAGGTTTCATTTCCAATTTCTTATTCAATTGATCACTTTTATTGGCAAAAAAATGTAAAATCAATTGATTTGTTTGTTTTGTGTATGGCTACCTTAACGTAACCACTTCACCTCCAAGGGTTTTCCCATTAAAAAAACAGAGCAATTTTCACTTGTCAGCGCTCCTTCCATTCATTCACCTATAACTTTATTACTACTTATCACAACTAAACAATCCATATCTTTGGGGGGGACATCAATTAGGCTTTCTTTGAGGTGTACTTTTTGCTAAGAATTATTTTATTCTAACTGTGTTTTAACAGGAAAAATAAGAAAAAAAGGAAAAAATCATTATTTCTCAGTGTTCGGCCATAATAGTTTTCAAATAATACATGCTACCGTAATTAAAACCTATATATTTTGTTTGCCCACTTGTCCCGGTTATTGCAACGTTTAACATTTTTCCCTAGTACAATGTATGGTGCCAATATATTATTTGGAAATAAAGGTGCATTTTTTTCAGTTTTGCATCCATCACTAATTACAAGCCCATAATCTAAAAAGTAACATACATATTAACCTTCCTGGCGGTAAGCCCGAGCTGAGCTCGGGCTATGCCGCCGGAAGGCACCGCTCAGGCCCCGCTGGGCCGATTTGCATAATTTTTTTTTTGCTGCACGCAGCTAGCACTTTGCTAGCTGCGTGCAGCGCCCGATCGCCGCCGCTACCCGCCGATCCGCCGCTATCCGTCGCGCCGCAGCCCCCCCCAGACCCCGTGCGCTGCCTGGCCAATCAGAACGGGATCTCCTGATCGCCGATCGCCGGATGCGATCGGAGGGGCTGTGGGGATGCCGCTGAGCAGCGGCTATCATGTAGCGAGACTTTGTCTCGCTACATGAAAAAATAAAAAAAAAAGATTTGCTGCCCCCTGGCGATTTTTTTAGCAAACCGCCAGGAGGGTTAAAAAAGTTCAGTCCCTAAGGTAACTATTTATTTATGTATTTTGTTTTTAATTGTATATATTTGTTTTACAAACATTTTTGGGGGTAACTATTGGGGAGTGTGAGGTAAGGGGTTTATTTTAATTGTAAAAAATGTCTTTCAATGAAAAAAAATGTTTGTAGATGTAATTTTACTATTTGTCCACAAGATGTGGCATATCTTTACTATGCATAGTATTACCACGCAAACCGGAAGTTATGCGTGGACGTAGGTACTTGTCCCAGGGGAGGTGAAGTGGTTAAAGCGGACCCAAACTCTTGCACAGCATACAATGAAAACACATATAGTTGCTATGAAATTAATTCTGTGTGTGTTTAGGTAGATCAGCCTGTGTAATAAGACTTTATCCGCAAGTGTGATGTGTAAATCAGGGCTGTGAGCTGTGCCATGTATTTCTTCTGAAAGAAGAGCATATTTCAGATCGCTATACAGTATATTGACATCGACTTTGATGCAGATTGCCACATTCAGCGAAACAGTGATCAGAACTGTTCTCCACTTTATAAGGGCCTATTTAACCCCTGCTATAATAGTGGTAATCTCCATAGGGAGCATTGGATAACAGCCATGATTGTGTCAGATTTTGTTTGCTGCAAGATATCTCTTTAGCAAGTAGTGGTACACAACCACAATTAGTGGCCTGTACATGGCGACTTCTAGAATAATGGCCACAGCTAGAGCGAACTGTTGCGAGTGGTTAATAAAGATGAAGTATCAGATGCTAGGTTCATGCAAATATTGTACTGAATTACCGGCAGTTTGAAATTGGGCCTGTCATATGCAGCTGCTGCCACAGACACATGCTGTACAATTTGCAATACAGTTCCCATCAGCTTGGAAAATCAGCATCCCATTGATCATCATTGGCCCAAATGATCCTTGTGCTCCTAATGTAAGTCAATGAGGCCTTTTTCACAAGTGAGGCTGAACTACGCTTTTGTCGGTCTGTTCGGAGTCACATGTGCCACCTGCAAGCGCCATTTGGGTGCTATTAAAATGCAGCCGAATGGCAGTGGTGAAAACACCACTCATGTCAGTGCGTGGCACGTGGTGGGATCATGTGGTGGTGTCACCAGGCATGCTACATATCACATCTGGGGGTGGTCACCTGTCCACCGCTGGTACAGAGTGATAATAAGTGCCCAGATTGTGCAGTCCAGTCCTAAAGTTTTGGTGGGATTATTATGTCAGATCTCATGTAATGCTTGCATGGCTTGATGTTAGTTGGGACTTGTATACCGCCTTATTTTAATTAAAAATGTTTATATTTGCATAGCAGTGTTGTTGTCCTCTTTTAGTATCTCTTTCATGGTGGTATATAAGTTGCCTTGATTATAAAGATCCATAATTTGCATGTAGGAGAATGACTCTCACTATTGTGTGTGTTTTCTGCAGGTTCTTGGACTACTTGTCAGATCTCTGCGTATCCAACACGACCGCCATACCTGTGACTCAGGAGCTGATCTGTAAATTCATGCTGAGCCCAGGAAATGCCGATATCCTCATTCAGACCAAGTAAGTTCTTGATACTTTCATTATTTACTATAAAAGTGAAATGAAGAGATCTCTGTGTTGTCTTGAAATATCCAATCGTGTGCAGAGCATCTTCGTTAGCTGCTCTGCATCTGGTTGGATGTTTGAGATAAAAATAGTGGAACTTCATTGCTGTTTACCGCATGCCTTGTCTCTGCCTTGTCCTCCTTTAGTCTAAATAATGGCAGCATCCCAACCCAATTTCTTGCGCTAGTCTGCATCAGGTCTTATGACCAACTTTTTCAAGCAAAATATTTAGCTGCAGAATGCTTGTTTTGCTGGGAGATGGTGTATTAGATCTGTGCCTGCAGGAGAGCTTTGTTTCTGGGATTCTAATTCTCTTCTGTTTCAGCAAGCTGGCTATGTGCTAATTGTAGCTAACAAAGAAATGTAAACAAAAGATAATGTTATCACCTTTTCTGATGCGGCCAGAAGCTTTCCACTGAAATGCTGCGCTTAACTGTTTGAATGCTGTTCTGTTACAATTTTTTTGCGGTAGTAGATTTTATGCTGTAAATAATCTTTTAGTTTCTATTTATTTTTATTTAGAGAAAAGAGATACCACTCCAACAGAGAGGGGGCATAAGATAGCCAGAAAGCAAAACATGTCCCCACGCAGGGGGCTAAAGATAATGTAAGAAACAAAATAAAGTTTACAGCATACATTGTAAGCAGGGCTGTGGAGTCGGTACAAAAATCTTCCGACACCAACTCCGACTCCTCAGTTTCTGAAACCACGACTCCGACTCCGGGTACCCAAAATTGCTCAGACTCCTCGACTCCGACTCCTTAGTCTAATACTTAACAGGGCTGTGGATTTTGTACAAAAATCATGCGACCCCGACTCCGACTCCGGGTGCCCAAAATTGCCCCGACTCCTCGACTCCAACTCCGACTCCACAGCCCTGATTGTAAGCATGGGAAAATGTTAGCCTACAGCCTAAAAAGGGAATATCAAGTCCCTCAAAATCTAGAAAAAAAAGTACAGTTAGGTTAAAGGTAAGAAATGACATAACAAAAGAACAAACCCACATTATCTGCATGATCAACCCATGTATCCTATGTCTTAGCAAACTGAGCCATACGGCCATCTACCATAGCTAGCATGCGTTCATAGATCATTAAACGATGAACTTGGGAGATAACTGGAGATAAATCCAGCAGGGGAGACTTCCACTTGGAGGCGTAAATAATCTTTTAGAACACAAAGAGGAAATGCTTAGTTCCATACCACTTTAAGCCAATCAAAGCCATTGGTTAGTTGGCAGACGGTCCATTAACCAACTAGAGCCTTTGATAGACTCAATCTAACACCCTCCCCCAGTCAGCTAAGATTTGCATGCTATGAAAATGTTTTGGTTATTACTAATAGGCACCTATAGTCATTTGCTAAAGGGGCGAATCCCTGAATTTCGGCCTCTCACGCGGCAAGGCCTCCCGAGGCCTTTGCCAAACAATGCCTTGTTGGAAATAATAATAATTCCAATATTTGTATAGTGCTTTTCTCCTGTCGAACTCAAAGCGCTTGTGAGGCAGCCACTAGAGTGCACTCAGTAGTAGGCAGTAGCAGTGTTAGGGAGTCTTGCCCTAGAGCTCCTACTGAATAGGTGCTGGCTTACTGAAGGAGAGCCGAGATTTGAGCACAGGTCTACTATGTCAGAGGCAGATCCCTTAGGGCCCGTTTCCACTTGTGCGGTTGGAATCGCCGCGGAAAAAATGTGCATGCGGATGCGAATTTTGCATGCAGTTGTATGCAAATTTTCATGCGAATTCGCATCCGATTTTGCATGGATGGCTATGTATGCGAATTTAACCATGGCAGTGCCTGTGTGTTTTTCCATTGTTTGAATGCGAAATTGTATGCGAATTTGCATGAAAATTTGCATACCTAAACCGCATGCGAATTTCCTATTAAATACATTGTATGCGAATCACATAGCGGTATGTGGTATGCGAATTCTGATGGCTCTGCCGTGCAGATTGTTTCTGCACAGAAAAACGCTCAGGAATCCTGACAAGTGGAAACAGTCCCGTCCACTTGTATTGTCTATGCGAATCTGCATGCAGGAAACGCATGCAGATTCGCTCTAGTGGAAACGGGCCCTTAAAGGAAACCAGAGCTGTCAGTAAGCAAAGAATCAATACTTACCCGGGGCTTCCTCTAGCCCCATAAACACATGCGAGTCCCTCGCCGTCCTCCCGTGGGTATCGATTCTTTGTTTATTGACAGCTTTGGTACACGTTAACAATTACACTATCTAGCCACAATGGTCATTCAGAGTATCTCTCTTCCAGGCTGGTCTCCATACAGATGGACAACCCCTTGGAATGTACTGTGCTGTCACCCATAGTGTGTATCTCTCTTCCAGGCTGGTCTCCATGCAGATGGACAACCCCTTGGAATGTACTGTGCTGACGGATGACATTGACGAGGAGGAAGTCTGGTTGTACTGGATTGACAGTAACAAAGAGCCGCATGGGAAAGCCATCCGCCACCTGGCTCAGGAAGCCAAAGAGGGAACTAAAGCTGATCTGGAAGTCCTGAATTACTACAGGTTATTGTCATGGCTGCAGGCTGGGAGCCTTCTGTCGATGCAGCCGATTGGTTGTATTGCTGCTTTGATGCTCTGTACAGAAGCACACTTGGGGGAGATAGTGGTACATGGTGACTTTACCCAGTTCCTAAAATCTGTTGAAAACGGTACAGAGTATTATTAAGTCCTCTCCGAAAGTTGATATTATATTGACCCTTTCTTTGGTTGCTAAGAAACACAGAATACTATTTTATATGGGCAGCACTATGATGGTGCATCCCCATAGACAGTGGAGGAAACCAGATGTACTGCTCTCTATACACTTTCCTCCCCCATAATACTGGGTAGTGGCAGATGCTAAAGTGAAACTCTGCTTTTTATTGAATTACCAGCAATCCATTTTGTTCAGCTTTGCATATTGCTTCGACTGAAGGTGGGCAAGCATTATTTTAATTTGCTTAGGGGCCTGTGTACAGAAATACACAGTTACGGCATTGTGCTTATGCCACAGTTATGCTGCATTCCTCTGAAGTTGGAGAAGTTTTTCAAACACGTCATGACTACATAATCACTTACGTTGTGTCTGTCTGTATAAAATACTCCCATACTGTGGCATTTCCAGCAGAAACTGTAAAGGTGGCCATTAATGGTACAATTTCCCGAATCATCGATCATAGATCATTCGGATCAGATTACAGTTATCGTTGCCGAATGTAGACGAACGATCGTTCTGTGGATTGTTTCTTCGATGCTAATTTCAGATCAATTCTTTTAGACTGATCTGATTGCTTATCATTTTCTCCTCCATTGGTGGGCCCAAACAAATGTTTCCAATCAAATACAACTCAACACAACTTGGATTATTAATGGGCACTTTAAGATTGGAATATCAACTGGTGTTAAAAAGGAGTAGCAAGGTTGATAAGTAGAATTCTTATTTATACAGAACCTGAGCTGAAGTTCAGGTTCAGAAACAAATACTTGCCTAAGGAGAGGTAAGCCTCTGCATCCTAATGAGACTTCCCTTGCTGTCCTCTTGCTGTCCTCTGGTCCCCTGTAGCCGCTTTTGGGCCCTTCAGCTGATCTGGGCTGTGCTAGTCTTCTGGCAGGAGTATGGCCCTGCTTGCGCAGTAACACCGAGCCACTTGAGCATGAGTGGCTCTGGCTTACTGCACAATCATCGCCTTACTCAGGTTCAGTATGACCACACTTGTGCTTGAAGAGGAGCTCGGCTCTGATCGATTATCAACAAGCCTTTGTCGGTAATCTTTGGAGGGTCCACACTCGGCGATGGGGACCCAGAGGACAGGGAGGGACGTCTCATTAGGATCCAGAGGCTTCTCTCTTCTTAGGTAAGTATGTGTTCTGAATATTTTTTAACAATATTCATATATAGATTATTTAGTCAGTGTTTGCCCATTGAAAATTTTTTCTTCTCCCTGATTTACATTCTGAAATTTATCACTGGGGGTGACCTCTTTAGTCCTGTCAGGTGATCTGTACGGAATGTTCATTTACTGAGGGTTCTATGAACAGAGAGAGATATTGTTTGCTTGGCAGTTGGAAAAAGCTGTTATTTCCCACAATGCAACATGGTTCTCAGACAGCAAACTGTCAGAACCATGGTCATGACATCACACTGTGGGAAGGCTTTCATCACAATATCAGCCACACAGAAGTCCCTGATGATCTGTTTGAGAAAAGGTAAAGATTTCTCATGGGAAAGGAGGTATCAGCTACTGATTGGTATGAAGTTCAATCCTTGGTTAAAGTTGCTCTTTAAGGTGGAGAAGACAAGAGATGAGTAGTTATTAGATTTCCCTGTTCTATGTCGATTATGTCGGCAACCATTGTTATAAGCTCCAATTTGACACTTTAATAAAATGTAATTTCTGCTGTGTTTTACCGATAAAGGTACCAATTAAACCTGTTTGCCCGGATGTGTCTGGACCGCCAGTATCTCGCCATCAATCAGATTTCCACGCAGCTCAACGTGGACCTGATCCTGCGCTGTATGTCTGACGAGAGCCTCCCCTATGACCTCAGAGCCTCCTTCTGCCGCCTCATGCTGCACATCCACGTGGACCGTGACCCCCAGGAATCAGTGGTACCCGTAAAATACGCCAGGCTGTGGACGGAGATCCCCACACGAATCAGCATCCATGAGTGAGTGTTGCAACCAGTCTTATTACAATATAATGTCTTAGCTCCCTCTACAATCCTGGTTCCACACATACCTTTTGTTTGCATTGATCAAGCTTCTTTTACTGGATATTCTTTTTTATTCATAGTTAAAAGGAAGATCCGAGCTTAAAAAAGAGTTCTACTTACCTGGGGTTTCCTCCAGCCCATAGCAGCTGGTATGTCCCTTACCGCAGCTTCGAACACCCAGCCAGTGGCCTGGGGTCCCTTCCTTTGGTACTGACCTTGCCAGGTCGGCATCTTCTGCGCCTGCACAGAATGCTCCAAGCCACGTGAGCGCTAGTGGCGTGGCCGCGCACTCGCGCAGACACAGAAGATGCCAACCTAGCAAGGTCGGCATCTTCAACAGAGGGGACCCCAGGCCACTGCCTGGGAGCGGAGCTGTGGCAAGGGACGTATCAGCTGCTATGGGCTGGAGGAAACCCTGGGTAAGTAGAACTTGTTTTTTTTTTTAACTTTGATGTTCCCTTTAAGAGTACTTCCAGTCAGATGCTGTCATTTAAGGCTCTGTCTTAATGCCCTAATGTCTAAAGGACCACTCCAGTGAAAAAAGTAAGCAGTTAAAGTCTGACAAGGCAGACAGGTTTTGGACTTGTCCATTTCCTTACAGGGGATTCTCAGGGTTTCCTTTGGTTCCAAAAGCATTTCCTGAACAGCAGCTGCAAAGTCCAACTGCTAAAATAGTGTGCAAGTGAGTAGGGAGGCTGGCTGGTATCTTGCTAGTTTGGAAGTTAAAGTGAGCCGAAGCTCAGGTACACACAATCAGATACTTAACTAAAGAGAGGGAATCCTGAGGATCCTATTGAGACTTCCCTCTCTAGTCTGCTGTCCCCCATCGCTGAGCAATCCCCCCCCTCCCCCTAAAGATCAACGACAAGGCATTGTTGTTGTGCAGCTCCTCCTCCTTGTACATGGATGGCCAACAGCCGACTGAGCTCGGCCAGGCGTGTGCAGGTAAGCCAGAGCCATGGGCTTCATGCTACTGCGCATGAACGGGCTTGCGGGCTGCAGCGCAGCCATTAAAGCGCTAGGAAAGCTGCACGGTCCCGATTTGGAGGGGGCCGCACTCAGCAAAGGGGAGCTGCCGACAAGAGAGGGAAGCCTCAATAGGATCCTGAGGCTTCCCTCTCTGCAGGGTAAGAACTTGTTTTGAACCCGGAGCTTCAGCTCGGGTTCACTTTAAATTGCCATTCAGGAAATGCTTTTTAAAACAAAGAAATCCCTGAGAAGTCCCCATATCGAGATGGACTAGTCATAAACCTGTTAGTTCTGTCAGGTTTGCTTATTTTGTTCACTGGAGTGGTAGGTACCTACATGCCTGTAATTCAATAGACAGGTGGATAAACTTGTCAGCCAACATTTATGCCACTGCTGCCGCGCTGAGGGCAGGCTGCGGCAACACAGGTGGAAGAGGCCATGACATCGGCAAACTTTTGAATAAAATGGCCTTGGTGGCAACTTAAGAAATTGTATCATACCAGAGTGGCTGCAAGACAGTACTGTGTGCTAATAGGGTGTGTAGAGTGCAGTTCTTTCATTGTTATGTCAGTTTCCTTTCTTCTTTCTGGTGTTTATACTATGTATAAGAAGCTGAATGTGTTCTAAACCTGATGTTGCAGAAGTAAATCTGCCTACAGGTTTCCTTACCATTACAGACCATCTCAGTCAACAGAGCCTATTCAGCCTAAATTAAACATTCAGTGGATTGACTTTTTCTAAAGTTACAATTACCTCATGAGTGCTTTACTTCCGAATCTTTCCTGGAGTCCCGTGTGTGCCGGCATGTAGCACCGCCCCCTTTCAGCCATTGGCGTAGCTAGAGATTATGGGGCCCCAAAGCAAAACTTTCATGGGCCCTCTGATGTAGGCACTCTCTAGCTATGCCACCTGCCCCTACCTTGTGTATATGAGTTAACTGGCAATTTACATTCTTATGGAATCTACACTGAATATAGTTCATGGGCACTGAGAGGGTGGAAGAAACACAAGAAAGTTAATAGTGAATACATCAAGTACCACCTGGGCCCTCTGTGCTCCACGGCCCCACAGCAGCTGGTATGGCTGCTATGGCTATTGCTACGCTCTTGCTTGCAGCAAAGAGCCTTGGCGCTTTCTCTATCTCGAGTAGAGAAAGCGTCATGGCACTCCTCTGGTGTGCTTTAATGGAAAGCTGTCCTGAGAAGGGATATGGAGGCTGCCATGTTTATGTTTAAACAATACCAGTTGCCTGGCATCTAATCTGCATGCTTGTTCAGGGTCTAAGGCTAAGGACTTTTTTCCAGTGGGATCCACAGCTGTTTCCGATTTCCTGTTCTGCTATGTAGCTGCGGTCCAAATCACTGTGCAATAGGCTATAGGGATTCAGCTGTGTGCTGCAGAAATCTGCAGCATGCCATCTACATTCACACCGAAGTGTAATCTGGACTGCAAGCCATGCTACAGATAGGCAGCGTTTTCCCATGCAGCTCACATGCAGGGAAACGCTGTGAATCTGTATACAGTGAAAACTAGCCCTTAAACTATAAAAGGCATAGGATTAATAGGACAGCCAGGCAATCTGCATTGTTTGAAGGACAACTGAAGCGAGAGATATAGGCTGCCATATTTATTTCCTTTTAAGTAATACCAGTTGCCTTGCTGTCCTTCTGTTTCTCTGCCTCTAATACTTTTAGTCACAGACCCTGAACAAGCATGCAGCAGATCAGGTGTTTCTGACATTATTGTCAGGTCTGACCAGATTAGCTGCATGCTTGTTTCTGGTGGTTGATTCAGGTACTATTGCAGCCAAATAGATCAGCAGGTCAGTCAGGCAATTAGTATTGTTTAAAAGGAAATAAATATGGCAGCGTCCATATCGCTCTCAGGTCAGTTGTCCTGTAAATTCTGTCTGTGTTGCTTAATTACACCTGATTTCATCTCTGGAACTATTGAACATTCAGGCATGCAGTTTCCACTATAGATAATCCCTGATTATGACATTATATGCTCAGTTTATATTAGCTGGATTTTCTTCAGGGTAGTTTTAAAGATTGAAATTGAGATTTCTGCTGCGGACGGAAGTGAAAAATAATGGAAACTTGTTATAAGTTTGTCTCAAAGTGAAATAGATCTAAAAAAAAGCCTGTGAAAGTTGGAGCATGTCTATAAACAGCATCATTGGTTCAAAGTGGTAAAAAACTTTTCTCCATTTCTCCACATTCAGCTATGACTCGTTCACTGACTCATCGCGGGATGAGATGAAAAGCAAGTTCGCTCTCACTATGGAGTTTGTAGAAGAGTATCTGAAAGAGGTGGTGAATCAGCCGTTCCCCTTCGGCGATAAGGAGAAAAACAAACTAACGTTTGAGGTACTGACCTTATAGGTTTCCTGACAGACTCAATCCTTCACAAACTCCAGGGAAAAATATCACTTTACTTTTCAAATGGGGCTGTAGTCTGTGAAAGAACAATCTTACCTCCAGGGTTGCTGGATTTTACATTTCCGCAGAACGTAAGGCTGGATCTCCTTGTCCAAAGTATTCCCGACAGCTGTGGGATTTTTACTAGGCTGGTAAGCATATCTAGCCTGGTCTGAGACACGCCCCTTGAAGGCTTATGCTGTGGGATGATGTCACCACATCTCTCCTCCCCTAACCATACTGGAAATGCACTCTCATTCAGATGGATTGTTAAAGCTCCAGTTTAATATAGTGTTTTCATTCATGCATGTCGTTGCTATTTCTTTTGGCTATCGTAATGCATATTGAATCTTTGCTTTAAAATGTAACCACTTCACATGTAAGTGGTTTTTCCATTAAAATCCAGAGCAATTTTCACATTTCAGGGCTTCCATTGATTAGGCAATAACTTTATTACTACTTATCACACCCAAATAAGCTTCACCTTTTGTTCACCAAAATTAGGCTTTCTTTAGGTGCTACTTTTTGCTACAAATTATTTTACTTTATATGGATTTTAAAGGGAATAAAAATAAAAAATATATATTTTTCAGATTTTTTTTGTTTTCTCGTTGTACTCAATAACAATAATGAGAAGCCCTTATTTGCAAAATTAACAGTAATACACCCTCATGGCATACATAGTTAAAAAGCTAAGTCCTTTTGGTAACAATTTATGTATTGTCTTTTAACTACTAGCCACGTCCGCAGAAGTATATTTACGCCCTGCGGGAAGACTGTCCCTTCCCAGGGGCGTAGATATATGCCTCCTTCCGCCGCTCACTCCCGCACGTGTTCTCGCTGCTGACCGTTAGAGGAGAGATCAGTGAATGGGAACGCAGTCACTGTGTCAGTGATAGCCGGCATCAATGAGATGCCGCGGTCATTGTATGAAATTGAATTACACATTACTTCCTGTTCGCATACTATTAGTACACGGCAGAAAGAAAATGTGTGAGGACATCTTGTGGCCAAATAGTAAAATTACCTAGACCCGTATTTCAACAAAAAGAGCTAAACATCATTTAAAATTAGCTCCTAACTTCCCACACTCTCCCATAAACACCCAAATAACAGTTTAGCATTCAAAAAAAAAATACAATTAAAACAATTAAAAAATACATAAATAGTTAACTTAGGGACTAAACTTTTTTTAACATATATGTCAAGAGGGCATATTACTGGTATTTTTGAAAATATGGGCTTGTAAATATTGATGGACGCAAAACTGAAAAAATCACCTTTATTTCCAAATAAAATATTGGCGCCATACATTCTGATAGGGACATAATTTAAACGTTGTAATAACCCGGGCAGATTGGCAAATTAAATACGTGGGTTTTAATTATGGTAGCATGTATTTTTTTAAAACTATAATGGCCAAAAACTGAGCAATAATGATTTTTTTCTTATTATTCCTGTTAAAATGCATTTAGGATAAATTAATTGTTAGCAAAATATACTACCCAAAGAAAGCCTGATTGGTGGCAAAAAAAAAAACAAGATATAGGTCGTTTTGTTGGGATTAGTAGTGATAAAGTTATTGGTGAATGAAATGGAGGAGCTCTGAAAGGTGAAAATTGCTCTGGTCCATAAGGGGAAAATCCCCTCAGTGGTGAAGTGGTTAAATTCCGTCACTTTGGCTTTTGTGTGTGTGTGTGTGTGTGTGTGTGTTTAACAAGTATGTTAGATCAGGGTGGAGAGTGGGAAGAAGGGCTTAATGGGCATATTATATAGTTAATGTATTTTGTAAATTTTTTAGTGTCATTTTTTTAGACCGCTAGATGTCCTTACACTGTTTCTGTCTTACTTAGAATGCCAAATTACAGCATTCTGAATAGAAGGAAGTGAAAGTGTCTTTTATTTACATTGAACAATCACTGTTCCTGACTGGAACATGTGATCGTTCATTCATTAGAAACTTTTATTGGGTTTGAGAACACATATTCCCATTCACCAATCTGCACTACCACGCAGCTCATCAATTCAGAGAGACCAGTACCTACGTCCCTGGGAGCTAAAGGGAAGTTCTTAGGTAAATACTTAGCCCATGGGAGGGGAACTGGTTAAAAGTAATTTTGCATTAAATAAATTAAAATTAGTACTTTTTTTATGACATGCAGATTCCTGGTAATTTCTTGCTCTCACTTCTCCATTGGAACCCAACCCAGCACTTTCTTCAAATAGGAAGCGGTGGTGATCAAAATTTGCTAAATAACACCCAGGGCTGTGGAGTCGGTACAAAAATCCACCGACTGCTCAGTTTAGTATTCCACCGACTCCTCGACTCTGACTCCTCTAATATGCATATTACAAGCTTGTTGATTGAAATTATGTAACATGAAATTCTTAACTGCCAACACTTAGGAATTTTAAAAGACAACTGAAGTGAGAAGGCTATGTAGACTGCCATATTTATTCCCTTTAGACATAGACTAAAACTAGTCCATGGTAAGAGTACTTGAAAAAGGTACAGACCGGAACAAAGAACATCTATCAGGCCCTAGGCAATGTAACTGTGGGTACATGTAAGAATGATATGCAGGTACTCTACAGGGGAATGAGGAGATTCTTCCTCTATTACACATTCTTTATGCACAATCTGAACCAGGTTTATGGGTGAAAGACAACACCTCTGTGTTCAATGTGCACAACATTCTCAGTGGATTCCCTGCAGCTCTGTGGGGAGTGCATATGTAGAGTATAGTACTACTGTGTAACAAAGTAAACCTGAGACAGATGAAATTAAAGTTTTATACATACTTGGGGCTTCCTCCAGCCCCCTTCAGGCTAATCAGTCCCTCGCTGTCCTCCGCCACCTGGATCTTCTGCTATGAGTCCAGGTACTTGAGCCAGTCAGGCGTAGTGCGCATGCACACACTCCACAGCCAGGAGCATACTACACCTGCGCAGCACTATTGCGCAGGTGCAGAATGCTCTTGGCTGTAGGAGCGGCATTTGGCCTGCCCGCACTGACTGGCTGAATTACTGGGACTCATAGCAGAAGATCCAAGTGATGGAGGAGGACAGCAAGGGACTGATTGGCTTGAAGGGGGCTGGAGGAAGCCACAGGTTTGTATAAATCTTTTCTCTTCATCCGTCTCAGGTACCCTTTAATTCGTAGTCACCAAACCAAATTTTAACAACATATAAAATGATTTGATTTCATGAGCAAAGAGAGTGCGCACATTTGCATAAAGAGATTCCTGTGTACACATCATATATACTGTACAGTCACAATCAGATATGTATATCTAACTTTAAAAATACGGGGACTGCTTTATTGAAGCAGCACAAGTAACTAATTTTGATTGGTTTATTTCATGTTTGTGGACTAAGCACAGCTATTACTGTATATATAAATTGTTTATGATGACTATTATCTGAGTAATAGAACATTTTATCATATTTTCTATTTTAATTACAGTTTAAATTCATTAGAAGTTGGAGTCAGTGCATTTTTTCCCGACTCCGACTCCAGGCACTCAAAATTGCTCCTACTTCGACTCCACAGCCCTGATAACACCACCCAGTGCTTTTTTGTACATCTACTTGCTGGTGCTGTTTACAAAAGTACTGTTTACAAAAGTCATTTTTTAGGGCTCTTGGCTGGTTCAATTATTTAACATTTGTGCTCATTGTTAAAAATGTCCCCATCCTGGGCAAAACACATTAACATGTTAGGAGAACTGATAGGAACACTGGACTATGACTATGGTAGGATTAGATTGTGAACTGCTCTGAGAGACAGTTAGTGACATGATTATGGACTCTAAAAATGCTGTAGAAGATTTCAGTATATTAAACGGTAAATCCAAAATAATAATTTTCTTACTCCACGCTACTCTTGGCATTGAATGAACCCAATATAGGGAACAACATAATTCCTATTTGAGTGATAACTGTAGTTATGCTCTTTGATTCCCCTTGCAGGTTGTCCACCTGGCCCGGAACCTCATCTACTTTGGCTTCTATAGTTTCAGTGAACTGTTGCGGCTGACCCGGACCCTGCTGGCAATTCTTGACATCGTACAGAGCCCTATGCCATCCTACATGGAGAGGCTGAGCAAATTCCAGGATGGAGGTAAGATTGATCCCACCATAACTGCCCTGTCTTGTTTCCAATAGCATTTGTGTGTAGGGGACAGACAAAGTGTATTTGCTGTTAAATTATGTAAATTATAAAGCAAAGTTTATCCCGCACTCGTTTTCAAGACTTTTGAGAACACTGATCACGCATCAACTTCATACATCTCTTGGAGATAGAATTACTGAAGGGTCACTTTGAGGGTGGTTTCACCTGTGTGCGTTGCGATTGGCACGTGGCATAAGGGCCCTACTGCAGCGCGTCACGTTATTGGATGTTTTTTTGTTCCCTGCGGCAGACCGCGCCCTCAGAAACATTTGTGCAATCCTGCCCCCCCCCCCCCCCTCGCTGCTGGACAGGAAGTACCTCACATCAATCTGTGCTTGCTTGCCAACACACTGCAGCTTCTGCATCGCCGGTCTGCTTCCGTTGCATCGCGTTGCGGGTACTGTGACCTGTCTCATAGAGATTAATTGTCACTGCAGTGAGCTGCTGCGGGGGAGAGTACTGCCACGCTGTTAGTTTGAAAGGACCCTTAAGGGTTACTCTACTTTCGTGTAAAAATCTATAAAACATATGTAGCACTAGATTCAGATCTCGACTGGGACAATTTTGCCATGGAGTGTGTTAGTCCTTACCTAGTTCACATGGGTTACCTTGGGGCAAACCCCAACAAAGAGAGAATTCCGCATAATAAATAGCCTAGGATAAGCCTCAGTGGGAGCGCAGGGCTACACACCAATATACAGAAATATATAGCTATAGGAAGTGTTTCTGATAGCGAATCCAGGATAATTGCTGTAAATCCTGAATAATTTACTACATTCTACTATATGTTCTTACAGTTCCTCTTTAAGCTAACCATACACGGCTTGATTATGAGCTGAAGTGCCTATTTATAATTGATCTCTCTCTGATCAGAATCTGAATGATTCCAAACACATACATTTTTAATAGATTCCAGCAGGGATTCTATTGAAAATCAATTAAACCGCAGCATTTCACTATACAATGCAGTGGATCTATGGCTCATTGATCGTTGACAGCTCCTGCCCTGCTTTTAATTGATGGAAATTTCTGTGTTGTCCTTTGCAACAGAAGATGAATAAATGGCAAGAACCTACTGATACTGATGCCTTCTAATTGATATGTGCCAGCTGATTTATGCAATGTTCATTTCTGGGGATTAAACAGAAAGTTCGGAATGTAGAGGCGCTCACTAACTAACCCAATTTTACCAAAGGCTTGAGCTTCCAATCTGATAATTGTGATTGTAAGGAAACAATTGGAAATCATCAATGACTTTCATCATAGTGATTAAAGGACTTCTGAGGCGACTAAATCTAGCTTTACTTAACTGGGGCTACTTCCAGCCCCTAGAAGTCATTTGTGTCCCTTGCCGCAGCTCTGGTCTTCTCTGGGGTCCCGCTGGCAGCCTCTAAGGATCACCAACCCCCGATGGTCATGCTGCGCAGAAGACGCTGTCCCATTGGAGGTTGGCGATCTTTGGTGGCTGGAAGAAGCCCTAGGTAAGTAAAACTAGATTTAATCCATCGTTTTGAGAGTGCTTTAAACCTATACCCAATCCAATCATTTCAGATACAATTGATTGATGATCCAATCTTTTGTTGTTGATTGGCACCATCAACAGTATTCAATTTGATCCAGTGCAATTATTCAGAAGGTCAATTGGAAAGTAAAGTTGGATCATTAGTTGGCACCTTTAGAATGATTCGATTAATTTCATTATATTTTGTATAACAATGTATTTTAACTTATCAAAACTAGTATCATCACGCTCCTCTTGCCCTCCCCCCCCCCCACCCCCTTCTTTTTAAACGGAGGACAATTATGCACACTTTAAATGCATTCTATACAGTTTCTATAAGCTTATAATGATCTCTCTTTGGCTCATCAGCACTTTCTGAACTTTTGGCTGAAAGAAGATATTACATTTCATTTTGGCTGTGACATCCTCCAAATCTGTCTCTCATTGTCTTACATGAAGGGGCAAGGGCGGTGCATTGTCCTACGCTTTCCCCCATCTCCGTCTTAACGTACCTGAGTCATCTTGGTGGTCCATAAATCTTGAGAACGATTGAGAGGTGTTTTTTTTTTTTACTGGTTTTCATTTTTTCCCCTTCTTCCGCCTTATCTGCTTAATCTGAAATATTGTGCGTTCCCCTTTGTGTGTTGAGGCTCTTATCCAATCTTTTCAACCTGCGAGGTAGAATGTGTCAGTCATACGGTTGGCGGGTTAATGAGCTGATACCATCGGCTGTGGCTCCGGGGCATCCATTGTCTTGCCAGTCATTAAGCAGCCTTTGCATGGAGTGCTACTAGTTCATTGTGCTCATGAAAAGGCAGCGCCAATCGCTCAGACAGCTCGCTACCCCGCTTGTGTGTCTTAATAGTTTTCGGGGCTCTTAATTAGCACAGGTTAAGTCTGTCAATTTGTATCATACAGAATATTATTGGGTTTTTAAAAAAGATAGAGCAGGGAGTCGTTTCCCAAAGTGCCTCAGAAACCTGAAGAGAACCAGTCATGCTTGAGCTGTGAAGAGAATCACAAGCTCTGAAATGCCTGAATATCTGTGCACAGTAAAACATTGTGTTTCTGCAGTTATGAGGCACAAAACTATTTTATGTGCAACAATTTGAGTAATGTTGTGACCTTTCCCCCTTCCTCGTCCATTTATGTCAGTGTTTAACCACTTGAGGACCGCCCCCAGCCGATGGGCGGCGGCAAAGTCCGGGCCCAAACGACCGCAATACGCCCATCGGCGGGGGCGGCTGCGGGAGTGGTTATGCGGCGATCGCGTCATTCGTGACGCGATCAGCCGCCGGGGACTGGCTCCCCCCACCGCTCGTAGTAACCCGCCGGCCGTTCGGAAGCGCCGGCGGGTTACTAGCACCCGGATCGCCGCATTTACATTGTATAATAGGCTTTGTAATGTATACAAAGCCTATTATACTGGCTGCCTCCTGCCCTGGTGGTCCCAGTGTCCGAGGGACCACCAGGGCAGGCTGCAGCCACCCTAGTCTGCACCCAAGCACACTGATTTCCCCCCCCCTGCCCCCTGATCGCCCACAGCACCCCTCAGACCCCCCCCCTGCCCACCCCCCAGACCACTGTTTGCACCCAGTCACCCCCCTAATCACCCATCAATCACTCCCTGTCACTATCTGTCAACGCTATTTTTTTTTTATCCCCCCCACTGCCCCCTCCTGATCACCCCCCCACCCCTCAGATTCTCCCCAGACCCCCCCCCCCCCCCCCCGTGTACTGTATGCATCTATCCCCCCTGATCACCTGTCAATCACCTGTCAATCACCCGTCAATCACCAGTCAATCACCCCCTGTCACTGCTACCCATCAATCAGCCCCTAACCTGCCCCTTGCGGGCAATCTGAACACCCACCCACACCAATAGATCACCCGCAGATCCGACATCAGATCACCTCCCAAATCCATTGTTTACATCTATTCTCTCCTCTAAACACCCACTAATTACCCATCAATCACCTATCAATCACCCCCTATCACCACCTGTCACTGTTACCCATCAGATTAGACCCTAATCTACCCCTTGCGGGCACCCAATCACCCGCCCACACGCTCAGATTGCCCTCAGACCCCCCTTTATCAATTCGCCAGTGCAATATTTACATCTGTTATTCCCTGTAATAACCCACTGATCACCTGTCAATCACCTATCAATCACCCCCTGTCACTGCCACCCATCAATCACCCCCTGTCACTGCCACCCATCAATCAGCCCCTAACCTGCCCCTTGCGGGTAATCTGATCACCCACCCACACCAATAGATCGCCCGCAGATCCGACATCAGATCACCTCCCAAGTGCAGTGTTTACATCTCTTCTCTCCTCTAAACACCCACTAATTACCCATCAATCACCCCCTATCACCACCTGTCACGGTTACTCATCAGATTAGACCCTAATCTGCCCCTTGCGGGCACCCAATCACCCGCCCACACCTCAGAACGTCCTCAGACCCCAGCCCTGATCACCTCGCTAGTGCATTGCTTGCATCTATTTACCCCCTCTAATCACACCTTGAGACACCCATCAATCACCTCCTGTCACCCCCTAGCACACCTACCCATCAGATCAGGCCCTAATTTGCCCCGTGTGGGCTCCTGATCACTCGGCCAAACCCTCAGGTCCCCCTCAGACCCCCTTCCGATCACCTCCCCAGTGCATTGATTGCATCTATTTTCCCCTCTAACCGCCCCCTGAGACACCCATCAATCACCTCCTGTCACCCCCTAGCACTCCTATCCATCAGATCAGGCCCAAAACATCCTGTCATCTAAGAGGCCACCCTGCTTATGACCGGTTCCACAAAATTTGCCCCCTCATAGACCACCTGTCATCAAAATTTGCAGATGCTTATACCCCTGATCAGTCATTTTGAGAAATTTGGTTTTCAGACTACTCACAGTTTTGGGCCCGTAAAATGCCAGGGCAGTATAGGAACCCCACAAGTGACCCCATTTTAGAAAGAAGACACCCCAAGGTATTCTGTTGGGTGTATGATGAGTTCATAGAAGATTTTATTTTTTGTCAAAAGTTAGCGGAAATTAGATTTTTATTGTTTTTTTCACAAAGTGTCATTTTTCACTAACTTGTGACAAAAAATAAAATCTTCTATGAACTCACCATACCCCTAACGGAATACCTTGGGGTGTCTTCTTTCTAAAATGGGGTCACTTGTGGGGTTCCTATACTGCCCTGGCATTTTAGGGGCCCTAAACCGTGAGGAGTAGTCTAGAAAACAAATGCCTCAAAATGACCTGTGAATAGGACGTTGGGCCCCTTAGCGCACCTAGGCTGCAAAAAAGTGTCACACATGTGGTATCGCCATACTCAGGAGAAGTAGTATAATGTGTTTTGTGGTGTATTTTTACACATACCCATGCTGGGTGGGAGAAATCTCTCTGTAAATGGACAATTGTGTGTAAAAAAAATCAAAAATGTGTCATTTACAGAGATATTTCTCCCACCCAGCATGGTTATATGTAAAAATACACCACAAAACACATTATACTACTTCTTCTGAGTACGGCGATACCACATGTGTGACACTTTTTTGCAGCCTAACTGTGCTAAGGGGCCCAAAGTCCAATGAGTACCTTTAGGATTTCACAGGTCATTTTGAGACATTTGGGTTCAAGACTACTCCTCACGGTTTAGGGCCCCTAAAATGCCAGGGCAGTATAGGAACCCCACAAGTGACCCCATTTTAGAAAGAAGACACCCCAAGGTATTCTGTTAGGTGTATGATGAGTTCATAAAAGATTTTATTTTTTGTCACAAGTTAGCGGAAATTGATATGTATTGTTTTTTTTTTCACAAAGTGTCATTTTCCGCTAACTTGTGACAAAAAAAAAAATCTTCTATGAACTCACCATACTCCTAACAGAATACCTTGGGGTGTCTTCTTTCTAAAATGGGGTCACTTGTGGGGTTCCTATACTGCCCTGGCATTTTAGGGGCCCTAAACCGTGAGCAGTAGTCTAGAATCCAAAGGCCTCAAAATGACCTGTGAATAGGACGTTAGGCCCCTTAGCGCACCTAGGTTGCAAAAAAGTGTCACACGTGGTATCGCCGTACTCAGAAGAAGTAGTATATTGTGTTTTGGGGTGTATTTTTACACATACCCATGCTGGGTGGGAGAAATATCTCTGTAAAAGGACAATTGTGTGTAAAAAAAATCAAACAATTGTCATTTACAGAGATATTTCTCCCACCCAGCATGGGTATGTGTAAAAATACACCCCAAAACACATTATACTACTTCTCCTGAGTACGGCGGTACCACATGTGTGGCACTTTTTTGCACCCTAAGTGCGCTAAGAGGCCCAAAGTCCAATGAGTACCTTTAGGATTTCACAGGTCATTTTGCGACATTTGGTTTCAAGACTACTCCTCACGGTTTAGGGCCCCTAAAATGCCAGGGCAGTATAGGAACCCCACAAATGACCCCATTTTAGAAAGAAGACACCCCAAGGTATTCTGTTAGGAGTATGGTGAGTTCATAGAAGATTTTATTTTTTGTCACAAGTTAGCGGAAAATTACACTTTGTGAAAAAAAACAATTAAAATCAATTTCCGCTAACTTGTGACAAAAAAAAAAAATCTTCTATGAACTCACCATCCTCCTAACGGAATACCTTGGGGTGTCTTCTTTCTAAAATGGGGTAATTTGTGGGGTTCCTATACTGTCCTGGCATTTTAGGGGCCCTAAACCGTGAGGAGTAGTCTTGAAACGAAATTTCTCAAAATGACCTGTGAAATCCTAAAGGTACTCATTGAACTTTGGGCCCCTTAGCGCAGTTAGGGTGCAAAAAAGTGCCACAAATGTGGTATCGCCGTACTCAGGAGAAGTAGTATAATGTGTTTTGGGGTGTATTTTTCCACATACCCATGCTGAGTGGGAGAAATATCTCTATAAATAGACAATTGTGTGTAAAAAAAATAAAACAATTGTCATTTATGGAGATATTTCTCCCACCCAGCATGGGTATGTGTAAAAATACACCCCAAAACACATTATACTACTTCTCCTGAGTACGGCAATACCACATGTGTGGCACTTTTTTGCAGCCTAACTGCGCTAAGGGGCCAAAAGTCCAATGAGCATCTTTAGGCTTTACGGGGGTGCTTACAATTAGGCACCTCCCAAATTGCCAGGACAGTGAACACACCCCACAAATGACCCCATTTTGGAAAGTAGACACTTCAAGGTATTCAGAGAGGAGCATAGTGAGTCCGTGGCAGATTTCATTTTTTTTTGTCGCAAGTTAGAAGAAATGGAAACTTTTTTTTTCTTCTTTTTTTTGTCAGAAAGTGTCATTTTCCGCTAACTTGTGACAAAAAATAAAATCTTCTATGAACTCACCACGCCTCTCACTGAATACTTTGGGATGTCTTCTTTCCAAAATGGGGTCATTTGGGGGGTATTTGTACTATCCTGGAATTTTAGCCCCTCATGAAACCTGACAGGTGCGCAGAAAAGTCAGAGATGCTTGAAAATGGGAAAATTCACTTTTGGCACCATAGTTTGTAAACGCTATAACTTTTACCCAAACCAATAAATATACACTGAATGGGTTTTTTTTAATCAAAAACATGTTTGTCCACATTTTTCGCGCTGCATGTATACAGAAATGTTACTTTATTTGAAAAATGTCAGCACAGAAAGTTAAAAAAATCATTTTTTGCCAAAATTCATGTCTTTTTTGATGAATATAATAAAAAGTAAAAATCGCAGGAGCAATCAAATAGCACCAAAAGAAAGCTTTATTAGTGACAAGAAAAGGAGGTAAAATTCATTTAGGTGGTAGGTTGTATGAGCGAGCAATAAACCGTTAAAAAGCTGCAGTGGTCTGAATGGAAAAAAAGTGCCTGGTCCTTAAGGGGTAGAAAGACTGTGGTCCTGAAGTGGTTAAACTGCACTATTGACTGATGTTCTTCACGTGTTTAAAAACCCCTCATCAAAAACATGTCATAACATATTATTTTTGCTTCTGAAACTTCATGCAGCACCTTCCATTTTTTACATGCAGTAGCTGCACACAAGCCTCAATTGTGAACCAGCTACTTCCTGGTGTAATATTGCTGCTCTAATTCACTCTGCTCCTGGTCAATCCTCCCAGCTTAACCTCCCTATGTCTCCTCAGTCACTTCTTGCTGTGTCATTGCCATGCTCCTTTTATGGGTCACCACTAGCAAGAACATGCAGAAAATGGTGTGGACGGTGTCTTATTCCTGGCAGAGGTTAAGACAGGCAACAGGCATTTTTCTTCTTTGTCAAAGTCCTTTCACTTGATGAAATACTGTAGATGCTCTGCTGACCTTTTGGTGTCCAAAATTACCTTCATCTCTAGTTCTTAATTGTTGTCTACTATAATAGTAGAAGTTGAAGTGGAAGACCTGCCTGGGAAGTTTTTGAGAATTGGGATACATCTTGAACTTGGTACAGGATTACCAATACATTTGAGAAGAGCTTAATCTTAGATTGGAAAGCCAAGTAACTTCCCCAGTCTTTAAAGATGTGGTTGGAAGAGTTTTCAGTGGCAGGTGATCAGGGATCTGGAATCTCCAAGGAATATTTGTGAAAGGATTTTGGACGTAATCTGTAAATGACAAAACACAGACGTTGGCACACTGCAAAATGCAAGCCATTGTCTGCAAGTTGCTGATCCTGAGGAAAAGAGAAGCCCAATTGTTGTGAATGGCTGAGTAGAGACACTGGAAATATTGCTGCGGAACTTGATTGGTTGCTTCTCTCAACCTGTATAGGGTTGACAACCTCAAGGTAAAAGAAAGTAAATCTGCAGCTTCTTGCAAACTCCTGCCAAAATCTTATTGTGAATTGGACAGCTCTGTCCAACACAATGGGCTCTATTCACAGAACTTCTCATAAAGGACTTATTTATCACCTGAGTGATAAAAAATAACCTTTAAACACATTTACAAGTAAAAAAAAAAAATCATTCAAAGTAAGTTGTTCCTGATTAACTTCATTTCAAAATTATTTTTCTTACCTTAAAGTGAACCTCCGGACTGAAAATTGACTCAGCAGCACTGAAAAGGCTTGGTGTTTCTTTAACAGTTTCACAGCATCAGAACTGTTTTTCTTATACAAGCCTCATTTTTAGCTGCACAGAAGAAAACTGCCCGGGCTTTTTTCCCCTGATGCTGTGCAAAGCATGATGAGATTTCTGATTTTGTTGTTCTCATTCTGCTGTTTTGGTGCAATTTTTTTTTTTTACATTTTGAATTTGACATTTGAAGCCTAGCGTGTGCAGCTGGGAGGGGTTATCAGGACACAGGACAGTTGAAACTGTGTCTCCTGCTCCTTGTCACCTCCTTTCAACCAAAAAGATGGCTGCCCCCATGACAAAGATGGCAGCCCCCATGAATCACAAACATTTGCCTGTTTTTTTAAAACAGGGTGGGTAAGAGATTATATTACCAATCTATTCTAATTAACATAACTAATGTAACTTGATGACAGTATGTTTGTTTAGGCTGAAGTTCCCCTTTAATTATATTATATTTTTGCTCTTTGGGAGCTTAAAAAAGTAACATGGTTAAGGTGAAAACGGGTGAAAAAGCTTTGCGAATCTTGTCCATTCTCCTCAGGGGTATTATCGACTATAATAATCCCATTGTCAATGACTTTGGTTGTGCTCCTAAGTGAGGTGTTTCTTTCATGGGGAGGAAATTAGCAATTTGATTTATTATGCAGAAAGATTAAATATAAGATTAATTGACACCTCAAGGTTTGTCCCAGGTGCGTTTACAGTGAGCACAGGTAGTGTAAGATGATATATATGACTTGCAGTCTCTGACCAAATCAGGCCATCAACTAGTTACTTTGTATTACGTTGAAGCTTTTGAGTGACCATTGGGGTCGATTCATAAAGCATTACTGCATTCGGTAATGCAGAAAACATCTGACTTTACCGAACACTTGGGAAAATGTCAATTCATAAACCCTTTTATCGCATGAAAAGCTGAAATTACAGAGCAGTGAGGTAAATTACCGATTTGTGCGGTAATTACCTCAACACATGTCAGTAAATGCCGATTCAAAAAGCAGAGAACAAGCGGTAATGGGACAAAGCATTACCGTCTGCTTTGAAGTGTCGGAAACAACGCGGAGAGTAGACTGTGGGAGCGTGACTCACAGGTAGAAGCAGGGGCAGCTGTGACTGACAGGAGCAGGGAGCCAATGGAAACAGCCCCTGTTCTCCTGCAAGTCTGAATGGTGGAATCTGGTAGGACCCGCAGTCTTTGCCTGCAGGACAAGCTTTTAAACCCCCCAGGCAGCAACAGAGGGAGATCTGAACAAAAAAGGCATCCCCTGAATACTGTCTGGTTTAACCTCTTGGGTTCCTGTTGGAAGCAACTGGGGAAAATCACCCAAGCAAGACATGTGTAAAGTTTCTTGGAAGTTAATCTAAGCTGTGGCAATTAAATAGAGTGTTAAGAAATATTAATAGACAGTTTCATAGCATAATCAGAGCAAGCAGAGGCAGTATAGCAAAACGTGTACATCTAAAGGGATGTTTGGATGCCTCACAATGTCCTCACTGCACGGAACAGCTTGTAACGATCTGTTACCGCAAAGGTCTTTGTCAATGGGCTTTGGTAATTTACCACATTTCTATCGCACCTGTGAAAATTTTAATGAATTAGCACAGTGATCTGCAAACATGGCTCTCCAGCTGTCAAGGAACTACAAGTCCCACAATGCATTGCAAGAGTCTGACAGCCACAGTCATAAAGGCAAACGCATTGTGGGACTTGTAGTTCCTTAACAGCTGAAGAGCTAAGTTTGCAGATCACTGAATTAGCACATTAGTCTAAAATACCGAATGCGATATTTTCCCAACAAGATTTTTCTTTCACACAGCATTTTATGAATTTACCCCAAAGTGTAAGATTGTAACATGAATGGAGAACATATGCTGAAAGATCTTCCAGGATCTTTTTTATGGATTTCCTGTCTACAGAGAGCGACTTCTTATTACCTGAGTGGGGTCAGGTTATAATTCTCCCCACCTGTCTTTCCAGTGGTTGCCTGTGTGGTAATCTCGGTTTGTGAGCACGATCATCATATTCTTTTATTATTTCTACATTGTCTGAAATACTACACCATACTGGGCTCTCGGTTTTTTATTCTTGTCTTTTTCAAGCCTTCTTTATGGTTTAGACATATACTTATGTATGCAGCAAGGTGGCATAGAAGATCACACTCTCGCCTTACAGCACTAGGTACTCGGACAAAATCCCAGGGCACTATCTGCACAGAGTTTGTATGTTCTCCCCATGTCTGCGTGGGTTTCCTCCGGTTACTCAGTTTTCTTCCCCCATCTTTAACACATACAGGTAAATTACATTGGCTTCCACCTAAAATTGGCCCTAGACTATGATAGGGGTTAGCTTGTAAGCTCCTCTGAATGAAGGTATTAGTGACATGATTATGTACTCAAAGCGCTACGGAAGATGTCCGTGCTATATAAATAATATTATGTGGGTATGCAACTGAGGTGACATGTGACATGATGAGATAGATATGTGTATGTATAGTGCGAAGCACACACATAACTATGCCTTGTTCCTTTTTCTATTTCTCAATCTGAAAGAGTTAAACATTAGGTATGCAAGTGATAGTTTCTGGCCGGGTCAGACTGGGTCAGACTATAGCATAACACTCACTGATAAGTAATTAAATTAAGTAATTAAAGCCATAAAATACTTCCCTGTCAACAGATGGCTTTTGAGGGCAGGAAAGAGATAAAAAAAAAGGTCAACAATTCATAGATTTGAGCTCCAGCATACTTCAGTGAAGGTGTCATTGAGCAGAGACAATGAAACAGTAAAAACTTAAAAACTAGATTTAAATGAGAAATGAAACTATGGGATATCTAAAAAAGTTATTTTTAGGAGGAGGATAGATACAATTGTTTTTCTCATCAGTTTATTTTCACCTCCTTTAATTTTATGTTGGATAGATTTAAAATAGCAAAAGTTATTGGGAAAGCAAACAAAGGATTCAGACAGCAATAAAACCTACATCACAGAGGTTCTAATATTATCTCACCTCAACCAGCCCTATAATATATAACCTATATGGCTTCACTGGACTTAGAGTTGAAGTTTTCACATAAGAGAAGGAGGAAGCGGTGAAACCACCTTTCTGTGCACGGAAATAGTTGCCTGAGTGTTATTTGTGTGTATGAGGTGTTCAGGTGATTAGTGGCTGCCTGCGCTCTCGGGCTATAATCACTTGCTGTTTTCCATGCGGGAATTAAGCTGAAAATGAGAGATTTCTAGTTTATATTTAGCTAATAATCCCCAGCCAGTGTTTATTCTGTATGCGGACCTCAGCAGTGTGAGAGCTTTAGAATTGCCATACAGCACTATGGAAAACTGTATTTTATTACCTCTATCTACTTTCATTTACCCTTTACTTTCACTTACCCTCCAGGTATAACACTTCTCAATGGCCCCCTTTTCAGATTTGTACATTGCTGTCCCACCGTCTAATAGTTCTTACAAGATGCTTAAAATGACCTTTTGTCAAAGTTGTCCACAGTTTAAAAACAAGCAAAATGGCAGATAAATGCATGTTTCGTGGATAAATAAGGCCTGAGACCCACTTGCAGCACTTTTGCAACGTTCGTTGATCATCGAGAAATCGGCAAATCTCTGCAGAAATGGAACTCTATGGAGTGGTTCCACTTGCAGCGTTGTGATCGGGGAGCATGTCTTATACTCACCTGACCTAATTCCATCCTCTGCATTGGTGCAAAGGTTAGTGGGGGGGCACATCTGGATGATACCTGTTGGCTATAACTGCAAATCTATTATTTGAGATGACTCAGTAGCCCTGTTATGTGCTTTACTTGCCAAGTTGGATTCAGAGTAATTGGCTCTCTGCTTTTACCGGAAATCTTTTTACATCTAAACAGAATTTTCAGGTCTTTTCCAAAGCTATCTTCACTACTCTTTCTATACAAGTCAAAGGTGATTCTTAAGGAGCATGATGTATGCCAATGCCTATTTTAAGCCTCTTGCACATATAAGAAGACTGTCAACAAGCAGGGATCAGGCTTGCTCACTTAGTTCAGGGCCTGTCTCTGTACAGACACATCACTAGGCTGCAGCTTAGCGATGCATCCGTTGCTGTGGAGGGGAGAAAGAGAGACGACAAGTGACACATGATGTCACTTCTTCCCTCTGGGGTGGGTTTTATGTAGAAAACAGATCCTAACTCCTACTTAAAACAGTTTATACAATAGTGTAATAACAAAAAGAAACCATATATTTTTTACGTGAAGACAACTTTGTATGTATGAAGTGTAACTGTTTGTAAGCAGGGGAGTGCCTGTACTTAAATCCATGATCTATAGGCTCTTCTGACCCTCCACGCTCCTTATTGTGTCCAGCTTTTTCTTCATCTTGCTGCTGGATCTCCAGGGCATATACACTCTCTATCCGCACACTGGTTCTGTACTCGCTCCTGTACGGCTAGGTGTGTAACAGGCAAGGTTGAGCGCATTCTGGGCATGTGCAGTTCCCATGCATGACCAGCCAGAGCTGCTGTGCACTGCTGTGCGAGAGAACACTGTATGGGGGATTGGTTTCAGTCGCAGCTAAAAAGGGGGAAAACAGCTACAAGGCAGGATGCAGTAAGGAGCTTTTGAGGGGTTGGAAAAGCCTATATTTTCCCATCTCAGTTTTATTGCAAATTATCTGTTTCTCTGTTTTTTTCCTGACCTTTCTAAATAGGTAAATTCCCTAGAGAGTGGTTAACCACTTTGCATTCAGAATTTGTTTTCCCCTTATAGAACAGAGCCGTTTTGACATTTTAACGATGTCCCTATTTAATCAGCAATAACGTTATCCCTACTTATGACACCTACATGAAATATATGTAGTTTTTTTTTTCAAGACTAACTAGGCTTTCATCCTATGGCATTTTTTTTCCTTGAACAATTTTGTTTTCTATGTATTTTAATGGGAAAAAAGAGGAAAAAAATAGAAAAAAAACACATTTGTTTCTCAGTTTTTCCAATTCCAGTTTAAAAATAAAAAGCACTACTTGAAATAAAAAACACACATTTTGTTTGGCAATTTCTACCATTTTTCACAAATATTAAATTATGTTCCTAACAATTTATGGTGAGAAAATTGAATTCTGAAATAATGCTACAGTGTGTATTTTTCACTATGAACTGAGAAAATAAAAGTATTTTTTTATGGTAAAAATCAATCTTATTGGCTCAGGGAACTTGTATTCCCTTTACCATTTAGTGCTGCAGAGGTTTTGCACAGCGGCCAGCCCAATCATGCACAGCTGTGCTTTTGCTAGAGGACGTAGATATACTGTAGTGGTGGAAAAAGTGGTTAAAATTTGTTTAGCTGATGTTTTAATTACAATTTTTAAAAGGCATCATTAAAAAAGCACTGCAGTGACACATAGTGGAATGCAGGAAATTACTCAGAATACTCACTTTTACAGTAATTTTACAATGGGCAAATACTGACTAAATAATTTAAAAATGAATATTGGAAAAAAATTGAAATTGTAATTATGTTTTTTAATACAGTTCCTCTTAACTGAAATCTTATTCCTAAGGAAAGCCCACACCATTTACACTTAATGGAGTTCCCCTTAAGCAAACCTAGCTGATTCCTCTGTGTAAGCTAGGCAAACCCACCCATTTAGCACTTTCTGACAAAAGCTCAGTGCAGTGCCCTGTCTCCTTATCTACACAACTCAGGCAGGGAGAATCTACACAAATATCCCTGCAATGTGCACAGCTGTCATAGAGACTTGCTTTTCTCAATTAAAAGTGGACTGTCACTTGATCTAATGTGTGTCATTGTGTGTCCCTGTTGCAGGTAATAATGTCATGAGGACCATCCATGGTGTTGGAGAGATGATGACTCAGATGGTCCTGAGTCGGGGGTCCGTCCTTCCTCTGGTGATCCCAGATGCACAGCCTGGTCTGCACGCCAACAAGCATATCATAGACAGTGAAGATATCACCGTTATGGACACCAAACTCAAAATCATAGAAATCTTACAGGTAGAGACCATACTCTGCTATTGTTGCATTACAGTTTATTAAAGCTAGCCATACATTAGAACAGTAACAGCCGATTCAGCAGGTGATTGATCAGGTCAGTGACAGCCTGGTTCAGTAAGTGATTGATTATTTCAGTAACAGCCTGATCCAGCAAATGATTGGTTAGGTCATTGACAGCTCAATACAGCAAATGATTATTTCAGTAACAGCCTGACCCAGCAAGTGATTAGGCACGTCAGTGTCAGCCTGATGCAGAACGTGATTGGTCTGGCCAGTAACAGCCTGATCCAGCAAGTGATTGGTCTGGCCAGTAACAGCCTGATCCAGCAAGTGATTGGTCGGGCCAGTATTGGGCAGGTCAGTGCCAGCCTGATGCAGCAAGTGATTGATCAGTTCAGTAATAACACAATACAGCTAATGATTAATCTTCATCAGGTCAGTAACAGCCTGATTATGTGATTAAAGGTGTGTACACATATCCAATTTTGATTGGCCAATGATTGTCCAATTATACCCACATAGTATGAGAGCTTACCTACAGAAACTGTTCATATGACTCAAAATCAGTTGGCCCTCCTATTACATGGAAGTGGGAACAATTGGCAGATAATTCTATATGAGCATCCTAACAGCCCAATCCAGAAAGTAATAGATTAGGGCAGTAACAGCCTGGTCCAATAAGTGATTGATCAGGTCAACAATAGCCCGGTCCAGCAAGTGATTGATCAGGTTGCTGATGGTCTGAGCCAGAAAATTCAGCTGAACACACATCACCTACCTCCAGTGTATAGAGGAGCCTGTCTCCCACTACTGCAGGAGACAAAAGCGGCTGACAGATTGCCTTCATAAAGGGGCCCTACATGGCTGCGAAAACATTGGCATTTGATAATTTGATTTTTTTTATGGAACCAATAAAGTATTACTTCGGCTGTGCCAGCTCCTGATTGTATTGCATAGTACATAGAGGGCATCATCTCTCTCACCCTGCTGATGCAGGCCTCTTGAACACTACATGCGATTCCGATTTTTTTGTATAAGATCCGATTTTTTTTTATCCCGGTTAAAAAAAAGTACTGCGTGCTGCTACTTCCTTTAATTGGAATAAAAAATCAGATCGTATAAAAAAAATCAGACTCGAATGTAGTGTGAGGCCTCAGACATACTGGATTTGATCCATTAGTGAGTGCAAGATATTTCCTCTATCCTGATCCAGCAAATTACTGATCAGGTAGTATTGATCGATTAACCACTTTTCTTCACCTGATCTCAAGATTTTAAGCAGAAATCTGGGAGTTGATTATATAACTATTGCTGTACTGATTGATGAGATACACCACTGTGTGGCCAATAATCTCCTCCTGTATCTCTCGCCACCCACTTAGCAAAAATGTACTGCCAAGCCTGATCATCCTTTCAATCAATAAACTGCCCAAAATCCGTTGGTATTGTATTGATCAGAAATGTTGAGGGTCAGTTAATCACTGGCAATTTTAATCAGTTATCGAATGTGCTGAACAAATTCAACCCAAGTATAATGCAACCTATAAAGACAATCTGTTAGGGGTTGGAGTAAATGTAAACTACTGCTGAAATTTAGATGCTGCTGCATGACTGCCCGAACCTTTCTCACACTCCAGTCTGTTTACTGTGCACACCCATGTATCTCTGACATCTCAGGACCACAGTGCATAGAGGTCTTCAGTTTTGTGCTTTAGCTAGATCACCATGAATTCTAGTGCAAGGAAGAAGAGAGATACTGTATCTAATCCAGGTCTAAGTGGATGGCACATTTACTTATACATTTTCCTACACCACTACTTAAAGCATACCTGAAGTGACATGTGACATGCTTAGATAGACATGTGTATGTACAGTGCCTAGCACACAAATAACTCTGTTGTGTTCCTTTTTTCTCTCTCTCTGCCTGAAAGAGGTAAACATCAGTTATGTAAGTGGCAGTTCCCGTCTGGGTCAGGACTGTGTCAGACTACAGTGTGACCTTCACTGATAAAAAATTACAACTATAAAACACTTTCCTAGCAGACAATTGCTTCTGAGAGCAGGAAAGAGATAAAAAGGGTCAAAAGTTAATCGATTTTAGCTCTGGCATGCTTAAATGAATGTGTCATTGAGCAAAAACAATACAACAGTAAAAACTTGAAATGTAGATGTAATGTAAATATAAAATAAAACTGTGGAATATCTTAAAAAGTCATTTTTTGGAGGAGGAGGATAGATACAAGTGCTTATGTCATTAGTTTATTTTCACCTCGTGTCCTTTAACTTGGCTTTGAGCTCTGCTCTGCCATTCCTGATGACTTTAGCCCATGAGATTTTTGATATACCGTATTTTTCGGACTATAAGACGCACTTTTTCTCCCCTAAAAATTGGGAGGAAAAAGTCTCTGCGTCTTATACTCCGAATGTTCGGCCAGGTGTCTCCCACAAGCAGGTGCAGGACGCTACGGAAGCCCTCACTTATCCAGCCGCGGCCTCCGAGTCTCGCATCCTGCTTCCATGTGCCATCCAGTGTGAGATTTATGGCTTCAGCTTTTATCGCAGGATTCTCAGCTGCAGCCTACTTAAGATGGCGGCGTAGGTCTCCAGCTCTCATCCAAATCTGCACTTAGAGGGATGAACGGTACTAGACACCCTCCCCCCCCAGATGCCCTCTGCTCGCTGGGCACCTCACCTGCAGCTGTGATTACTTCTCCCCCGGCGACCGGACGATCGTGTAGGACTGATGAGCGGCACTCTCCTGGACGCCCTGTGCTCGCTGGCGCACCTCGTCTGCATCGGCTTTGGCTCCACTGCCGTTGCTTCACCGGAGACCGAGTAATCCTGCTGGGCTGCTGAACGCACTCCCCGGACGCCCTGTGCACGCTGGCGCACTACATCCGCCGCTGTGACTGGTTTCCGCCGGTGACCTGGACTGACCGATACTGCGGAGTTGTAGAGCGGTACTCCTCCGGATACCCAGTGCTGGCTGGCGCACCTTGCCTGCATCTGCTCTGGTTCCATTGCCGCTGTGACTACTTCTCCCCCAGCGACCGGGGTAATTTTGTCGGAACACCGGCCGATCCTGTAGGACTGATGAGCGGCACTCTCAATGGCTCTGGCTCCACTGCGGCTGCCTGTGACAGCTTCTCCGCCCATCCGCCGGATCGATTTTCCTGCTGGGCTGCCTCTCACCTTCGCTCGGGCTTCCACGTGTGATCGGGGGCGCACCATGTGGGCAGTTTCAAGTCCAGCTCCTGGCTCCTGCTCTAACACTGCAGCAGTTCTCCGCGGCCTAATGAGAGACCTGGCCCGATCCTGCAGAGGACCTGGAGACTCCATGGTTCCAGACCTGCAGCCACTGCAAGTATGATAAATGGTGGAAGAATTGTATTTAGTGTGGGTTGTGGGGTCAGGGTAGCTTAGTGTGGGTTGTGGGGTCAGTGTCAGTGTAGCTTAGTGTGGGTTGTGAGGTCAGTTTAGCTTAGTGTGGGTTGTGGGGTCAGTGTAGCTTAGTGTGGGTTGTAGTGTCAGTGTAGCTTAGTGTGGGTTGTGGGGTCAGTGTAGCTTAGTGTGGGTTGTGGGGTCAGTGTAGCTTAGTGTGGGTTGTGAGGTCAGTGTCAGTGTAGCTTAGTGTGGGTTGTGAGGTCAGTGTAGCTTAGTGTGGGTTGTGAGGTCAGTGTCAGTGTAGCTTAGTGTGGGTTGTGGGGTCAGTGTAGCTTAGTGTAGGTTGTGGAGGCAGCAGGGGCTAGTGTAGGTTGTGGAGTCAGCAGGGGCTAGTGTAGGTTGTGGGGTCAGCAGGGGCTAGTGTAGGTTGTGGGGTCAGCTGGGGTTAATGTAGGTTGTGGGGTCAGCTGGGGTTAGTTTAGCTGGACAGTGTAGTTTAGATAGACAGCTTGGGGGGAAATGGATCATAAGATGCCCCTGCACTATAGACGCACCAGGTTTCATTTTTTATTTTTTTTCCATAGTTTTTGTCCTCTGAAACTAGGTGCGTCTTATAGTCCGGAGCGTCTTATAGTCCGAAAAATACGGTAGTTCAGATCTCATCGGCTATGTGGACAGCAGGAAGAGGTGACTTGGTACTTGCCAGTTAGGGAAGTCAAGGCCTCTGGTAAGTTCACTCATGAGATCCAGGATGCTTCATGGATTTGCCAAATTCCTCTCTTTAGAAGAAAAAGTCAGCTCTCATATTTCTCCTCTGACTTATGCATACAAAACTTTCCTTTGTGCATGGTAATAATCTAGAGCGAGTACCTGTGTCCTCCAACACTCTAATGATTTGCCACATTGGATCTCCCTCACCAGACCACTATGGTAGTTCCTTTTATTTGTCTTTTCATAGAACAGATAGCTGAGCAGCACATCTGATCAGCGAACTTTCCTAAAATAATCACAAACAATTGTTTCTTGGGACATTAATCTAGATATCTTTAAGTGCATCATCATCTCTAGAGCAAAACATTTTTAATTAGACAGTAAACTGAATACATAGAAGTCCAGTTTAATGTGCACATAAAGTTCAACATAAATACGAGTGGAAAAAAAACAAGTAATGTTGCGCTAGTAGCAGCTTTACTTATTCTGTGAAAACTTTGCTGATATTCTATCTGCATTACCCCGGCGGGTCCAATGAAGCAGGAGGGAGATGGAGGACTTTAGTGATGGTTGCCCCTCCTCTCCCCTTGTGACCTTGTTCTGACCTCTGTGCTGATGCAGATGCCAAATGATAATCTATCCACTATGCCATTTAATGGGAGCTCCACCTGCTGGTTGTAGATGATAAAGATGAAATATTGCTATCAAAACTGAAAGATAGACAAAAGTGCAAAATCTTGTTGTTGTTACTAAAGGTAATAATTATACATATTAAAAATTTTAACTTTTCAAAAACTTTCCTAGGCAATGTTAATTCTTTGAAGTCAGAGGATTTGCATTATACAGTTAATTTTTATTGCAGTCATTATACATTGTGTCTTTATTGCAGTTTATCCTGAGTGTACGGTTGGATTATAGGATATCCTACATGCTCTCCATCTACAAGAAGGAGTTTGGGGATAATGGGGGCACAGTCGACAACTCAACAACGTCAACCACCACTCCTCCGGACTCCCCGACTCTTTCCAGTGAGTGGCCTTGTTGGAACATTCTAACAGCGTTAGCAGAGATTTAGTATAGTGGTGATTTGTGGCTGCTTACCCATCTATGGGAATGGTGCTTTGGTAGCACCCTAAGGGCCGCAAAGTAATATATATTGTAGGAAATGTTTGCATAATGACACCTGGCAGCTTATTATTTTCTTATTTATTGTATTTATAAAGCGCCAACATATTATGGCCTAGCCCCAACCTCCATTCCTGTTATTGTTCTAGCTTCCCCTTCCTCCCGGAGATATGCGGAGAAGCGTAAAATGGGCATAGGTACCTTTTTCTACCAGCTAATTGATCAAGTATCCATGTCCCTTATGTGTCTGGCCGATCTAATGTGATGAAATTACAAATGAGGGAACCAGCATGGGAGCTCCTTACCATATTTGCAGATCAGTTCAATTGGGCTCCGCAAATGGCAGATGTCTAATTAATACCTGTGTTCGTTTTCGGTTATCGGGTGCACAGGTGGTCATTTGAGTGTCTGTTGTGGCTAGTAGTCGATTGGCTACTACATAGAATTTAATGGCTGATCAGCTACAACTATTGGTCATTTGGGTGCCCGATTTTGGGTTAGCATTAGACAGTTACAGGGAGCGTTAAGGTTAGGCACTTACAGAGGGGGCTAGTGTTAGACATTAGGTAAAGGGCCTTCTTTTAAGGCACGTAAGGGGGGAGGTTAGAGTTAGGCATTAGGTAAGGGATCTTCTTTTAGGGCACGTATGGGGTTGAGGTTAGGGTTGGACATTAGGTGAGGGGTCCTCTTTTTAGGCACGTACAGGGGGACGTTAGGGTTAGGCCCCCACAAATAGGATTACGGTTGGGTATTAGGTATGGGGAGTTAGGGTTAGGCACTTAGAGTGGAGGGTTACTGTTAGAATAGGTGTAGGGGTAGTACATAGTAAAATATCAGTAATTTAATTACCAATATTTTACCATTAATGGGACTACCTGGCACCCAACTGATGCAGCGATGCTGCAGTACGTTATTCTGTTTGGGCAATAGGACAGGTAGCTGTTTCACTTTTTCCTGGCACAGCTCTGCATATTGGATGGGAAGAAGTTTATTTGTGGGGGACAGAATGGCAGCACTATTTACACTGGGGTGCCCCTTATACAGGGAAACAGGATGGGGACATCTGTTAAATAGGGCGACTTAATGGGGTTGCACGTCATGCAGGAGGACAAATGGGGTTGGATTTTAAACTGGAATGACATTGGGGCACATTATCCAGGGGTATGCAATGCATTAGCAGTGGCATTTTTCTCCCAGATAGGCTAAACAGTGGTATCTTGGGGCAGCCATGACTGTATATGAAGGTGGGGCACTCTTGCTCTGCAGGTCTGTAGCATCATCTCACTTATGGCAAGATTCATTTTAAGTTAAACTTTTATGGGTCCCTATTCTGGATGTTCTCCAGTTTGCCTTTATTAATCCATATTCTGTTTTTCAGCCGTTGTTCCTGACATTGATGAAATAGCGGCACGAGCGGAGACCATGTTTGCTGGAAGGTGAGCTGAAGGTTTGCTTATCAGTGTAGAAATAATTACAAAGAAGACAGGGGGACTGAATATTAACTATAACTGCATTGATCTTAAATAAATAAAAAATAACACACTATTCTATACAGTTTGATTGAATCGGTTCATTTTCAGAAGATTTGATTATCTTCCTGAAATATTCTGCTGCATTCACATTATAATCTGTAACTTCCAGTGGATTGAAAATTATTGGACATGTTGGAAAATTTCTATCCAATCCACATACAAATTTGAAGAGCTCACTGTTCTTTGTGGTGTGATGTGATTCAGTGATGTAGCTAAAGAGCTGTGGGCCCCAGTGCAAGTTTTACATTGGGGCCCTCCAAGCACTCTATACATAACAATTGATACGGCGCACCAAAACATGCCAAGGACAACCACAGTGTCAGAGATGCAAGACGGGGATGGGGAACAGTTTGCTAATGATTACTACTACTCAAAGCATCTTTAGAAGTGATTATTACCAGCACAGGATCAATAAAGAGCTTATACTTGGGTTGAGGGAGAGCCCCTCTTTCCCAAGGGCCCCGGTGCTGTCACAGCCTCTGCACCCCCTATTGATACGTGACTGATGTGACTGTTGGGTGATTATTCTGTTGATAGTTTTCAAGCTTTTGCTTCATTAGAAACCAGTTTTTCAAAACACGCACGCATGCACGCACATACACGCACATACACACACACACACACGCACATACACACACACGCACATACACACACACACACACACACACACACACACACACACACACACACACACACACACACACACACACACACACACACACACACACACGATGTGGACAATAATGCAAGCTGCTGATTGCTTTCCCGTATTTATTTCAGCAAAGAGAAGAATCCTGTGGAGCTGGATGATGAGGGTGGTAGAACCTTCCTGCGGGTTCTTATCCATCTTATCATGCACGACTACCCGCCTCTGCTCTCTGGCGCCCTCCAGCTGCTCTTCAAACATTTCAGCCAGAGGGCAGAGGTACTGCAGGCCTTCAAACAGGTATGAGGTAACTTGTGTGCTGTCACAAAATGGATTCCTTATCTGTACTGACTGCTGTCTAGAGTGTCCTCCTAAATGGACTTGGCAATAGTCTGTCTGACCTATAAAATTGCATGACGCCAATGTCTACCCAAACCAAGTGCAGCCACCATGTTTTCCATATATACTGCAAACATTATTTCCCCCATATAACATGAAACTATAGCATTCCCCTAGCTTCAAATGCCACCTTTATTTACCCCTGATCTCTCATCCACCACCATAGGCAAGGTCTCCTCATACCTTTCAACTATTTCCTCCTGGATGTCCGCTAGGTTCCTGAAGCTAACTGCCAGGCACGAAATCAAAAATCAATTGTTTATTTTTATCTGGTAAACAAGTAATAAGGATGCTAACCAGGCAATCCAAAGGTTAAAATCACTATTACTTTTCTTGTTGATAAATGATCATTCCCCAGTTTACCTGACTCTTATTTGGTACACACAAAATTTGGTACACAAAAAGGAAGTTGCAGGGCATGCTGGGTTGTCCTTTTTTGCTTCTCTACTTCCCCTCAGACTTAACTAATGCAGCCGGATTGGCTGAAGCCTTTTTTCCTCCTGTTGTCCCCTCCCACACCTCTGTTCCTCTCTGATTGGCCAATATTTTTTATGCTGAGACAATGCACTTTATATTGTGAAGGGCGGGCAAATCAGGCAGATGAGAGTAAGGGAGGAAATTACATCAGGATTGGCTTAAAAATAGCCACAGTTAAAATGAGAAATGCTAAGAAGGATTTTCTCTTTTTTTACTGTAGAAAAATCACAAAAATTAAAACGTGGACAGTGCTATACATACTGTATATTATATAAGTATAGCAAGTATTTATCTACTTATATATGTGTTTTTTCTTTCTGAGATAGTATGGCTGACAGCTCCTCTTTAACCTAGACAAAACTGAGTTCCTGATATTTCCACCCCATGCTGCTGCACCCCTCCCAGATTTCCACCTACCATTGTATGTATTCATTGTCCAGTGCTGTGTAATATGTTGGGGCTTTATAAATAAATAAATAAATAATAATAGCAATTGTACCTATTATTTCCCCCATGTAATACTATGTAGCCGTCATATATTTGTATAAATACATAATAAGCCCATAAAACATATAGCAATCATGGCCTCCATGAAACATATATCCATCATCTCCCCCATATAGCATGGAGCGAACACCGCAAATGCAACGCAGGAGACTTGGGCGCAGCTGGCGCCACCATAGACCGTAATGGGAATTACAGCTTTAGCGGCGGACAGTCAGTAACTTCGGCGCCATCAGAAGACGAAGCTGAAGTTACTTTTAAAACACTGTAATTCGCCTTCCCGCAACAGCTGGACGCCGAATTACATAATTCCCCACCATCCAAGTGGACCTGGAGGGGGAATAGTATTTAACGCCGCCGAGAACTTGTGCAGCAGCAGGATACGCCATACTGGCTGTATCCTGCGCCCAAGTCTCCCGGCGGCGAACTCTCTCGGACGCGCACAGAGCCATCATCTCCCCCTAAAACATAGTCATCATTTTCCCTATGAAACATGTAGACATCATTCTCCCATATTGCATGAAGGGAAGCGAGTGTAGCAGTCATATCCTACATATAGTGCTTCCCCCTATAGGGCAATGCTGAGCTTACAATTTGAATAGTGTTAGGCTTGAGCATCACATGATCCCCTACCCTGTCATGCGCACCAACTATTATTGTCTATGGGATTCACAGGAGCTCAGTGGATGTTTATTCTCCTTGTTATTTTTTTTAAATGTTTTATTTTGTTAAAGTGGACCTGAACTCTTGCACATGATTGAAGAAAAACAGAGAGAAATACACCCTATGTGTTTCCCCATCATTTGTGACTAATCACAACTGTAATTTGATGTATCAGCTGTGTCAGCTCAGGGATCTCAGCAGTCCTTGGCAGAGCAGCTTATTTGTAAACACAGGATGTTAACCCTGTGTGTGCTTCCACAAAATAAGGAAGTAGACACACCGCAGATTTATTGCAGGATATGTATCCGCTGTAACAAAATAAAATGTTTTTCTGTAAAGGCTATTATGCTGTTGCTTATCTTTTAAAGCAAGGGTGTAAAAATTGGCCTCCCCCCCCCCCCCCCCCCCGGAGCAAGGTATGGGCGCCCGCAGTATAGGTTAGCCAGGTCTAGTTGCACTCAGTATAGGTCCCCCCAGTATAGGTAGCCAAGAATAGGTAATCCAGTATAGGTAGCCAGCTATAGGCCCCCAGTATAGGTAGCCAGGCATAGGTGAGCCAGTATAGGTGCCTCCAGTATAGGTAGCCAGTATAGTTGCCCCCAGTATAGGTTAGATAGGCAGGCGCCCCCGGTATAAGTTAGATAGGTAGGTGCCCCACTACAGGTTAGCTAGGTGGGTGCCTCTAATATAGGTAGCCAGAATAGTTTCCCCCAGCATAGGTTAGATAGGTAGATGCCCCCAGTATAGGATAGTTAGGTAGGTGCCTGCAATATAGGTAGCCAATAAAGTTGCCACCTGTATAGGCTAGCTAGGTAGGTAGGTGCCCCCAGTATGGGTTTGATAGGTAGGTGCCCTACAGTATAGGTTAGATAGGTAGGTGCCCCACTTCAGGTTAGCTAGGTGGGTGCCTCTAATATAGGTAGCCAGAATAGTTGCCCCCAGAATAGGTTAGATAGGAAGATGCCCCCAGTATAGGATAGTTAGGTAGGTGCCTGCAATATAGGTAGCCAGTATAGTTGCCACCTGTATAGGCTAGCTAGGTAGGTAGGTGCCCCCAATACAGGTTAGATAAGTTAGTGCCCCCAGTATAGGTTTGATAGGTAGGTGCCCTACAGTATAGGTTAGCTAGGTAGGTGTCCCCAGTATAGGTTAGATAGGTAGGTGCCCCCCAGTATAGGTTAGATTAGGTAGGTGCCCCCCAGTATAGGTTAGATTAGGTAGGTTCCCCCCAGTATAGGTTAGATAGGTAGCTGCTCCCCAGTATAGGTTAGATAGGTAGCTGCCCCCCAGTATAGGTTAGATTAGGTAGGTGCCCCCCAGTATAGGTTAGATTAGGTAGCTGCCTCCCAGTATAGGTTAGATAGGTAGGTGCCCCCCAGTATAGGTTAGATAGGTAGCTGCCCCCCAGTATAGGTTAGATAGGTAGCTGCCCCCCAGTATAGGTTAATTAGGTAGGTGTCCCTTAGTATAGGTTAGATAGGTAGCTGCCCCGCAGTATAGGTTAGATAGGTAGCTGCCCCCCAGTATAGGTTAGATTAGGTAGGTGCCCCCCAGTATAGGTTAGATTAGGTAGGTGCCCCCCAGTATAGGTTAGATAGGTAGGTGCCCCCTAGTATAGGTTAGATTAGGTAGGTAGGTGCCTTCCAGTATAGGTTAGATTAGGTAGGTGCCCTAGTATAGGTTAGGTAGGTCCACCCCCCCATAATGGAGGGGGGAGCCGGAGCCGTGGGGAGGGCAGCCCGACCTCTCTCCGGGCCGCCCTCTGTGCTCCCCCTTCAGATGCAGAGTAATTACGCAGCAGCAAGCTCTGTACATAACTACTCTCCTTCCTGCGTTCCACTTGCAGCTGATCTCCTCTCGGCATAGACGCTGATACACACGCTGCTTCCGGTTAAACAGGAAGCAGCGTGTGTATCAGCGTGTATGCCGAGAGGAGATCAGCTGCGAGTGGAACGCAGGAAGGTGAGTAGTTATGTACAAAGCTTCCTGCTGCGTAATTACTCTGCATCTGAAGGGGGAGCATGGAGGGCGGCCCGGAGAGAGGTCGGGCTGCCCTCCCCACAGCTCTGGCTCCCCCTCCTTTACAGCGCCCCCCTCACAACAGCGCCCAGGGCGCCCGCACGGCCCTAAAAACGTGCATGTTTCTACCATACCAGTTAATTGCGGTGCTGGGTAATTTTGTCAACCTGTGTAAAGTATGGACTGCACCAGTTATAAGGGAATGGCTTTTAATTTTGTTACAGGTTTAGCTGAAACATGCCAGGATTTTGTTGGTACAGGGCTTTATTTTGATGGCAGCTTTTTGTGGTGTTATATCAACAATACATATAAATGAATGCAGGCCACTAAAGATGACAGAAGATGAGTATCAGTTATAGGTGGATAGTTGTGTGCTGTATGGCATTGTTTTGGAGGGTTAATGTTAGGGGATAGGATAAGGAAAGGTTTGTTTTAAGTTAGATTTAGGCAACAGGAAGATAGTAGACTAGGCCAGCAGTAAAGGTGATGACCTGCAGGCTAGTGGTAGATCAAAAAATATGAAGGAATTACACTGCAAATATCAATAATTTCTTGACCTGTCTTCTATTTTTTAACTTCTAACTTTAGTACTATCTCGGTAAAGTTCCTCTTTACAGGATGAGGTCACTGTACCTAACTAGTACCACTATTTATTATCTTGTTTTTCCCCTTTATATCTAATGGCAAGCCGAGATCTTCCTGCTATATTCCTCTTTCTCCCCAGGGTGACCATCACACTGTCACACTGCCTGTAATGTACGGCTCGCAGTCACTCTGTCACAGTGCAGTAGCCCCACTACCCACAGAGACCAGCTGATGGAAGGCTTTGGGGAGCGTAGAGTTCCTTGTTTTTGTTCTTCTCTTTTTAGTAGATGGTCACTGGGCTCTGAGCCAGCCTCCTGCTGCCACATCTGCTGCATTTCCTGGTGTGATGGCATCGCAAAGTAGAGCAGAGGTGGCAGGAGGAATCTGGTCCAGGCATTCACAAGCCCAGTGACAGCAGTGAGAAGAGGAATGAGGGATAACCTACGTATCCCAGCACCTGCCAAACGAAACAGGCCAGGGCTCTGTTATCATACAGTGTAGTACATCCCTCTAACTGGGAGCGCTATAATAGAAGGAATTATTATTATGAGGACGCACTGTAATCAGGGGGACACTAATGGGATCATAATAATTTGGGGCTACAATGAGGCGGGAACAGATACACAAAATTCCTTGACAAAACCTTTTACTAGGGCCGGTCATGCAGAACTTTACTGTAAATTAACCATGTATTGTGTTTTATCAACTGCAGTGAAAATAACCTAATGAAAAAAGTGCTTATTTTTTACAACAATCATTTCTAAATAATTTACGGTAGTCAGTGTATGCGCATTGGAAAATCTTTCCTCTCCCCGATTTACATTCTGAAATGTATCACGCGGCGACATCTTTACTGCTGGCAGGTGATGTCTACGGAAGGAGATGCTTGTTGTTTGGAAGTTGGAAACAGTTGTTATTTCCAACAATGCAGTCAGATTCACAGACCGCAAACTGTCAGGATCTTGGTCATGATATCACACTGTGGGAGGGGTTTCACCACAATATCAACCATACAGACCCCCCCTCCACAATATCCGCCATCCCCCCCCCCCCCCCCGCTCTATTTGAAAAAAGGATAATATTAAATATTGCTAGGGGGCAAGGGGGTAATAGCTACTGATTGGGATGAAATTCCATTTTTTTAAGTTCCTCTTTAATCTCCATCCATTTTACCACATCCCCTTTTCACCCCAGTGTGGTGCTGCATGTAATTAAGGGCTCATTCAAACTACACTGCAGAACACATGCAAGTATGCAATTTTGTGTATGCATTCCCAAGGCACGACACGCATGTGGCGGCACGCTAAGACACAGACGTCGGGCGGCCTCAGCACGATAGAACCCAATGGTCGTGTGATAAAATCCTCCCCCCTGCATTACATTGCAATGCACACAGCTGTACTGTGAACGAATCACACACTATGTGCACTGCTTTTGGCACTCTTATCCTCATGGTTTGCCATCTTTCTCATTTTCAAACTTCTCAAGGGAAAAGCAGCTCTTGTCAGATTGTACGGAGTCATTTTTCTCCCCCTTCTCTGGTCAAAGATTGCAAATTCTCCTAGCTGGTCTCCTGGTCATATGCAAGACTGGGCCTTCTAAGATGCCTCTGAATTGGAGTACAGAATGGCTAGATTAGAGGATTCAGTGTGTATATTTTTTATATATACAAATCTTCCTATCAGGTAATCCATTGTGGGCCTTAGAAAAGAAAGCATAATGTGAGAAGAGGTCGTCTTTTAAATCATACATGCCAAACTCTGGCCCGTGGGCCAAATCTGGCCCTCTGAGCCATCAAATGGTTTCCTCACTTTACATTATGTTTGGCCCACTCTAGACCACCAGAGAAGCTATAATAGAGGGTAAGCCCTAGATCACCAGGAAAGCCATATAGTGGAGGGAGGAGGAGGGCACTAGATACCAGGGAACTGTATAGGAGAGGCATGGGGCCCACTAAACACCAGGGAACTCTATAGGGAAAGAATAGGGGCCACTAGACACCAGGGAACTGTATAAGGAAGGGGGGAGTGCCGCTAGACACCAGGGAGTGTATAGGGGTGATTGAGGGGGCCACTAGACACCAGGGAACTGTATAGGGGAAGGAGGGGGGCCACTAGACACCAGGGAACTGTATAAGGAAGGGGGGAGTGCCACTAGACACCAGGGAACTGTATAGGGGAGGGAGGGGGTCACTAGACACCAGGGAACTTTATAAAGGAGAGAGGTGGCCACAAGACATTGAGGTTGGCCCACAACTTGCTCCCAGAACTCAATTTCGGTCCACATTGTATTTGAGTTTGACACCCCTGTTTTAAATAGAAGATAAGTCCACTTTAGCACAAGTTCAAAAAGTGGTATCATAAGGCACCACTTCAGGATATCGGGTGGAGCTATGCAAATCATTCCTTATTTTGCTTAGATAATGGCCTAGTAGTCTGAAATGGAAGCAGGCAATTTGGACGCATGTGGCTACTGGACAATTTGAGTGCTGCTATGGAGTATAATGTTAATTAGACACAAGAAAAACAGGCAGACCGCTTCAAACCCCCTCACACACCGGTGGTGCTTGGCTATCCTTCCCCAGGACAACAATACAGGAACAAGCGCAGAAGACCGCAGCAAACCATGTAGAGATGAAATCCTGGTTCAGAGCTATGACTGAGGGCCTGTGTGTCTGAAACATGTCAGGTGGGAGCTTGTCTTTTGGATGTACGATTAAACATTTCTGGATTTGACTTCTATGTGTTGTGCTGTGGGCTTCTGTGCTTGTTCCTGTATAATATTAATTAGTGGCAACCAGCGGCTACAACGAGTGGTTTGTAGCATCTATAGCAAATACATAGCTGCTGCAGCACATATGGTACCAGAAAAGCAAAACGGTTGTACCTGATAGTGTAAACAGAAAATTAGAGGCTACTGCAAAACGATTATAGCGGCTACATCAATAAATAGCAGCTGCAGCACACAGGGTACCAGAAAAGTAAAGTGGTTGTAACGTAAAGTGTAAGCACAAAAATAAGCGGCTACAGTAAAGTGTTTACAGTGGCTATAGCAAAAAAAGTATGTAGCACACTTGGTATGAGGAAAGCAATGTGACTGTAGATTGTTTAGGATCGGTGGGGGGGAGGGTTAGCTTAACGTTTGTCATAGGTAGAGGATGGTTAGTGTTAGGAGAAGGTAAAGTGGCAGATTAGTGTGAGAGGAGGGTCAGGTAAAGCGAAACTAGAATATCTGTAAGATTACAGGTGTTCTACTATCCAGATTATCCAGTGCCCAATAGTAGTACACTCACCTAAAGGATTATAAGGAACACCTGTTCAATTTCTCATTAATGCAATTATCTAATCAACCAATCACATGGCAGTTGCTTCAATGCATTTAGGGGTGTGGTCCTGGTCAAGACAATCTCCTGAACGCCAAACTGAATGTCAGAATGGGAAAGAAAGGTGATTTAAGCAATTTTGAGCGTGGCATGGTTGTTGGTGCCAGACGGGCCGGTCTGAGTATTTCACAATCTGCTCAGTTACTGGGATTTTCACGCACAACCATTTCTAGGGTTTACAAAGAATGGTGTGAAAAGGGAAAAACATCCAGTATGCTGCAGTCCTGTGGGCGAAAATGCCTTGTTGATGCTAGAGGTCAGAGGAGAATGGGCTGACTGATTCAAGCTGATAGAAAAGCAACGTTGACTGAAATAACCACTCGTTACAACCGAGGTATGCAGCAAAGCTGTTGTGAAGCCACAACACGCACAACCTTGGGGCGGATGGGCTACAACAGCAGAAGACCTCACCGGGTACCATTCATCTCCACTACAAATGGGAAAAAGAGGCTACAATTTGCACAAGCTCACCAAAATTGGACAGTTGAAGACTGGAAAAATGTTGCCTGTTCTGATGAGTCTCAATGGAGTCTGAATTTGGCGTAAACAGAATGAGAACATGGATCCACCATGCCTTGTTACCACTGTGCAGGATGGTGGTAGTGGTGTAATGATGTGGGGGATGTTTTCCTGGCACACTTTAGGCCCCTTACTGCCAATTCGGCATCGTTTAAATGCCATGGGCTACCTCAGCATTGTTTCTGACCATGTCCATCCCTTCATGACCACCATGTACCCATCCTCTGATGGCTACTTCCAGCAGGATAATGCACCATGTCACAAAGCTTGAATCATTGCAAATTGGTTTCTTGAACATGACAATGAGTTCACTGTACTAAAATGGCCCCCACAGTCACCAGATCTCAACCCAATAGAGCATCTTTGGGATGTGATGGAACAGTAGCTTCGTGCCCTGGGTGTGCATCCCACAAATCTCCATCAACTGCAAGATGCTATCCTATCAATATGGGCCAACATTTGTAAAGAATGCTTTCAGCACCTTGTTGAATCAATGCCACGTAGAATTAAGGCAGTTCTGAAGGCGATAGGGGGTCAAACACTGTAGTAGTATGGTGTTCCTAATAATCCTTTAGGTGAGTGTATATTGGTAACATTGCCCATATTCTACTAGTGGCCTTATCCGCCGCCACATTTCCAGACGCCCTTTTTTTTTATGTACGCGCCTGAACTAGCTCTGTACTTATTAGAATAGAGAACTGTAACATAAAGGCTTATTATAATGCTATCAGTCTAAAATGTTGAAAACATGCTTGATCCACAAGGGCTTAAAAATGGTTTACGTGACTCCACCCCCTGCCCTTGGTGATGCATTATGGGCTTGCTTTTTGGACACGTTTAGGAATGATGTACTGTATAGTTTCCATATTTTTTAAGATGACAGTACTGTACTATTCATTGTTTTCAGTAGAGGACTTTTGGGTGCCTTTTTACCAATATTATTATTATTATTATTTAGTATTTATATAGCCAACATCTTACGCAGCGCTGTACAGTAGTATATGTTGTCTTGTCACTTAACTGTCCCTCAGAGGGGCTCACAATCTAATCCCTACCATAGTTATATGTCTATGTATGTATTGTGTAGTGTATGTATTGTAGTCAAGGGCCAATTTAGAGGGAAGCCAATTAACTTAGCTGTATGTTTTTGGAATGTGGGAGGAAACCGGAGTGCCCGGAGGAAACCCACCCAGACATGGGAAGAACATACAAACTCCTTGCAGATGTTGACCTGGCTGGGATTTGAACCAGGGACCCAGTGTTGCAAGGCGAGAGCGCTAACCACTACACCACCGTGCGCGTACATAATATTCTGGTGTATCTGAAGAACCCCAGACCTGCATGCATGCTGGGGGACAAACAAGATTTTCCCGTATTCAGTGCCGGATTTACCATAGGGCACTGTAGGCACGTGCCTACAGGCACCTGATGATGGAAAGGCAGTTTACTCCCCTCCCTCCTTCCCTATGCAGAGTCCTGAGAGTGTAAATGAGAGGTTACTCACCCTGCTCTACACCCTCCACTGACGAGTTATCCCTTCAGTCAGGGGCACCTTTAGCTACTTAAAGGGCCACTATGGCGGAAAAAAGTAGGCAGTTAAAATCTGACAGAATTGACAGGTTTTGGGTCAATCCATCTCTTCATGGGGGATTCTCAGGGTTTTCTTTGTTTTCAGCAGCATTTCCTGAACAACAATTGCAAAGTCTAACTGACAAAATAGTGTGCAAGTGATAAGGGAGGCTGGCTGGAACTTACTATTTTGTCAGTTAAACTACTGTTCAGAAAATGCTGTTGAATACAAAGGACACCCTGAGAATCCCCCATGAGGAGATAGACTGGCCCAAAACCTGTCGGTTCTGTCAGATTTTAACTGCCTACTTTTTTTGCAATAGTGATCCTTTAATACTAAGGTATCTCTAGCTACCTAATACTTGTGGGCACCTCTAGTTACTTAATTTTGAGGGTACTTCTTGCTACCTAATACTAAGGTAGCTATTATGACGGGCAAGGGAAGTAAGGGAGTTGGGACAGCCAGGAAGCTTGTGGTGCGGTCTGTAGGGTAGGTAGGGTTTGTAGGTTCATGGAGGGAGAAGTCTAAGGTGCCAGGACATCTGTGCCTATAGGCTCCTGCGAGGTTAATCCAGGCCTGCCCATATTATTCCTTAACCTGAGCTTTATTGAATTGTTTCTGTGCTTGGCATTATTGGTAAAAATGCCTCACTGTCTGCCTGCTTGTGTTGTGTAATAACTACAACCCTGGCTTTATCAGCGGTTAGGCCGGACAGTGTCCGCAGCTAATACTACAAGCTCTTAAGCGTTTCCGAGACAGATTGAGATCTTGTATTTTAGAATCGTCTGATTGTTTTTCCTTTATAACTTCTTCCATGCAGGTTCAACTCCTGGTGTCAAATCAGGACGTCGACAACTACAAGCAGATCAAGGCCGACCTGGACCAATTACGCCTGACGGTGGAGAAGTCTGAACTTTGGGTTGAAAAGAGCAACAGTTATGAAAGCGAGGAGCTGGGAGACGGGCAGGCCAAGGACGGCAAAGAGCAAATTAATGAGGTGAATTAAACACGCCGCAAGTCGGCTCCTGTTTCATTTGCTGCCTGATTAAACAAAGGTCTGTAAATGGCAGAGACAGGTTCCCGGTACTCCATGTGTACAATTATCTGCACAGGAGACTGACAGGACAGTGGGGACAGGAGAAGATCAGGAACACTGGGACCAATTTCCAGGGTCCAGCGGAGGCAGGCTTACTGACCGGCCTGGCCTGCACCATAACAAATGAAGATTATAGGCACATTTTCCTGGGATCAGCACTGAATTCGGACTTCAGAAAAGATCAGGTCTCTCTACGGAATTATGGGAGATTAAAAAAAAATCAGTTGGATCTAAGCACTGTTATTATAGGTAATACATCTTATTGGCAGCTGTGCTCTTTCCGAACCGTGACAAATGTTATAGAACCAGCTTTTAGATTGAGAAGGAAGACAAATGCAAATATTCACAGGTTTTTTTTTCTTCCAGAAAGGTTAAATTTGTCTGCTGAAAATGACGGCAGCACCATTAAGAATAGGAGGAAGTTATTGTTGGAAGGCCCAAGGATCTTCAGTTTCTAATCTGATTTTCACCCTTTTTTAGTTGGGATTGGATTGGGAATTGAATAAGCATAATATTTGTCATTTATAGGCTTTAAAACGTACTGTACTTCTTCAAAAGAGATGAGCTGCAGAAGTTTTAAACACTCTCTAGCTAAGTCACCCATGTGATTGAAATTTGGAGGTAACCGCAGAAAAACATAATTTTTGTTATTGACACTAGTGTTATCTTTAAGCACAAAAGAGTGTCTGAGAGAAGATTCTTGGTAAGACAGGTGATATGTATACTACTGGTATACTTAATGTGCTTATAAATGATTTAAAATAAAGCCCTGATGAATAATGCACTGAATTAGCATTAACACTTTCACCTCTGTGGTAAAATACAAGCTTGTTGTGGTCATTCTTAAAGAGACCCTGAGGTGGGGTTCTGACAATGCTATCTACACACAGAGGCTGGGTCTGCCTATACTGCCCAGCCTCTGTTGCTATCCAGATCCCCCCTAAGTTCCCCCTGCGCTCTGCTATCCCCCATAAATCACAGTCGCGCTGTGCGGGCTGTGTTTACCTCTGTAGTGTCAGTCTGCTGCTCCCTCCGCCTCCTGCATAGCTCCGGTCCCCGCCTGCGTCCCTTCCCTCCAATCAGCGGGGAGGGAAGGGACGCGGGCGGGGGCCAGGGCTATGCAGGAGGCGGAGGGAGCAGCAGACTGACAGTATAGAGGTAAACACAGCCCGCTGCGACACGCTGCGTGTCGACAGCGCGGCTGTGATTTATGGGGGATAGCAGAGCGCAGGGGGAGCTTAGGGGGGGATTGGGATAGCAACAGAGGCTGGGCTGTATAGGCAGACCCAGCCTCTGTGTGCAGCTAACATTGTCAGAACCCCACCTCAGGTTATCTTTAAAGAACAGAAATGAGTCATCAGTAGTCTATACTGCCGTATTTTCTGCCGTATAAGATGTTACGGAATATAAGACGCACCAAGGTTTAGAGGGCAAAAACCAGGGGAAAAAATATACATACTAAACCTGGTACATCCATATTCCAAGAGCGTCTTGTACATCCCCCAAATGGCGTCCTCCTGTCCCCCCCGTGTCTACCCATGTGTCTCCTGTGTACCTCATGTGTCATTTTGTGTGCCTCATGTGTCTTTCTGTGTGCCCCATGTGTCTTTCTGTGTGCCCCATGTGTCCTTTGTGCCCTGTCTCCCCATGTGTACCCTGTCCGCCCTTGTGTCCTTTGTGCCCCTTCTCCTCATGTGTATCCTGTCTGCCCATGTGTCCTGTGTGCCCCTTCTCCCCATGTGTACCTCGTCTGCCCATGTGTCCTGTGTGCCCCGTCTCCCCATGTGTACCCTGTCTGCCCATGTGTCCTGTGTGCCCCATCTCCCCATGTGTACCTCGTTTGCCCATGTGCCCTGTGTGCCCCGTCTCCCCATGTGTACCCTGTCTGCCCATGTGTCCTGTGTGCCCCGTCTCCCCATGTGTACCCTGTCTGCCCATGTGTCCTGTGTGCCCCGTCTTCCCATGTGTACCCTGTCTGCCCATGTGTCCTGTGAGCCCCGTCTCCCCATGTGTACCCTGTCTGCCCATGTGTCCTGTGTGCCCCGTCTCCCCATGTGTACCCTGTCTACCCATGTGTCCTGTGTACCCCGTCTCCCCCACGTGTCCTGTGTTTCCCTTCTCCCCATGTGTATTCTGTCTGCCCATGTGTCCTGTGTGCCCCTTCTCCCCAATGTGTCCTGTGTGCCCCTTCTTCCCATGTGTCCTTCTGTGCCCCATCCTCCCATGTGTCCTGTCTCCACCATGTGTCATTCTGTGCCCCCTGTGTGCCTCAGCTCCCTTCTTCTAATCTCTTCCTGCCCTCCTCCATGTGTGCATCTCACCCCTGACCCCTCCTCCCCCCCCCCCCCCACCGCGTGTCCCTGCTTTCCCACTTGGATATCCTACCCACCTCCATGTCTCTAGTGTCAACGGCTTATTAGAAACATGCCACCATGAGGGCTGCAGACACCCGGCTTCTCCATATGTTTCCTTTACTGCGCAGCTACTGAACATATGGAGAATATGTATCTGGTAAGCCACTGCCGCTGCAGACACTGAGGGGGGGAATGATATAAACGGGGGAGCGGAGACACGCGCGGGGGGGGGGACGACCAGTGGAGACGCACACATGGAGGGGGGCAGGAGGTGATTAGAGGGGAGAGCTGAGGGCGGAAAATACGGTATATACTTAGATGTTGCAGTGCTTTAGTAGAGGGATGATATGACATATGAAGAGTTAACTAACAATTGAACAAGCCGTGGGAGCAGTTTTATAGAACACTTTTCAAAGACATAAATAAAAGTTGTTTAGCTGATACCTTTAATGACTAACTGTACAAGATTCCTTTGCAAGCTTTCAAAACTTTAAGTTTCTTCTTCAGACATGATACAGGACTGGATCAGAACTCCAGTTCTGTATAATGCCTGAAGAAGAAACTTAAAGTTTCAAAAGCATGTAACAAGTCTTGTACAGTTAGTTATTAAAGGTATCACCCAAACAAATTTTGTTGTCATGTCTTTGGATTTAGGACACTTTTCAAATGGATACCCTTATCTGGAACTGTAAAGTGTCAGGTTGAGAACTGAATAGGGGAAATCACACCCTGGCTTAAGGTACCTTTAAGGAATCGGCCTTGCAACACCGCCAATGACACCCACCTGATGGTCAGCCGCAAATGTAAATGGTCCCTTCCCCATCTCTCACCACATCCCCTTCCACCACGAGCGCGAGCTCCCGTCAGTAAAGACAGGGGGCCCCAGAGATCAGCCTGTTAACCAGCGGTCGGAGCTGGCAGGCTGTTTTTTTTTTAGTATTTACCAATTCTATACTTATATAGCGCTGACATCTTACGCAGCGATGCACAGAGTATAGTCTTGTCACTTAACTGTCCCTCGGAGCGAACACATGTAATCCAGCGCAGGAGATTTGGGCGCAGCCATCGCCACCATAGACCGTAATAGGAATTTACAGCTATAGCGGCGCACAGTGAGTAACTTCGGCGCCCTCAGAAGACGGAGCTAAAGTTACATTTAAAACACTGTAATTCGCCTTCCTGCAACAGCTGGAAGCCGAATTACATAATTCCTCACTATCCACGTGGATCTAGATGGGGAATAGTATTTAACGCTACCAGGAACTTGTGCAGCAGCAGGAAAAGCCATATACCGGCTGTATCCTGCACCCAAGTCTCCCGGCGGCCAGTTATCTTGTACGCCCCTCGGAGGGGCTCACAGTCTAATACCTACCATACGCATATTATTATTATTATTAATATTATTATTGATTTATAAAGCGCCAACATATTCCGTGGCACTGTACAAAGTAAGAAACAAACATGGGGTACATAATAATAGACAATGGTGTACACCAATATACAAGATAAATAATTAGTGACAAAATACAAAGAATGATACAAAATACAAATTATAGAATTGGTAATGACAGTGATAAAAATTAACATGATGAATAAAATGTATAATGGTTACCAAGACACAAAAGGGGGAGAGAGGCCTGCCCTTGCAAGCTTACAATCTAAGGGGAATGGGGGGGGGGGGGAACAGGAGGAGGGGTAGTATGCAGCAAATATATAGAGGCTTTGTGTTTTAGGATACCTAGTAGGAGTGCAGTTTGGTCTTAGTACAAAGGGAAGTGGCCTAAGGTAGCATATGTCTTTGTATGTATTGTGTAGTGTGTGTATTGTAGTCTAGGGCCAATTAAAGGGAAGGCCAATTAGCTGATCTGTATGCCATATATAATTGCATATAAGCCGACCCATGTATAAGCCATAGGTACCCACTTTTCCCTCAGAAACCAGGAAAAAGTGATTGACTAGCATATAAGCCCCCTCCCCAGTATAGCCCACTCCACAGTAGCCCAATGTACCCCTAGCACAAGTCAGCACCCCTCCCCATAGCCAGATGTGCCACAAGGATGATAGTTGTGTCTCAAGACGCCACTAGATGGGGTCATAGATATGAGACATAGCGATTGCTACACAGGAAGAATTCCCGATCATTGCACAACTGACACGTTGCTTGCACGCTCCGCTCCACAAGCCAGGGGACACAGGTAGTCTTGAGCAGTGCACTCTGCACACCATGTTGCAGGGGATGCGAGGCACGGACACAGCAGGGAGCTAGCTGGCAAGAGCAGGATCACTAGTGCAAGATCCTTGCACTCCTCTGCCAGTAACAAAACCTTCTCCACCATCCGCTCTGCTCCACTGACTCACATATAAACAGAGGGGGTAACTTTTCAGCACATTTTTTGTGCTAAAAAATAGGCTTATATGCGAGTATATACAGTATATATTTTTTTTATAACAATAATAACATCTAAAAATTGCAGCAGCAATCAAATAGCAGCAAAAGAAAGCCTTAAGCCCCGTCTACACTATGAGAGGTTGTAGCGATCCGGCGGCTCGATTAGCCGCCGGATCGCTTCTTCCGCGTGCCCGCCGTGTCCCCGCTCGCCGCGCGTGCGCCGCATTCGATTCCCCGCTCGTGCCCGCTCGTCCCCGCCGGCGCCGCTTATCTCCCGCACGATTCCCTGCCATTGTCCCCTCGCGGGGATCGAGCAGGGAATCGGCGGTGCGGAGATCCGTCATGTCGGATCTTATCAATCGAGCCGCATCAGCGGCTCGATTGATAAGGAGCATCGCGGCCGCATCTACGCGTGTAGATGCGGCTTTAGACACACTTAATGTTAAAAAACAAACCAATGACAGGAAAAGATAATGACCAACAATGGTTCCCAAGCACAGTGAACAATCTCTCCTTCTGGATCCATTCTGACAGTTATTGCCTTTCGTTGTCCCTGTGTCCAGGTTGTCCGATTTACACTCTGACGGGGGTATTTTGTTATCAGAAAGTTTGATATTGACGACTAGCGAGTAAGTTAGTCTGCCAATATTTACTCCTAAAGACAACCCTGGAAAAAGCCTTTGGTTGTCATGTAAGTAAGGAAAAATGAGTGTGACAAAGCCTTTGCAGCAATGTGTTACTATGACATTATATTTTGGAGCAAAGGCTCCACTGATAATGTCACAGGTTGTTATCATGCCGAAATGTAATCTCAAGTCAGTGAAGATTTCGCTACCGTTTTGCGCGTTGTTTAATTGGGACTATGGAGACCGCTCAGCGAGAGAGATGATGAATCATAGAGAGGATACCGTAGCATGATTGAGGACCTCTGAGCATTTATGTTAAGCAAAACCTCCTGCCTGCTCATATATAATATGGAACTTTCTGAGTGATGGAGCAGAGCAGGAACTTGTTTTGCTTCCAGAATGTAAGCTCTTGGGGACACCGTGTCATTTTCCACTAGAAGATTGCTTATCTTCATTATCCTACTACTGGCTCTGAGTCCAGATCAAACCACAGGACCTGGAATATTAATCAGATTCAGTTTCATTACATATCTCAAGGTAATATATAGTTTTCAGTAATCTGACCACCTGGGAACCTAGAATCACCTAGTGATCACCTCTGGAGCTGATGGATCAGGTGAGCCAGTGCTGCCGCTGCTTGTCACTACACACGTGGAGTGGAGGGAACACAAGGGGCAGTGGAAGGGGCACAAGGGGCAGTAGAGGGGACACAAGGGCAGTGGAGGGAACACATGGGTGACAGAAGGACACACATGGAGACACGGGGACACATGAGGAACACGGGGGACCCAATAATTGGGGGAGAACAGCTACAAGACACTCCTGGACCATGGACATGCACCGGGTTTAGTATATTTTTTCCCTGGTTTTTGCCCTCTAAATCTAGGTGTGTATTTTAGTCCGGAGTGTCCTATATGCTGAAAAATATGGTATACAATTGATTTGATTGAACAAGATTGTATGACTCTGATGGTTTATTCCCAGCTTAACATGTGAAGCAGAAATCCGCATGTGACAGTTACTTCTTGGGCACTACGGCGAAAAATTGTAAGATTTAAAATATGTGCAAACATAGACAAATAAGAAGTACATTTTTTTTCCAGAGTAAAATGAGCCATAATTTACTTTTCTCCTATGTTGCTGTCACTTACAGCAGGTATTAGAAATCTGACAGAAGCGACAGGTTTTGGACTAGTCCATCTCTTCATAGGGGATCTTCAGCAAGGCTTTTATTCTTTATAAAGATATTCCCTAAAAAGGATTTAAACAATGATGCTGGCCAGCTTCCCTGCTCGCTACACAGTTTTTTGGCAGTTGGACGGAGCAACTGCCATTCACTAAGTGCTTTGAAAATAAATAAATCCCTGAGAATCCCCTATGAAAAGATGGACTAGTCCAAAACCTTTTGCTTGTCAGATTTCTACTACCTACTGTAAATGCCAGCAACATAGGAGAAAACTAATTTATGGCTCATTTTACTCTGGAAAAAAACGTACTTCTTATTTGTATATGTTTGCACATATTTTACATTTTAAAATTTTCGACATAGTGCCCTTTTAACTGGGGGTGACGTACCAGTAGTATAAAATAGGGCTAAAATCAGTAATGCAAGCTGACTATATTATTGATTGGGCCCCCGCATAAAGACATTTTAAGCACATTTGCGTTAATAGCTGCCTGGCCCTAATTCTTCTCTTGATCTGTAGGTAAATCTGTCCTTACGTGAAAGTTTTACTTTGCATTAGCCAACAAACCTAGCATAACTGAACCCTATAAGATAACCAGACCTTGACATCGTGACCCCGTAATACTAACCTCCTTTATGCTAGCAATGCATGGGTCGATGATGTCCCAATCCAGCAAGCAGTTGATCACTCTGCGTTTGGAATCCATTGCGTAATACTGAAAGATTTTAGCAGAAGTCTGACTGCAAGTTGGGGTAACTGTGAGCACTGTGCTGTTTAGTGCAGTACAACACTATGTAAAGGTGGCTACAAATGGAGGTAGTGGTGCGGACACGCAGGAGGACAGCTGAGAGGTGTGTGGGGTAACGCTTGGATTAATGCTTATAGGTGGCTCAGAGTACTCTGTAATGCTGGGAATGCACGGGTCGATTTTGCCGCTCGATTTCATGCCCGATCGTTTTCCGCGCTCGATTATGCGAGCGATTTTCTTATCTTCCATTCGTTTTTCTTATCTTTTGCCATTGTTCCTTATGTATTATCGAGCTTGGAATCAGTCGGGCGAGAGATCGGACATGTCGGAAATTATCAGTCGAGCCATCTAAATGGCTCAAAATTGAGCCGTGTATTCCCAGCATAACATAGAAATCTGCAGTCATGTATATCCAAGTAGATAATTGCTGATGAGCCTCTGCTGATAGTCCAAAGGTTTTATTGCACAGATAATCAGTGTCCTGTGAAGAACAAGTTTAATTATGACATAAACATACCATCGCTCAGTGCTTGTAGGTGCAAAACACATGGCCTACGACCATTTGTACCGCTTTTTCTGGGGCCACGTGTACACTTGATCCCAGAAGAAGCAATACAACGCGAAACGAAGCGTTGGTGTTTATTTCAAAATTATTCTTGTTCATATCAGTAATAATTTACTTGGACGTATGTGGATACCCCTCTGCTCCTCCCTCCACCAGCTCAACAAAAGCCTAGTACTGTTCCTGATCCCTTGCTCATTTGATAAACTGACCAAAATGAATTGGAAATTAAACAGTTGAGTATACTGGAGCATACTCTGACTTAAACATTGAAATGCACCGTATGTCCATGTTTGGACCACAACATTTTCCACAATTTTATCTGGTGGCGGAGTTGCCGGTTAAATGATAGGACATAAGAAAAAAAAAACCTGAGCAGGTCCTAGTTTTGGCTTACAATAGTCCCACCACTGCTCAGTCAGATGAGCTTTTATCTAGAGTAAAAGTAGTTTTGGCAGGCCCTTATGCTTCATATGGGTGCCAGCCCTTATATTGTTCACTGTTAAGCAGCACATTGATCCCATACCTAGTGTATTGGCAATTCACAATATCTTCAGACCAGAACTAAGAAGGTTTGCTAAAATCTTTGCTGTTTTTTTTTCTCAGCTAAGCTTTCATTCACTCTGCTTTACATTGCTTTGTGATTTGATTGTGTATGTGTAACATTCTAGGACACAAGTATTTTAAGCCCGGTTGAAGATGGAACAAAAAAGCCTCAAATTGATAGCAATAAGGCCAACAATTACAAGATCGTCAAAGAGGTAATTCACTGATTTTTATGATAGTTTAAAGCAAATCTATGAAGTGATATCAGGAGGGTCTGAAACGTTACGTGTATCGTTCTGTTCTGATCTTACAGATTCTCATCCGCCTCAGTAAGCTGTGTTCACAAAGTAAGAAGGGTCGCACTCAACAACAAAGGCTACTGAAGAATATGGGGGCCCATTCTGTGGTTCTGGACCTTCTACAAATTCCCTATGAGAAGGTTGGTACTCTGAGAAGGTTGGTGCTCTAAGAAGGTTGGTGCTCTGAGGTGGAATGGGAAGGAGGGGGTGGATCTACATACAGGACATGAGAAGCAAAAGTAGACTACCAAAGTCCTTAATTAGCCAAGGCATAGATGGTGATGAGCACAGTTGCTGATGAGCAAAAGCATTTCCCCCCCTAATATGTTATATGTCTAATACCTGGGAATGAGGTGAAGAAGGGGAACATCTGGCTACTTATATTGGGGAGGGGGTCCTGTTTAATATGGGGGGGGGGGGGCATATCTGGCTATCTATAATGGGGAACCTGTCTAAAAATGAGGGAGCACATCCAGTTATCTACACTGGGGAGAGGGCTGATCTGGCTATTGTAGAGAGTACCTGACAAATCCTTTCATCCTGTGGTGGTGCTGGTGGTGGTGGTGTGTGTGTGTGTGTGTGGGGGGGGGGGGGGGGGGGGTGTAAGCATGCCTGGCTTTACTGGGGAGGACCTGCATAACACCAGGGTGCACATCTGGTTATCTATACTGGGTGTTTTACTAGATGAGCAGCTGTTATCTGCTAATCCCAAGCTGCATACAATTTGCAAAAATATTTGCGTCCAGTGTATCTATCCTGGGGAGGGGGACCTGCCTAATAAGATAAACACCTGATTATCTATTCTGGGAGGGAGGACCTGTTTAATTGGGGAGGGGGTGATATCTGGCTTACTATAAAGGGGAACCTGCCTAATACTGGGGGAGCACATTCAGTTATCTTCAGTGTAGAGGGGGCCCATCTGGCTATGTTGGACCTTCCTAATATTGAGGGGGGGCACATCTGGCTATTGTGGAGGGGGACCTGCCAAATCCTGTGGGGGGGGGGGGGTCATGCCTGGCAATAATATTTGAAACTAGTTGGAAAAAATAGTATCAGGCACCATTTACAGTCCATGTTATGCTGGATCCACACGGTGCGTTCGCGCACTTCGATTTCCCGCTCAATTCCCGTCGATTCGTTTATTTTCAACATGTCCGATTTGGATTTCGATGGATCGTTAGGTCGATTCGGCATACTTTGCATGCGAATCGACCTAACGATCCATCGAAATCCAAATCGGACATGTTGGAAATAAACGAATCGACGGGAATCGAGCGGGAAATCGAGTTCGCGAACGCACCATGTGGATCCAGCATTACACTGATACAAATGTACATCTTATACGTAAGATGATGTGATATTTCTCCTTTAATGCTCAGACAGCTTCTAAACTCCAAAAAATAAAAGTGTAGATGTGTATTTTGGTTGCTGGCTGGCTTTATGAAGAGTTAAAGTATTCCTCCATAAGCCTGCCTCTTCCCTTACCGCCACAGGCTGATTTACCTGACTAAAACACGCTGCATACGATGTGCTAAAGAAGAGCACCTGATGAGATGAAATCCGCAGAAGCCTAATCAGAGGCTGATTAGCTAATTTCTCTTTTTTGTGTTATTTCTGCCCCCAGAATGATGACAAGATGAACGAAATTATGACCCTGGCTCACACTTTCCTGCAAAACTTCTGCCGTGGCAACCCACAGAACCAAGTCCTGCTTCACAAACACCTGAACCTCTTCATGACGCCGGGGGTGAGTGACTGGGATAGGGTCCGTTGTGAGACTGATCACGTGACTTCAGGATTTTGAAGAGAAGTGTACTTTTGCACATAAGTTAAAGTGTACCTGAGATGGACTGATAAAAAGGATTTTTACTCACTTGGGGCTTCCTCCAGCCCCCTGTAGTTCATCAGCTCCCTCCCTGTCCTCCTGATCTCCTCAGTTGTGCTGCTTTCAGACCTATAAAAACGGGCGAGAAGCAGATTACTGTACATGCAGTTGTGCAGTGCGCAATATAGGGAGCACACGGCCCGGAACAGCACAGTGGCTCGCAAGTCGCAACCCAGCTGGACTACAGGGAGTTGGAGAAAGCCCCAGGTAACTAAATATGCTTTTTACCTCAGGTTTACTTTAAAGTTTACGTTTTCTCTGCATAGTGCATAAAAATGAACAGTGTTCCTCTTTCCTAGTCTGTCCAGATACAGAGATGTGGCCAAGGCAGCCTATTGGCTTTTCAGTCCATACTGATCGTTGTAAATAATAGGAATGTCATGTCCTGTTTACCCCCAAAAAAGCAATGCAAGTTAAAGGAAACCTGAGGTGAAAATAAACTAATGAAATAAACAATTGTATCTATCTTCCTTCTCCTAAAAATGACTTTTTAAGATATTCCTCGGTTTTATTTTATATTTAAATCTAAGTTTTTATGGTTTTATTGTTTTTGCACTATGACACATTCCTTGAAGTATGCCAGAGC